>NC_086317.1:496810951-497425118 GCF_036172605.1 Pelobates fuscus | reverse complement strand
TCAGCGTGTACTCTGCCAACCTCTGCCAGTCCACTTTGCCACTCATATCTGGTGTGACAATAGCGTGCCTTTAAAAATAAAAAAAGATTTTCACTGTAAGCTACTAGCAGTCAGTGTCCTTCAAGCTGGTGTGTTAGGCCTTCAGCGTGTACTCTGCCAACATCTGCAAGTCCACTTTGCCACTCATATCTGGTGTGACAATAGCGTGCCTTTAAAAAGAAAAAAAGTTTTTCACTGTAAGCTAATAGCAGTCAGTGTTCTTAAAGCGGTTGTCGGGCCATCAGCGTGTACTCTGCCAACCTCTGCCAGTCCACTTTGCGACTCATATCTAGTGTGACAATAGCGTGCCTTTAAAAAGAAAAAAAGTTTTTCACTGTAAGCTAATAGCAGTCAGTGTCCTTAAAGCAGGTGTCAGGCCTTCAGCGTGTACTCTGCCAACCTCTGCCAGTCCACTTTGCCACTCATATCTGGTGTGACAATAGCGTGCCTTTAAAAATAAAAAAAGTTTTTCACTGTAAGCTACTAGCAGTCAGTGTCCTTCAAGCTGGTGTGTCAGGCCTTCAGCGTGTACTCTGCCAACCTCTGCCAGTCCACTTTGCCACTCATATCTGGTGTGACAATAGCGTGCCTTTAAAAATAAAAAAAGATTTTCACTGTAAGCTACTAGCAGTCAGTGTCCTTCAAGCTGGTGTGTTAGGCCTTCAGCGTGTACTCTGCCAACATCTGCAAGTCCACTTTGCCACTCATATCTGGTGTGACAATAGCGTGCCTTTAAAAAGAAAAAAAGTTTTTCACTGTAAGCTAATAGCAGTCAGTGTTCTTAAAGCGGTTGTCGGGCCATCAGCGTGTACTCTGCCAACCTCTGCCAGTCCACTTTGCGACTCATATCTAGTGTGACAATAGCGTGCCTTTAAAAAGAAAAAAAGTTTTTCACTGTAAGCTAATAGCAGTCAGTGTCCTTAAAGCGGGTGTCAGGCCTTCAGCGTGTACTCTGCCAACCTCTGCCAGTCCACTTTGCCACTCATATCTGGTGTGACAATAGCGTGCCTTTAAAAATAAAAAAAGTTTTTCACTGTAAGCTACTAGCAGTCAATGTCCTTCAAGCTGGTGTGTCAGGCCTTCAGCGTGTACTCTGCCAACCTCTGCCAGTCCACTTTGCCACTCATATCTGGTGTGACAATAGCGTGCCTTTAAAAAGAAAAAAGTTTTTCACTGTAAGCTAATAGCAGTCAGTGTCCTTAAAGCGGGTGTGTTAGGCCTTCAGCGTGTACTCTGCAAATCTCTGCAAGTGCACTTTGCCACTCATATCTGGTGTCACTATAGCGTGCCTTTAAAAATAAAAAACGTTTTTTACTGTAAGCTACTAGCAGTCAGTGTCCTTCAAGCGAGTGTTAGGCCTTTAGCGTGTACTCTGCCAACCTCTGCCAGTCCACTTTGCCACTCATATCTGGTGTGACAATAGCGTGCCGTTAAAAAGAAAAAAAGTTTTTCACTGTTAGCTACTAGCAGTCAGTGTCCTTCAAGCTGGTGTGTCAGGCCTTCAGCATGTACTCTGCCAACCTCTGCCAGTCCACTTTGCCACTCGTATCTTGTGTGACAATAGCGTGCATTTAAAAAGAAAAGACGTTTTTCACTGTAAGCTAATAGCAGTCAGTGTCCTTCAAGCTGGTGTGTCAGGCCTTCAGTGTGAACTCTGCCAACCTCTGCCAGTCCACTTTGCCACTCATATCTGGTGTGACAATAGCGTGCCTTTAAAAATAAAAAAAGTTTTTCACTGTAAGCTACTAGCAGTCAGTGTCCTTCAAGCTGGTGTGTCAGGCCTTCAGCGTGTACTCTGCCAACCTCTGCCAGTCCACTTTGCCACTCATATCTGGTGTGACAATAGCGTGCCTTTAAAAAGAAAAAAAGTTTTTCACTGTAAGCTAATAGCAGTCAGTGTCCTTAAAGCGGGTGTCAGGCCGTCAGCGTGTACTCTGCCAACCTCTGCCAGTCCACTTTGCCACTCATATCTGGTGTGACAATAGCATGCCTTTAAAAATAAAAAAAGATTTTCACTGTAAGCTACTAGCAGTCAGTGTCCTTCAAGCTGGTGTGTTAGGCCTTCAGCGTGTACTCTGCCAACATCTGCAAGTCCACTTTGCCACTCATATCTGGTGTGACAATAGCGTGCCTTTAAAAAGAAAAAAAGTTTTTCACTGTAAGCTAATAGCAGTCAGTGTTCTTAAAGCGGGTGTCGGGCCATCAGCGTGTACTCTGTCAACCTCTGCCAGTCCACTTTGCCACTCATATCTGGTGTGACAATAGCGTGCCTTTAAAAAGAAAACAAGTTTTTCACTGTAAGCTACTAGCAGTCAGTGTCCTTCAAGCTGGTGTGTTAGGCCTTCAGCGTGTACTCTGCCAATCTCTGCAAGTGCACTTTGCCACTCATATCTGGTGTCACTATAGCGTGCCTTTAAAAATAAAAAACGTTTTTTACTGAAAGCTACTAGCAGTCAGTGTCCTTCAAGCGAGTGTTAGGCCTTTAGCGTGTACTCTGCCAACCTCTGCCAGTCCACTTTGCCACTCATATCTGGTGTGACAATAGCGTGCCGTTAAAAAGAAAAAAAGTTTTTCACTGTTAGCTACTAGCAGTCAGTGTCCTTCAAGCTGGTGTGTCAGGCCTTCAGCATGTACTCTGCCAACCTCTGCCAGTCCACTTTGCCACTCGTATCTTGTGTGACAATAGCGTGCATTTAAAAAGAAAAGACGTTTTTCACTGTAAGCTAATAGCAGTCAGTGTCCTTCAAGCTGGTGTGTCAGGCCTTCAGTGTGAACTCTGCCAACCTCTGCCAGGCCACTTTGCCACTCATATCTGGTGTGACAATAGCGTGCCTTTAAAAATAAAAAAAGTTTTTCACTGTAAGCTACTAGCAGTCAGTGTCCTTCAAGCTGGTGTGTCAGGCCTTCAGCGTGTACTCTGCCAACCTCTGCCAGTCCACTTTGCCACTCATATCTGGTGTGACAATAGCGTGCCTTTAAAAATAAAAAAAGATTTTCACTGTAAGCTACTAGCAGTCAGTGTCCTTCAAGCTGGTGTGTTAGGCCTTCAGCGTGTACTCTGCCAACATCTGCAAGTCCACTTTGCCACTCATATCTGGTGTGACAATAGCGTGCCTTTAAAAAGAAAAAAAGTTTTTCACTGTAAGCTAATAGCAGTCAGTGTTCTTAAAGCGGTTGTCGGGCCATCAGCGTGTACTCTGCCAACCTCTGCCAGTCCACTTTGCGACTCATATCTAGTGTGACAATAGCGTGCCTTTAAAAAGAAAAAAAGTTTTTCACTGTAAGCTAATAGCAGTCAGTGTCCTTAAAGCGGGTGTCAGGCCTTCAGCGTGTACTCTGCCAACCTCTGCCAGTCCACTTTGCCACTCATATCTGGTGTGACAATAGCGTGCCTTTAAAAATAAAAAAAGTTTTTCACTGTAAGCTACTAGCAGTCAATGTCCTTCAAGCTGGTGTGTCAGGCCTTCAGCGTGTACTCTGCCAACCTCTGCCAGTCCACTTTGCCACTCATATCTGGTGTGACAATAGCGTGCCTTTAAAAAGAAAAAAGTTTTTCACTGTAAGCTAATAGCAGTCAGTGTCCTTAAAGCGGGTGTGTTAGGCCTTCAGCGTGTACTCTGCAAATCTCTGCAAGTGCACTTTGCCACTCATATCTGGTGTCACTATAGCGTGCCTTTAAAAATAAAAAACGTTTTTTACTGTAAGCTACTAGCAGTCAGTGTCCTTCAAGCGAGTGTTAGGCCTTTAGCGTGTACTCTGCCAACCTCTGCCAGTCCACTTTGCCACTCATATCTGGTGTGACAATAGCGTGCCGTTAAAAAGAAAAAAAGTTTTTCACTGTTAGCTACTAGCAGTCAGTGTCCTTCAAGCTGGTGTGTCAGGCCTTCAGCATGTACTCTGCCAACCTCTGCCAGTCCACTTTGCCACTCGTATCTTGTGTGACAATAGCGTGCATTTAAAAAGAAAAGACGTTTTTCACTGTAAGCTAATAGCAGTCAGTGTCCTTCAAGCTGGTGTGTCAGGCCTTCAGTGTGAACTCTGCCAACCTCTGCCAGTCCACTTTGCCACTCATATCTGGTGTGACAATAGCGTGCCTTTAAAAATAAAAAAAGTTTTTCACTGTAAGCTACTAGCAGTCAGTGTCCTTCAAGCTGGTGTGTCAGGCCTTCAGCGTGTACTCTGCCAACCTCTGCCAGTCCACTTTGCCACTCATATCTGGTGTGACAATAGCGTGCCTTTAAAAAGAAAAAAAGTTTTTCACTGTAAGCTAATAGCAGTCAGTGTCCTTAAAGCGGGTGTCAGGCCGTCAGCGTGTACTCTGCCAACCTCTGCCAGTCCACTTTGCCACTCATATCTGGTGTGACAATAGCGTGCCTTTAAAAATAAAAAAAGATTTTCACTGTAAGCTACTAGCAGTCAGTGTCCTTCAAGCTGGTGTGTTAGGCCTTCAGCGTGTACTCTGCCAACATCTGCAAGTCCACTTTGCCACTCATATCTGGTGTGACAATAGCGTGCCTTTAAAAAGAAAAAAAGTTTTTCACTGTAAGCTAATAGCAGTCAGTGTTCTTAAAGCGGTTGTCGGGCCATCAGCGTGTACTCTGCCAACCTCTGCCAGTCCACTTTGCGACTCATATCTAGTGTGACAATAGCGTGCCTTTAAAAAGAAAAAAAGTTTTTCACTGTAAGCTAATAGCAGTCAGTGTCCTTAAAGCGGGTGTCAGGCCTTCAGCGTGTACTCTGCCAACCTCTGCCAGTCCACTTTGCCACTCATATCTGGTGTGACAATAGCGTGCCTTTAAAAATAAAAGACGTTTTTCACTGTAAGCTAATAGCAGTCAGTGTCCTTCAAGCTGGTGTGTCAGGCCTTCAGTGTGAACTCTGCCAACCTCTGCCAGTCCACTTTGCCACTCATATCTGGTGTGACAATAGCGTGCCTTTAAAAATAAAAAAAGTTTTTCACTGTAAGCTACTAGCAGTCAGTGTCCTTCAAGCTGGTGTGTCAGGCCTTCAGCGTGTACTCTGCCAACCTCTGCCAGTCCACTTTGCCACTCATATCTGGTGTGACAATAGCGTGCCTTTAAAAAGAAAAAAAGTTTTTCACTGTAAGCTAATAGCAGTCAGTGTCCTTAAAGCGGGTGTCAGGCCGTCAGCGTGTACTCTGCCAACCTCTGCCAGTCCACTTTGCCACTCATATCTGGTGTGACAATAGCGTGCCTTTAAAAATAAAAAAAGATTTTCACTGTAAGCTACTAGCAGTCAGTGTCCTTCAAGCTGGTGTGTTAGGCCTTCAGCGTGTACTCTGCCAACATCTGCAAGTCCACTTTGCCACTCATATCTGGTGTGACAATAGCGTGCCTTTAAAAAGAAAAAAAGTTTTTCACTGTAAGCTAATAGCAGTCAGTGTTCTTAAAGCGGTTGTCGGGCCATCAGCGTGTACTCTGCCAACCTCTGCCAGTCCACTTTGCGACTCATATCTAGTGTGACAATAGCGTGCCTTTAAAAAGAAAAAAAGTTTTTCACTGTAAGCTAATAGCAGTCAGTGTCCTTAAAGCAGGTGTCAGGCCTTCAGCGTGTACTCTGCCAACCTCTGCCAGTCCACTTTGCCACTCATATCTGGTGTGACAATAGCGTGCCTTTAAAAATAAAAAAAGTTTTTCACTGTAAGCTACTAGCAGTCAATGTCCTTCAAGCTGGTGTGTCAGGCCTTCAGCGTGTACTCTGCCAACCTCTGCCAGTCCACTTTGCCACTCATATCTGGTGTGACAATAGCGTGCCTTTAAAAAGAAAAAAGTTTTTCACTGTAAGCTAATAGCAGTCAGTGTCCTTAAAGCGGGTGTCAGGCCGTCAGCGTGTACTCTGCCAACCTCTGCCAGTCCACTTTGCCACTCATATCTGGTGTCACAATAGCATGCCTTTAAAAAGAAAAAAGTTTTTTCACTGTTATAGATTGATTAGCAGTTAGTTGTCTTCAAGCGGGTGTGTCAGGCCTTCAGCGTGTACTCTGCCAACCTCTGCCAGTCCACTTTGCCACTCATATCTGGTGTGACAATAGCGTGCCTTTAAAAATAAAAAAAGATTTTCACTGTAAGCTACTAGCAGTCAGTGTCCTTCAAGCTGGTGTGTCAGGCCTTCAACGTGTACTCTGCCAACCTCTGCCAGTCCACTTTGCCACTCATATCTGGTGTGACAATAGCGTGCCTTTAAAAAGAAAAAAAGTTTTTCACTGTAAGCTACTAGCAGTCAGTGTCCTTCAAGCTGGTGTGTTAGGCCTTCAGCGTGTACTTTGCCAACATCTGCAAGTCCACTTTGCCACTCATATCTGGTGTGACAATAGCGTGCCTTTAAAAAGAAAAAAACGTTTTTCACTGTAAGCTAATAGCAGTCAGTGTTTTTAAAGCGGGTGTCGGGCCATCAGCATGTACTCTGCCAACCTCTGCCAGTCCACTTTGCGACTCATATCTAGTGTGAAAATAGCGTGCCTTTAAAAAGAAAAAAAGTTTTTCACTGTAAGCTAATAGCAGTCAGTGTCCTTAAAGCGGGTGTCAGGCCTTCAGCGTGTACTCTGCCAACCTCTGCCAGTCCACTTTGCCACTCATATCTGGTGTGACAATAGCGTGCCTTTAAAAAGAAAAAAAAAATTTCGCTGTAAGCTACTAGCAGTCAGTGTCCTTCAAGCTGGTGTGTTAGGCCTTCAGCGTGTACTCTGCCAACCTCTGCAAGTCCACTTTGCCACTCATATCTGGTGTGACAATAGCGTGCCTTTAAAAAGAAAAAAAGTTTTTCACTGTAAGCTATTAGCAGTCAGTGTCCTTAAAGCGGGTGTCGGGCCATCAGCGTGTACTCTACCAACCTCTGCCAGTCCACTTTGCCACTCATATCTGGTGTGACAATAGCGTGCCTTTAAAAATAAAAAAAGATTTTCACTGTAAGCTACTAGCAGTCAGTGTCCTTCAAGCTGGTGTGTTAGGCCTTCAGCGTGTACTCTGCCAACATCTGCAAGTCCACTTTGCCACTCATATCTGGTGTGACAATAGCGTGCCTTTAAAAAGAAAAAAAGTTTTTCACTGTAAGCTAATAGCAGTCAGTGTTCTTAAAGCGGTTGTCGGGCCATCAGCGTGTACTCTGCCAACCTCTGCCAGTCCACTTTGCGACTCATATCTAGTGTGACAATAGCGTGCCTTTAAAAAGAAAAAAAGTTTTTCACTGTAAGCTAATAGCAGTCAGTGTCCTTAAAGCGGGTGTCAGGCCTTCAGCGTGTACTCTGCCAACCTCTGCCAGTCCACTTTGCCACTCATATCTGGTGTGACAATAGCGTGCCTTTAAAAATAAAAAAAGTTTTTCACTGTAAGCTACTAGCAGTCAATGTCCTTCAAGCTGGTGTGTCAGGCCTTCAGCGTGTACTCTGCCAACCTCTGCCAGTCCACTTTGCCACTCATATCTGGTGTGACAATAGCGTGCCTTTAAAAAGAAAAAAGTTTTTCACTGTAAGCTAATAGCAGTCAGTGTCCTTAAAGCGGGTGTCAGGCCGTCAGCGTGTACTCTGCCAACCTCTGCCAGTCCACTTTGCCACTCATATCTGGTGTCACAATAGCATGCCTTTAAAAAGAAAAAAGTTTTTTCACTGTTATAGATTGATTAGCAGTTAGTTGTCTTCAAGCGGGTGTGTCAGGCCTTCAGCGTGTACTCTGCCAACCTCTGCCAGTCCACTTTGCCACTCATATCTGGTGTGACAATAGCGTGCCTTTAAAAATAAAAAAAGATTTTCACTGTAAGCTACTAGCAGTCAGTGTCCTTCAAGCTGGTGTGTCAGGCCTTCAACGTGTACTCTGCCAACCTCTGCCAGTCCACTTTGCCACTCATATCTGGTGTGACAATAGCGTGCCTTTAAAAAGAAAAAAAGTTTTTCACTGTAAGCTACTAGCAGTCAGTGTCCTTCAAGCTGGTGTGTTAGGCCTTCAGCGTGTACTTTGCCAACATCTGCAAGTCCACTTTGCCACTCATATCTGGTGTGACAATAGCGTGCCTTTAAAAAGAAAAAAACGTTTTTCACTGTAAGCTAATAGCAGTCAGTGTTTTTAAAGCGGGTGTCGGGCCATCAGCATGTACTCTGCCAACCTCTGCCAGTCCACTTTGCGACTCATATCTAGTGTGAAAATAGCGTGCCTTTAAAAAGAAAAAAAGTTTTTCACTGTAAGCTAATAGCAGTCAGTGTCCTTAAAGCGGGTGTCAGGCCTTCAGCGTGTACTCTGCCAACCTCTGCCAGTCCACTTTGCCACTCATATCTGGTGTGACAATAGCGTGCCTTTAAAAAGAAAAAAAAAATTCGCTGTAAGCTACTAGCAGTCAGTGTCCTTCAAGCTGGTGTGTTAGGCCTTCAGCGTGTACTCTGCCAACCTCTGCAAGTCCACTTTGCCACTCATATCTGGTGTGACAATAGCGTGCCTTTAAAAAGAAAAAAAGTTTTTCACTGTAAGCTATTAGCAGTCAGTGTCCTTAAAGCGGGTGTCGGGCCATCAGCGTGTACTCTACCAACCTCTGCCAGTCCACTTTGCCACTCATATCTGGTGTGACAATAGCGTGCCTTTAAAAAGAAAAAAAGTTTTTCACTGTAAGCTATTAGCAGTCAGTGTCCTTAAAGCGGGTGTCGGGCCATCAGCGTGTACTCTGCCAACCTCTGCCAGTCCACTTTGCCACTCATATCTGGTGTGACAATAGCGTGCCTTAAAAAAGAAAAAAAGGTTTTCACTGTAAGCTAATAGCAGTCAGTGTCCTTCAAGCTGGTGTGTCAGGCCTTCAGCGTGTACTCTGCCAACCTCTGCCAGTCCACTTTGCCACTCATATCTGGTGTCACAATAGCATGCCTTTAAAAAGAAAAAAGTTTTTTCACTGTTATAGATTGATTAGCAGTTAGTTATCTTCAAGCGGGTGTGTCAGGCCTTCAGCGTATACTCTGCCAACCTCTGCCAATGCACTTTGCAACTCATATCTGGTGTGACAATAGCGTGCCTTTAAAAAGAAAAAAAGTTTTTCACTGTAAGCTAATAGCAGTCAGTGTCCTTAAAGCGGGTGTCAGGCAGTCAGCGTATACTCTGCCAACCTCTGCCAGTCCACTTTGCCACTCATATCTGGTGTGACAATAGCGTGCCTTTAAAAAGAAAAAAAGATTTTCACTGTAAGCTACTAGCAGTCAGTGTCCTTCAAGCTGGTGTGTCAGGCCTTCAACGTGTACTCTGCCAACCTCTGCCAGTCGACTTTGCCACTCATATCTGGTGTGACAATAGCGTGCCTTTAAAAAGAAAAAAACGTTTTTCACTGTAAGCTAATAGCAGTCAGTGTTTTTAAAGCGGGTGTCGGGCCATCAGCATGTACTCTGCCAACCTCTGCCAGTCCACTTTGCGACTCATATCTAGTGTGAAAATAGCGTGCCTTTAAAAAGAAAAAAAGTTTTTCACTGTAAGCTAATAGCAGTCAGTGTCCTTAAAGCGGGTGTCAGGCCTTCAGCGTGTACTCTGCCAACCTCTGCCAGTCCACTTTGCCACTCATATCTGGTGTGACAATAGCGTGCCTTTAAAAAGAAAAAAAAAATTCGCTGTAAGCTACTAGCAGTCAGTGTCCTTCAAGCTGGTGTGTTAGGCCTTCAGCGTGTACTCTGCCAACCTCTGCAAGTCCACTTTGCCACTCATATCTGGTGTGACAATAGCGTGCCTTTAAAAAGAAAAAAAGTTTTTCACTGTAAGCTATTAGCAGTCAGTGTCCTTAAAGCGGGTGTCGGGCCATCAGCGTGTACTCTACCAACCTCTGCCAGTCCACTTTGCCACTCATATCTGGTGTGACAATAGCGTGCCTTTAAAAAGAAAAAAAGTTTTTCACTGTAAGCTATTAGCAGTCAGTGTCCTTAAAGCGGGTGTCGGGCCATCAGCGTGTACTCTGCCAACCTCTGCCAGTCCACTTTGCCACTCATATCTGGTGTGACAATAGCGTGCCTTAAAAAAGAAAAAAAGGTTTTCACTGTAAGCTAATAGCAGTCAGTGTCCTTCAAGCTGGTGTGTCAGGCCTTCAGCGTGTACTCTGCCAACCTCTGCCAGTCCACTTTGCCACTCATATCTGGTGTCACAATAGCATGCCTTTAAAAAGAAAAAAGTTTTTTCACTGTTATAGATTGATTAGCAGTTAGTTGTCTTCAAGCGGGTGTGTCAGGCCTTCAGCGTATACTCTGCCAACCTCTGCCAATGCACTTTGCAACTCATATCTGGTGTGACAATAGCGTGCCTTTAAAAAGAAAAAAAGTTTTTCACTGTAAGCTAATAGCAGTCAGTGTCCTTAAAGCGGGTGTCAGGCAGTCAGCGTATACTCTGCCAACCTCTGCCAGTCCACTTTGCCACTCATATCTGGTGTGACAATAGCGTGCCTTTAAAAAGAAAAAAAGATTTTCACTGTAAGCTACTAGCAGTCAGTGTCCTTCAAGCTGGTGTGTCAGGCCTTCAACGTGTACTCTGCCAACCTCTGCCAGTCGACTTTGCCACTCATATCTGGTGTGACAATAGCGTGCCTTTAAAAAGAAAAAAAGTTTTTCACTGTCAGCTACTAGCAGTCAGTGTCCTTCAAGCTGGTGTGTTAGGCCTTCAGCGTGTACTTTGCCAACATCTGCAAGTCCACTTTGCCACTCATATCTGGTGTGACAATAGCGTGCCTTTAAAAAGAAAAAAACGTTTTTCACTGTAAGCTAATAGCAGTCAGTGTTTTTAAAGCGGGTGTCGGGCCATCAGCATGTACTCTGCCAACCTCTGCCAGTCCACTTTGCGACTCATATCTAGTGTGAAAATAGCGTGCCTTTAAAAAGAAAAAAAGTTTTTCACTGTAAGTTAATAGCAGTCAGTGTCCTTAAAGCGGGTGTCAGGCCTTCAGCGTGTACTCTGCCAACCTCTGCCAGTCCACTTTGCCACTCATATCTGGTGTGACAATAGCGTGCCTTTAAAAAGAAAAAAAGATTTTCACTGTAAGCTACTAGCAGTCAGTGTCCTTCAAGCTGGTGTGTCAGGCCTTCAACGTGTACTCTGCCAACCTCTGCCAGTCCACTTTGCCACTCATATCTGGTGTGACAATAGCGTGCCTTTAAAAAGAAAAAAAGTTTTTCACTGTAAGCTACTAGCAGTCAGTGTCCTTCAAGCTGGTGTGTTAGGCCTTCAGCGTGTACTTTGCCAACATCTGCAAGTCCACTTTGCCACTCATATCTGGTGTGACAATAGCGTGCCTTTAAAAAGAAAAAAACGTTTTTCACTGTAAGCTAATAGCAGTCAGTGTTTTTAAAGCGGGTGTCGGGCCATCAGCATGTACTCTGCCAACCTCTGCCAGTCCACTTTGCGACTCATATCTAGTGTGAAAATAGCGTGCCTTTAAAAAGAAAAAAAGTTTTTCACTGTAAGCTAATAGCAGTCAGTGTCCTTAAAGCGGGTGTCAGGCCTTCAGCGTGTACTCTGCCAACCTCTGCCAGTCCACTTTGCCACTCATATCTGGTGTGACAATAGCGTGCCTTTAAAAAGAAAAAAAAAATTTCGCTGTAAGCTACTAGCAGTCAGTGTCCTTCAAGCTGGTGTGTTAGGCCTTCAGCGTGTACTCTGCCAACCTCTGCAAGTCCACTTTGCCACTCATATCTGGTGTGACAATAGCGTGCCTTTAAAAAGAAAAAAAGTTTTTCACTGTAAGCTATTAGCAGTCAGTGTCCTTAAAGCGGGTGTCGGGCCATCAGCGTGTACTCTACCAACCTCTGCCAGTCCACTTTGCCACTCATATCTGGTGTGACAATAGCGTGCCTTTAAAAATAAAAAAAGATTTTCACTGTAAGCTACTAGCAGTCAGTGTCCTTCAAGCTGGTGTGTTAGGCCTTCAGCGTGTACTCTGCCAACATCTGCAAGTCCACTTTGCCACTCATATCTGGTGTGACAATAGCGTGCCTTTAAAAAGAAAAAAAGTTTTTCACTGTAAGCTAATAGCAGTCAGTGTTCTTAAAGCGGTTGTCGGGCCATCAGCGTGTACTCTGCCAACCTCTGCCAGTCCACTTTGCGACTCATATCTAGTGTGACAATAGCGTGCCTTTAAAAAGAAAAAAAGTTTTTCACTGTAAGCTAATAGCAGTCAGTGTCCTTAAAGCGGGTGTCAGGCCTTCAGCGTGTACTCTGCCAACCTCTGCCAGTCCACTTTGCCACTCATATCTGGTGTGACAATAGCGTGCCTTTAAAAATAAAAAAAGTTTTTCACTGTAAGCTACTAGCAGTCAATGTCCTTCAAGCTGGTGTGTCAGGCCTTCAGCGTGTACTCTGCCAACCTCTGCCAGTCCACTTTGCCACTCATATCTGGTGTGACAATAGCGTGCCTTTAAAAAGAAAAAAGTTTTTCACTGTAAGCTAATAGCAGTCAGTGTCCTTAAAGCGGGTGTCAGGCCGTCAGCGTGTACTCTGCCAACCTCTGCCAGTCCACTTTGCCACTCATATCTGGTGTCACAATAGCATGCCTTTAAAAAGAAAAAAGTTTTTTCACTGTTATAGATTGATTAGCAGTTAGTTGTCTTCAAGCGGGTGTGTCAGGCCTTCAGCGTGTACTCTGCCAACCTCTGCCAGTCCACTTTGCCACTCATATCTGGTGTGACAATAGCGTGCCTTTAAAAATAAAAAAAGATTTTCACTGTAAGCTACTAGCAGTCAGTGTCCTTCAAGCTGGTGTGTCAGGCCTTCAACGTGTACTCTGCCAACCTCTGCCAGTCCACTTTGCCACTCATATCTGGTGTGACAATAGCGTGCCTTTAAAAAGAAAAAAAGTTTTTCACTGTAAGCTACTAGCAGTCAGTGTCCTTCAAGCTGGTGTGTTAGGCCTTCAGCGTGTACTTTGCCAACATCTGCAAGTCCACTTTGCCACTCATATCTGGTGTGACAATAGCGTGCCTTTAAAAAGAAAAAAACGTTTTTCACTGTAAGCTAATAGCAGTCAGTGTTTTTAAAGCGGGTGTCGGGCCATCAGCATGTACTCTGCCAACCTCTGCCAGTCCACTTTGCGACTCATATCTAGTGTGAAAATAGCGTGCCTTTAAAAAGAAAAAAAGTTTTTCACTGTAAGCTAATAGCAGTCAGTGTCCTTAAAGCGGGTGTCAGGCCTTCAGCGTGTACTCTGCCAACCTCTGCCAGTCCACTTTGCCACTCATATCTGGTGTGACAATAGCGTGCCTTTAAAAAGAAAAAAAAAATTTGCTGTAAGCTACTAGCAGTCAGTGTCCTTCAAGCTGGTGTGTTAGGCCTTCAGCGTGTACTCTGCCAACCTCTGCAAGTCCACTTTGCCACTCATATCTGGTGTGACAATAGCGTGCCTTTAAAAAGAAAAAAAGTTTTTCACTGTAAGCTATTAGCAGTCAGTGTCCTTAAAGCGGGTGTCGGGCCATCAGCGTGTACTCTACCAACCTCTGCCAGTCCACTTTGCCACTCATATCTGGTGTGACAATAGCGTGCCTTTAAAAAGAAAAAAAGTTTTTCACTGTAAGCTATTAGCAGTCAGTGTCCTTAAAGCGGGTGTCGGGCCATCAGCGTGTACTCTGCCAACCTCTGCCAGTCCACTTTGCCACTCATATCTGGTGTGACAATAGCGTGCCTTAAAAAAGAAAAAAAGGTTTTCACTGTAAGCTAATAGCAGTCAGTGTCCTTCAAGCTGGTGTGTCAGGCCTTCAGCGTGTACTCTGCCAACCTCTGCCAGTCCACTTTGCCACTCATATCTGGTGTCACAATAGCATGCCTTTAAAAAGAAAAAAGTTTTTTCACTGTTATAGATTGATTAGCAGTTAGTTGTCTTCAAGCGGGTGTGTCAGGCCTTCAGCGTATACTCTGCCAACCTCTGCCAATGCACTTTGCCACTCATATCTGGTGTGACAATAGCGTGCCTTTAAAAAGAAAAAAAGTTTTTCACTGTAAGCTAATAGCAGTCAGTGTCCTTAAAGCGGGTGTCAGGCAGTCAGCGTATACTCTGCCAACCTCTGCCAGTCCACTTTGCCACTCATATCTGGTGTGACAATAGCGTGCCTTTAAAAAGAAAAAAAGATTTTCACTGTAAGCTACTAGCAGTCAGTGTCCTTCAAGCTGGTGTGTCAGGCCTTCAACGTGTACTCTGCCAACCTCTGCCAGTCGACTTTGCCACTCATATCTGGTGTGACAATAGCGTGCCTTTAAAAAGAAAAAAAGTTTTTCACTGTCAGCTACTAGCAGTCAGTGTCCTTCAAGCTGGTGTGTTAGGCCTTCAGCGTGTACTCTGCCAACATCTGCAAGTCCACTTTGCCACTCATATCTGGTGTGACAATAGCGTGCCTTTAAAAAGAAAAAAAGTTTTTCACTGTAAGCTAATAGCAGTCAGTGTTTTTAAAGCGGGTGTCGGGCCATCAGCATGTACTCTGCCAACCTCTGCCAGTCCACTTTGCGACTCATATCTAGTGTGAAAATAGCGTGCCTTTAAAAAGAAAAAAAGTTTTTCACTGTAAGCTAATAGCAGTCAGTGTCCTTAAAGCGGGTGTCAGGCCTTCAGCGTGTACTCTGCCAACCTCTGCCAGTCCACTTTGCCACTCATATCTGGTGTGACAATAGCGTGCCTTTAAAAAGAAAAAAAACATTTCGCTGTAAGCTACTAGCAGTCAGTGTCCTTCAAGCTGGTGTGTTAGGCCTTCAGCGTGTACTCTTCCAACCTCTGCAAGTCCACTTTGCCACTCATATCTGGTGTGACAATAGCGTGCCTTTAACCCCTTAAGGACACATGACATGTGTGACATGTCATGATTCCCTTTTATTCCAGAAGTTTGGTCCTTAAGGGGTTAAAAAGAAAAAAAGTTTTTCACTGTAAGCTAATAGCAGTCAGTGTCCTTAAAGCGGGTGTCGGGCCATCAGCGTGTACTCTACCAACCTCTGCCAGTCCACTTTGCCACTCATATCTGGTGTGACAATAGCGTGCCTTTAAAAAGAAAAAAAGTTTTTCACTGTAAGCTATTAGCAGTCAGTGTCCTTAAAGCGGGTGTCGGGCCATCAGCGTGTACTCTGCCAACCTCTGCCAGTCCACTTTGCCACTCATATCTGGTGTCACTATAGCGTGCCTTAAAAAAGAAAAAAAGGTTTTCACTGTAAGCTAATAGCAGTCAGTGTCCTTCAAGCTGGTGTGTCAGGCCTTCAGCGTGCACTCTGCCAACCTCTTCCAGTCCACTTTGCCACTCATATCTGGTGTCACAATAGCATGCCTTTAAAAAGAAAAAAGTTTTTTCACTGTTATAGATTGATTAGCAGTTAGTTGTCTTCAAGCGGGTGTGTCAGGCCTTCAGCGTATACTCTGCCAACCTCTGCCAATGCACATTGCAACTCTTATCTGGTGTCACAATAGATTGCATTTAAAAAACTAAAAAAAAATTTCACTGTTATAGATTGAATAGCAGTTATTTGTCTTCAAGCGGGTGTCAGGCCTCCAGCATGTACTCTGCCAACCTCTGCCACTGCACAGTGCCACGCTTATCTGGTGTCACAATAGATTGCATTTAAAAACCCAAAAACTTTTTTCACTGTTATACATTGAATAGCAGTTAGTTGTCTGCAAGCATCAGAAAGTCACCCCCTTGCCCGGCGTCTGACACCTTGCTTGTCTGAACTATTAGCCCGCCAGCTTTTAACATACAAGCTGGTGGAGTCTGAGGCATTCAAAAAATTTGTAGCTATTGGGACACCGCAGTGGAAGGTACCCGGCCAAAATTTCTTTGCACAAAAGGCAATCCCCAACCAGTACTCGACTGTGCAAAAGGAAGTAATGGCATGTCGGGCACACAGTGTTGGGGCAAGTGTCCATCTGACCACTGATACCTGGTCTGCAAAGCATGGTCAGGGCAGGTAAATCACCTACACTGCGCATTGGGTAAACCTGCTGACGGCTGCCAAGCATGGAATGCGTGGCTCTGCAGAGGAGTTGGTGACACCGCCACGACTTGCAGGCAGGCCTGCTGCCACCTCCTCTACTCCTCCTACTCCATCCTCTTCCATAACCTCCTCGGCTGAGTCCTCTTCTGCTGCTGCGTCCTCTTCTGCTGCTGCGTCTTGCTCCACATCACCGGCACCCCCCCAGCTCCCCAGGTACTATTCCACATCCCAGATACGGCAGTGTCACGCCGTCTTGGAGTTGACTTGCCTGAAAGCAGAGAGTCACACCGGACCGAACGCACAGGTGGAAAAGTGACTGAGTCCGCACCAACTGGAAATCGGCAAAGTGGTTTGTGACAACAGAATAAATTTGTTGGTGGCATTGAATTTGGGCAAGTTGACACATGTGCCGTGCATGGCACATGTGTGTAATCTGATCGTACAACGCTTTGTGCATAAGTACCCAGTCTTACAGTCTGAAGCAGGCCAGGATCGGCTTGGGGATGTCCGTAGGAGTACTCACAGATCACTGTTCAAGGTCTGTTTGTCTGGATAACCCGTCAGCATTGCCATTTTGCTTCCCAGGGCGATAGTGAATTGTAAAGTCAAAAGGCTGTAGCGCCAAACTCCAGCGCAACAGCCTGGCATTGTCTCCAACGGGTTGTGATCTGTAAGGTAAACGGTTGTCCATACAAGTAAGGTTGCAGCTTTTTGAGGGCACACACCACCGCCAGGCACTCCTTTTCAATGGCAGTGTATCTACTTCCCTGGGTAAAAGTTTCCGGCTTAGATAAGCCCCGGGTTGCTCACCGCCATCTGCTCTGACTTGGCTCAGTACTGCTCCCAATAAAACATAGAAGCGTCTGTATGGACGAGAAAGCGTTTAGTTGGATCAGGAGCAGAAAGTACAGGTGATTTAATGAGCGCCGTCTTGAGCTGTTGGAAGGTCTGTTCACACTCTGGGGGCCATACTACTATCTTGGGGAGGTTTTTATGTGTTATATCCGTGAGAGGTTTAGCTAGGGTGCTGTAATTAGCTACGAATTTCCTGTAGTACCCTGCGGTACCCAGGAATGCGAGGACCTGGGTTTTAGTGCGGGGGGTTGGCCACTTGGCGACTGCCTCTATTTTAGCGGGTTCTGGTTTCTGTAGCAGGCTCTCGACTCTGTGCCCTAAGTATTGAACTTCTGCTATTCCTATATGGCACTTACTGGGCTTTAGAGTCAGTCCGGCCTCCCTAATCCGGTCTAGTCCGGCTCCTATGTGGGTCGGGTGTTCGGTCCAGCAGCAGCTAAAAATGGGTATATCATCCAAGTAGGCACAGGCATACTCCTGAAACCCATCCAGTAGCCGATCTACCATCCTCTGAAAGTTAGCCGGGGCATTCTTCATCCCGAATGGCATGACTTTAAACTGATACAGGCCAAACAGGGTGACAAATGCTGACTTGGGGATGGCGTCCCCGGTAATGGAATTTGCACAGATCTATTGTGGTGAGGTACTGGCCTCTGGCCATTTTTTCTATGATCTCGTCTATCAGGGGCATAGGGTAGGCGTCTGAGGTTGTTTTATCGTTTAGCCTCTGGTAGTCCACACAGAAACAGGTCGTGCTGTCCCCTTTTGGTACTAGTACTACCGAGGAGGCCCAGGGGCTGTCAGAGTGTTCTATCACCCCGAACTGCAGCATTTCCTCAATTACTTTCCGCATATTTTCTTTAACTGCTTCGGGTATGCGATAGGCGGTTTGGCAAAGGGGGTCTGGACTAGGGTTTCAACTTTGTGAGTGGTTAACGGAGTATACTCAGGTAGGTTAGGAAACGTGGCCCCCTTGTCCTGGATTAGTCTTTGGACCTGGGTTCGCTCCTGGGGGTTTAACCGTTCTCCTAACTGTACTTCTCCCAGGTCTCCGCTCTGGCCCTCTTGGTCTAGGAGATCTGGGAGTGGCAAATTATCATAATCTTCAGTGGCAGGTGCACAGATCGCAGTTACCACTTCCGTGCACTCGTGGTGTGGCTTGAGCATGTTCACATGGAGCATGTGCTTGCCTCCTGTGCCTGTGACCGGACCGATCACAAAGGTGGTATAACAAACCTGCTCTACCACCTTGTATGGGCCCTGCCAGGAAGCCTGCAGCTTGTCCTTGTGGACGAGTCGCAAAATTAGCACCTTTTGCCACACCTTAAAGCTGCGGTCCCTGGCTTCCTTATCGTACCATCTGCGCTTCCTGTGTTGGGCCGCCTGGAGGTTGTCGCGTACGTTCTGGGTCAGCATCTCCAGGCGGTCCATAAACTCTAGCACATAGGGTACGATGGGGGTGCCGCTAACAGTCTCGTCTCCCTCCCAGTGTTCCCTAATTAAATCTAGGGGGCCCCTCACTCTCCTCCCAAATAATAGTTTGAAAGGAGAGAACCTGGTGGATTCCTGAGGTACTTCCCTATAGGCAAACATCAAGTGGGGTAGGAACCTTTCCAAGTCTGAGTGTCTATGAACGTACGGATCATCTGTTTGAAGTGTTCCATTAAACCATTTACAGAGCCCATTAAACTGGGGGTGATAAGCGGAGTTCAGTATTTGCTGAACCCCACATATCTTCCAGAGTTGTTGTGGGACTTCGGCGGTAAACTGTATGCCCCTATCCGAAATAATTTCCTTGGGAAAGCCCACCCGGGAAAATATTCGCATCAGGGCATCAGCTACTGTCTCTGCGTGCACATTAGTCAAAGCTATTGCTTCTGGGTACCTGGTGGCATAGTCCACCACGGTCAGTACATGTTTCTTGCCGGAGGGGCTGGGCTTGGATAGGGGTCCTATAATATCTACCGCTACCCTACTGAACGGTTCCTCAATTATGGGAAGAGAATGGAGCCGGGCTTTGTATCAGTCTCCTCTCTTCCCTACCCTCTGGCAGATATCACAGGTCTAACAGTATCGCCTGACGTCCTGTGAGATACCTAGCCAGAAGAAGTTCTGGGTCAGCCTGTGCTTAGTACGGCTGATCTTTAAGTGCCCAGACAGGGGAATGTTGTGGGCGATGCGTAATAACTCCAGTCTGTATTTTCTCGGCACTATCAATTGCTTTATGGGTAAGGGAATGGATCCGGACACTATTTTTTCTGCGTGCCGGTACAGCAGCCCCTTGTCCCAGGTGTACCTTTCCCCTTCTAATCCTGCCTGGTCTTTATTAATACGATCTTTGTAGATCTGCAGGGAGGGATCTAGGGCCACTTCAGAACCGAATTCTAGGGGGGATGTCCAGGGCGAGACATTGGGCATGGGGGGTACATTGCTTACCTGAGCCTCAGAGTGGTTAGGCGGAGCTGTGGTGCGGGCCTGCTGCCGGGTCACAACCGGATACGCCTCTTGTACTGCGGTTTGAGGAACAAAAGCTGAAGTCAGCTCCCCCAGGTCGTTGCCCAAAATAACGTCAGCGGGTAGCTCCTGCCTGCATCATCCCCACCTCCACGTTTCCGTGCCCTGCTACACAGTTCAAATGTACCTTGGCAGTTGGTACTTTATAAATGGCTCCCCCTGCCACCCGTACAGCATCATAGTCTCCAGTTAGGAAGACCGACCAAGCATCTTTTTCCATCTCACGGTTCCTAAAATCGATGCCATATACACGTCCCCTGATAGGGGATGCAACAGGGATTAAACTGATAAGAATAGTACTACTTAACACACCTTATAATAATGCAGAGAGAGGAAACGCAGAGAGGGGAGTCTGAAGAAGAGGAGTCAGAGGAGGAAGGTGGCTTTGAGGAGGTGGAAGACCAAACACAGCAGGCGTCCCAGGGGGCTTGTTGTCACCTTTCGGGGACCCTTGGTGTTGTAGGTGGCTGGGTGGAGGAAGAGACCTTCAATGACATCAGTGAGGACAAGGAACATGGGACATGGCTAGCTTGGTATCCAACCTTGTGCAAATGGGGAGTTTGCGGTTGTGCAAATGGACTGTTTGCGGTTGTTTGCAGTGCGTTAAACGGGGAGTTTAGTCTGTCACTGTGAAGCGGGTATAACCCGTACACTACCTGATCGATACAACATCATACAGTAGGTCCCCCCCTCATTATTTTATGGCCCCAACCCACCGCTCACGGGTGGGGGCGTGGGGGAGGACAGTAGGTCCCCAACCCATTGTGATTTATGGCCCCCACCCACCGCGCAGGGGTGGGGGCCGGGGGGAAGGACAGTAGGTCCCCCCCCTTATCCTTATTTACTGAATAGTCCCCTGTATAAATTTTTTTGGCATTTAGTGAATATTCCCTATTCTGCTCTGTGTCAGTGTGTATCAGGGTCCCTGAGGACAGGTGTCAATCCAAATCTGCCAAGTGACCCTATGTAGGGGGAACAGTCCCTATTCTGCTCTGTGTCAGTGGGTATCATGGTCTCTGAGGACAGGTGTCAATCCATATCTGCCAAGTGACCCTATGTAGGGGGAACAGTCTCTATTCTGCTCTGTGTTAGTGTCTTTCAGGGTCTCTGAGGACAGGTGTCAATCCAAATCTGCCAAGTGACCCTATGTAGGGGGAACAGTCTCTATTCTGCTCTGTGTCAGTGTGTATCATGGTCTCTGAGGACAGGTGTCAATCCATACCTGCCAAGTGACTCTATGTAGAAGGAACAGTCCCTATTCTGCTCTGTGTCAGTGTGTATCAGGGTCTCTGAGGACAGGTGTAAATCCATATGTCAGGTGTCAATCCATATCCATTGTGATTTAGGAATGTTAGGTGATTTCTGCCCTTTATGGATTAAAACCAGACTCTCCATCAACTGTGTAATTTTCCTTGGGAGTTTTGCCATGGATCCCCCTCCGGCATGCCACAGTCCAGGTGTTAGTCCCCTTGAAACAACTTTTCCATCACTATTGTGGCCAGAAAGAGTCCCTGTGGGTTGTAAAATTCGCCTGCCCATTGAAGTCTATGGCGGTTCGCCCGGTTCGCTGGTTCGCGAACGTTTTGCGTCAGTTCGCGTTCGCCGTTCGCAAACCGAAATTTTTATGTTCGCGACATCACTAGTTATAAACCACCATATGAAAATATTATTGAGGAAGAACAGCTGCAGCAAATTGAGAGAGCTGCAAATCGAGGTAACACGTTAATTATTGGAGATTTTAATAACCCAGACATAAATTGGGATAGAGGCACTAGTACTTCAGCAAGGGGAATCAGGTTTTTTAATGTGTTAAATGACACCTTTATGTCGCAACTTGTACAAGGACCAACTAGAAAGGATGCTTGTCTGGATCTCGTCATAACAAACAATGTTGATCTTTTAACCAACATTCAAGTAGGGGAGTGTAACGGACCGTTTCAGCAGACAAGGGGTTAAAATCCGTTTAGGCGATGATCCCCTTTTCGGAAACACAGGCACAGCTACTGTAGAATCACCAAAACTCACGCATTGAATATAAGTGAATGCTCCAAACTCCCGAACTGCATACAAGGGAATAAGGTAGCACTCCAAACTCCCGAACTGGAACCTCACGAATAGCTGCCAGCCTACGAACAGGAAAAGCATGCAGTCAGCTTACACTCCTGGCAATCAGTCTCCAACAGTATACAGTGAATCCCCCCAAGAACGAGACAAGGCTCCGTGTTGAGAGTCAAGCAGTGGTCTCTTTTACTCAGGGCTACCCTCCCAGTATTTATGCAGGTCTCCCACCTGGTGGACACTCCCCTAGGGGACCAGATGGAAGACTGTGACAAAGGACAGACATGTATAATTTTAGGACATACAGTCACAATACTTTCTCACAATGCATCCTGATCTCCTCCCTCTGCCCTGGAGATAATTGAGAAGTAATTCAATTATCTCCCAGGACAGAGGCAAAACTCCATTACACACGTGGGGACACAAAAGACAGCAAACTCTTTAAAATACATAAAGTCACATTTTACACATAAAACATATGCATGTCACATATCCCCAGATAGCTGGGATCTGAGTGCACAAAACTACCGAATAGCGCTCAGATCCTATTAACACAGTTCAATTGCCATGGAGCCAAAGTCTTTAATCACACGAATAGGCTCCATGGCATAGCTATCTGGGTTAACACATATTCACATAGAACAAAATACCGAATGAACGGCTGTTCGGTTACATCCCCACGAATAGGAACCAGGAGACGGACGGCTCAGCGGTGTTCGTGCAAATAAGTGTCCGTTTTTAGTTCCATAGAATCTTTGCCGAACACCGCTGGTCTTTCGCACAATTAAAATGGCCGCTGCCTCGTGGTCGGCAACCGAACAAAGACCACCCTGGATTCGTCTTTTAAAGTCTGGTCCATAGTCCAAAGGCAGCAGGCGGGCAACCAGGCTCCTCCAATGTAATGTGGCGAGATTGCAGATAACGTGAAAATAATGGTGAGAGCAAACTAAATACTAGATAAAATCAGATGACAATAAATGAGAGGCAATATTACCATATATAACTGTCTGTTGGGCTTGTCCTAAAAGACAATAAAATAAAGGACATAGTATAGCCTGTTTAAACAAAACAGATAAATAATAGGTATAAAAATGCCCACTCACGTGGTGCTGAGCCGTTTAAAAGTGGCTCAGACTATCAGCGCCTTGTAAAGTTATATTGGAGACTGTAATGCTGGAAGCAGGTTTTTCAATGCATAAATTCCATCTTGTGAAATTGATGTCAGACAGGAAAAGCAGGTAAATGAAAAAAACTTTTATTGCTAAAAACACAGCATAGGAATCTCGTCCCCCAATTGCACTAACGCGTTTCGACCGATGATGGTCTTTTTCAAAGTGCTACATGCTTCATCAAACTTTACATTTAAATATGTTACATTTTGGTGCCAAAATTCATGTTCCGTTTCATTTCCGGTTCCGGTTTTCGGATCTTGCTGACTTCCTGTTTCCGGTCACGTTGCGTGTCAGGGTCCATTTCCGGGTCAGCGGCAAAAGGCATCCCTGTATCTTTGTATACTTCCGGTCTCGGGCAGATAATAAAGACAGCTTTGCTTTACGCATGTTCCTTAAAGGAAAATGTCTGTACTTTGTGGAAAACTAATTTTATACATAATAATATCTCATATCGGGAATATATTATAACAGGCAAAATATATTGTATACAAATAAGAAGAAAGAAGAAAAAAATGCATTAATAATACAATTCATGGAAATATAAAAAACACATCATTAAAGAAAAAACTGCTAATTAATACATATGTATATAAAGTGATGTGCATATTAGTCATAATAAAATGAACATCCTCATAAAATAATTGTGAACAATTTTTAGTGCTTATTTATAACACCAATGTGAATATTCTTATAACTTAATGTAAATCCCTACAGATTTTGACCAAGATCATGAGGTTTTTATGAATATCTGGGATAATTCTCTAGAATCTTTTTCATTTCATATGATAGGAGTAATAATTGAACAGAGGGGTCAGACTCTGCATCAATTAGAGGAGAAAATCAGAGATATTCAAACAAAACTAGAACCCTTCATATTTATGGAGGAATTTGAATGTATTAACAAAAAAATGATAGAGATAATTACTAATTTGGAAAAAAAGATCATTGAAACCAAAAGAAAAAAGTTTAAAAGAGATTTGGATGATTATGCCCAAGGGAAAATTAGGAATTTTTCAAACTCAGAAAGAAATAAAAATAAAAACAAATTGAATGGGAATGATTATAAGAAATAGGATATACCGAGAAAAAGAGGAAATAAGAATACCCCATACCATCATCAAACCAAAGTATGGCTAGAAAAAAATGTCAAACCCTCTAGAGATAGAATTCCACCTAGAAGAGAAAATGAGTGGATAAAAGTTACCCCTAGAAAAAGTAAATATCCTAAGAGGGGAGAATCTTTTCCCCCACCTCGAAAAAATAATATGCTCAGGAGAACATCCCCACAAAAAATTGTCATGTCAAATAGATTTGAAAAATTGGGAGAACTTAGAGAAGACAATCAGGATCTTTTTTTAGGACCAGCATACCTGAACAGAAGGAAGTTAAATACCCCACTGAAAAGAACAAGAGAAATAGAAGAGGGGGAAATAGAGGAAGAGGGAAAGAGAAAAAGGGAGGAGTGGATAAGGAGAAAATAGGTGAACAATCTATCCCTATTTTTAATTTATCAGAAAAAATTTTAACAGATACACACATGTCTGTTTTGAGAAAAGGTTTTACATTTGCACCAAGCTGTGAATCAAATAAATTTGAAAGCTTTTTAGATTTGAGTAGATTTTTACGTAAGCTGTGCCTAAAGAAATTTTTTAAAGATTTTAAACCTAAAGAGGAGGAACCTGATAAATTGTATAAACATACAGATTTAAAACAAAAATCTTCTTTTTATCCGATAAATAAAAAATCTGAGGCAATTAAAGTGTTTGAAAAACTATGTATGAAAGAACTGAAAAAATGAAAACCTTTAAATAAATATCAAAGGAATTTAACAAAAAAAAAGAAAAATTAATGTTAAAAGATTTAAAGGAAGATAAATCAGTGATAATAAAACCGGCCGATAAAGGCGGAGGTGTGGTGATCTGGCAGAAAAGTAGTTACCTAAAGGAGATTCAGAAACAATTAGATGATGTTACCACTTACTTAAAATTAGAGAATAATCCTCTCGTTAAGATTAAAGAAGAATACAAACTTTTTATTAAAGAAGGGTTAGAAACAGGAATTTTAAATACAAAAGAGTACAAATTTTTAAAAGTGGAACACCCAAGAATCCCAGTGATCTATGTATTGCCCAAAATACATAAAGATGTAGTAAATCCGCCGGGCCGGCCAATAGTATCTGGCATAGGATCACTTTTATCTAATTTATCATTATATATTGACCAATTTTTACAGGATCTTGTTAAAAAATGCCCTACTTACTTAAAAGATACGATGAGTTTGCTAAATATTTTAAAAGATTTTAAATGGGAAAAAGGATATTTTATGGCAACCTGTGATGTAAGCAGCTTGTATACAAATATAGCCCATGAGAGAGGATGTCAAGCTGCTAGCCATTTTTTACTAAAATTTGGAGATTTTAATGAATTACAGATTGATTTTATCCTTAGAGCAATAGAAATTATTTTAAAAAACAACTTTTTTTGGTACGAAGACAATTTTTACTTACAGATCCAGGGTACTGCTATGGGGACCAGGTTTGCCCCCAGTTATGCTAATTTATTTATGTCCCACTGGGAGGAAACTTTTGTCCTTCCCAGTGTGGACCTGGGGACAAACCTGGTCCTCTATAAACGTTACATAGATGACATTTTTATTATCTGGAAAGGAGATAGGGAGTCCCTGATGACGTTTTTAGATTTTTTAAACCTTAATGATTGGAATATTAAACTTACATCTACCATTAGTAGTGAAGATATAACTTTTTTGGATTTAGAGATTTTTATTGAATCCGACCAAATCAAAAGTAGAACACATTTTAAAAAAGTAGATGTTAATAGTTTTATCAATTTGCAAAGCTGTCATTTTAAACCCTGGCTCAGTAACGTACCAAAAGGTCAGTTCCTCCGTTTAAGAAGGAACTGTACGGATTTTAAGGATTATCAAAATCAATCATGTAATTTAGCTCAACAATTCATTGATAAGGGTTATGACCCTACCTCTATTAAAAAAGATAAGGAGGAAATAGGTCAAAGAGATAGGAGCTCACTTTTACAATATAAACATAAAGAAAAAAGAACAGAAGAGCAGATCCCCCTTATCTTAGATTTTAGCACTAACCATAGATCTTTATGTAATATTTTAAAAAAAAACTGGCATATATTGAAGGAAGATAAGGATTTGCTACCCTTTTTAGGAGATAAACCTCAATTCATTTTTAGAGGAGCGAGGAATTTTAGGCAAATTTTAACGAACAGTTTTTTAGAAAAAGAAAAAGAAAACAATAATTTTTTAGGAGGTCAAGTAGGTTTTTATTACTGTGGAAACTGCACCGGGTGTAGATTAAAGAGGACTACAAATAGATGTATAAAAGTTTTTTCCGCAAAAAATTCAGAAGAGAAACATAAAGTGAACTCATTTATCTCGTGCAATACTAACAATGTAATATACCTTTTAACTTGTCCCTGCGGTTACCAATACGTGGGTAAAACTATAAGGAAACTAAAAATTAGAATAGGCGAACATATTAACAATATAAAGAAAAAATGTATCAATCATAGTGTTTCGAAACACTTTTTAGATCACCACGATGGTAAACCGGAAGGCCTCCAATTCATGGGTATAGAAAGAATTCAAGCACATTGGAGAGGGGGGTGTAAAGAAAATATTTTAAGTAAAGCGGAGATGAGGTGGATGTTTAACCTCAACACCCTGACCCCCGAAGGCCTTAACGTCGATTTCGAAATTACTTCCTTTTTATAGCAAATTTTAGATCTATATATTTTTTATATTTTTATATATTTATATATATATTTTTATATCTTCTTTTACACCTTTTCTCAGAAACATGTGTGTATCTGTAGGGATTTACATTAAGTTATAAGAATATTCACATTGGTGTTATAAATAAGCACTAAAAATTGTTCACAATTATTTTATGAGGATGTTCATTTTATTATGACTAATATGCACATCACTTTATATACATATGTATTAATTAGCAGTTTTTTCTTTAATGATGTGTTTTTTATATTTCCATGTATTGTATTATTAATGCATTTTTTTCTTCTTTCTTCTTATTTGTATACAATATATTTTGCCTGTTATAATATATTCCCGATATGAGATATTATTATGTATAAAATTAGTTTTCAATTGGGGGACGAGATTCCTATGCTGTGTAATTAGCAATAAAAGTTTTTTTCATTTACCTGCTTTTCCTGTCTGACATCAATTTCACAAGATGGAATTTATGCATTGAAAAACCTGCTTCCAGCATTACAGTCTCCAATATAACTTTACAAGGCGCTGATAGTCTGAGCCACTTTTAAACGGCTCAGCACCACGTGAGTGGGCATTTTTATACCTATTATTTATCTGTTTTGTTTAAACAGGCTATACTATGTCCTTTATTTTATTGTCTTTTAGGACAAGCCCAACAGACAGTTATATATGGTAATATTGCCTCTCATTTATTGTCATCTGATTTTATCTAGTATTTAGTTTGCTCTCACCATTATTTTCACGTTATCTGCATTATATTTATTTGGTGTGATTTGGAGTGATTCACATCTGTGGTGATTTGAGCATTCGCTCTCGATTCCTTTACCTTTTCTGTGTTTATATATAATGTGGCGAGATTGCTCTCATCACAGGGAGCATTTGGGAAATAGTGATCTGTGGGAAGAACTGTGTTATTAGCAATAATCAGCATGGTTTTATGAAAAATAGGTCATGTCAAACTAACCTAATTGCATTCTACGAAGAAGTAAGTAGAAGTATAGATCAGGGTGTTGCAGTGGATGTGATCTACTTGGATTTTGCCAAGGCATTTGATACGGTTCCTCACAATAGGTTAGTCTTCAAACTAAAAGAAATTGGTCTAGATGAATATTCTTGTCCTTGGGTAGAACATTGGCTTAAGGATAGAGTACAACGAGTTGTAATTAATGGTAAATTTCCAGGCTGGACAAAAGTGTTGTCCCTCAGGGTTCTGTTTTGGGACCACTTCTATTTAACATATTTATAAATGATATTAAAATGGGCATTGAAAGCCATGTATCAGTATTTGCAGATGACACAAAACTTTGTAAAGTAATAAAATGTGAGCAGGATATTGCTTTGCTGCAGAGGGATTTGGATAGATTGGGGCACTGGGCACTAAAATGGCAGATTAAATTTAACGTAGAGAAATGCAAAGTTACGCACTTTGGGGTTAAGAATGGACAAGCAACTTACACACTAAATGGTAGTGAATTAGGGATAACCACACACGAGAAGGATTTGGGAATTGTTATAGATAACAAATTAGGCAGCAATATGCAATGTCAACCTGCAGTTGCTAAGGCCAGTATGGTTTTGTCATGTATAAATAGGGGCATAAATTCTCGGGATGAAAATATATTTTTGCCTCTTTATAAATTGCTGGTAAGACCACACCTTGAATATGCTGTGCAATTTTGGGCGCCTGTTCTAAAGAAAGATATCATGACACTAGAAAAAGTCCAGAGACGAGATACAAAATTGATAAAAGGAATGGAGCATTTTAGTTATAAAGTAAGGTTAAAAAAAATTTCATCTATTTAGTTTGGAAAAACGGCGCCTGAGAGGGGATATGATAACTTTATACAAATATATTCGGGGCCAGTACAAACCAATATCTGGAAATCTATTCATAAACAGGGCTATACATAGGACACGAGGTCACACATTTAGACTGGAGGAAAGGAGATTTCATCTAAGGCAAAGAAAAGGTTTTTTTACAGTAAGAGTAATAAGGATATGGAATTCTCTGCCTGAAGAGGTGGTTTTGTCAGAGTCACTACAGAGGTTTAAACTGCAATTGGATAAATACTTACAAAAACATAACATACAGGGATACAATTTCTAATTAGTGGGGGAATAGCTGCTTGATCCAAGGAGACATCTGACTGCTATTTTGGGGTCAAGAAGGAATTTTTCCCTAGTTTGTGGCAAAATTGGAAGCACTTCACACTAGGTTTTTTGCCTTCTTTTGGATCAACAGCAACAACATATGTGAGGAAGGCTGAACTTGATGGACGCAAGTCTCTTTTCAGCTGTGTAACTATTTAATTATGTAATACACTGATATGTAATAATATACTGAGCTGTAATATTACAATAATCTGTTATAATACACTGAGTTGTAATAATACAATACGCTGTTTTAATACACTGAGCTGTAATAACACAATTATTGTTATTGTTGGTGATAAAATCAGCTATACACGAAACTCTCTTAGTTATAAACAGCTGTTTCTAGTTATAATCTTTCGTCATATAACGTATCACATATTTGATTAAAACCAGATGGAACGGACCGTTTCAGCATATGAGGGGTTAAAATCAGTTTAGGCGATAATCCCCTTTTCTCAGAAAGGCACAGCTACTGCAAAAGCACCAAAACTCACGAACTGGATATAGGTGAGTAAGGTAGCACTCCAGCTGGAACCTCACAAATAGCTGCTAGCAGATGAATAGGAAAAGCAGACATCAGCTTACACTCCTTAGCAATCAATCTCCAACAGCATACAGTGAATCCCCCCAAGAACGAGACAAGGCTCTGTGTTGAAGGTCAAGCAGTGGTCTGAGGTGCTGGGGCACCCAGCCTGGTTTTTATTACATGAGTACACATACAGGCCACACCCAGGGGGAGGCATAAAATAACCAATCACATACATGGTTCAGCCCACACATCCCCTCCCCTCAGATAACATTAAACCCAATTATCCGGTACACTTTTCCAGCCAAGTTCTGGATGTACCCCAAAAACAGGGGGTACACCTTTAAATCCAGCATCGCTGGATAGCCCTTATTCAGGGGGGAAACATATCCGAAATTCAAGTCATTCGGATGAATGGTTCGTGAGATATGGGGTTCCAAAGATTTGACCGACCGCATGGGTAAAGTATCCGAAAACAGTTCCATGCATTTTGGCCCTGCGGTCGGTCACAAACAAGGGAATGAAAACAGGCGAATTGCCTGTGTTATAGAGCCTGGAGAGGGTTTGAATGAATTCCCTTGTTTATGGGGCTCTTTCTACCGAACGGCGGGTCATTCGGTAGTTTCCATACGAATTTCTGGAAGTATGGAGGTCTCAGCGGTGTTTGCCTAGTCAAGTGTCCGATTTTAGTTCCAGACACTCGACGGCAAAACACCGCTGTTCGGTAGTTTAAGATGGCCGCCGCCACGTGTTTGTTTCCCGAATGGCGGCCACCCAGAGGACAAAGACTACATTACACTGATTGCCAATTACCCGTTTGCAACATTGTTGCAAACTGTAATTGGAGGCACACTTATTCCTGGGTGGTCTGGTTGTTCGGTAGTTTCACTCAATATAATGAATGGAGTGATTCTACCGAACAATCAGTGAATGCTGCATACATATCACCCAGGTTAAACTTAACACATGAATACATATACAATATTACAGGCAGTACACTAGAATATGCTTCACAGTCTTAAAGGGACAGTAGTCCCAAAAGTCCCAATCTGTTCATAGATGATTTTAAAGGGCCAGTAGCAGCCATATACATTATTACATGCCCAAATATAGTTTTTATAGAGCAATATGTCCAGGGGCCTGAAAAATATTATTATGTACTTTAAATGTATTTAATGTGTTGATATAAATATTATAAGTTTTATTCGGATTGCTTCAAGAACACTGAAATTGAGAAGCCATACCTTGGCCTATAGAGTATTACAGACTTTCATTGTATAAGGAATGGAGACCACATCTGGTTCACTTTAAGAGTGATGTTGAAGGGCTTGTTTATAGTAACCTTTGACCTAGCCTTGAAAGCCTGAATTCCTTTGAAGACTCACATTTCTACAGGCAATTATTCATTACATCATGTATATAGAAGTTCTTTGTCTTACATAGCTTGCCGCCAAATATAACGTATGACTTTAATCATAGATTTCAAATGATGCTAAGTAACTCCCCTTTTTCTAAGATAGCCACTTATTTTAAAGTAAGGCAATCTTATGTATACTCCCCTCTGTAACTGAATTTTAAACCCATAAAACTGATTGTAGTTTAGAATTCGTGGCCAATACCTTTAACATCAAAAATGGATAACAACTGGAAAATTGCTCTCTGTATTGGACAAAGAATGTTAAAGACATTTGTTATTACCAGATGGATTGTTATGTTTGAATAAACATAAGTTAACTGCAAGATATTTGATTCGATTGTTATGAAAACTGATATGTGACAAACAAAGATTTCACGGAATGCCAATTTCCTACATTTAATGGTGGAGAATGCGGGCACCAACAGCACCAACAGCACCAACAACAGCAAACTTTTGATTTAAGCCTGAATTATGACTGCTACAAGCTACAAGAAGATTACAAGAAGAAGACAAGAAACTCACTGAAGAAAAGTTGAAATTGTTCCCTGAAGAAAAAAGCTTTAGTACCCGGCTTGAAACAGGAGAAACACAATTGACTGATACAGCAGGATGGCATCCCTAAAATCCTTTATTTAAACATTCAGCTTTACTATGCGAAAATAGAGTTGCGCAGGGTGAAAAAAAAATCGTTCGAACGTGGAAATTTATGCTCAGTACTGACGGAAGAATAAGACGATAATAATTGAGAGGACAATCTGTATCCTTTTATCCATACTTTATTTATGAAGAAATAAATGTTATGACGAATTGCAGATCGAAGATGGCATTTCGGAGGATTCTCAAGAAATAACTACATATTCCAAAAAGTATTCTTCCATCAGATGATGCGCACACCTGTGGAAATCAAATACTTCAAGGGTATGTGTCTTTAACATGTCTGTAGAAGTTGCTCATATGTATATTGAAACAAATTGTATTAACTGTTTAGTAAATTATGGATTGGCAGGAAAAGACTGCTGTCAAATGTAACAGGATCTGTCTGTAAAAGAGTTAATCCTGAAAACGCTATTGTGTATTGAAATGGTTAGACAGATTAACTGGTAATGAGCAAAGCAATGTGGTTAAAAGGGAAAGAAAAAGTTGCATTACTGGCAAAAGGCTTTCTGGAAACTAAAGATTCTATAAAGGAATGGTGTCAACTTAAAAAGACCAGTAATTGTTATGTTTGTAATACATCGAAACAAAAAAGAAATGTGTTGTTAAAAACAATTGAAAAATATATGTGTTGTTGCAAGGTCTAGTAATTTACCTAGCCTCTAGCTAAACTGTAAATCTCCTTAAAAGTGTTAAAAGAAGGAAATCGCCCCCCATGGCTCTCTTTTGAGAGTGCATTGGATGCAACATTAGTTGAAACAAAAACTCAGACTCTCGGCAGTTGTTGAAAGGTTTAAGTAATGTCAAGGAAATTAAGATTTTAATATAATGAAAGAAATGCTTAAGAATCAGACTGATCTGTTAAATAGAACCCATAAAACAATGTCTCACATGTCCAATATTAGACGTTGTTACTAATTTTGACAATTTGCAAAAATTGTTAGTCTGGGGAATGTTACAGATATTTTGTGGAAAAATCTGAAAGATTTGGATTAAAGTAGAAGTTGTGTGAAAAGGGCAGAAGAGAAGAAAAGATATAGGAAAATGGGGAAATTGTGCAAGAAAAAGGGTCAGATGGATACTCTCAGATTAGCCAGATTGATTAAAAATGTGTCTAAATATGATGAGCAGAGAGGACCTTTTTACAATATGAGGGTTTTTGAAGGTGAAATGAATAAAATAAAAATTTAGTGATGTGGTAGCCACCAGATGTCGTTTGATCTGGCTGCCAGCCTCATTAAGTAAAGGGGTTAAAAATTAACTCATTGATGTGTTGGAGGATAAGGAATGTGAAAAGCCCAGAGTTTAGTTGCAGGGATTGTTTCCAAATATATTGCTAATGGTTGTACAGTGTGAAACTGGTTTGAATAGTTTTGAATATTCTATTTTTGATTAATTTAAATGGAGAAAATTATGATATACATGTTTGTGCTAATTTAAGGAATAAGGCATGGAATTTGATTAATGATACAAAACAGTTTACTATGTCTAAAGAGTAACATAGGCAGAGTGTTAGTGAATATGTCTCTAGAATATCAGGGTTACCAAATGAGCTAGATTAAGAGATTTTGCTGCTATGGAAATTATGAAATCCTTGCAATTGTTAAAAAAAGAAAAACACAGGAATAACTACAATGTTGCACAGACACACTTTTGTCTAGGGATACTTCAGCAGGACTGGCCCCTATTAAAAATGTGTCTAGTGAAGAAGGTAGAATGAGAAATGAGGTTATTAATTGAATATGGTAATTTTAGAGTGAGGTTTAAGGAAAGACCACAAAATTAACAAAATTACCAGGGTACTAAAAACTATTCGGCCACACCCCAAGATAGATATTATAGGGTTTTATTAGAGTAATTCTATGGTATGCTATAATTGCAACCAATAAGGTCATGTTAGGAGATATTGTCCTAAATATGAAGAAAAAACTTACCCAGTGAAAGGGAAAGAAAATTGAATTTCCCAGACCATAAGAATCTACAGAGAGTGGCAGCTGTAAAAACAGAGCATACATCTTCAACCAACCCCCCCTCACATATCAAATTCATGTGAAGAGTGTATACTGATGTTAAGTGCCATTGAAAGAAAGGTGTCACAAATCGACAAGTAAAATCTGCCTAAACTCACCAATAAATAGGGATGTGAAACCCCTAGCTATGATCAGATCTATCTTGCTGATAACAAAGTGAAGATGGGCGACCATATATTTATGGAAGACTAGAGGGAAAAATAACAGAGTTTTATTAGAAACAGGAGCAGGAATGACTCTAATAAAACACGCTTGCCTTTAAAAATTTAAGCATATCAACAAATCCCTTCTAAGTTTAATGGAACACATGCAATTCTATCCAATGATAATGAAGTGGAGATTGAAGGAGGAAAAATCTTTTGGTGATTTATAGTTGCACCTCTCCTCCCACTGTACTATTATTATGGGAATGGATGTTATCAATGAAAAAAAAGTTGTATGTGGATTTATTAAATTTGGTTTTATGGCAAGCTTTAGGTGAGAGCAAAACAGGTTGAGTGGTTAAACCTAATAATTTAAGATAGTTTAGTCATGATATAACTGTAAAACAGAGTGAAGTGTCACCTTCTATACAACAAGATGATGAGGTTATACCATATCTTAAAACTAAATACCCCACAGTGTGCTCTAAGTCTAAACAAGAGTGTGGGATAGTGAATTTGCAAGTTGTAATTGTAGTTCTAGACCCCCTGCAGTTAAACAATATAAGATCCCAAAGAATCAGAAGAAGGTGTGAATCAGGTGATAAAAGCATTGGTATCTCAAGGAGTGTTGAGAGTGGGTAATTCCAAATTTAAGTCACCATTTGGCTAATAATCAAGCCAATGGCACTTATGGTTTAATTGTAGACACGTATGTGGTGAATAAGTAAATCTCATCAGATATCATGGCGCAAATAGATGCTAATGTTAAGTATTTTCTGTATTGGATATAGTTAATGTGTTCTTTTCTATACCATTCAATCCAGATAGCTAGTATCGCTATGCTTTTACCTTTAAAAATCATCAATATCTGTTCCAGGTGTTGCTACAGGGCTTCCACTCCTCGCCAGCTTACTTTCATAAAGCAATGGCTCAAGTATTGGAACCCCTGGGGAATGGGAATAAGATTTTGCAATATGTTGATGATCTGTTAGTTCAAACAGTAACAAGGGAAGAGCATGAGCAGATACTGTGTGATATTTGTCAAAGCACTGGCAGATAATGGGTTAAAACTGAACACATTCAAAGTGCAGATCTTGAAGGAAAGATTTACTTTCCTAGGAGTTAATATAGATCCAGAATGTAAAACGCCATGTACAGCAAGGGTTAAAGCATTGCAGCAATTGCCAAGGCCAATGACAGTGTATCATCTACAGAAATGTTTAAGCTTGATAAATGTTAGCAGAGAATTTATATATGATATGGCAGGGATAGCAAAACCCTTATGCAATATGCTAAAATATAAAAGATAAGATCATCTGGACAGGGGAAGTTGAAAAGAGTTAAATCTGTTAAAAGATGCTCTCACACAAGCGCCTGTGCTAGCTGCTCCCATTGAAACAGTACCATATATTGTTCAATGTTACGCAGGTGTCTCTTCATTAATAGCAGTTTAATGCAAAGGTAGCATGAATCTTTACGAATACTGGGATATTTTTCTAAAATCATGTATCCAGTGGAAAGAGGAATTCCTGTGTAAAACAGCTCATGGCTGTATGATGGGCTTTAGAAGCAACACAACACATGGCAGGATTTGGACAGATAAATTTACAAACCCCCCCAAATATCTAAAACTGTTACAAAATTGTTCTGAGTTAGGAGTATATAGCCAGTTACAAAATAAACCACCCAGGGTAGAAACCAGTAAAAGCTATGTTATTCCTGATTTGATGTCAGAAGGAAATGGAAATATAATCCAGATCTCCTTTGAGAAGCAAACAATACAAGGGATTTCTAGTTTGTATGTGGAGGAATGAGATTTTATGTTGATGGATCACATCACACAGGTTATGTCATATATGACGATTAAACAAAAGAATTGCAAAGATAGACTGCCACGCCATATGTCAGCTCAGAAAGCGGAGTTAGAGTCTGTAAAGAAAGTTCTAGAAATAACAGTATACGACCCAGTGAATATAATCAGTGACAGCAGTTATGTAGTTAAAGCTTTAACACTTCACCTCCCAATATGGAGAAAAGAGGAATGGTAGATTATCAGGATAAAGCTTTAAAACATGCAGGTATTCTGGCAGAACTGTTTAATTATGAAAAAAAAAAAAAAAAAGGGTTTAACTTGTTGTTGTGAAACAGACTTGTAGATCAGGAATCAAAGGAAACTTTGTTTGAGGAGTTGTAATACTACTGTGTAATGAGTGCAACTGTTAGTAAAAGACAAATAACAAATACCCTATAAGATCAGATAGAGAATGGAAGGATGTAGCTTTCAGTATAGAAAGAATGGATCTAGATACTGAAACTGGCATGTACAGGGTTAAACACAATGAAACACAAACATTTGTACCTAGTGGCTTATTACAAGGGCTGATTGTATTCAATCATAGTACACAGGGCATTTGGGTACAGGACAACTATTTAAGGTCCTGCAAAATAAATTGTATCATCCTAATTTAAAACAAAAAGTGTATAAATATATTGCAGAAGTGTCTCATATGTGCTCTTTAATCCAAGACCTAAATACTAGAAACCAAAATTGCAGAGAGTTCCTTTGGCAAAAATACCATGGTACTCTATATAAATTAATTTCTAAATTAAAATGAATAAAATAAAATAGAAATAAAAATGTTTTAAGATAAGAGTAATTGGTTAACATATTTACCAGGAGTATTAATGTCTATTCCTGCAAATCCAAACTCCAGTGTCACCTCATGAGTTAGTGACATGTAGAACTATGTAATCACTTTCCCTAATAAACCTTTTGTTCCAAGTACATTCAAAGTTACAGCAGAACATGCTGAATAGTTGAAAGTATTACAGGAACATCTATTGTTAGAATTGAAGTTTGCTACTTCGAATGTCGTCCCTTATGGTAAACTATGTGTTAAAGTTGTACAGCGCTACGGCATCTGATGGCGCTATATATGTAAAAATAAATTAAATACATATAAAGAAGTAACACAGGGAAATTATGCAGATATGTTTAAGCCAGGTTATAAGGCAATGGTAAATCATTTAAAACACCAGGTCTATGAAAAGCAAGTTGGGAAGGTCCTTATGGTCCTTATGTTAGTCTAAGAATAAAAATTAGGACAAACTGTGTTATAGGTTTAAAAAGCAAACATTGGTACAAAGTGTAATAAATCAATTCTTGTGTCTAGTGATCAATGTAAAAGAAATGTACTAAGGTATAAGAAATGTACTAATGTATAAGAAATGTACTAAAGTATAAGAAATTTACTAATGTATAAGACATTTACTAATGTATAAGAATAGTAAACTGCCATCTGTTTTTCATTACAGAACTAATACTGTTTTACATGGACAAAAACCTGTATGATTTTAAATAAAAGGACAAATTGTTTGGACTTTCAAAGGACATTATGGACTTTCAAAGAGACTGTGCTTGTGGATTCGATTGGAGAGGACAATATTTCATGGACTAAATCAAACCGATTGTGTTTTCTGGTTAATATAAACTGTATACAATTACACAGCATAATAACTATGATACTGTTATTATTAATGTTAGGTAAAATCAATGCCCAAGGTAAATTAATGAATTGGTGAAAAATGTAAAAGTAATTGTAACAAGAAGGTTGTTCTTAGGAGTTCAGAAATGAAAGGGTTAAAATGTCTTGCTTCTCCCTCTTGGAGTGTAAAAAGCAATACAGACAACTGGAAATGGCTGTGTTAAAAGGCCTTTCCTTGTAAACTGATACTTAGACCAATATCAGAGAACAACATTAAAATCCCATAAGTAATTGGTATAAGTTATTATGATGCAATATTTTAAAATTCATTCAAATAAAGCATCAAAGAGGGGCTTGAAAAATATTATTATGTACTTTAAATGTATTTAATGTGTTGATATAAATATTATAAGTTTTATTCGGATTGCTTCAAGAACACTGAAATTGAGAAGCCATACCTTGGCCTATAGAGTATTACAGACTTTCATTGTATAGGAATGGAGACCACATCTGGTTCACTTTAAGAGTGATGTTGAAGGGCTTGTTTATAGTAACCTTTGACCTAGCCTTGAAATCCTGAATTCCTTTGAAGACTCACATTTCTACAGGCAATTATTCATTACATCATGTATATAGAAGTTCTTTGTCTTACATAGCTTGCCGCCAAATATAACGTATGACTTTAATCATAGATTTCAAATGATGCTAAGTAACTCCCCTTTTTCTAAGATAGCCACTTATTTTAAAGTAAGGCAATCTTATGTATACTCCCCTCTGTAACTGAATTTTAAACCCATAAAACTGATTGTAGTTTAGAATTCGTGGCCAATACCTTTAACATCAAAAATGGATAACAACTGGAAAATTGCTCTCTGTATTGGACAAAGAATGTTAAAGACATTTGTTATTACCAGATGGATTGTTATGTTTGAATAAACATAAGTTAACTGCAAGATATTTGATTCGATTGTTATGAAAACTGATATGTGACAAACAAAGATTTCACGGAATGCCAATTTCCTACAGGGCCGTAGTCCAAAGGCAGCAGGCGGGCAACCAGGCTCCTCCAATACAATGTGGCGAGATTGGTTTCGTCACACCAGATATTTACAAATACCGATATATTGGACAACTAACAAGACCATTTCGAAATCAGTACTTTTCCCGTAACTAGGATTTTATATAAATCCTATTTCCGAGAATATGAGATAAAATGCCAAACTTAATCTTGGTTCAAATTAACCCTTATATGAACAGCTAGGATAGATAGCAAAATGGATATTCGCATCTACAGTTATAATACATTGAGCTGTAATAACAGTATAAGCTGCAATAATACAATAGGCTGTTATAATACACTGAGCTGTAATAAAACAATAGGCTGTTATAATACATTGAACTGTAATACTACATTGAGCTATAATAACACTATAAGCTGCAATAATACAATAGGCTGTTATAAACACTGAGCTGTGGTGATACAATAAGCTGTTATACTACACTGAGCTTTAATACTACATTGAGCTGTAATAATACGATGAGCTGTAATGATACAATGAGCTGTAATAATAAGACATGTGGCAGTGGTAATGGTTCTTTGAGAGTTATTTTAAAGTGACAGGACACAAATAGAACGAGTCACCTTCACAGCCAGGTCCCAGGATGGACATCGAGGATCCTTTCTAGAAAGCAGCTAACCTCGTGCACTTGTAAGAAACATTAACAGAATAGAAAGAGGAAGTGCCGGAATTATACTCATCGCTCATTGTGCAAGACGGACTTTTTAACCAAGGGAATGGTTTCATGAAATACATCCTTTAAAGGGACACTACAGGCTGACATGGGGTCCTTACTTCCCACAAAGTGTTAACCCTTTAAAACCAATGAACATCCTTATATACATTATACCAGCATTGAAAACACCATGTATTTCATTCCAGTGTGTGGTTGGCTGAGTGTTGTGTGTGTAGGTATGTGGCTGATTGTTGTGTGTGTGTGTGTGTGTGTAGGTGGCTGAGTGTTGTGTGTGTGTATGTGTGTGGAGGTGGCTGTTGTGTGTGTGTGGAGGTGGCTGAGTGTTGTGTCTGTGTGGAGGTCTCTGAGTGTTGTGTGTGTGGAGGTGGCTGAGTGCTGTGTGTGTGCATGTGTGTGTGTGTGTAGGTATGGGGCTGATTGTTGTGTCTGTGTGTGTGTGTATGTAGGTGGCTCAGGGGTGGCTCAGTGTTACTGCTCAGGGGTAGGGAAGAGACGCATGCTCCACGTGAATATGCGCAAACCTTACCATGAGAGGGTAGAGGACGTGGCAGTTACATGCGCATCAGCCTCTGAGGATCAGGAGAATCTTCCGCTACCCGATTTATTAGAGTGAGAAGATTAGGCAGACAACTCCACGGGTGTTCAGCTGGGGGAGCGGCTAAGTCCTCAGGAGCGTGCCCAGGTACAGGAGTTAATAGCAGCTAAGGGAGCCACCTTCTCCAATTTACCAGGGTACACTCCGCTGGCCACTCACCGGGTAGAGACCCCAGGACAGCTACCAATGCGCCAGACCCCATATCGTATCCATGAAGTAGTCAGGGAACAAATGCGGAAAGAAATTGAAGAGATGTTGCAGCTAGGGGTTATCGAACATTCCCATAGCCCCAGGGCATCGCCGGTAGTGTTAGTACCCAAGAAGGATGGCACGACATGGTTCTGTGTTGACTACCGGAGGCTAAATGACAAAACAGTGTCTGATGCCTACCCGATGCCCCGGATAGACGAGCTGCTAGATAAGATGGCACAAGGCCAGTACCTCACTACGATTGACTTGTGCAAGGGGTACTGGCAGATTCCTTTAGCCGAGGATGCCATCCCCAAGTCGGCGTTTATCACTCCGTTTGGCCTGTACCAGTTTCAAGTAATGCCATTCAGGATGAAAAACGCTCCGGCTACTTTTCAAAGGATGGTAGATCGGCAACTGGATGGGTTCCAGGAGTATGTGTGACGAGAGCAATCTCGCCACATTGCATTGGAGAAGCCTGGTTGCCCGCCTGCTGCCTTTAGACTATGGCCCCATGTTGAAACGCTTGATTTTCCCCTGCAAAGACACGAAAGTGGGGTCATTCGGTGCTTTCGATAGCTATGCCATGGAGCCCATTTGTATAATGAAAGACTATGGGAAAGACTTTAGCTCCATGGCAATTGAACTGTATGTGTGTGGTCTGAGCGCCATTCAATAATGTGCGCTCAGACCTAAGCTATCTGGGGATATGTTGCATGTATATGTTTTATGTAGTAATTGTAACTTTGTGTAATTTTATGTCTTTTTGCAATGGAGTCTGCCTCTATCCCTGGATATAATTGGATTATTTTCCCATTGTCTCCAGGATAGAGGTCTCTGTAAAACCAGTTTGGGCCAGATAGCCATGCTGGTATTGTACATTATCCAGGGCCTGGTACCAGATGCCTTTCCTTAATGCATCCCGGCCATCCAGGTCCTCCTCCTCGTATAACACTGCTGGTTCCATCCTGGTGCTGTCAGGGTCGCTGTACTGGGACATGCGTTGCCCCCAACTTGTAAATCCAAAGAAATGGTGTTCTGTAGCTGTCCTTCTGGCTGTAGGAACTGTAGCGGACTGGACCCTGTACCAGAGTCTGCCCCAGTTCCCTGGAGGGGACTGCTTGCTTGCCTCCTGCCCTGCGACTATGGCCCTGGGATGGATTGCCCTTTAAGGCACCATATTTGGGCATAATGGATTGTATAATGCTGTTCCTTTAAACACTTTGGGGAAGGATTAGTACTTGTTATATGGCACTTCGGACACAGTCGAAGTTGTCGAAAAAGTCGAAGTGCCGAAGTTGTCGAAGTGGCCGCCATTTGACAAATGAACACGTGGCGGCGGCCATTTTAACTTATTCGAACGCGGTCAGCGGTGTGTGCAGCCAAATCTATGGAACTGTTTGCGGCTACCCAATTGCACGAACACCGCTGACCCGTACCTTCTTTGACACTCCGTCTGGAGACTAAGTCCCGTTCGAAGATTCGAACGCTTGTTCGAATGGGACTTAGTAATTTTCTCGGTGTAAAATAGACCGACAGAACAGCCCAAATCCATGGAACTGTTTTCGGCATAAAAATGTGCCTGTGGTCGGTCATAAAGGACTTATACCTATCTCCCGAACGGCTGAACGGATTCGAATGATTTTTGGGTATGTTTGTATGTGGAATGTGCTGATTAATAATAAGTAATAATAATATGCAATAATATATAGGGTAATATGTAATAATATGTATGGTTTTAGAGTTATGAATGTTGGTTAAAAAGTATGTTTTAAACTGTCTGTATAATTGGATTACCTCTCAGGCTAAGGGGAGGGAATCTGTGGGATGTAACCATAGTGTGATTGGTGTATGGTAAATCCCTCCCTTACATGGGGGAATCCTTTATAAGACAGTGTGTGAATAAATCTTGAGTTCCTGCTTAACCCTCAAAGTGAAGTGTCGTCTCATTATTGGGGGAGGATTTATTGTATGCTGTTCCAGTTTGACTGCTAGGAGTGTAAACCTATTTGCATGTTTTTTCCTATTCGGCTGTATACAGCATTCATATGCTAGAGAGGATTCCTATGCTTCTCAGATTCGGTGGTTGTGGTGTCTGCTGCAGTGCTTGAAGTCCTCAGGAGCGCTAGGAGCATCCTTTAACGGAGGTACCCAGTCGGGGTGCCCGTCGATCCGTTACAGGAACGATCCCGCCGCTTGCCACCAATTGTAACGGACCGTTTCAGCAGACAAGGGGTTAAAATCTGTTTAGGCGATAATCCCCTTTTCACAGACAGGCACAGCTATTGTAGAATCACCAAAACTCACGAATTGGATATAAGTGAATGCACCAAACTCCTGAACTGCATACAAGGGAATAAGGTAGCACTCCAAACTCCCGAACTGGAACCTCACGAATAGCTGCTAGCAGACGAACAGGAAAAGCTCCCAAGCGGCTTACACTCCTGGCAATCAGTCCCTATCAGCATACAGTGAATCCCCCCAATAACAAGACAAGGCTCTGTGTTGAGGGTCAAGCAGTGGTCTGTTTAATGAGTGCTACCTGCCCAGTATTTATGCAGGTCTCCCACCTGGTGGACACTCCCCTAGGGGACCAGATGGAAGACTGTGACAAGGGACAGACTGTGGCGAAACCAACCTCGGCACTGTGAACTGGAGAAGCCTGGTTGCCTGTCTGCTGCCTATGGATTATGGACCGGCAGTTAAACGGTTAATTTTACTGTGCAGAAAGATTTATTCCTTCCTTTCTGCATAGCCATTCAGTAGATTCTATCTACCGAACAAACAGCCCTTTCTTAGCCTCCCCAGAGCCGTGGGAAGCCGGCAGGCACCATTAATTGGCCACCCAGAAGCTGGCATGTGTCCTCCATCTACCTCCCTGGAGCCGCGGTTAACCGCGGCTTAATGAGCGTGTGCCGGCAATTGACCACCCAGTAGCTGCGGTTAACCGCAGCTTAATTGACTGTTACTGGGTGGTCGCGGTTACACCTAGCCACCACACGATGGCGGTATTCTGGAGCTCCCCGGGCAGCCAGCGCTTTTCTGCCCGGCTTTCATGCGCCAAACCCGGACACTGTGTCAGCTAAGCACCGCTGAGCCTCCAGCCCCCGGTTCCAATTCGTACCGATCTAACGGGAATGTAAAGACTTTGACTCCATGGCAATTAAACTGTATTCGTGTGATCTGAGTGCCATTCACCTAATAATGTGCGCTCAGATCTAAGCTATCTGGGGATATGTAGAAATGTGTGTTTTATGTACTAAATGTATCAGTATGCAATTTTATGTATTTTACTGTCTTTTTGTCTGCCATGTGGGTAATGGAGTTTTGCCTCTGTCCTTGGAGATAATTGGATTCCTTCCCCAATTATCTCCAGGGCAGAGAGGAGGGATTGTGAGGCATTGTGGGAGGTAACTCATGTGTGATTGGTGTATTGTGTAATTATTGTAAATCCCTCCCTTGCATGGGAGAATCCTTTATATGACAGTTGTGTGAATAAATCAGAGAGTTCCTTCTTAACCCTCAAATTGAAGTGTTGTCTCATTCTTGGGGGGAATTTGACTGTATGCCGATTGCCAGGAGTGTAAGCTGTTCATATTGCTTTTCCTGTTCGGCTGCTTCCAGGGTTCATGTGTCTCTTGTTCGGGAGTTGGTGAATTTGGTCAGTTTGCAGTTTGGGAGATTGGTGGTGATTGCAGTAGCTGCTGGTCTATCTGGAAAGGGGATTATCGCCTAAACGGGTTTTATCCTCTTGTGAGCGAAACGGTCCGCAACAATTGGTGGCAAGCGGCGGGATCATTTCCACAGCCCAGAAGGACAGCTACAGGGCAACACCATTCCTTGGATTACAAAGTGAGGGCAACGCCAGTACCCGTACAGCACCCCTATCTACAAAAGAAGCAACTTCAACAGAACAAGCATGGCACCCAGCTACACGCAGGAGGAGTTTGACAAAGAGCTGAGATCACAGCTGATTTTCCTCTGACCCAACCCTCCGGAGGAATACGTTCAGCTCATGAGGAGACATGTAGCGGAATACCTGCAGTTCATGGCTGATGGTGTCGTCCGTCCTCCCCAGCTGCAGAGTGCGTTCCGGAGAGCCAGAGGTGCCGGCCTTCTGCCCCAGCGGCAGTGTGTACCCCAGGGAGCTGAAGGTGCCGTCCTTCCTCCCCAGCGGCAGTGTGTACCCCAGGGAGCTGAAGGTGCCGTCCTTCCTCCCCAGCGGCAATGTATATCTCATGGAGCTGAAGGTACCGTCCTTACTCCCCAGCGGCAGTGTGTGTCCCAGGGAGCTTAAGGTGCCGTCCTTCCTCCCCAGCGGCAGTGTGTATCCCAGGGAGCAGAAGGTGTCGTCCTTCCTTCCCAGCGGCAGTGTGTACCCCAGGGAGCTGAAGGTACCGTCCTTCCTCCCCAGCGGCAGTATGTGTCCCAGGGAGCTGAATGTGCCGTCCTTCCTCCCCAGCGGCAGTGTGTATCCCAGGGAGCAGAAGGTGCCGTCCTTCCTCCCCAGCGGCCGTGTGTGTCGAAGGGAGCGGGAGGTACCGTCCTTCCTCCCTAGCGGCAGTGTGTATCCCAGGAAGCTGAAGGTGTCGTCCTTCCTCCCCAGCGGCAGTGTGTATCCCAGGGAGCTGAAGGTGCTGTCCTTCCTCCCCAGCGTCAGTGTGTACCCCAGGGAGCTGAAGGTGCCGTCCTTCCTCCCCAGCGGCAGAGTGTCCTGCAGGGAGCAGAGACCGTCAGTCTCGCACCCCAGCAGCAGGACAAAATAATGAAAGGGGAGACAGCTGGTCCCCCTCTCCACCAGCAGAGAGAGTGTCAGGGAGAGGAGCCTGCTACCCCTTCTCCCCAGCGGCAGTTTACAGTTCCGAGAGAGGAGCTTGCTACACCCTCTCTCCAGCGGCAGTCTACAGTTCAGAGAGAAGAGCTTGTTACACCCTCTCTCCAGTGGCAGTCTACAGTTCAGAGAGAGGAGCTTGTTACACCCTCTCTCCAGCGGCAGCCTAACCCTGCCAGGGGAGATGTTACACCCCCCAACGATGCAGATGGGACCGTAGTCTCTGCACGTGCAACCCCAGGGGTAAGGACTCTCGGTCTTGTCCCCCAGCCACAGAGCGGTGTATCCAGAGGGGAGACAGTCGGTCTCCCCCTTCCACAACCAGGCTCCAACCAGGCTACTTCCGTGGTAGTGCTGGCACCAGGACAGAGTACCGCTGGTCTCGGCCCACTCAGCAGCCCACCAAGGCAGCCTAACAGTTCCCCACACAGTCGTGGTGAGGCACCTGGACAGGGACAATGTTCTCCTCTACCCAGGTGTAGTAACAAGTTATTGTGGGTGGGCTGTACTGCTGTTTCTGTTTTGTGGGTGGGTTGCTGGACTAACTAGGGCACTGACCGGCAGGAGGTCAGATACCCTGTTAGTCTAGTTGGTAAAGGGGAGAAGTGTGGCGAAACCAACCTCGCCACTGTGAACTGGAGAAGCCTGGTTGCCCACCTGCTGCCTTTGGATTATGGACCGGCAGTTAAACGGTTTACTTGCAGAAAGATTTATTCCTTCCTTTCTGCACAGACATTCGGTAGATTCTATCTACCGAACAAACAGCCCTTTCTTAGCCGCCCCAGAGCCATGGGAAGCCGGCACGTGCCGTTAATTGGCCACCCAGAAGCTGGCGTGTGTTCTCCATCTACCTCCCTGAAGCCGCGGTTAACCGCGGCTTAACGAGCGTGTGCCGGCAATTGACCACCCAGTAGCTGCGGTTAACTTAATTAACCCAGTAGCTGCGCAGCTTAATTGACTGTTACTGGGTGGTCACGGTTACACCTAGCCACCACACGATGGCGGTGTTCTGGAGCTCCCCGGGCAGCCAGCGCTTTTCTGCCCGGCTTTCATGCGCCAAACCCGGACAATGTGTCAGCTAAGCACCGCTGAGCCTCCAGCCCCCAGTTCCAATTCGTACCGATCTAACGAATGTATGTAAACTCTGTATTTTATGTTGGGGGAATGTTTTAACCCAGATAGCTATGCCATGGAGCCTATTCGTGTAATTAAAGACTTTGGCTCCATGGCAATTAAACTGTATTCGTGTGATCTGAGTGCCATTCACCTAATAATGTGCGCTCAGATCTAAGCTATCTGGGGATATGTAGAAATGTGTGTTTTATGTACTAAATGTATCAGTATGCAATTTACTGTCTTTTACTGTCTTTTTGTCTGCTATGTGGGTAATGGAGTTTTGCCTCTGTCCTTGGAGATAATTGGATTCCTTCCCCAATTATTTCCAGGGCAAAGAGGAGGGATTGTGAGGCATTGTGGGAGGTAACTCATGTGTGATTGGTGTATTGTGTAATTGTTGTAAATCCCTTCCTTGCATGGGAGAATCCTTTATAAGACAGTTGTGTGAATAAATCAGAGAGTTCCTTCTTAACCCTCAAAGTGAAGTGTTGTCTCATTCTTGGGGGGAATTTGACTGTATGCCGATTGCCAGGAGTGTAAGCTGTTCGTATTGCTTTTCCTGTTCGGCTGCTTCCAGGGTTCGTGTGTCTCTTGTTCGGGAGTTGGTGAATACGTGCAGTTTGCAGTTCGGGAGATTGGTGATTGCAGTAGCTGCTGGTCTATCTGGAAAGGGGATTATCGCCTAAACGGGTTTTATCCTCTTGTGAGCGAAACGGTCTGCAACACAGACATACACCAATTACAGACATACAGCAGTAAAACATCCCCACAATGCATCCTTGCTTCCTCTCCTCTGCCCTGGAGATAATTGAGAAGTAATCCAATTATCTCCCAGGACAGAGGCAAATCGCCAATATTCACGTGGGGACACAAAGACGGTAAAACACCATAAAATACATAAAGTCACATTTAATGCATAAAACACAGACATGTCACATATCCCCAGATAGCTGGGATCTGAGCGCACAAAACTACCGAATAGCGTTCAGATCCCATTCACACAGTTCAATTGCCATGGAGCCAAAGTCTTTAATTACATGAATAGGCTCCATGGCATAGCTATCTGGGTTAACATTCACATATACTACTGAATTAACATGTATTTGGTTAAATATGCACAAATAAGAACCAGGGGGCTGGAGGCTCAGCGGTGCCTGCACGTAAAAGTGTCCGCTTTTAGTGCACTGATTCTGGGCTGAGCACCGCTGGCCGTCCGGGGAGCTCCATAACACCGCCACCTAGCGGCCGCTAAGTGTAACCGCGGCCACCCAGTAACAATCAATTAAGCTGCGGCTAACCGCAACTTCAGGGAGGTAAATGGAGGGCATACGCCAGCTTCTGGGCGGCCAATTAACAGTGCCTGCCGGCTCCCCATGGCTCTGGGGAGGCTAAGAAAGGGCTGTTTGTTCGGTAGATAGAATCTACCGAACGGCTGTGCAGAAAGGCATGAATAAACCTTTCTGCACAGTAAAATTAACTATTTAACTGCCGGTCCATAATCCAAAGGCAGCAAGCGGGCAACCAGGCTCCTCCAATGCAATGTGGCGAGATTGCTATCGTCACACCTAGTATGCAGTTCGGGAGTTTGGTGCATTCACTTGCATTCAATTCGGGAGTTTGGTGTTCTGCAGTAGCTGTGCCTGTCTCTGAAAGGGGAATATCGCCTAAGCGGATTTTAACCCATTGTCTGCTAAAACGGTCCGTTACAGTATGCATGTGCATACCTGGACGATATCGCCATCTATAGCCAGATGTGGACAGACCATCTGCGACATATTGGAGCTGTCATTGACCGTATTGGAGAGGCAAACCCAGCAAGTGTCACATAGGGATGGCAGAGGTACAGTACCTTGGTCACAGGGTAGGGAGTGGGCAGCAAAAACCGGAACCTGCCAAAATAGATGCTGTAGCTAAGTGGCCTACCCCCTGGACAAAAAACCAAGTGTTAGCCTTCCTGGGTACCGCAGGGTACTACAGGAAGTTTGTACCTAATTACATTGCCCTAGCCAAACCAGTTACCGACTTGACATGCAAAAATCGTCCTCGACAGGTCATCTGGCCCCAGAGTGTGATCAGGCATTCCAGCAACTAAAGACTGCTTTGACCAATGCACCTGTACTTGCTGCTCCTTATCCAACTAAATGATTTCTTGTCCACACAGACGCTTCAATGTTTGGATTGGGAGCAGTGCTGAGCCAAGTTGGAGCAGATGGCGGAGAACATCCCGTACCTTATTTAAGCAGAAAGTTATTACCACGAGAAGTAAGCTACGCCGCCATTGAGAAAGAATGCCTGGCCATGATGTGGGCCCTCAAAAAATTGCAGCCTTATTTGTATGGGCAACCCTTTTCCTTACTCACAGATTACAACCCGTTGGTGTGGCTGAACCGTGTGGCTGGGGACAATGCCAGGCTGCTGCGCTGGAGCTTGGCGCTGCAACCATTCGACTTTACAATTCATTATCGCCCCGGAAAGCAAAATGGAAATGCCGACGGGTTATCCAGACAAACTGCACTTGAAAAATGATCTGTGAGTACTCCTCCGGACATCCCCAAGCCGATCTGTTGGGATCAAACTGTGTATACCGGCTTGGTTCTGGGGGAGCATTGTGACAAAACTAGCCACTTAAGACTATTTTGGTATATGTATAGGGTTGCCTTGGAGAGACTGTACTATATGGTGTTTTATGTGTTAAAAAAGCAAAGAACACAAAGTTCAATGTCTCTGCGTGTGCACCTGTACAGACTGCCCCAAGGTAACCCAAGGGGATAGTGCCAGATGCCTCTTTAGAGACTGATGTACCAATTTGAGACTCCAGATGTCTCAGGAAGGGGCTTAACCCCAAATATACAAAAAAACAAACAACAAAATGCAAAATGTGGTCAGACTCAGAGATAGCTTGAGACTAACCGCATATCTGGAAATATCTATAGCGGTAGTGTCTAATATAACAGTCCTGGCTGACAAAGTTGTAGGTGTCACTGTGAACCACTGCAGGTGTCACTATAGACCCATAAACAGAAAAAGTAATAATAATGCTGCTAAACAAATAAAGTATATACAAGTGATACTAGAATTCCATGCCCGTCAAAAAAGGGGGTATATATAGGTAGGGATACAATTATGCCATATGTAATCAAATCTCAACCCTAATTATCAGCTTTATTATAATGCACTATAAGGAAATGAGGATTAGTGCATACCTCCTAGAAAATGTCAATAATCGGTACATAGTTGAAAAGGGCTCCAAATAGAGCTAGTAAAGAGGTAGAGGGAGGTAGAGGATAATATAAAGTGTTAATAACAGTCAAATTCCGACTGCTAATTTAAATTAAAAAAAGCCTCTCTCCCTGTTAATCTAACTAGACAGGCATAGAAAAGAAGGAAAATAGAAAGTAAATTTAGGTGATTATCATGGTGCTAAAACCACCAGTGCCCAGTGCTCATATACATGATATGAGTGAAAAAACGCCCAACGTACGTTTCGGTGCTAGAAAGGAGCACCTTCGTCAGGGGCCAGGCGTTGGGCGTTTTTTCACTCATATCATGTATATGAGCACTGGGCACTGGTGGTTTTAGCACCATGATAATCACCTAAATTTACTTTCTATTGTCCTTCTTTTCTATGCCTGTCTAGTTAGATTAACAGGGAGAGAGGCTTTTTTAATTTAAATTAGCAGTCGGAATTTGACTGTTATTAACACTTTATATTATCCTCTACCTCCCTCTACCTCTTTACTAGCTCTATTTGGAGCCCTTTTCAACTATGTACCGATTATTGACATTTTCTAGGAGGTATGCACTTATCCTCATTTCCTTATAGTGCATTATAATAAAGCTGATAATTAGGGTTGAGATTTGATTACATATGGCATAATTGTATCCCTACCTATATATACCCCCTTTTTTGACGGGCATGGAATTCTAGTATCACTTGTATATACTTTATTTGTTTAGCAGCATTATTATTACTTTTTCTGTTTATGGGTCTATAGTGACACCTGCAGTGGTTCACAGCGACACCTACAACTTTGTCAGCCAGGACTGTTATATTAGACACTACTGCTATAGATATTTCCAGATATGCGGTTAGTCTCAAGCTATCTCTGAGTCTGACCACATTTTGCATTTTGTTGTTTGTTTTATGTGTTAGCTTAAAAATGTGATAGAGGTCATTCATATGCTAGTGGCACGAAAGCCGCTAGCATTCATATGGTAGTTTCACGAACAGTGACTTTCGACACTGTTCGTGAAATGAACAAAGTACCGAATGGGAGCCCATACACAGGGGGTTGTGTGGCTCCCATTAACTGATTACAACATTGAATCTACCGGCTGCTAATTGATTCCCAGGGTGGCCGTCGTTAGGATAATGACCACGCGGCGGCGGCCATCTTGGATTCCCTTTTAGCCCAGCGGTGTTTGGTCATCGAGTGCCTAGAACTAAACTCGGCTACTTGATGGCACGAACACCGCTGTACTTCCAGGCCATTTGGGGGCGCCGGTCTTTCGGTACTTTATCTCAACCTATGCATTCGTGACTTTTCTGAAGAGTTGATGTTAAAATGTATTTCGTGCGGCGTTCAGTTAATTGTGCTGGGATCTGAGCGGTACTTTCACAAAGTATGCGTTCAGACCCCAGCTATCTGCCAATCGGTCATTCGGTACAATGGCACGAATAAAGTATAAGATTTTTATGTGAAAAGCCGATTCTGCTGTACGGGGGGATAATTCACTTAGCAGGATATTATTGTGGTAGTATCCCTCTCGTAGAGCAGTGCATGGTGGGAAAAATGTCCTGCAACTTCAGTTCTCCATGTAGTCCTTTACTGTATAACCCCTGTAAAGTAATTAAGGAAACCTCTTGCATGGGGAACCACATAAATACTGGAGCTTGTGAATAAAAATCTCAGTTGACTCCCAGAACTGTGTTTCGTCGGGTTACTGTGAGATTTGGGATATTGCCTTCTTTCAGCGCTTTCCTTGGATTATTTTCTTCTAACAGCGGAGATATTGAGATTTAATATTACAGCTCCGCTACATTCGGTACTTGCCCTGTTTGAACAGCGATACCCCAGATAGCTATGCCATGGAGCCCATTCGTATAACAAAAGACTATGTGAAAAACTTTGGCTCCATGACAATTGAACAGTATGTATGTGATCTGTGCGCCATCATTAATAATGTGCGCTCAGATCTAAGCTATCTGGGGATATGTTGAATGTACCTGTTTTATGCAATAGCTACACAGTTATATATTTTTATGTATTTTATTGTCTTTTGCTACCATGTGTTCAATGGAGTTTTGCCTCTGTCCTTGGAGATAATTTGATTACTTCTCAATTATCTCCAGGATAGAAGACTCTGTGGAACTGGTTTTGGGCAGAAAAGCTATGCTTCATATGGTCACAAAGGACTTTGATCTATCTTTTGAACCACTGGACCAATTTGGATGATTATGACATATGTTTGTATTTGGAGTATGCTGATTCTGAAAATGTGTGTGTAACGGCTACCCTGGTAGTGAGAGGGTTTCAGCCGTTGGAGACGTCCTTTTCCCTGGCAAGTTGCTGTATAAAAGTAGAGCTGGTAAAATCCCATCCACAAGATCCAGGGGGGGAGTCAGGTTCAGCTGTAGAAAAAGGCATGGTAATAATCCAATACAATCCCCTTCCAAGAACGAGACGAGGCTACGTTTTGAAGAGTCAAGAGAACTGAGGTGCTGGCACACCCAGCCTGGTTTTTATTACAGTTGTGCACATACAGAACACACCCAGGGGGAGGCATAAAATAACCAATCAAATAACAGTACAACCCACACATCCCCTCCCCTCAAATAAACAGTTAACATAATTATAAGGTACACATTTTTACCCGAGTTTTGGATGTACCCAGATAGCTCTAGTTTAGGGGAACCACATATTCAAAAATCAGTCCATTCGGATAAACGGTTCGGGAGTTATGGAGTTCCAAAATTTTGACCGACCGCGCAGACCTTCTAGCCGAAAATAGTTCCATAAGTTTTGGCCTTGCCTCGGTCCTCGTTCGTGCGGTAAAAAGGCACTAAAATCTTACCATCCATTAGAATCTTGATGGTCGCTAGAATCCCCACAGTCTATTAAGTCTTTCTACCGAACAGCACGGTGGTTTTGGCACGAATCCCCGGTGCTATAGAGGTCTCAGCGGTGTTCGCCTGTTTGCGTATCCGTTTTTAGTTCCAGACAATTGCTGGCAATCACCGCTGTTCGTGCGTAAGATGGCCGCGAACACGTGCAAAGTCCCGAAATGGCGGCCACCTATTCATAACACAAAGGATTCGTGCTGACCCATGCGAACGGCTGAAATAGAACTGGGAGGTAAAATATCCCTTAATTACCAGCAGGGTGGTCCGGTGTTCGGTAGTCTGATTCGTTTATTTATAGTTTGAATTTCTACCGAACAGATGGCATAAAGTACAATTCCCCTGATTATTCCACATGGACCAGGGAACTATAAGGTTCTGTTACAGTATGTAAATGTGATGTATCCTTTTAAAGTTATCAATAATGTGGAAAAACTGTATTTCTCCGCCTGTGATAATTATATTAACCCATCGTGAAAGATAATTGTATCACAGGCAGAGAGAAGGATTTTGTGTGGGAGTGTCTGAGTATATTGTACGTGTTTATTGGTTGTTTTACAAAACCCTGTGGGTGGTACTAATGTGTAAGAATTTGTATATAAGAACAATAAACTGTAACGAGAATATACCCCTACACGCAGGATCCAGCCAAACAGAAGACAGCACAGAGGAGAGATACGTCTACCGGACCTTAGAGTGGCCGGACTCGACGTAATAGGAGAAGTACAGAGTCAGGAACGATCCAAGGTCAAGGGCACAAAGAGACAGCGTAAACGAGAACTAGCCGGGGTCTGGTACACAGGAATCAGCAAGCCGGCAAACAGTACAGACAAGGATAAAGCGAAAACGAAGTCAGAATACAAAGCCAAGGTCAAATACGGAGAAACACAACTGAACACAACAAGCACTAAAGGGAACTGTAGCAGAAACCACGATAGGGCAACGAACTAAGGGAAAAGGGTAAGTATAAGTAGCCTTAAAACTAATGTGATTGGCTCCTGTCACTTCCACACCCCCAAAAGGTAAGTGTATGGGGTGATTGGCATGACAGGAGCCAATGGGAGCCTTTTTGCAATTTAGGCTCCCACTGTCTCTTTAAGAGCGCGCCCGAGACTCGCGGCGCGCTCTTAGCTGCAGGCGGGACACGTGACCGCATCTCGCGGTCACTGCCCGTCTTCCTGTTCGGAGAGTCGGATGAGCCGCGCGCGGCTCGTGCAGCCGCAGGACCGCGCGCGGCTTGAAGAGAGGACCGCGGCCGGCCCCCGGATAAGGTAAGTAACGCTACATAAACCCACAGCTCTGTCTGTTCCTGCTTGACCCTCAAAATAGAGCCTTGTCTCGTTCTTGGGGGGGGGGGCGGGGGGGGGATTTATTGTATGCTGTTCCAGTTGGACTGCTAGGAGTGTAAACCTATTTGTATGGTTTTTCCTATTCGGCTATTAACAGCATTCATATGTTTGAGAGCATTTGCATGCTTCTCCGGTTTGGTGGATTGGTGTCTACAGTAGCTGCCTGTATATCTGGAAGGGGATATCCTCTAAATGGTGTTTAACCCCTTTTATGCCTGGGGGTGCCATTACACTGTAATAATACACTAAGCTGTAATAACACTATAAGCGATAATACACTGAGCTGTAATAATACAATAAGCTGCTATAGCACACTGAGCTGTAATAATACAATAAGCTGTTATAATACACTAAGCTGTAATAACACTAAGCGATAATAATACACTGAGCTGTAATAATACAATAAGCTGTTATAATACACTGAGCTGTAATAATACAATAGGCTGTTATAATACATTGAACTGTAATACTGCATTGAGCTGTAATGATACAATGAGCTGTAATAACACTATAAGCTGCACTAATACACTGAGCTGTAATAATACAATAAGCTGTATTAATACACAGAGCTGTAATAACACATAAGCTGTATTAACACAATAAGCTGTAATAATACAATGAGCTGTAATAATACAATAAGCTGTAATAATACAATAAGCTGTAATAATACTGTGACAAGACCAATCTCGCCACTGTGCATTGGACGAGCCTGTTTGCCCGCCTGCTGCCTTTAGACTATGGCCCCATGTTGAAACGCTTGATTTTCCCCTGCAAAGACACGAAAGCCGGGTCATTTGGTGCTGGCCCTGTTTGAGCGGTGATACCCCAGATAGCTATGTCTTGGAGCCCATTCGTATAATGAAAGACTATGGGAAAGACTTTGGCTCCATAGCAATTGAACTGTATGTGTGTGGTCTGAGCGCCATTCAGTAATAATGTGCGCTCAAATCTGAGCTATCTGGGGATTTGTTGAATGTTCCTGTTTTAAGCAATGGCTGCACAGTTATATATTTTTATGTATTTTATTGTCTTTTGCTACCATGTGTTCAATGGAATTTGCCTCTGTCCCTGGAGATAATTGGATTACTTCCCAATTATCTCCAGGATAGAAGACTCTGTGGAACTGGTTTTGGGCAGAAAAGCCATGCTTCATTTGGTCACAAAGAACTTTGATCTCTCTTTTGAAACAATGGACCAATTTGGATGATTTTGACATATGTTTGTATTTGGAGTATGCTGATTCTGAAAATGTGATGTGAATGTGATGCATACTTTTAAAGTTATGAATAATGTGGAAAAACTGTATTTCTCTGCCTGTGATAATTACATTACCCATTGTGTAAGGTAATTGCATCACAGGCAGAGGGGAGGATTTTGTGTGGGAGTTTCTGAGTGTATTGTACGTGTTTATTGGTTGTTTTCCAAAACCCTGTGGGTGGTGCTAATGTGTAAGAATGTGTATATAAGAACAATAAACCCACAGCTCTGTCTGTTCCTACTTGACCCTCAAAACGGAGCCTTGTCTCGTTCTTGGGGGGATTTATTGTATGCTGTTCCAGTTGGACTGCTAGGAGTGTAAACCTATTCGTATGGTTTTTCCTATTCGGCTGTTTACAACATTCGTATGTTTGAGAGCATTCATATGCTTCTCCAGTTCGGTGTATTGTTGTCTACAGTAGCTGTGCCTGTGTCTATGGAAGGGAAGATCTACTAAACGGCTTTTAACCCCCTTTTATGCCCGGGTGCCATTACAAATATACTGAGCTGTAATAATAAAATAATCTGTTATAATACACTGAGCTGTAATGACACAATAAGCTGTAATAATATACTGAGCTGTAATAATACAATAAGTTGTAATAATACACTGAGCTGTAATAATACAACGAGCTGTAATAATACACTGAGCTGTAATAAAACAATAGGCTGTTATAATACATTGAACTGTAATACTACATTGAGCTATAATAACACTATAAGCTGCAATAATACAATAGGCTGTTATAATACACTGAGCTGTGATGATACAATAAGCTGTTATAATACACTGAGCTTTAATACTACATTGAACTGTAATACTACATTGAGCTGTAATAATACGATGAGCTGTAATGATACAATGAGCTGTAATAATAAGACATGTGGCAGTGGTAATGGTTCTTTGAGAGTTATTTTAAAGTGACAGGACACAAATAGAACGAGTCACCTTCACAGCCAGGTCCCAGGATGGACATCGAGGATCCTTTCTATAAAGCAGCTATCCTCGTGCACTTGTAAGAAAAATTAACAGAATAGAAAGAGGAAGTGCCGGAATTATACTCATCGCTCATTGTGCAAGACGGACTTTTTAACCAAGGGAATGGTTTCATGAAATACATCCTTTAAAGGGAAACTACAGGCTGACATGGGGTCTGTAACGGACCATTTTGCACACAAGAGGTTAAAAACCGTTTAGGCAATATTCCCCTTTCAGATGCACAGACAGCTACTGCAAGCACCAATCTCCCGAACTGCAAACTACACAAATCCTCCAACTCCCGAACAGGAAACACACAAACATTGGAAACAGCCAAACAGGAAAAGCATACAATCAGCTTACACTCCTGGCAATCAGCATACAATCCAATTCCCCCCAAGAACGAGACGACACTTTGTTTGAAGGTCTAGCAGAACTGGTTTACTGGGACTACCTGCCCGGCTTTTATGCAGGTCTCCCACCTGGTGGACACTCTCCTAGGTGACTGGGAAACATATTGGGCATTGACCAATCACAAGCTTACAATCCCACAATGCATCACAATCCCTCCTCTCTGTCCTGGAGAAAATTGGGAAGTAATCCAGTTATCTCCAAGGACAGAGGCAAAACTCCATTAGCCACATGGCAGACAAAGGACAATAAAGACATAACATTACATACTGTTACATTTATCACATAGATAAATGTAACAGTATAGCTTAGATCTGGGCGCACATTATTACCAAATGGCGCTCAGATCACATACTTACAGTTCGATCGCCATGGAGCCAAAGTCTTTCCCAAAGTCTTTCGTTACACGAATAGGCTCCATGGCATATCTATCTGGGGTGATACTGTTCATACGGTTAAACTACCGAATGAACAGTCATTCGGTTCCACTACCGAATGCAGAGGTAAGGTGGCTGGCGGCTAAGCGGTGTTCGCGCAATTAAGTGTCCGTTTTCAGTTCCATACTTTGGGCGCTGAACACCGCTGGCCGTTAAAATGGGAGTTAAAATGGTCGCTGCCACGTGTTTGGCAAGCGAACAAAGGCCACCCAGCGTTTGTCAATTGAGCTGCGGTTAACCGCAGCTTCTGGGTGGTCAATTGATGTCACACTCCAGTTCCCAGGTGGTCCATCGTTCGGTACTTTGTTCGGTAGATTGAATCTACCGAACCCTCCATCAGAAAGGCACGAATAAGCCTTTCAGCAGGGAAAATAAAAGATATAAACAAGATAAAATTGGCCAGATAATGATATGTCCAAGAGGACAGACAAGGGGGTAAACCTAATGAAGAGAGAGGAGAGAATCCAGGCGAAACGCGCGTCGGGTGTCTCACAGTATATCACTTATACGGCAGTGATATATTCCCGGCTCCTCTCGCTACTGAGAACTATCAAGCACTGAGAATTAATTTTCGGCTTCTATTACTGTTCCTTGGGTGTTACGGGCGTTCTCATACAGCCTCCCGGGTACTTCTTTATATTGCTGACTGCTGACAGCCACTCTCAGCCTGAGTGCGTAGCCGGATACTTATCATGGTATTGATCCTGATCGTTAGTTTCTAACGTACAGGATTCCTTTATAACCACACATTTACTTAGAGCTACTTTACTCTAATACCTGCTTTCCATACGCTTTCCTCTATATCTAGTGCCCACGAAGGCACTATTCCATCTATTTCTCATTCTCTAACCTTTTCATTGTTTGTCAGGTTATTATGTCTAAATAGGGACTACGGGTACCGAGGATTGTAGCCCCCATCCCTATTATCATACAAGGAGATAGCTGGAGGGAGTTTAATGTTGATATATTTGCATACTACTATTACTTACCGTGCGGATTGTGCCCTTTTGTTAGTCACGATTGACTTGCAAGTTACGTTAAAACGTATTATCCCCTACTAGAGTGACTGATCTTTGGATCAGATCAACCTGTCTGCTGCCTTAGAGTTTCTGGTGCAGGTTTACTATTCCACCTGCCATATATCGTTACACTCTGAGTCTCATGAACATACTGAACACTGTCAGTGTCTTCAGTTACTCAAGATTGATACATTTCTTCTGCGCAGATATATTTTTAGGTTATATCAGATTAACCTGTCTGCTGCTTCATGGTATCTGATACAGGTCTACCACTCCGCCGGCCTCACATTGTTACACTCTCAGTCACGTGGGCATACTGAACACTGCCAGTATCCTATCAGTAATTTGAGAGTGATACATATTTTGGATACACTTCCTTTGCGCAGATAGGTTTTTAGGTTATTACTGTGTGCCTACTTAGTACACAGTTTTCCTACTTATTCCTCTAGTTATCGACTAATTCTGTATCGCCGAGTTTTATAACTCCATTTTCCCCTCCCCCTTATATGTGTTTTTCCCTTCCATTGACAACGGTTGTGTACTCTATATTAGACTGTTAGCAATGGTTAGGGTTATATGATTATGTATGTGTTTGTACTTATTCTCTACGTATTTTTGTATTATTAAAGTATTTTTTTTAACTGCCTTACCTACTTTTCCAGATATAGTTATATCTACTATTATGAGTGACAGACTCTCCTCTCTCTTTTGTTTCTGGGAAAATAAAAGGTTTTAACTGCAGGGCCATAGTCTAAAGGGAGCAGGCGAGCAACCAGGCTCCTCCAGTGCACAGTGGCGAGGTTGGTTCCGCCACATTTCTCCCCTTTACCAATCAGACTAACAGGGTATCAGACCTCCTGTCGGTCAGTGCCCTGGTTAGTCCAGCAACCCACCCACAGAACACAATCAGCAGTACAGTCCACCCACAATAAAGAGTTACTACACCTGGGGTAGTGGGTCGCTTGTCCATGTCCAGGAGCTCCACCTCGGCTCTGGGGGTTGCTAGCACTCCGGATCGGGTTGCTGAGTGGGCATAGACCAGCGGTACTCTGCCCTGTTGTCAGCGCTACCACAGGAGTAGCCTGATTGGAGCCCAGTTGAGGGAACGGCGTAGTAGGCTCCTCACTCCGGCCTTGGTACTGCTGCTGGAAGGGAAGACAGGGTGCCTCCCCTTTGGATGAATAGCCCTGCTGCTGGGGAACAGGATCAACCATCCCTAGCCCCTGTGAGGCATGTGCAGAGACCACGGTCCCATCTGCACTGGTTGTGGGGCTTCTCATCTCCCCTTGGTGGGCTAGGCTGCCGCTGGGCAGGGGGGGTAACCAGATCCTCTCTCTGAACCGTAGACTGCCGCTGGGAAGAGGGGGTAACAAGCTCCTCTCCCTTACACACTTTCTGTCGCTGGGGAGAGGGGTGAAACTCTCCCTGCTGCTTGGGGGGGTGAGACCGACTGTCTCATCTGCCCCATCTGCCCCATCAGTGGCAGCTTATTTCCCTTTGTGAAATAAGCTGCCACTGGGGAGAGGTGGTCACCGACTCCTCTCCCTGGAACACTTTCAGCCGCTGGGGAGAGGGGGTAGCAGGCTCCTCTCCCTGACACTCTCTCTGCTGGTGGAGAGGGGGACCGACTGTCTCCCCTTTCAATATATTGTCCTGCTGCTGGGGGGCGAGACCTCCCTGCAGGACACTCTGCCGCTGGGGAGGAAGGATGGCACCTTCGGCTGCCTGGGACTCACTGTCTCCTTTCCTAAGGACACACACTGCCCCTGTGGAGGAAGGACGGCACCTTTGGCTCCCTGTAACTCACTCTGCCACTGGGGAGGAAGGTCGACACCTTTGGCTCCCTGTAACTCACTCTGCCACTGGGGAGGAAGGTCGACACCTTTGGCTCCCTGTAACTCACTCTGCCACTGGGGAGGAAGGTCGACACCTTTGGCTCCCTGTAACTCACTCTGCCGCTGGGAAGGAAGTACGGCACCTTTGACTCCCTGTAACTCGCTCTGCTGCTGGGGAGGAAGGACGACACCTTTGGCTCCCTGTAACTCACTCTGCCGCTGGGGAGGAAGTACGGCACCTTTGACTCCCTGTAACTCGCTCTGCTGCTGGGGAGGAAGGACGACACCTTTGGCTCCCTGTAACTCGCTCTGCCACTGGGGAGGAAGGACGGCACCTTCAGCAACCTGTAACTCACTCAATTGGGAAGTAATCCAAACTGATACATTTAGTACATAAAACATATACATTCTACATATCCCCAGATAGTTTAGATCTGAGCGCACATTATTACCGAATGGCGCTCAGATCCCAAATATACAGTTCAATCGCCATGGAGCTTAAGTCTTTCACATAGTCTTTCGTTACACAAATGGGCTCCATGGCTTAACTATCTGGGGTAACATATTCACATATCCAAAGTACCGAATGAACCGGTGTTCGACCCTAGAGCACGAATAGGAACCAGGGGGTGTTCGCGCAAATAAGTGTCCGTTTTCAGTTCCATAGTTTTAGTGCTGAACACCGCTGGCTGTTCGGGATTTGTAGAATGGCCGCCGCCACGTGTTCGGCAAATGAACAAAGACCACCCTGTATTCGTCAATTAAGCTGCGGTTAACCACAACTTCAGGGTGGTAAATTGGCGACACACTCCAGCTCATAGGTAGTCGTGCATTCGGTAATTTGTTCAGTAAATAAAATCTACTGAACACCCTGGCAGAAAGGCACAACAAAGCCTTTCTGCAGGGAAAATATAGTATTTTTAAAGTCTGGTCCATAGTCCACAGTGGACAGTGGCGAGGTTGGTTTCGCCACACTGGGAAAGTAGCCCCTGGAGGAATGGGTGAAGGATCTAGAACACCGGGTATGGCAGGAGCTATGGCTGGAGGATGCCTACCGGCGCTCTGGTGGTATATGGCACAGTATATACCCTGGACAGCCGAGCATGACAGGCCAGTGGGAGAGGAGTTTGATGGTCCTGGCTTGTTATGGGAGTCCTTTGCAGAGCCTGATTTCAGGAGCCCTGCAGACTTCAGGACATTTTCTATGAGAGGGAAGCTAGGCATGACTGGGATGACCCCCATGAGGTAGAGCAAGACCTGGCTCACCTAGCAACCCTGGAGTGGGAACTGGAGCAGGACTACCAAGATCTCTTCCACTCCATTGGGAAGGCTCAGCAGGACAGCAAGGTGACAGACCCATTCAGCTGGGAAGATATTGTGGAGATTTACTGGGAAGGACCCCAGGTGGCCAGTGGAGATGGGGCCGAGGTCTCTTCACCGGTCCTGCAGGGAATTGGGAGCCCAGTCTCCTTTCCCCAGCGTCAGGCTGAGTTACAGGGGGCAGAGATAGTTGATCCTGTTGTAACGGATCGCCTGGCACCCCGACCGGGTACCTCCGTTAACGTATGCTCCTAGCGTTTCCTGAGGACTCCAAGCACTCTGGCAGACACCACAACCACCGAATCGGAGAAGCATATGAATACTCTCAAGCATATGAATGCTGTGCACAGCCGAATAGGAAAAACCCTGCGAATAGTTTTACACTCCTAGCAGTCAAACTGGAACAGCATACAATAAATCCTGCCCCAATAATGAGACGACACTTCACTTTGAGGGTTAAGCAGGAACTCACTGTACTGGCACATACAGTCTCTTTTATTCACAATCCACAAACATAGTACAGCCCACAGGGTTTTACAGAACAACCAATCAATCTGTACAATACACACAGACACCCCCACACAAAATCCTGCCCTCTGCATGTGATATGATTACTAGTGATGTCGCGAACCCGAAATTTTCGGTTCGCGAACGGCGAACGCGAACTTCCTCAAATGTTCGCGAACCGGCGAACCAGGCGAACCACCATTGACTTCAATGGGCAGGCGAATTTTAAAACCAACAGGGACTCTTTCTGGCCACAAAAGTGATGGAAAAGTTGTTTCAAGGGGACTAACACCTGGACTGTGGCATGCCGGAGGGGGATCCATGGCAAAACTCCCATGGAAAATTACACAGTTGATGTAGAGTCTGGTTTTAATCCATAAAGGGCAGAAATCACCTAACATTCCTAAGTCACAATGGATATGGATTGACACCTGACATATGACATATTGAAACCTTGACATATGGATTGACACCTGTCCTCAGAGCCCCTGATGCACACGGACACAGAGCAGAATAGGGAAGAGGTGTGTCATACGCCCCTCCCACAATTACACGCCAAAAGGCCTTAATACTTGTGTTAAGGGCTCATGATAGTACAGAAAATACAAACACTGATAAGTGTAGGATGGTATTAAAAGAGCAAGTCGGTTGTGGTGTGCCGGAACCGACGATGAGGTAGGCCTGTAAATAAAGAGGGAAAAAGTAGAAAATCAAATTTATTACATACCAGCAATATACATACTTTAACCAGACATGTCTTGAAAGGCATTTCTTACTTCTTGTACCGGGTTAGGTATGTATCTAGAGTAAGCCGATGATTTCCAGCGCCCTAGTGACTTGATAACATGAACTGGAATGTTTGCACTGGATGCTGTGGAGGCCGCTCCTATGCGGAAGGAGTGGCCCGAATAGTTAGCTGATTTGAGGCCCAGCTGTGCAAGTAAAGACCTGACGTGTGTCATAAAGGTGGTGGTAGTGAGTACCGAACCTTGTAGACTGAAAGTGGTTGAGATGGTGGTTCGTTGTTATGCTGGGTATATGAGTCCAGTAGTTTGACGGGGCTCCACCTGTTGTGAGTAGGATAGTACTTAACCTCTACTGAAAGTGCATGTTGACTGGTTTTGGAGTGAGGCAGAGTCAAGATATAATAGTCCATGTGTTTTGTTAAGTGTGAATGAAGTAGGATGTGAGTGGACTGTGTTGTGCTGATGGCGGTAAATTCTCTTGGTCTCAAGAAACCATAAACAAGGCTACGTATATGGCGGTTTTAACGATGAGGTTTGTGTTGTTGGCAAAGGGTTTAAATCTAGTGAATTGTATAAGTCTTTAAAAATACATAGGGTCACTTGGCAGGTATGGATTGACACCTATCCTCAGAGACCATGATACACACTGACACAGAGCAGAATAGGGACTGTTCCCCCTACATAGGGTCACTAGGCAGATATGGCGTGGTCGTGGGAGGAGGAGGATGACTTTCACCTCTCCCCCTGTTAGATTCCCGTTGTGCTGTGACATCACCCTTATACGCTGTGTAAAGCATACTTTTTAATTTATTTTGCAAATGCTGCATCCTTTCCGACTTGTTGTAATTCGGTAACATTTCCGCCACTGTCTGCTTATACCGGGGGTCTAGTAGCGTGGACACCCAGCACAGGTCGTTCTCCTTCAGCCTTTTTATACGAGGGTCCCTCAACAGGCACGACAGCATGAAAGACCCCATTTGCACAAGGTTGGATGCCGAGCTACTCATTTCCCGTTCCTCCTCCTCCTCACACAGAGCAGAATAGGGACTGTTCCCCCTACATAGGGTCACTTGGCAGATATGGATTGACACCTGTCCTAAGGATCCCTGTATTGGGGAACATTGTCGCCCAAACTAATTTATATGCCCATCAATTCCGAGCTACAAATCCGGACTCTTTTTTTGGCAAAGATACACACTGTGCCAGAATTTAAAAGATTCTGGGCATTAACTATGCTGATGGGCATCATAAAGAAGCCCTCCATCCGCTCCTACTGGAGCAGTAGCCCCATCTGCTCTACCCCCATTTACTCCCAATGTATGTCGAGGAAGAGGTATGAAATGATTCTGCATTTCATGCACTTCAGCGACAACAGCCTGTGTCCCCCTAGGGAGCATCCCCAGTTTGACAGGCTGTATAAAATCCACCCCCTGATTACCCACTTTGCTGCCAGGTTTGCAGAGGCTTATACACCTGGAAGGAATATATGCGTGGATGAATCCCTGATGAAGTATAAGGGAAGGCTGGGATTCAAGCAGTATGTTCCTTCCAAGCGCTCTAGGTATGGTGTAAAGATATATAAGCTCTGTGATAGCGAGAATGGGTATACACAGGCCTTCCGGGTGTACGAGGGAAAGGATAGCCACCTCGACCCTCCAGGTTGCCCAGAACATATGGGAACCAGTGGCAAGATTGTCTGGGACCTGATATTCCCCCTGATGAACAAAGGGTACCACTTGTATACTGACAATTTTTATACAAGTGTCCCTTTGTTCAAGCTACTGTACTGTTTTGATACAGTAGCTTGCGGCACAATTAAAAAGAACAGCACAGGTTTCCCAGAACAACTTGCACGCACCCGGCTACGAAGGGGGGAGACCTCAGCTCTGCGCCAAGAGGAGCTGTTGGCAGTTAAGTACAGAGACAAGAAGGACGTCCTGTAAGCCTGTGTACTTATGCACAAAGCGTTGCACGATCAGATTACACACATGTGCCATGCACGGCACATGTGTCAACTTGCCCAACTTCAATGCCGCCAACAAATTTGTTCCGTTGTCACAAACCACTTTGCCGATCTCCAGTTGCTGCGGAGTCAGCCACTTTTCCACCTGTGCGTTCAGGGCAGACAGGAGTGCTTGTCCAGTGTGACTCTCTGCTTTCAAGCAAGTCAAACACAAGACGGCGTGACACTGCCGTATCCAGGATGTGGAATAGTACCTGGGGAGCTGGGGGGGTGCCGTTGATGTGGAGCAAGACGCAGCAGCAGAAGAGGACTCAGCCGAGGAGGTTATGGAAGAGGATGGAGCAGGAGGAGTAGAGGAGGTGGCAGCAGGCCTGCCTGCAAGTCGTGGCGGTGTCACCAACTCCTCTGCAGAGCCACGCATTCCATGCTTGGCAGCCATCAGCAGGTTTACCCAATGCGCAGTGTAGGTGATATACCTGCCCTGACCATGCTTTGCAGACCAGGTATCAGTGGTCAGATGGACCCTTGCCCAACAAGGTGTGCCAGACATGCCATTACTTCCTTTTGCACAATCGAGTACAGGTTGGGGATTGCCTTTTGTGAAAAGAAATTTCAGCCGGGTACCTTCCTCTGCGGTGTCCCAATAGCTACCAATTTTTTGAACGCCTCAGACTCCACCAGCTTGTATGGTAAAAGCTGGCGGGCTAATAGTACAGACAAGCCAGCTGTCAGACGCCGGGCAAGGGGGTGACTTTCTGACATTGGCTTCTTACGCTCAAACATGTCCTTGACAGACACCTGACTGTGGGCAGATGAGCAGGCATGACACACAGACGCTTGGAGACAACTAACTGCTATTCTAATAAAACTATTTGGCCCTGTAAAACTATCCTGGATATTATGTACAATTTCTATGGATATGGCAGTGATTTCTGTAACAGGGAGATGGAAGAAGATGCTTGGTCGGTCCTCTTACTTGAAATTTGGGGCACTGCGCTGGCAAGCTAATGTGCCACCATATAGGAGTGGTGAGTTTAGTATTGTTCTGATCAGTTTAATACCTTCCGCGTCTCCTATCAGTGGACGTGTATATGGCAGCCATTTTAGGAACCGCACACCTGGGACCCGAGCAAGGTCACCTCGTTCAAGCTGCTCTGGTTCCTTGATGAGCCAGCTGCCCGTGAGTTAACATGTCCCGTGGAGAAGCACTCTGTCCTGTAAAGCCTCACCCAAAAAAATTTAAATAAATAACAGCACTTGGAGTGGTGTGTTTAGTATTGTTCTGATCAGTTTAATACCTTCCGCGTCTCCTATCAGTGGACGTGTATATGGAAGCCATTTTAGGAAACGCACACCTGGGAGGCATGGCATTAGGATTTGAGTACAGTCTTCTCAGAAGAACAATGGAACCAAGCCTTCATAGCCCATAAAGGTAGATCCAAATGCGCATCCCACCTAGAGCTAATGCGCAAGATACAATATAGGTGGTACTTGGTACCGACTAGACTAGCGACCATATATCCCAACACCTTGAGACTTTGCTGGAGATGTTTAATAGAGTAGGGCACAATGCTCCACATCTGGTGGGCCTGCTCGGCCATCAGAGGATACTGGAAGGCAGTTGAGGGGGTGATACAAGGGGCACTGGTCACGAGAACCAACCTGAGACCAGAAAATGCCCTACTCTTCATCTCGATTGACCCATTCCCAAAAGCACATGCCGACCTAACATATCATATTTTGATTGCTGCCAACTTATTAATAGCCAGAGGGTGGAAACAACAACAGCCTCCATCTAGCCTTCTCCAACAGATCTCCCTAAACCTAGCATATGAAACAAAAACCTGCCAGCGGCTACACCCCCCACACCACATAGTGGAAGCCAGGAACATATGGGAGGCGTATCTGAGGAAGGAGGAGGAGGGGGTCATGTTAGAACAATAACATATATCACATATATATATATATATACAATAAATACACAAGATCCAGCGCACTCTCCTATCTACTAAACAGCAACTTCAATGTCGACAGACTTTATTAGTCTGTAAAAGTTTTTTTTAAAAACACCTAATCTAGGCAAAAAAAATGGGGATTTAGTTACATTATATGATCATACATTGCATAAGCCTGCCACAACGTCAATGTACCCCATCTTTGGCAGGTCCTACTCTCACAGTCTAATGTCTGCTCTTATGAGATTAACCACTTACTTGGGAAAAAATTCCATCTGAGGCTCTCTGCAGTACAAGGCTAAATAGGGACCTGAGATGAGGCACCTGTAACAGGGAGGGGTGCAGAACCAAGGAGTTGGCTAGACTCCCAAATATATATAGGAAACATGGGGGGATGGTTGCACTCACCTAAACATGCTCCCCCCCCTGTTACAGGTGCCTCATCTCAGGTCCCTATTTAGCCTTGTACTGCAGAGAGCCTCAGATGGAATTTTTTCCCAAGTAAGTGGTTAATCTCATAAGAGCAGACATTAGACTGTGAGAGTAGGACCTGCCAAAGATGGGGTACATTGACGTTGTGGCAGGCTTATGCAATGTATGATCATATAATGTAACTAAATCCCCATTTTTTTTGCCTAGATTAGGTGTTTTTAAAAAAAACTTTTACAGACTAATAAAGTCTGTCGACATTGAAGTTGCTGTTTAGTAGATAGGAGAGTGCGCTGGATCTTGTGTATTTATTGTATAATATGGCCCCCAGCAGCACCCCATTTAAGCATGTTTAGGTGAGTGCAACCATCCCCCCATGTTTCCTATATATATTTGGGAGTCTAGCCAACTCCTTGGTTCTGCACCCCTCCCTGTTACAGGTGCCTCATCTCAGGTCCCTATTTAGCCTTGTACTGCAGAGAGCCTCAGATGGAATTTTTTCCCAAGTAAGTGGTTAATCTCATAAGAGCAGACATTAGACTGTGAGAGTAGGACCTGCCAAAGATGGGGTACATTGACGTTGTGGCAGGCTTATGCAATGTATGATCATATAATGTAACTAAATCCCCATTTTTTTTGCCTAGATTAGGTGTTTTTAAAAAAAACTTTTACAGACTAATAAAGTCTGTCGACATTGAAGTTGCTGTTTAGTAGATAGGAGAGTGCGCTGGATCTTGTGTATTTATTGTATAATATGGCCCCCAGCAGCACCCCATTTAAGCATGTTTAGGTGAGTGCAACCATCCCCCCATGTTTCCTATATATATTTGGGAGTCTAGCCAACTCCTTGGTTCTGCACCCCTCCCTGTTACAGGTGCCTCATCTCAGGTCCCTATTTAGCCTTGTACTGCAGAGAGCCTCAGATGGAATTTTTTCCCAAGTAAGTGGTTAATCTCATAAGAGCAGACATTAGACTGTGAGAGTAGGACCTGCCAAAGATGGGGTACATTGACGTTGTGGCAGGCTTATGCAATGTATGATCATATAATGTAACTAAATCCCCATTTTTTTTTGCCTAGATTAGGTGTTTTTAAAAAAAACTTTTACAGACTAATAAAGTCTGTCGACATTGAAGTTGCTGTTTAGTAGATAGGAGAGTGCGCTGGATCTTGTGTATTTATTATATATATATATATATATATATTTGTGTTAAGGGCTCATGATAGTACAGAAAATACAAACACTGATAAGTGTAGGATGGTATTAAAAGAGCAAGTCGGTTGTGGTGTGCCGGAACCGACGATGAGGTAGGCCTGTAAATAAAGAGGGCCCACCAAGAAGAAATGTAAAGAGAAAAGGAGTTAATAATGAGGAGTGGGTGGGAGGGTGATGCAGCGCTGACCTCGAACGATATGGAGCCAGGTAAGGGGTGTCCCTTAAGTAGGGAAGAGGTGTGTCATACGCCCCTCCCACAATTACACGCCAAAAGGCCTTAATACTTGTGTTAAGGGCTCATGATAGTACAGAAAATACAAACACTGATAAGTGTAGGATGGTATTAAAAGAGCAAGTCGGTTGTGGTGTGCCGGAACCGACGATGAGGTAGGCCTGTAAATAAAGAGGGAAAAAGTAGAAAATCAAATTTATTACATACCAGCAATATACATACTTTAACCAGACATGTCTTGAAAGGCATTTCTTACTTCTTGTACCGGGTTAGGTATGTATCTAGAGTAAGCCGATGATTTCCAGCGCCCTAGTGACTTGATAACATGAACTGGAATGTTTGCACTGGATGCTGTGGAGGCCGCTCCTATGCGGAAGGAGTGGCCCGAATAGTTAGCTGATTTGAGGCCCAGCTGTGCAAGTAAAGACCTGACGTGTGTCATAAAGGTGGTGGTAGTGAGTACCGAACCTTGTAGACTGAAAGTGGTTGAGATGGTGGTTCGTTGTTATGCTGGGTATATGAGTCCAGTAGTTTGACGGGGCTCCACCTGTTGTGAGTAGGATAGTACTTAACCTCTACTGAAAGTGCATGTTGACTGGTTTTGGAGTGAGGCAGAGTCAAGATATAATAGTCCATGTGTTTTGTTAAGTGTGAATGAAGTAGGATGTGAGTGGACTGTGTTGTGCTGATGGCGGTAAATTCTCTTGGTCTCAAGAAACCATAAACAAGGCTACGTATATGGCGGTTTTAACGATGAGGTTTGTGTTGTTGGCAAAGGGTTTAAATCTAGTGAATTGTATAAGTCTTTAAAAATATGGAAATCTATGGGTAGCCTCTGGGCCGTACGTGGGGGTTCGGATCTCTGAATACCCCTAAGGGTGTTCTTAATTGGTAGGAGGACACTTGATTTGTCTGGTTGTAAAGTTAGCATGTGATGTTGGATGCCTGTCAGATATGGTTTGATTGTGTTGTTTGATAGTTTGAGTTTGAGGTGGCAAAAAGAAGCAAAGCCCAACCAGGATGTCACGATGAAAGGTTGAAAGATGTTGTGTTCAGAAAAAAATCTTTAAATCAAATGAAAGCTCTATCGTAAGTTTCCCGGGTATTAGTAGACAGTGCTAATTGGGACAATGTTCTGCTATGTTGCATAATAGCATCTAGTCCATTACTAGATGGTGGAATAGTGGGGTGTTCATGGCTGTGAGTGCGGCTGACGGGAGTATTTGACGAAAAGCCTGGAAATTAAAGCGAGACAAATTGTCAGCAGCAGTGTTACATACACCTGGAACATGAATACAAAACAAGAGAAAATTATGACATGCAGCCAGCCAAGTGAGTTTCCTCAAGAATCTCATAATAGTCAGTGATTTGGATCGGCCTTGTTTATAATGTGACAAGTTACTTGGTTGTCTGAGTAGCAATGTACAGACGAACCTGCCCATAAATGCACCCATGCCACGGCAACCGTCATGATGGGATATATCTCAAACAGAGCTGAGGTAGTGGAAAAACCCTCCAGGTCCTGAACTTCTGAAGGCCAGCTGCCCCAAAGCCATTCGTTCCTGAAAAAATGCTGTAAAACCTGTGGTAGACGCCGCGTCTGACCAAATGGTAGGTGAGGAGTCAGACAATTTTGGAAGGAACATGCTTTTACCATTCAAGGTGGTTAAAAATTTTCTCCACATAATTACGCCTGCCGTGGCTTGGGTATCCAGGGGTGACCTGTGTCCATCATGTCTAAATGTGGGAAACATGTAAAGGAGTTGTGAGATGAAAGCCCGGCCTTGAGGTATGATGCGAATGGCAAAATTCAGTGACCCAAGCAGAGACTGTAATTCTTGCAGTTGCAAGTACCGAGTTGTATGTAGAGATTATGTTGATCAGAATGTTTTCTACCTTGGGCGTGGCAGGCTAGCTTGCATGGTGGCTGAGTCTAGTATGATACCCAGGAATGTGATGAAGGTATCTGGTCCTTCAGTCTTGGTGGAGGAGACTGGGACACCCACCTGTTCGAATAGACTGATGGTTTCTTTTAGGCTACTGGGAGGGGAAATATTCTCCTCGACCAGTAAGAAATCATCCAGATAATGTATAACTGTAGGGCATCTGGCTATATTTAATAAAACCAGCATAGGGTTTCGGCGAATACGTCGAAAATGGCCGGACTACTTTGGAACCTAAATGTTAAACGTGAGCAAAATAGTAGTTCCCTGCCCACTTGATACCATGCAGGTGACACAGTGTAGGGTGGATAGGCAGTAACTTGAAAGCATTGTGATATTGTAACGAGTATATACCCCTACACGCAGGATCCAGCCAAACAGAAGACAGCACAGAGGAGAGATACGTCTACCGGACCTTAGAGTGGCCGGACTCGACGTAAAGGAGAAGTACAGAGTCAGGAGCGATCCGAGGTCAAGGGCACAAAGAGACAGCGTAAACGAGAACTAGCCGGGGTCTGGTACACAGGAAACAGCAAGCCGGCAAACAGTACAGACAAGGATAAAGCGAAAACGAAGTCAGAATACAAAGCCAAGGTCAAGTACGGAGAAACACAACTGAATACAACAAGCACTAAAGGGAACTGTAGAAACCACGATAGGGCAAGGAACTAAGGCAAAAGGGTAAGTATAAGTAGCCTTCAAACTAACGTGATTGGCTCCTGTCACTTCCACTCCCCCAACAGGTAAGTGTATGGGGTGATTGGCATGACAGGAGCCAATGGGAGCCTTTTTGCAATTTAGGCTCCCACTGTCTCTTTAAGAGCGCGCCCGAGATTCGCGGCGCGCTCTTAGCTGCAGGCGGGACACGTGACCGCTTCTCGCGGTCACTGCCCGCCTTCCTGTTTGAGCAGTCGGATGAGCCGCGCGCGGCTCGTGCAGCCGCAGGACCACGCGCGGCTTGAAGAGAGGACCGCGGCCGGCCCCCTGATAAGGTAAGTACCGCTACAGTACCCCCCCCTGAGGACACGCCCTCCGGGCGGGCAGGACCAGGCCTGGCAGGAAAACGCGAATGGAAAGAACGTACAAGGCGGGGAGCATGAACAGCATCCGCAGAAATCCAACTGCGCTCCTCAGGCCCATAACCTTTCCAATGTACCAAGTACTGAAGCCGACCCCTGAGGAAACGAGAGTCAATAACAGCAGACACTTCGAACTCCTCATGACCCTCCACAGAGACAGGAGGGGGAGGGGGAGTATGCCGGGTATAGCGGTTGCGCACGTAAGGCTTCAACAACGAGGTGTGAAATACATTGGGTATACGCAGATTCTTAGGCAGACCCAAGGCATAAGAAACGGGATTAACCTTATGTATAATGCGATAAGGACCAATGAAGCGGGGAGCCAATTTCATAGAAGGCACCCGGAGGCGAATATTCCGTGTGGAAAGCAAAACCCTGTCCCCCACAACATAGGAAGGAGCCGCTCTGCGATGTTTGTCAGCCTGAGCCTTCTGGCGGGCAGCAGAGTCCACCAAAGAACGCTGAACCTGCTCCCAAGTATTACGCAAACCAGCCAGAACTGGCATGCCCTGTGAGGAGAATGCAGCCGGAAGAACAACGGGATGCTGGCCATAGACAACGTAAAAAGGGCTTTTGCCGGAAGAATCATGAGTGGCATTATTCCGAGCAAATTCAGCCCAAGGAAGCAGGTCAGACCAGTTGTCCTGATGGTGAGACACAAAACAACGGAGGTACTGCTCCAGAGACTGGTTGGCACGTTCAGCAGCTCCATTAGACTGGGGATGGTAAGCGGAAGAAAATGAGAGGGAAATACCCATCTCCGAACAAAAGGCTTTCCAGAACCTGGAAATAAATTGGCTACCCCTATCGGATACAATAGATAAGGGAATACCATGTAATCGAAACACTTCTTTAGCGAAGATAAGAGCCAGTTCCTTGGAAGTGGGCAACTTGCGAAGAGACACAAAGTGAGCCATTTTGGAAAACCGATCTACTATCATTAGGATGACTGTGTTACCATTCGAAGGGGGTAATTCAACAATAAAATCCATTGATAGATTAGACCAAGGTCTCTCGGGAACGGGTAACGGATGCAACAGCCCACAAGGAACTCTACGAGAGGTTTTCATACATGCACAAGTAGAACAAGCACTTATATAGTCAGTAACATCCTTACGTAAGGTATCCCACCAGAAATACCGAGAAACGGCTGACACTGTTTTGGAAATACCAGGATGTCCAGCAGTCTTAGTATCGTGATACAGTGACAGAATATCCCGTCTCTCGGGAACGTCAACGAACAATTTATCATTAGGCCTCTCGCCAGGTGCCATGCTCTGTTTCGCTTGTATGGCCTGCAAGAGGGACGAGGAAATAGACAATATAGTAGTTGCTATTATCCTGTCTGGGGGAATGACAGGAGTGACATCAATCTCCTGTTTGTCAATAGTCTCGAATTGTCTGGACAGAGCGTCCGCTTTAGTGTTCCGGTCACCTGGCCTATAGGTTATTATATAATTAAAATGAGACAAGAACAGTGACCACCTAGCCTGCCTGGAAGACAATCTTTTAGCTTCGCTAAGGTAGGACAGGTTCTTATGATCCGTAAATATGAGGATGGGATCCTTAGTGCCTTCTAACAAATGTCTCCATTCTTTGAGTGCTAAAATGATAGCAAGGAGTTCGCGATTACCCACATCATAATTCCTTTCTGCTTTGGACATTTGTTTGGAAAAGAAGCCACAAGGATGCAATGGCTTGTCAGGAGACTCTCTTTGGGATAAGACAGCACCTACCCCTATATCGGAAGCATCAACCTCAAGTATATATGGCAATGAGGGGACAGGATGCTGTAAAATAGGGGCAGAGGCGAACGTAGTCTTAAGAAAGTCAAAAGCCTGAAGTGCCTCAGTAGACCAGACACGTGTATTGCCATCCTTTTTAGTCATACGAGTAATAGGCGCTACTATAGACGAAAAACCTTTGATAAAACGTCTATAATGATTAGAGAAACCCAGAAAACGCTGGATGGCTTTCAGACCTTGCGGCAGAGGCCATTCTATGACCGCAGCGAGCTTCTGGGGATCCATCCGAAAACCCTCAGCGGAAATCAAATACCCTAAAAACTGGACCTCGGATTGGTCGAATAGACATTTTTCTAATTTGCAATAAAGACCATTAGCAAGAAGGGTCTTCAGAACTGTCGTAACATGTCTGTGATGAGTGTGAATGTCTGTAGAATATATTAAAATGTCATCCAAGTACACAATAACAAATGAGTGAATAAAGTCCCTTAAGACATCATTAATAAATTCTTGGAACACTGCTGGGGCATTGCAAAGCCCAAATGGCATGACGGTATACTCATAATGACCTGACCGAGTGTTAGAGGCTGTCTTCCATTCGTGGTCCTTTTTTATACGTATCAAATTGTATGCTCCTCTAAGATCTAATTTGGTGAATACCGTAGCATGTTTGAGCCTGTCAAACAATTCTGTTATTAATGGTATAGGGTAAGCATTTTTGATGGTGATTTTATTAAGACCTCTATAATCAATGCAAGGTCTTAAATCACCTTCTTTCTTTGATACAAAGAAGAACCCCGCTCCAGCCGGAGAAGAGGATCTCCTAATAAATCCCTTTTCTAATGATTCTTTAATGTACTCCTCCATGACACGGTTTTCTTGAACCGATAGGGGGTACACCCTGCCCTTGGGAGGTATAGTACCAGGCAACAAATCAATAGCACAATCGTAGGGTCTGTGAGGCGGTAATTTGTCAGCCTCTCTTTTATCAAAGACAGTCTTTAAAGTTAAATACTGAGAGGGTATAGCCGTAGATAAAGGAGGAACAGTAGGAACGTTAATAGAATTCACAGGCGTGACTTCAATAGTACATGACTCATGGCAGGCTTCACTCCATGATTTTATCTGCCCTGTCTCCCAGTCAAAAATGGGATTGTGGGCACATAACCATGGATACCCTAACACCAACTGTGAAGAGGGAGAGGTGATGACCTGGAACCGAATGGTTTCATAGTGTAGAACCCCTGTGTACATGTGTAGCGGTGCAGTCTCGTGAGTAACAACTGGAGATATCAATGGTCTACCATCTATGGCCTCAACGGCCAAGGGTATCTCCTTCTCCCTGATGGGAATATTGTTTTTCTTTACAAAACCAGAGTCTATAAAATTCTCAGCTGCCCCAGAGTCAACCAGGGCGTATATGTTTTCAACTATACAACTCTCTCCCATATGTAAAGAAACAGGGAGAAGCAGTCGGTTAGGAGGCAATGTAGGAGACTTAGAAATCACACCTGTAGCGGAATGCAGTGAGCCTGTCCTGTAAAATGCCTGTGTGACTGTGTTCGTATATGTTTACCCTATGTTGAAATTGCTATTCGTTTGTGTATTATGTGAATTGTATGGTATTCGGTAGTTTCCATCCGTACTATATACTTATGGAAACTACCGAACGGAGGGACCACCCCAGAGAGAAGCGTGCCGGCTATTAAAGTTCACATTCCTTCCAACCGCAAGTTAACCGGCTCATTAACATTGTATCTGGGTGGCCGCCATTCGGCATGCGTACACGTGGCGGCGGCCATCTTACGCATGAAAATCCCAGCGGTGTTTGGTCGTCGAGTGCCTGGAACTCAAATCGGACACTCAAACAACCAAACACCGCTGAGACCTCCAGAGCTCCGTAACTGCCGAACGGAGAAACATAACGAATCCCCATTCGGTAGTAATAAAGTACCGAATGAGGGAATCACTATCTAGGTGAATGTAAATGTGGATGGCAATTATAAATGCCTGTTTTAACTGCCGAACGGAGACCGACTGCAGGGCCCATTCTCATGGAACCCTTTTCGGATACCAACTCGTGTGCGGTCGGTCAAACTTCACCTGCCTGTAACTACCGAACCCCTGGTCCGATCTGGGTGAATTTTGGATATTATATTCACCCAGATCAGGGCTACCTAGCGGTACCCTGATATTAAGGATATGTGATGGTTTAGGGGTACATCCAAGTTTGGGGTAAAGTACTGTACAACTTAAGGGGATTATGACTCGCTCTGAGGGGAGGAGATGTGTGGGAGGTAACAAGAATGGTATTGGTTACTGTCATAATTACTGTAGTTCCCTCCCTTGCATGGGAGCAGGCTTTATAAGAAACCTTGGAATAAACGATTGTCAGTTCTACTCCTGAAACTGTGTGTCGTCCAGTTATTGGGAGTGCTGTGGGGATTTTGCTGTACCTTTTTACCTGCTGGAAACTCTGCTGTGGATTTACTAATGACTTGTTCCTGAGCCTTCCTTGGATCTAAAGTGGAGAATAGCTGCGAGAAATCAGCTCTCCGCTACATTGGTTGGCAGCGCTGGGATCCAGACTCACAGAGGAACAAGGATTAATGGAGATTGACCTTTCTACGCTAAAGAGAACCACATTGAAAGACCTTCTGGAAGCGAAAGGTGTTTCTGCCAGCAGCAAATCCAAAGCAACGCTTATCACCGAAGTAATGGCAGAATACAGAGCAGAGGAGGTCCAGGCCACGGAACAAAGACCTGAAACAGAACAGGAGGAGTTCCAAAGGCAGTTACAATACAGACTGGCCTTTTATGGGGAAAACCCACCCACAGAGATCATCTCTAAAACCATGACAGAGGTGCAGGAGTTTGTGAAGAGAAATAGGAGACCACAAACACCAGAAATAAGTACAGCAGGAGCTGTGGCACAAGAGGGTAAGCCCAAAATTCCCTATCAAGCTTTTAAAACGTATGTGGAAGCAGAGGAGGATATAGATGCCTTCCTCCAGGACTTTGAGAGACTGTGTACACTGCATAACATACCAAGGGAAGAGTGGGTACCCATATTAGCAGGACGGCTATCAGGAAGGGCAGCGGAAGCCTACCGCACTGTACCAGATGTGGAAATTAGGAACTATAGCCGGGTGAAAGAGATTATCCTGGCCCGGTATGCAATAACAGCAGAGGCATACCGGAGACGTTTCAGGGAATTGAAAAAGGTGGACAAAGATTCACATGCAGAGTGGGCTTGCCGACTAGAAAGGGCAGCTCTTGGGTGGATGCAGTCGAGTAAAGCGAGGTCCATGGAGGACTTGTTACAAATGCTGCTGTTGGAGCAGTTTTATGAGGGTATATCCTCAGAACTACAGGAATGGGTGAGGGATCGTAACCCCACCACCCTCACCGAGGCTGCCAAAAAGGCAGATGACTTTATGGATGCTCGCAGACAAACCAAGGCAGTGGGTACCAAACCGGCCATGCGGCCACTAGGGGTAAATTCATTTTCTCCTAACCCTCAACCCCCACCAAGACCCCTTCCTCCACCAGCTCCAGCAGCAGCGCAGCAGAGATACCGCACACCTGCTTCTGTGCAATGCCACCGATGCCAGAGGTGGGGACATTACCAGCGAGATTGTCCGCAGTCCAGGGAACGCAACACCTGGATCCGACCAGGACCTCCACCACCACCACCAAGAGCAGCAGCGCATCATTACCAGGACGAGGTACCACTTCCCTACAGCTCTGCCGTTCCAGTCACGACTGTGGAACAGTGGGAAGTGCTGCATGAGGCCAACCCCTTACAGGCACATGCGGATAACCGCCAGCACCATAGGCAGACCGTATATCTGGAAGGGAAGCCTATGCAGGGGCTCCGAGACTCGGGAGCCACTATCACCCTGGTGCAAAGCCATTTGGTTTCGGACAAGGCCAAGCTGAATAAGACTGTGGCTGTCAGGGTTGCAGGGGGAGCCGTGTATCGGCTAGACACAGCCAGGGTACATTTGCATTGGGGTGCGGGGTTCGGGAATGTGGAAGTGGGACTAATGCCGCAATTACCTGCTGAGGTGGTCCTGGGGAATGATCTGGGCAAACTCACCTCCGCATTTGAACCACAAACTACTGAAGAAGCACACCCAGTAGTCACCAGGCAACAGGCCCGCACCCAACAAAACAACGCACTGCCGGAGGTCCAGGTAAGAGATTCCTCCCCTTCCCTAGACTGTATCCCTTGGGCCCCTCCTGACGAGTTTGTAGCCGAGGTAGTCACTGACCCTACCTTACAGGTATACCGAGACAAGGTCACCTCTATCCAACCGGGGGCAGAGGGGGAAAGATTTGTATGGGACAGACAGCTATTGTACCGGGAAACAAGTAAACAGATAGATGGGTCAGACCCCATTGCTACAAGACAGCTGGTGGTACCTCAGAGGTACCGAACCGAATTACTCCGGATAGCGCACGATATTCCGCTATCCGGACATTTGGGGGTCAGCCGTACCAGATATCGATTGACCCAAAGTTTCTTCTGGCCAGGGATTAGCCAGGAGGTACGCAGGTACTGTAATACCTGCGACACGTGCCAGAGGGTGGGAAAGAGGGGGGATAAGCGTAAGGCGAGGCTGCACCCCCTACCCATAATTGAGGAACCCTTTCATAGGGTTGCCGTAGATATTATAGGCCCCTTCCGGAAACCTAGCCCCTCGGGCAAACGGTACATCCTGACCGTAGTGGACTATGCCACTCGCTACCCCGAGGCGGTAGCTTTAACGAATATACATGCAGAGACGGTGGCTGAGGCGCTGATGCAGATTTTCTCCCGGATGGGGTTACCCAGGGAGATCATCTCGGATCAGGGCACTCAGTTCACGGCAGAAGTTACCCAACAACTCAGGAAGTTCTGCAAAATTAAGCCTATAATTAGTGCTCCGTACCACCCCCAGACTAATGGGCTCTGCGAACGGTTCAATGGCACCTTAAAACAGATGCTCCGAACCTTCGCAGAGACTCACCGAGACTGGGAAAAATTCCTGCCGCACTTACTGTTTGCTTACAGGGAGGTGCCGCAGGAATCTACAGGATTTTCCCCCTTTGAACTGCTATTTGGGAGGAGGGTAAGGGGACCCCTAGACTTGATTAGAGAGCACTGGGAGGGAGACCGTAGCGTGGACGGTACCCCTATTGTACCATATGTGTTGGCCCTCCGAGATCGCCTGGAAGCACTCACCAAGACGGTCAAGGAAAACCTACAGGCAGCTCAGACGCGTCAGCGCACCTGGTACGATAGGGGCGCCAGGGACCGCAGCTTTCAGGTCGGACAGAAAGTTTTAATTTTAAAACCTGTCCGACACGATAAGCTACAGGCCGCCTGGCAAGGCCCTTATAAAGTGGTAGAACAACGATGTGACACCACGTATATAATTGGCCACTGCGCAGGGAATGGGGGGCGACGCATGATCCATGTGAACATGCTGAAACCTTACCAGGAACGTTCAGAGGAGGTGACAGCTATCTGCGCCCCCACCTCTGAAGAGAGCGACAGCCTACCCCTCCCCGATCTGTTAGAAGATGGACAGCTGGCTGGGGATTTAGGAGCAGTTGTATTGGGGGATCGGTTGAGCCCACAGGAACGTATCGAGGTACAACAACTACTGCAGGAAAAGCAGGAGACCTTTTCTAATGTACCTGGATACACCCCTCTGGCCACCCACCGAGTAGACACCCCAGGTCAACTTCCCATGCGCCAGACCCCATACCGCATCCCTGAAGCGGTACGGGAGAATATGCGCAAAGAGATTGAGGAAATGATACAGTTAGGAGTGATTGAGCCCTCAGATAGTCCCTGGGCATCTCCAGTGGTCCTCGTACCAAAGCGGGACGGCACGACCCGCTTTTGCGTGGACTACAGGAGACTGAATGAGAAGACCGTATCCGACGCATACCCGATGCCTAGGATCGATGAGTTACTAGACCGGATGGCCAGGGGACAATACCTTACCACGATTGATCTGTGTAAAGAGTATTGGCAGATTCCCTTAGCCCCGGAAGCCATCCCTAACCTGTACCAACCTGTACCTGTACTAACCTGTACCAATTTAAGGTCATGCCGTTTGGGATGAAAAACGCGCCGGCTACCTTCCAGCGGATGGTGGACCGCCTCCTAGATGGGTTCCAAGACTATACCTGCGCATATCTCGATGATATTGCCATATTTAGCGATACCTGGCAGGAACACTTGGCCCATATAGGAGCGGTTCTAGACAGGATCAGGGAGGCTGGTTTGACCCTAAAACCAGCTAAATGTAGTATTGGGATGGCCGAGGTACAGTACCTGGGCCACAGAGTGGGCTGTGGTAAGCAGAAGCCGGAACCCGCCAAAGTAGAGGCAGTATCACAGTGGCCTACCCCGACAACTAAAACCCAGGTGTTAGCCTTCCTAGGGACAGCAGGGTATTACCGGAAATTTGTCCCCAATTATAGTGCCCTGGCCAAACCCCTCACGGACCTGACACGTAAAAACCTTCCCCGCCAAGTAACCTGGACCCCGGAGTGTGAGCAGGCATTCCAACACTTGAAAGATGCACTTGTTAATGCCCCTGTCTTGGCCGCTCCCAATCCAACTAAACGTTTTCTTGTTCACACAGACGCTTCTATGTTTGGATTGGGGGCAGTATTAAGCCAAGTCGGGGCCGATGGCGGAGAACATCCAGTGGCTTACATCAGTCGCAAACTTTTACCCCGGGAAGTAAGCTACGCCGCCATCGAGAAGGAATGCCTGGCTGTGGTGTGGGCCTTGAAGAAATTGCAACCCTACTTGTACGGACAGGCTTTTTCGCTGCTCACGGATCACAACCCGTTAGTCTGGCTGAACCGGGTGGCTGGGGACAATGCCAGGCTGCTGCGCTGGAGTTTGGCGCTGCAGCCTTTTGACTTTAACATTCAATACCGCCCGGGTAAGCAAAATGGAAACGCCGACGGGTTGTCGCGACAAACTGATCTGGAGAAATGATCCGTGAGCACCCCGGTCATCCCCAAGCCGATCCGTGTGGGATCAGACTGTGTATGCCGGCTTGTGGGCAAGGGGGAGCAGTGTAGCGGAATGCAGTGAGCCTGTCCTGTAAAATGCCTGTGTGACTGTGTTCGTATATGTTTACCCTATGTTGAAATTGCTATTCGTTTGTGTATTATGTGAATTGTATGGTATTCGGTAGTTTCCATCCGTACTATATACTTATGGAAACTACCGAACGGAGGGACCACCCCAGAGAGAAGTGTGCCGGCTATTAAAGTTCACATTCCTTCCAACCGCAAGTTAACCGGCTCATTAACATTGTATCTGGGTGGCCGCCATTCGGCATGCGTACACGTGGCGGCGGCCATCTTACGCATGAAAATCCCAGCGGTGTTTGGTCATCGAGTGCCTGGAACTCAAATCGGACACTCAAACAACCAAACACCGCTGAGACCTCCAGAGCTCCGTAACTGCCGAACGGAGAAACATAACGAATCCCCATTCGGTAGTAATAAAGTACCGAATGAGGGAATCACTATCTAGGTGAATGTAAATGTGGATGGCAATTATAAATGCCTGTTTTAACTGCCGAACGGAGACCGACCGCAGGGCCCATTCTCATGGAACCCTTTTCGGATACCAACTCGTGTGCGGTCGGTCAAACTTCACCTGCCTGTAACTACCGAACCCCTGGTCCGATCTGGGTGAATTTTGGATATTATATTCACCCAGATCAGGGCTACCTAGCGGTACCCTGATATTAAGGATATGTGATGGTTTAGGGGTACATCCAAGTTTGGGGTAAAGTACTGTACAACTTAAGGGGATTATGACTCGCTCTGAGGGGAGGAGATGTGTGGGAGGTAACAAGAATGGTATTGGTTACTGTCATAATTACTGTAGTTCCCTCCCTTGCATGGGAGCAGGCTTTATAAGAAACCTTGGAATAAACGATTGTCAGTTCTACTCCTGAAACTGTGTGTCGTCCAGTTATTGGGAGTGCTGTGGGGATTTTGCTGTACCTTTTTACCTGCTGGAAACTCTGCTGTGGATTTACTAATGACTTGTTCCTGAGCCTTCCTTGGATCTAAAGTGGAGAATAGCTGCGAGAAATCAGCTCTCCGCTACAACACCCAAGGCCAGTCCCCTATAAGGTCTTAGGTGCGAGAGTTTTCCGGGAGCAGAGGACACTCCTTTACCATATGTTCTCTCCTACCACAATATAGGCAGAGTCCCTCCCTTCTCCTATGTAATTTTTCATTATCAGAGAGTTTGGCAACCCCTAATTGCATTGGCTCCTCTTCAGATACCTTTACACTCTCCGGTGGATTAACTCTGGGGTGAATAGGCGTAACAAAACGTCTATTCCTGTTCTTGGTATAGAGCCTGTCCCGAATCCTATTATCTATATCGATGAGGTAGTCAATAAGGTCCTCTAAGGCAACAGGAAGTTCCTTAGCCGCTACCTCATCCAATATAGAATCTGATAAGCCTTCCATGAAGGCAGTAGTTAACCCATTATTGGTCCAATCAACCTGTGAGGCAAGGGTACGAAACTGTATAGCGTAATCAGCCACAGACCTAGAACCTTGTTTAACCCTCATTAATGCTCTAGCGGCATTCTTGGACCTTTTCATAGTGTCAAAAGTTCTGCGAAAAGCTGTTAGGAAATTGTGAAAGTTATGCACCATAGGTCCATTAGCCTCAGGGCCGTCTTTAATGTTGACTGGACCCTGGGCAAGCATTAGCTTGGGCCCCCTGGTCCCCTCCCGCCCACCTTCTAGCATGAAAACAAGCCTTCCACCCAAAGACACACACAAAAAAAAACTACACACATAGATCGTAGACTTAGCCACACTTATTTTTTACCTAGTGAAAATACACACACAGACACACATGCAGATGCAAACACTGACACAAATGCAGACTCACACATGCACAGGCTTAGACATGCACAATTACATACATCTAAATACACAGACAGACACACAGGTGCATACACAGATACACACTGGCACACATACAGATATACAGATACTCACTAACAAACATGCAGACACATACTAAAACACAGATAAACAGACAAAAACACCCTGACATATATGCAGATACACACAATAACACACATACAGATACATACACGGACACACATGCAGTTACACAAACACACACTAAGACATACAGACACACATACTGACACATATTCAGATACACAGACAGATACACAGGGGCACACACTGACACACATGCAGATATACAGACACACTGGCACACATGCAGGTACACATACACAAATACGCAGAGACTCATACAGATACACATATAGACCGATACACAGACACATGCATACACACAAAGACAGCTATAAACACAGAAACACACATACAGATATACAGATAGATAGACACACAGACCCGCATGCATATACACATACAGACAGATACACACACAAACAGACACATGCACAGACAGATATACACACAGAAACACACAGATACTCATACAGTCAGATACACGCACAGACTGATAAACATGCAGACAGATACACAGACACACAGACCCACATGCATATACACATACAGACAGATACACAAACAAACAGACACATCCACATACAGACATATATACACACAGAAACACACAGATACACATACAGACTGATAAACATGCAGACAGATATACATACAGACACACATGCATATACACATACAGACAGATATACACACACAGACTGATACATATGGAGACAGATATACACACACAAACAGACATACATGGAAAATATACAATTCAGTCACCCTCCTGTTTCCTACCTTTTGGCTGCAGGAGGGTGGCTTACCTGTGGTCCAGTGGCTGTCTGAGGCTGTTGGGAGTTGAGCTCTCTCCCAGTCCGCGCTCCTCCTCTCTTCCTCCCTCCCACGCGGCATTCTCTGTGTTAGCTAGGAGGAAGTGACTGCACTTCCTCCTAGCAGTGACCTCATCACTGGGGGCCCGGTCGCGCTGTTAAAGCGCTGCAGCACTAACCGGGCCCCTGCAGACTCATTGGCATCGGGTGGCCCTAAGAGCATGGGCCACCCGATGGGGCCCATCATCGTGCGGCCCGCAGTGGTCTGCCCGCACGTACCACAGCGACCGGCAGGCTCATGGGGCAGCTGCTTTGGGCCCCCTAGGACTGACAGGGCCCGGGGCAGTTGCCCCTTTTGCCCCGCGTTAAAGACGGCCCTGATTAGCCTCCCAAATAGGGTTTGCCCATTCAAGTGCTTTGTCGGTAAGTTGGTGCATAAAGAACCCAACTTTGGACCTCTCTGTGGGAAATGAACGTGGATACATTTCAAAATGAAACTCTATTTGGTTAATGAACCCTCTGCATGTCTTAGAATCCCCTCCATACCTAGGAGGAGGCGTTAAATGTGCTGCAGCATTAGGCATAGTCGATACTTCAGGAAGCAGGGGTGTAGGAGGGTAAGGTGCGGTTGCTGGAATGGTTCTAGCTAAGAGCGTCTGGAGAGCCTGAGCTATTTGATCCATACGGTGATCCTGCTCTACAAATCTAGCCTCATGGGTCGCCATCTGTTGAGCTAAATCTGCGGGGTCCATGGCCCTATCGTAATGTAACGAGTATATACCCCTACACGCAGGATCCAGCCAAACAGAAGACAGCACAGAGGAGAGATACGTCTACCGGACCTTAGAGTGGCCGGACTCGACGTAAAGGAGAAGTACAGAGTCAGGAGCGATCCGAGGTCAAGGGCACAAAGAGACAGCGTAAACGAGAACTAGCCGGGGTCTGGTACACAGGAAACAGCAAGCCGGCAAACAGTACAGACAAGGATAAAGCGAAAACGAAGTCAGAATACAAAGCCAAGGTCAAGTACGGAGAAACACAACTGAATACAACAAGCACTAAAGGGAACTGTAGCAGAAACCACGATAGGGCAAGGAACTAAGGCAACAGGGTAAGTATAAGTAGCCTTCAAACTAACGTGATTGGCTCCTGTCACTTCCACTCCCCCAACAGGTAAGTGTATGGGGTGATTGGCATGACAGGAGCCAATGGGAGCCTTTTTGCAATTTAGGCTCCCACTGTCTCTTTAAGAGCGCGCCCGAGATTCGCGGCGCGCTCTTAGCTGCAGGCGGGACACGTGACCGCTTCTCGCGGTCACTGCCCGCCTTCCTGTTTGAGCAGTCGGATGAGCCGCGCGCGGCTCGTGCAGCCGCAGGACCGCGCGCGGCTTGAAGAGAGGACCGCGGCCGGCCCCCTGATAAGGTAAGTACCGCTACAGATATCAGTCTTACTGAGCCATGCTCCGGCCCCTGCCTGCATGATAGCCGTAATGGCGTGATCTATGGTGGAATATTGCAGTGAAAATTCCTCAGAGGGTATGAGGGAGTTCAGACTAGGAGTGGCAGAGGTGTGAGGTGTTGATAGATCAATGATAAGTCTCTGTTTGTGAGAAGATTTCCCCGTGACAATACCGATGGGGTTTGTCCGCCATGTGGTGAACGGAGGGGACTGGAAGGGCCCCCATAGGAAGTCCTCTGCCACTTCCTGGCTATGAGTGCCTCCACCACTGTAGGGTTTGTTGTGCGGATTGTAAATTAGGACATTCCAGGATTCCGGAAGGCATGTGTATGAGGCCTGTGTGAATCCTTCTGATAGACCCGAGATAATTAATTCCACCAAATGTCTAGATGGATGATGTGGCAGTAATGTCGTAAGTACAGAAATGTTTATTGATGTTAAGTATAGTTTTGGGATACATTTTATTTGGACACATATTTAGCATGTGCCCTGAAACAGATGGCTGGAGAAAGTGATTGCAACTCAACCAGTGCTGGAGGGGTCGCAGCGGCCGACCCAGCCATGGTAAGGGGTGTAGTGACCGATTCCCCAGGGGTGATACTGGCAGGCTAACTAGGCCTGAAAGGCGAAAAATTAATCTTGTTTGTGACAGGTGAGGCCCTGCTAGTTGCCAAGTGGCTATGAGAGGCTCTGTCTATGAGTTGGCGCGAGGGGTTATTGAAGCCACCCGTCGTAGTGGCAGGAATCGTAGGCCTCTCGGTGATAGTAAAAGAAAACAGGGGGAGGGAGTGACAGGTGAGGCCCTCTCTATAATATTGCGAGGCGGCTAACTCACGTGTGGCCCGATGGCGTTTGCCTCCGAAACGTTGAGGCGGGGTGTTGGCCTCGCGGACCACTAAACGATAGGCAGAAATGCCAAGAAGGGAGGTACCTATTTGGGCCTATACCCCTAACTTGCCAGTACTCTATGGCCTAGAAGAATGAAACGTATGTGAACTACAACGTGAGCAGGCTTACGTACCTGGTAGTATGTATGAAGTTTTGAGATTCGACAGGTATGAAAACCTGGATAAACCTAAAAAGGGATCGAGTGAGAATGGATCCTGTGAGACCTGTGTAATCTGTATAGGCTGGGATTAGGCTTCTAGCAGTATGTGTGGGAGGTGTAAAATCTATGAGTATGATAGTGACATGACTGCCCATGCTTGGTGACAAGCGTTACTCTGAGTCCGATACCTGGCAGCAGGGGATTGGCCGTGTAATGTGTATATATGGAAGGTGATCAGATGATATGCATGTCACTAAACTGATCTGGGAATGCAAGGGACTTTTTAATGTGAAGTGACAATATGCAGAATCATAAATGTTGCTGTAAAGTGACGTATGAATGTATGAACCAGAACGTGTGATTCAAAACCGAAAGTCTTGTGAGACGTATATGCCGTGTTCTTGAATACTCGTGTTACGTCGCCTGAGTGTGTCAAGAAAAGGCCTGAGTTTGTAAATGCCATGTGAAATTATGTGAAATGACAATCTATGCAGAAAATGTTGTGACGTATGAGTGGTTGAACCAATGCGTGTGATTCAACCCGAAACCCTCTGTGGAAGGTAGGACCGTGTTCTTATATACTCGTGGTATATCGTATGAGTATGATAAGAAATGGCCTGAATAGTTAGTGCCATGTAATCGTAATGTACATGGTTGTAATAACATCATATCTCCATTATACTCTTTGAAAATAGGACCGTGTCCTTGAACTCGTGGTATGTCGTACGAGCATGACAGAAAAAGGAGCCGTAATGTAGGCTAACCATAACAGTAATATACATGTAATATCTGCATTGTAAAATAAAATAACTTATTATTAAAACCATATATATATATAATAAGCAAACTGAAACAAAATAGACAACCTAAGATCGTGTAAAATAAGTATTTGAAAGTTTAACCGATAACTGTGCAGGAAACGTATGATTGGTTGGATCAGTACGTGTGATTCAACCCGAGTATGCATGAAAAGGAATTAAATCCTTGTGTCATGGTTAACAACAAAGAAATGAGGCCTGTAACGTAGGCTGATTTAATTGTAATGAAATGGAAAACTCCTGTAAGCGTGGGAGTCCAATGTCTATACAGAAATGTTAGCTGGTTTCATACCCTTGATGTAATAAGTGTGTAAAATGTCGTTTGGAATCGTCACAGTTAAATCTTCTTAATTACTTCTTGTCTTCAGTTGATTAATATATATATATACGTCTTTTGTGTATATAGTCTTGGGCCAAATGCTCGCCACAATAATATATGTCTATATTATTGAAAAGTACGAATACGCAATCTGACTTACGGTTTCTTCAGGTTTATTCTTAGTTACTGATACATAATAAAACAACAAAGGATGTTACAGGATAATGGATGTTCAACAGCAGATGGTAATTGCTGGACTCCTGACGTCCTTACATCTTTACATCGAGAGAGAACCAGAGAGAGCTCAGAGAGCCAAGAGCGAAGAGAGAAGAGACCTCGTGTATCTTTGTTCAGTTACTATAAATGTGCCCATTCTGACGTCAGAGCATACTCTTGCCATATAAGGACAAGACCCTCAAATCCACATTCCAGAGCTCTCAGACAAAGAAACCCTTGTGACTTATTGATACCATCTGTTACTTATGTCAATCCACACATCCATATATATAATCAATAGAAACATAGAATATGCAATATTCTACAAAGTGATACCTTAAAAATAGCATGAAAATGGTCTGTCTATTTAACCAAGCAACTTTTTAACCAAATGTAAATACATGAAATGATGAAATGTAACTCACGAAAAAGATCTATGTGAATACATAGCAGAATATCCGAATCTTAGTATGAAGGGAAACAGAAGTTAGCATGAATAGCTTAACCTTATGCATTTTAATGCGAACAGCAATCGTGCATAGAATATACTATGAATAAGTGCCGACCAGAAAACACAAACCGAAATGACAATCGTTTAAATGAAGCAAGGTTGCTTTTTACATGAAATGCAATAATGTCTGAGAAGCCTGTAGTACACTGAATGACCGGTAGGGGTCAGTGTGTAGGCGAAAATGCAGTGGTTCGATGGTTTGTACATGAAATGCAATAATGTCTGAGAAGCCTGTAGTACACCGAATGACCGGTAGGGGTCAGTGTGTAGGCGAAAATGCAGTGGTTCGTTGGTTTGTACATGAAATGCAATAATGTCTGAGAAGCCTGTAGTACACCGAATGACCGGTAGGGGTCAGTGTGTAGGCGAAAATGCAGTGGTTCGATGGTTTGTACATGAAATGCAATAATGTCTGAGAAGCCTGTAGTAGACTGAATGACCGGTAGGGGTCAGTGTGTAGGCGAAAATGCAGTGGTTCGTTGGTTTGTACATGAAATGCGATAATGTCTAAGAAGCCTGTAGTACACCCAAAGACCGGTAGGGGGTTTAAACAAATGATATGCATGAACATGCAATGGTTTTAGAACAGACTTAGACAAAATGCAGCCGTAAAGTGAGGACCTGACCCGTGCATGGTGCCGTGGGACTGATGCCTGGCATAACGGGTAGGTTGACTTACAGTTTGTGAGTCACTTGGACACCATCCACGGCGATGGATTGAAGAAAGAAGGTGGTAGGCCGGAAAAGCCTGTGGCTGGATTCCTGACACAGCTCTGCTTAAAAAACCTCATGGAGTAATCAGGTAAAATGGCGTCTGGATGACCCGGAAGTGGAAATGATGCAGCGCTGACCTCGAACGATATGGAGCCAGGTAAGGGGTGTCCCTTAAGTAGGGAAGAGGTGTGTCATACGCCCCTCCCACAATTACAGGCCAAAAGGCCTTAATACATATATATATATATACACGAAGGATGAATAGTACCACTCCTAAGACCTAACTGCTCTGACGCAGAGAGACAACGACTCCAAACACCATGGTACAACAGCCAACATTGAGTTATACCAAGCTGAGGTTAAACAATCTACAGGGCATAACGGAACAAACACCCACATTGTACATAGTTAAGTAGTTAGATAAGGGAATAGACCCGGTGACCGCACACAACGTGCTAACTAAAAAGGGAGATGAGGGGCTTCCGACGTCTATTTCCCCCGTTCTTCTTCCCCTACCGTAGCCTGTCCCCAGGTTTACCCCTACCCATACCCCGGACCAAACCCAGGTTTAGGAGAGAGACAACCCTGACATGGTACTAGACCGAAGGCACAAGGGCAGCGGAAAAACTCCCACGAGAATGAATAACCAGTTTGCTCTTGAATGTATAAGATGTGAATAAGATTGATGTACCTTAACCGCTTACCCTCCCTTTTTTCCTTTCTGTATCCCGAACAAGTTCTCTGATAAAATAAAAATAGTCAGATTCAAGTTCTTGTGCCCCACAGTTCAAATTAACATTCAAATGGCAATTCATGACAGATCACACAAGTGAATAGCCCTGCCAATGTCGTCTCAGATTCTTTTTGTTAACTAAGAAAAAATAGAAATGCAAGAGCAGAATAGAGACTGTTCCCCGTCCTCAGTGACCATGATACACACTGACACAGAGCAGAATAGGGACTGTTCCACCTACATAGGGTCACTATGTGCCTTTTTTGGTTTGGTTTTTGAAGCCACAGTGCTGCACCAGTGGGCCTAAAAATTAGGCATGTACACATGCCTGAAAAATGTGGTATTGTTACTGCTTTAGCAGTGGCCAGAAAAATTGATGTTTGTTTCACAGGCAGAAAGTGCCCTAAAACATGGCGGCTTGAACCCTAGTTGGTGGCAGATAAGTCACGCAAGTCAACCGGCATTCAGAGCTAAAATACAGCAGCGTGTGGACCATTTTTAGCCCAAGGCAGCTCATCTCATCAGGCCTTTTTTAATCTAATGTATCACCCAGTGTCAGTCCCTTCGGGATCCATCCCTCATTCATCTTAATAAAGGTGAGGTAATCTAGACTTTTTTGACCTAGGCGACTTCTCTTCTCAGTGACAATACCTCCTGCTGCACTGAAGGTCCTTTCTGACAGGACACTTGAAGCGGGGCAGGCCAGAAGTTCTATCGCAAATTGGGATAGCTCAGGCCACAGGTCAAGCCTGCACACCCAGTAGTCAAGGGGTTCATCGCTCCTCAGAGTGTCGATATCTAAAGTTAAGGCGAGGTAGTCTGCTACCTGTCGGTCGAGTCGCTCTCTGAGGGTGGATCCCGAAGGGCTGTGGCGATGCGTAGGACTTAAAAAGCTCCGCATGTCCTCCATCAACAACACGTCTTTAAAGCGTCCTGTCCTTGCCGGCGTGGTCGTGGGAGGAGGAGGATGACTTCCACCTCTCCCCCTGTTAGATTCCCGTTGTGCTGTGACATCACCCTTATACGCTGTGTAAAGCATACTTTTTAATTTATTTAGCAAATGCTGCATCCTTTCCGACTTGTTGTAATTCGGTAACATTTCTGCCACTTTCTGCTTATACTGGGGGTCTAGTAGCGTGGACACCCAGTACAGGTCGTTCTCCTTCAGCCTTTTTATACGAGGGTCCCTCAACAGGCAGGACAGCATGAAAGACCCCATTTGCACAAGGTTGGATGCCGAGCTACTCATTTCCCGTTCCTCCTCCTCACTGATGTCATTGAAGGTATGTTTTTCCCCCCAGCCACGTACAACACCACGGGTACCAGATAGGTGACAACGAGCACCCTGGGATGCCTGTTGTGTTTGGTCTTGCTCCTCCTCCTCCTCAAAGCCACATTCCTCCTCTGACTCTTCTTCCTCACAATCCTCTTCCAGCGTTGCCGCAGGTCCAGCAAGCGATGCTGATAAGGCTGTTTCTGGTGGTGATGGTGACCACAACTCTTCCTCTTCCTCTTCACACTCATCTACGGCCTGATCCAGCACTCTTTGCAGGGCACGCTCCAGGAAGAAAACAAATGGTATGATGTCGCTGATGGTGCCTTCGGTGCGACTGACTAGGTTTGTCACCTCCTCAAAAGGACGCATGAGCCTACAGGCATTGCGCATGAGCGTCCAGTAACGTGGCAAAAAAATTCCCAGCTCCCCAGAGGCTGTCCTAGCACCCCGGTCATACAAATATTCATTAACAGCTTTTTCTTGTTGGAGCAGGCGGTCGAACATTAGGAGTGTTGAATTCCAACGTGTAGGGCTGTCGCAAATCAAGCGCCTCACTGGCATGTTGTTTCACCGCTGGATATCGGCAAAGTGAGCCATGGCCGTGTAGGAACGCCTGAAATGGCCACACACCTTCCTGGCCTGCTTCAGGACGTCCTGTAAGCCTGTGTACTTATGCACAAAGCATTGTACGATCAGATTACACACATGTGCCATGCACGGCACATGTGTCAACTTGCCCAACTTCAATGCCGCTAACAAATTTGTTCCATTGTCACAAACCACAATGCCGATCTCCAGTTGCTGACTCTCTGACCGGTGTGACTCTCTGCTTTCAAGCAAGTCAAACCCAAGACGGAGTGACACTGCCATATCCGGGATGTGGAATAGTACCTGGGGAGCTGGGGGGGTGCCGTTGATGTGGAGCAAGACGCAGCAGCAGAAGAGGACTCAGCCGAGGAGGTTATGGAAGAGGATGGAGTAGGAGGAGTAGAGGAGGTGGCAGCAGGACTGCCTGCAAGTCGTGGCGGTGTCACCAACTCCTCTGCAATGCCACGCATTCCATGCTTGTCAGCCATTAGCAGGTTTACCCAATGCGCAGTGTAGGTGATATACCTGCCCTGACCATGCTTTGCAGACCAGGTATCAGTGGTCAGATGGACCCTTGCCCCAACACTGTGTGCCAGACATGCCATTACTTCCTTTTGCACAATCGAGTACAGGTTGGGGATTGCCTTTTGTGAAAAGAAATTTCGGCCGGGTACCTTCCACTGCGGTGTCCCAATAGCTACAAATTTTTTGAACGCCTCAGACTCCACCAGCTTGTATGGTAAAAGCTGTCGGGCTAATAGTTCGGACAAGCCAGCTGTCAGACGCTGGACAAGGGGGTGACTTTGTGACATTGGCTTCTTACGCTCAAACATGTCCTTGACAGACACATGACTGGGCAGATGAGCGGGAACTGCTCAAGGCGGGAGACGGAGTGGTGGATGGTTGAGAGGGGGCAAGGAGGACAGCAGTGGTTGACGTGGCTGAAGATGCTGGACCAGGAGGAGGATGGCGGCTTAGAGTAGGCGTGCTGCTTGTACTCATGTGTTGATCCCATAGGCGTTTGTGATGTGAGATCATGTGCCTACGCTAAGTTGTACCTAGGTGGGTGTTGGACCTCCCACGACTCAGTTTCCTTTAGCACAGGTTGCAAATGGCATCGCTGTTGTCAGAGGCAGACACACAAAAAAAATTCCACACTGCTGAGCTCTGCAATGACGGCATTCTGGTGGTGGACACAGCATGTGTTGATTGGCGTGCTGTCGGGCTGACCCCGGGTGCGGATGCATGCTGTCTGACTGTGCCACTAGCTCCTTGCGACGACCTCCCCCTGCTTTCAACTCGTCTCCTCCTCCTCTCTGTCTCCCCATCTGAACTTTTGCCCTGTTCTTCTTCTTGCCGAGCGGGCACCCACGTGACATCCATGGACGCATCGTCATCATCAACCGCTTCGCTTGTATCTGACAACTCAGAAAAGGAAGCAGCAGCGGGTACAACATCATCATCATCACACCGTACCTCCATGTGTTTAATGCTGCCTGCCTGAGACATATCCCTGTTATCTACATCCTCTGGCAATAATGGTTGCGCATCACTCGTTTCCTCAAACGGATGTGTGAATAACTCCTCTGACATACCAAGTAAAGCGTCTGTGGTGCTAGTTTTGGTGGTGGTGGCAGGCAGGTGAGTGGAATCTTGAGAGGTGCCTGAAGCTAAGCTGGAGGAGGATGGTGCGCCAAGGTTCCGAGCGGAGGCTGTACAAGATTGGGTGTCCTGTGTTAGCCAGTTAACTATGTCCTCAGAACTTTTCCAGTTCAGGGTACGTGGCCTCTGAAAACTGGGCATTATTCTAGGGCCAAAGGGAATCACCGCACCACGGCCATGATGGCCCCTGCGGGGTGGCCTGCCTCTGCCTGTCATATTTTTGGGGGGATTAGTGGTACTATGCGTGCAAGCTACTGTGAGACCAGATATGAATGGCTGTGACGGTACAATCCGTTACTCCGTCAAGCATTCCCTTCTTCCCATAAAATAAAATCAGCAAGTAATCCACAGAGTAATAACTTGCTGGTCTTGCCAAATAATCCACACATGAGCCAAAGCTTAATGCTGGAACAAGACTGATTTACTGGCACACAGAACTCACAATTTATGCAACACAAAACTCCTCCTCTGGGCCAGGCTAGATAATTGAGTTTTAGCAATATACATAGCTCAATTATCTGCTGGCCAGAACATTTACAGTTATGGTTTCATAACTCTAAAACCATACATCACATTCACATAAAAATTACACATTCACAATCAATCCACTCAGGGGAACAACATATTAAAAAATGGCATGAATCAGACAAGGGGTTCAAAAGTTAGTAAAAGTATATTTTGGTCCCTGGCTGGCAGCATGGCAATCTGTTTTAGACAGGTTTTACAGAGGCCTCTATCCTGGAGACAAAGGGGAAAGTAATCCAATTATCCAGGGCTAGAGGAAGACTCCATTAACCACATGGTTGCAAAAAGACATAAAACACTTTAAAATACATAAAGTCCCCTTTTACACTTAACACAAAGACATTTCACATATCCCCAGATAGCTGGGATCTGAACGCACAAAACTACCGAATAGCGCTCTGATCCTATTCACACAGTTCAATTGCCATGGAGCTAAAGTCTTCCCATAGTCTTTCATTATATGAATAGGCTCCATGGCATAGCTATCTGGGGGTATCACCGCTCACACAGGGCAAGTACCGAATGGCCCCACTGTGTTTAAAGGGCCAGAATGAGTGACATACACTCTGTTAGGGCCGAATACTGTTCTTAAAGGGCCCAACCTCCCAGGGCCATAGTCCAAAGGCAGGATGCGGGCAGCCAGGCTTCTCCAATGCAATGTGGCGAGATTGCTCTCGTCACAGTGGCAAACTGGCAATGTGCACTGGCACAGGTCTGCAGAGCACAGGCTGTAGGCCTGACACACCCGCTTGAAGACAAGTAACTGCTATTCAATCTATAACAGTGAAAATATTTTTTTGGTTTTAAATGCACGCTATAGAGACACCAGATATGAGTGGCAATGTGCACTGACACCGGTCTGCAGAGCACACGCTGAAGGAAGGCCTGACAGAGCCGCTTGAAGGACACTGACTGGGTGCTATTAGCTTACACTGGAAACCTTTTTTCTTTGTAAAAGCATGCTACAGAGACAACAGATATGAGTGGCAATGTGCACTGGAACAGTTCTGCAGAGCACACACTGTAGGCCTGACACACCCGCTTGAAGACAAGTAACTGCTATTCAATCTATAACAGTGAAAAAAAAATGTTGGTTTTAAATGCACGCTATAGAGACACCAGATATGAGTGGCAATGTGCACTGGCACCGGTTTGCAGAGCACACGCAGAAGGAAGGCCTGACACAGCCGCTTGAAGGACACTGACTGGCTGCTATTAGCTTACACTGGAAACCTTTTTTCTTTGTAAAAGAACGCTACAGAGACAACAGATATGAGTGGCAATGTGCACTGGTACAGTTCTGCAGAGCACACACTGTAGGCCTGACACACCCGCTTGAAGACAAGTAACTGCTATTCAATCTATAACAGTGAAAAAAAATGTTTGATTTTAAATGCACGCTATAGAGACACCAGATATGAGTGGCAATGTGCACTGGCACCGCTCTGCAGAGCACACGCTGAAGGAAGGCCTGACACAGCCGCTTGAAGGACACTGACTGGCTGCTATTAGCTTACACTGGAAACCTTTTTTCTTTGTAAAAGCACGCTACAGAGACACCAGATAACTGGCAATGTGCACTGGAACAGTTCTGCAGAGCACACACTGTAGGCCTGACAGAGCCGCTTGAAGGACACTGACTGGCTGCTATTAGCTTACACTGGAAACCTTTGTCCTTTGTAAAAGCACGCTACAGAGACACCAGATAACTGGCAATGTGCACTGGAACAGTTCTGCAGAGCACACACTGTAGGCCTGACAGAGCCGCTTGAAGGACACTGACTGGCGGCTATAAGCTTACACTGGAAACCTTTTTTCGTTGTAAATGCATGCTATAGAGACACCAGATATGAGTGGCAATGTGCACTGGAACAGTTCTGCAGAGCACACACTGTAGGCCTGACAGAGCCGCTTGAAGGACACTGACTGGCTGCTATTAGCTTACACTGGAAACCTTTTTGCTTTGTAAAAGCACGCTACATTGACACCAGATATGAGTGGCAATGTGCACTGGAACAGTTCTCCAGAGCACACACTGTAGGCCTGACAGAGCCGCTTGAAGGACACTGACTGGCTGCTATTAGCTTACACTAGAAACCTTTTTGCTATGTAAAAGCACGCTACAGAGACACCAGATATGAGTGGCAATGTGCACTGGAACAGTTCTGCAGAGCACACACTGTAGGCCTGACAGAGCCGCTTGAAGGACACTGACTGGCTGCTATTAGCTTACACTGGAAACCTTTTTTCTTTGTAAAAGAACGCTACAGAGACAACAGATACGAGTGGCAATGTGCACTGGAACAGTTCTGCAGAGCACACACTGTAGGCCTGACACACCCGCTTGAAGACAAGTAACTCCTATTCAATCTATAACAGTGAAAAAAAATGTTTGGTTTTAAATGCACGCTATAGAGACACCAGATATGAGTGGAAATGTGCACTGGCACCGGTCTGCAGAGCACACGCTGAAGGAAGGCCTGACACAGCCGCTTGAAGGACACTGACTGGCTGCTATTAGCTTACACTGGAAACCTTTTGTTACAAATCGCTATTTGTAACTGGCCCTTTAAATGGAAAATTGCCCTGCTTCCCTGGATTGTGGAGAAGCCTATTTGCCAGCCTCCTTCCTCATGACTATGGCCCCTGGAAGATTGTGCCCCTGAAAACTTATTAACTTTTATTGGGTGTGTATGGCCCTTTAAGAACCGTCTGGGGACATATTGTGACTTTGCTGAACAATGCCCCTTTAAGATTATGTCCCCAGACCTGTAAAATAACTTGCCCCTGGCTTTCCCCCACTTGGTTCAGTATATAGGGCTTACCTCAAGTCAACAGCCAGCTAAACATAAACCATATACCAAACACATAATCAACATAATAAAACCCACCACCCACTTGGAGTCCATCCCTCCGTCCATAACACCAAACCCCACCACCCACAAGGAGTCCATCCCTCCGTCCATAACACCAAACCCCACCACCCACATGGAATCCATCCCTCCGTCCATAACACCAAAACCCACCACCCTCAAGGAGTCCATTTCTCAGTCCAAACCAAAACCCACCACCCACAAGGAGTCCATTTCTCAGTTTATTTACACCTTAACCCCTTAAGGACCAAACCTCTGGAATATAAAGGGAATCATGACATGTCACACATGTAATGTGTCCTTAAGGGGTTAAACAAACCCTCCACCCACATGAACCCACCACCCTCAAGGAGTCCTTCCCTCCGTCCATCAAAACCAGTGTCATACCCCCACCCAAAACAAATTGTTCATAAAGTCCATAGTGTTCGTTAAATTAATACATAAATCAGAAACCCACCCTCCACCCTAACCCAAGCGATACCAAACAAACCCACCCGTGCATAAATAACATAATAACATAAACCATAATAACATAACCATAACCTAACTACCCTACGCTACCCTACCTATACACAGAGGAAGGTACTCGTCTGCTAAAGTGTGGCAGCCTTCCATGAAAAAGAAAACCAGTTCAAAATCTAAGGGGGAAAGGTGAAAACAGATTTGGAATTCCCTTCACCAAGACAAGGGCGCCTATGGAGCGGTTCAAGGCGGGTGGACCTTGAGATTTCGCCACAAACGCTGCCAAATGGACGGATCCATAGAGGCCCTTTTGGTGGTATAGATCCCACGAACCGCCCTCAGAATGTCTGCTACCACCACCTGACAGGAAAGGTCTTTGCGCTGAAGGGAAACCTGACACCGTGCCATCCAAGTGAAATACTTAACCACTGAACTGACTACATAAAGAGTGCCCAAATCAAAAGCCCTTCTCCGTGAGTTGGACGTCCCGTATGCCCACTCCGCGTAAGTCCAGCGGGATAAGCAGGGGATGCCCAAGGCGGCTGAGACCTCTTTGTAGACCTGTACGTTAAAGGGGCACTCGAGAAGGAAGTGGTCCATGGACTCCACTTCCCCGGAACATTCCACCCGAGGACAACCGCGAACCGTTATGTTCCTGTACTTCAAGTTCCCTCGAACGCAAAGTCTACCGTGGAAGGAGAGAAACGCCACGTCTCGGTATTTCTCCGGAAGGCGCCTGGAGTTGATGTTTTTCAACCCCGAGGCGAGAGTACTTGGCGGGCAGTCCCTCAAAGCAAGCTGAATGCCAAAGTGGGTGGCCTGGACCCTCCCGTCGAGAAGCTTCTTGGGAGTGTCCCGAACCTCCTCCACCGTGACGTTCCACCTGCGCAGAATTCCCACTCCCTCGATGACCGAAGTCGGAAGATAGCTAGAATGCCGAACTCTCATGCTCTTCACCCTCCCACCCTGAAACCAGTCCACCAGGAAAGGTGTGACCCACTCCCTGAATATACATACCCAGCCAGGCTGCTCATCCTTCAGGAGAGCCCCAAAGTTCCTTTTCAGGAAGTTGTTAGTTAAAAAGACGATGGGGTTGACCATGGCCAGACCCCCGTCCTTTCTGGCCAGGTAAGTGACCTCTCTTTTGATGAGGTTCAGCCTGTTCCCCCACAACATGCGGAAGAACAGCGCAAACATCCGAGCGTGGAGGGACCTGGGCAAAAGGAAGATGTTACTGATGTAGCCGAATACGGTCAGAACATAGGTTTTGATCAGGTTCACCCGTTCTCTGAACGTCAGTTTCCACCTGTGGCTCTCCTCCACCTTGCTGGAAGCTATGGCAAGCCGTTCGGTCCAGTTCCTGAGAGCCAGATCCCCTGGTCCGAACACCACCCCCAAGATCTTAATTTCAGGCTGGGCCCTCGGGAAACCGTCTGGAAGAGGTCCCCCTCCTTCCCGCACCAGAAAACTACGCTCTTGTCCCTGTTGACACGAGAGGCTGAAGCGGCAGAATACACTAGGATTAAATCATCCACCTCCGTGGCCTCCCGAGTATCGGAGACCACTATGGAGATGTCATCAGCGTAGGCAACAACCCGTAAAGGCCTCTCCGGAGCCCTGGCCACTCCCTGTAACGTGCTCACCTCGACCCTTCGGATGAAGGGATCGACTGCAAACACGTACAAGAGTGGGCTGAGAGGACAGCCTTGCCGGACCCCGGATCGGATCCTAAACGTCCTGCCCCTCCACCCGTTCACAAGAGCGAAGCTTTCGGCCTCTCTGTACAAGGTGATTATCCAATTGATGAATTTTCCCGGCAAGCCATACTTCCGCAAGACTGACCACAGATAACGGTGATCTACCCGATCAAAAGCTTTGGACTGATCAAGTGCCAGAAGGTAAATCCCCCTTTCTCCGGCCCTGCACTTCTCGAGGGCTTCCCTGACCTCGAAAACGGCGTCAAAGACAGTTCTGCCCCCGATTGAACAGTACTGGGAGGTGGATAGGACACACCTCGCTAGGCCCTGTACTCGTTTCATCAAAATCTTTGCCAGGACCTTCCTGTCGACATTTAACAGGGATATGGGGCGCCAGTTCCCCACATCCGCTGTGTCGAGCACGTTCGGCTTGGACAGCAAGATCAGGGCAGAAGTCCTCATCGAGGGTGGCAATAATCCTTGAGCCAAGCTCTCATTAAACACCTCGGTCAGATGAGGGCCAAGAGGTCGCAGAACTGTTGGTAAAACTCAGCCGTCAGACCATCAGGACCTGGCGACTTACACTTGTTCTGCTGTTGGATACTCTCTGTGACCTCTTCTATGGTTATCTCGCTGACCAACTCGTCAAGAGAGAGGTCGCTATGCTCAGGGAGCGTGAGCTCGCTTAAGAAGTCCTCCACCCTTCTTCCGTGGGAGGTTCCCGCCTCGCTACATTGGGGGCTGCCCTTTCCGAGTAGCTCAATATAGTAGTCGCGGACCACCTTCAGAATCCCGCGAGGAGACTCCTCGAGGGTCCTGTCGGTGCCCCGCAGACTAGGGATGGACTTGGTACCTTCCTTCCACTTGCAGCTAAGATAAGGATTGGGCTAGTGGTACGACCCATGATCCCTCTCTTTTACAAGGGAGGCGTACCTGTCCTACTGATAACTCTTCATCAGGGCTTTGACCGCCGCAATGTCCTCGGGGTCACCTCCCTGCGAGATCAGGATGTCTAACCTCCCAAGCAAGCCCAGATACATCTTGTACCTGGAGGACTGCATGTTTCGGGCGAGATTGCGAAACAGCCTGTGGCGAAACCAACCTCGCCACTGGGCCCTGGAGAAGCCTGTTTGCCCGCCTCCTACCTGCTGACTATGGCCCCTGGATTATTTGGGGCATATTGTATTTTATTGTGCGACTGCTGGCCCTTTAAGTATCGTGAATGGTATTTTATTGTACTGCTGCTGGCCCTTTAAGAACTGTCTGGGGACATATTGAGACTTTGGGTAACAATACCCTTTAAGACTATGGCCCCTGAAAACGTATGGACTTTTATTGGGTGTGTATGGCCCTTTAAGAACCGTCTGGGGACATCTTGTAACTTTGGTGAACAATGTCCCTTTAAGACTATGTCCCCAGACCTGTAAAATAACTTGCCCCTGGCTTTCCCCCACTTGGTTCAGTATATAGGGCTTACTGAACCAAGTACCACACAGGCGGACCACCCAGAAGTTAAAGTGTGCAGGCAATTTACCTCCCAGGCTGTGAGGTTACTGCAGGGTAATTGCACGTTCTTTGTTCAGTCGAATGCGGTCAGCGGTGTATGCTAAAGATTCTGTGGAACTGAAATCGTCTACACATTTTACCGAACACCGCTGACCCTTACCTTCTCCATCATTTCGTTTTTCAGCTCCAGAGACTAAGTCCTGTTCGAAATGGGACTTAGTCGTTTTTCGGCATGAAATTGACCGGCCGCACAGCCCAAATCTATGGAACTGTTTTGGGCAGGAAAATGTGCTTGCGGTCGGTCATAAAGGGACCTCCAGCTAACTTTTGATCCACTGGAGGGATTTGGCTGATTTTTGGAAGGGTTTATGTTTAAAGTGTGTCGATTCTAAATATGTCGTTTTTAGGAAGATTGGATGTATGGATTTAAAGTTATAGCACATGTATAAAAACTGTAGTTTTCCTGGCTGTATAATTATGTTAACTGGTTATCTGAGGGGAGGGGATGTGTGGGATGTAACATCTATGTCATTGGTTCTTTTATGCCTCCCCCTGGGTGTGGCCTGTATGTGTGAGTTGGAAATAAAAGCCAGGCTGGATGAGCCAGTCCAGAGTTCCTGTTTTACCCTCAAAGTGAAGTGTCGTCTCATTATTGGGGGAAGGATTTATTGCATGCTGTTCCAGTTGACTGTTAGGAGTACAAGCCTATTCGTATGGTTCCTATTCAATGGTCTACAGCATTCATATGCTTGGGAGAATTTAAAAGGTTTCTCGGATTCGGTGATTGTGGTATCTGCCAGAGTGCTTGGAGTCCTCAGGAAGCACTAGGAGCATCCATTAACTGAGGTATCAAGTCGGGGTGCCAGGCGATCCGTTACACAGCCGTTGAGTTCTGGCCTTCACCATCTCCCACCACTCAGACTTTGTTTGGCCTAAGTCGGCCAATGTCATCTGATCTTGAACGAATTCCATGAAGGCTTGCTGAACTCTCTGTTCCACCAGGAGGTCTGAATTTAGCCGCCAGATCCCTCTACCCTTAGGTGGGGTACTATGGACGTTCAACTCGCAAGACAAAATGTGGTGGTTGGAGAACTCCACCGGCGTAAGCACGGGTGCCGCCACCTGGAAATTCTCCTTAAAGAAAAACCTATCTATCCTACTCTGACAGCTACCTCTGTGATAAGTGTACCCACCCGTGGGATTGGGAGTGTGATGAAGGTACACATCGACCAATCCAGCCTGACTAACCATCTTATTTAAAAAATAGGAGTCATATCCCAGCCTCTGAGTGGCGCCTCCCTGTCTTGAGGCCTAGTTATGGTGTTGAAATCACCGCCAAACAGGATCTGCTGGGATGTATAAAGGAAAGGCTCTATCTCAATAAACAGGCGCTTCCTCTCCCACTTAGTTTGGGGGCCATAGATGTTAATTATCCTGAGAGGTTGCCTGCCCAGTGAGACATCTAAAACCACACACCGTCCTTTTTGCAACTCAATAACCCTGTTGATGCAAACATCAACGTCTTTGAATAGGATGGCGATTCCCCCGTATCTCTCTGTGGCTAGAGAGAAGTAGGAGGGCCCCATCTCCAGTCCCGCTTTGCAGCGTGCAGGGCCGCGAGGGTTTCCAGCCGGGTCTCCTGTACCAAGATGACACTGTACGGAGCCCGCATGAGGTGGTCGTAAACCAGAAAGCGGGCCCTGCTGGACTTAACGCTGTTCACATTCACCGTAGCCACAGAGAGTACAGGAAAAGTCGCCATAAGGGCATTAAGTATAAGGAGACTTTCCCTTCCTTCTGCGATACCCCTCCTCCTCCGTGTCGGAACCGAGGTACCTCTTCACTGAGACTCCGGGATACAGTGGCCGTCTCTCAGAAGCACCTCCTGTCCCGCCTCAACCTCTGCCACCACCTCGGGGAGGTTCGCCATCTCCTCCTCGAACTCACAGTCGGCCCAGCTGGAGGACAGCGCCTCGTACCTCGATACGGGCACTGGGGCCTCCTGCAAGCCCAAAGAGGAGGATGACGCCCTTGCCACACCACCCTTAGAAGTGGCGTCCCCCCCTTTCGGGGGTTTCGCCGCAGGGGGTTTGGCGGTCTTCCGGGGCGAGGGCAGCGCCGAGGCCTTGGAGGGGGGGTTTCTTACCTTTCACCGTGCTCCACTCTAGGGACTGTGCATCTAAGGGACGTGCATCTGGGGACTTTTCAGTGGGGGTAACCTTCACCGTGGAGGATTTAGGAGGGGGGGGGCCTAGGGGGAGCGGGTCTAGGGGGATCCTCCGCCATCCCCAAACCACCAGTGGAGTCAAACACAGTGTTAGTCTTACTTTTCTTACCTCCACTGGCGGTTTCCTTAGTGTGGACTGCTTGCTGAGGATGATGGGAGTTCCCTGCAGTCCTGCCTCCCACAGTGCCAGCAGCACCCGCGGCACCAGGGGCACCAGGGGCAACAGGGACAACAGGGGGACCAGCCACACATGGAGACATAAGGGGAACACATAAGGAAGCAGGGGGAACGGACTGGAAAACAAACTTGGACACATCCAGGGAAGCAGACTGGGAGACAAACAGGGGAGGATACTTGCTGGCAGGGGAGAGCAGCCGAGCTTGCTCCAAGGGAGCAGAGGGAAAAGGAGGGCCATTACTCAGCAATGTTTGGTGCTGCACAGCCCCAGCAACCTTCATGGAAGGTCCAACAGTGCCGCTATTCCCCCCACAGGGACTCTCCGCTTCAGGAGCAACCACTATGGAGGGTCCAGCGACACTGTCTTTCCCCCCAACAGGTCGCACAGCGCCGGGGACTGCGGCAGCACCCTTCATGGAGCAGCCATCTACACCCTGCTCCAGACTGCTCCATCCAGTGCCATCCTGCCCAGCAGCCGCCTGAGGACAGGAGGCAGAGGTACCAGCTACTCCAGGGGACTCAACCACACTGAGAGGAAGGTCAGAGGGAAGGCAGGGAAGGGAGGGAGTGGGAAGGGAGGAAGGGAAGGGCCCCTCCATGGGATCACCGGTACTCGCCATAGTACCGGCGGGTATGGTCTCCCTGTCACCATGGAGGGCGGCGGGGGGGTCCAGATACTTCCACAGAAGCAGGGTGTGCAGGTTCCTGGGGCATACAGGTGTTGCCACCTGTAGGGTTAGTATCCCTGGCCCCAGGCTTCTGCAAGGCCTGAAAATTATCCTCATCATAAACAAACTCAGAATTTGAGCACTCACCCTCCTCCGTGGAATCTCCAGACCCCCTGACAGAGGTCTCAGGCTGACGCCGGGCGATGTTCTTCTTATTCTTGCCTTTCTTTTTCTTTCCTTTCACGGAGCCCTCCCAAGTTCGTTACCAAACTTGAGGAGAGACTCCTTGATCAGCCCTCGACCCCTGTCCTGCACTCTCAGACGCCACTCTTCTCCTTCCTCTCCTTCCCACTCTGCTTCGCTGTCCTTCCCTCTGGCCTTCCTCTCCGTCTCAGCAGCGCCCCCTGGAGTAGCAAGGGCAGAGGTACATGGCTCCCCAGGTGAGTGATGGGAGTTGGAATCCAAGTCCATGCTGGACTCCTCACCTGGGGACATGTCCCTCCTGCCCTCAACAGCCCTCTGCCTCTTGGACCTCACAGAGTCTTTGGCTCGCTGTTGCAGGAGGGCCTGGATGTCTGCAATTTTCTTTTCAGTCTGGAGCAGGGTGTAGGATAGATGCTACTCCATCAATTTGTTTTCTGCAATTGCAGCCCTCAAAGGACCTCTTTTGTAGTTAGAGGTCTTACTTGACTTATCCCTTTGCTCCCTTAGCTGTGCCCGGACCCCAGCTAGGCCCGAGACTGCCTCGGCATGCTGGGCCTTCAGGGACACAAGCAGACCCCGGAGCCTGTCAGAAGGCAGCCCCGTAAATGCCCTAGCCTCAACCCCCTCACCCTTAGCAGCCTCAGCATAGGTGAGGGAGGCCTGAGGGGCCTTGCTGGTATTAGCCACCTCAGGGGGGGTCTCAGGAACTACCTCCTCCTCGGTACCCTCTCCCACCTCCAGGGACGGGGGGGGGGCTGCTCTAGGAAGTGGAGGCCACTGCTGGCAAGTTCACGGCACTCAGCCAGCAGCCCAGAGAGCAGCTGGATATCGGCCCTGGTGTGGGCCGTAGCTCCCACTCCCCTTTTCCATGCAACCAGTTTCCTAGACATCCCCCCTGCCAGTTCCTCCAACAGTTCCTCAGTCCAGGACAGGCCCCTGGTATCTGCCTTACCTTCCCCAAAGGCCAGCTTAGCCTGCAGGTCGTCGAGCCTGACCTTCCATCCCCAGGCTGGGGAGGAAGGCCCGAGGGCCATGCTGCCTAGGCCCAGGCAAAGCCCCCTGCTGCAGTAGTCCTTAGCCCAGTAATTGAGCTCAAAAAACAGATACAAACACACTCAGAGTTCCTGGGAACACCCAGAGCAGGCAAGCACAGCTCCACTCCCCAGCAGCAGCAAAACTCCTCCCACCCCAGCTGTAAGCCCCACAGCTGTGCAGATGGGACCGTGGTCTCTGCACTTACCACACAGGGGGTAGGGACGGTCGGTTCTACCCCCACACGACAGGGCTGTTTAGCCAAAGGGGAGACAGTCGGTCTCCCCCTTCCGCAGCAGAGCTATGCACCTAAGGGGGTGACAGTCAGTCTCCAGCAACCAGGCTCCAACCAGACTACTCCGGTGGTAGTGCTGGCACCAGGACAGAGTACCGCTGGTCTCTGCCCACTCAGCAACACACCAAGGCAGCCTACCAGTCCCCCACACAGCCGTGGTGAGGCACCTGGACATGGACAAGTTTCTCCCTTACCCAGGTGTGGTGACCATTTATTGTGGGTGGGCTGCTGGACTAACAAGGGCACTGACCGGCAGGAGGTCAGGTACCCTGTTAGTCTGTTGGGAAAGGGGGAGAGATGTGACGAGACCAATCTCGCCACATTGCATTGGAGGAGCCTGGTTGCCCGCCTGCTGCCTTTGGATTATGGACCGGCAGCTAAAGGGTTAATTTTACTGTGCAGAAGGATTTATTTCTCCCTTTCTGACAACAGCCGTTCGGTAGATTCTATCTACCGAACAAACAGCCTATTTGCAACCTCCCCAGAGCCGTGGGAAGCCAGCCGGCGTCGTTAATTGGCCACCCAGAAGCTGGAGTGTGCTGCCAATTTACCTCCCTGAAGCTGCGGTTAACCACAGCTTAATTGATTGTTACTGGGTGGCCGCTGTTACACTTAGCGGCCGCTAGGTGGTGGTGTTCTGGAGCTCCCCGGGCAGCCAGCGCTTTTCTGCCCTGCTTTCATGCACCAAAATCGGACACTTTTACGTGCAGGCACCGCTGAACCTCCAGCCCCTGGTTCTAATTCGTATGGATTTGGTGAATGCATGCAAATTTGGTATTTTGTGTTGGAGGAATGTTTTAACCCAGATAGCCATGCCATGGAGCATATTAGTGTAATTAAAGACTTTGGCTCCATGGCAATTAAACTGTATTCGTGTGGTCTGAGTGCCATTCACCTAATAATGTGCACTCAGACCTGAGCTATCTGGGGATATGTTACATGTCTGTGTTTTATGTATAAAATGTGTCTTTATGTATTTTAAAGTGATAGTCTGTCTTTGTGTCCCCACGTGTGTAATTGTCAGGATCGGGACAGGGATCCAACACGCAGAATACAAACAGGATATAGGTCCGTATACCGGACCTTAGAATGGCCGGACTAACGTAAGGAGAAAGCAAAGAATGGTCAGAGACAAGCCGAGGTCGAGGGAACGAGAGAACAGGTAAGTGAGAGACGAGCCGAGGTCAAAGGACACGAGAGATAAACAGGAACGAAAGTACAAGCCGAGTCAAAACCAAATAGACAATAGTAATAAGAGCACTGAGGGACCAGACAAGCTAGAACCACGACAGGGCAATGAACCATTACACACATCCCTCTTTTATACCTTGGTTCTTTAATTGATGACTCCGCCCTTGCCGAGCCCTGATTCGTTGTTCAGAACTAGACTGACAGGTCGGGATGTGATTGCCGTCATGACGTCGGCTCCTGAGCGTCATGTCATAAAAGGAAGCGGGGCTATCGCGGCCGGCGTGTGAACGGCTATGAGAGCTGTGAGGATTTGGTGAATCAGCCCCCCTGAGAGGACGGTCGTTGGGAAGTCTAACCTCCTCCGAGGTAGAGACTTCAGGTACCCTGACAGTAATGGAGTTTTGCCTTTGTCCTGGGAGATAATTGAATTACTTCTCCAGGGCAGAGGGGAGGAAGCCAGGATGCATTGTGGGGATGTTTTACTGCTGTATGTATGTAATTGGTACTTGTCTGTCCGTTGTTACAGTCTTCCATCTGGTCCCCTAGGGGAGTGTCCACCAGGTGGGAGACCTGCATAAATACAGGGGCAGGTAGCCCTCAATAAACAGACCACTGCTTGACCCTCAACACGGAGCCTTGTCTCGTTCTTGGGGGGATTCACTGTATGCTGGTAGGGACTGACTGCCAGGAGTGTAAGCCGCTTGGGAGCTTTTCCTGTTCGTCTGCTAGCAGCTATTCGTGAGGTTCTAGTTCGGGAGTTTGGAGTGCTACCTTATTCCCTTGTATGCAGTTCGGGAGTTTGGTGCATTCACTTATATCCAATTCAGTAGCTGTGCCTGTCTGTGAAAAGGGGATTATCGCCTAAACGGATTTTAACCCCTTGTCTGCTGAAACGGTCCATTACACCCATCTCCCACAGAGCCAGTAAAATACTCTTGAAGGGATGGGGTAATTTATACAGCTTACATTAGAACGTTTAAATGTGAAATAGGACGAAACATTCCTGTACCTACTATGTTATGCCACCATCGACTAATAGTCTCTGCCTCATCTTCTCCTAGGACATATTTCCATCTGCCCTCGGTTCTTTTCTCACCATTTTATGTCCCATTTAAATAGTCAAAACTCCATCCTGTGTAAAAAGGGGATAATGCCATGGCATTTACATAACTGCTAGGTCGGATGTTCGGTTGGTAGTCACGGTCAGTGTAGTATTTTTGTCACAACTGCTAGTGTGGTCCAACACGCAGAAACTATGTAAACATATACATAAAAAAGGAAAGAAAAATAAAAGGACAGAGTGTAAACCGAACCTTAGAATGGCCGGACTAATACGCTAGAGATAGAGAATGGTCAAAGGGAAAGCCAAAGTCAAGGAAGCCAGAAATACTCAGATACCGTTTAAACAAGCCAAGTCAGGGGAACCAGAATTCGGAATAACCAGGGTAAAGCCAAGATCAGGATACCAGGAAGTCAGATTCACAAGGATAAACGCACTCTTGGGAACCAGGAACAGGAAACCACGACAGGGCAAGGTCCTGAGGTGAATTAGGGATTTAAATACCCCTCTCTAGGCTCTGATTAGTCAGAGGGTGACCTCTGACCCCATAACGTGCGCGTGGGTTGACGTTGTGACGTCACGCACACGTTTGTATAATTTTGGGGGGTGGAGTCTTGGATCGACGCGACCGCATGGTCAGCGCCATCTTTAATTTTCTCAAGCGGCATGGTGGAGCGGTTCATGGCTCACCGCTGAGCAGGTAAGCTCAGTGAGTTGGTGCGGTCGTGCCGGTCTGGCACGGACGCACATGGCGGTGAGCCGGGAGCCGTAACAATTTTCGATAAACATTAATAGTCACTACTTCTTCTGAGTCGTCAGGGTATTCCCATTCCCCCATGCGCAGCTTAACTACACCTGGTCTGTCCATAGTATCTTCACTTAAGAAGATCTTGGGGACCTCACTTGTGTCGTTTCTTACTAGAAAGTCAAAACCAACGTTATGTCTGATGATATACAACAAGTCTCTTTTCATCGGTACTTTAGGGAAATAGGGGTACCCGTTGTCATGAGCATGTGGAGTGTGACCACACACCCAACATGGTTTACATAAATTCAAGCTCTTATATACATTAGCTGCTGCCTTAATAAAGTGATTGTGTTCTTCCCAAGGCAAGAGGTGTCTGTCTGATTTAGTGATGTCAGAACAAGTAGTCATGGATGTCCTTTTCATTTTTAAGAGTAAATACCAAAAGGTATCAGGGGTGCTGTTAGTGCAGCAGTAGGTTGCACCACTATTCTCTATAATAGTGGATGTTCGCTTTGTGCTTTGCTCATTTGCATAACTTACACAATTTTGGGTAAGTTCTTCTGAAGTAATATTAGAGTCAATATGTGTATATAGTATATGGCAGCCAAAGGGTGTCGTAGATAGTGATGTACCGAACTGTTCGCTGGTGAATAGTTCCCGGCGAACATAGCGTGTTCGCGTTCGCCACGGCGGGCGAACACATGCGCGGTTCAATCCGCCCCCTATTCGTCATCATTGAGCAAACTTTGACCCTGTGCCTCACGGTCAGCAGACACATTCCAGCAAATTAGCAGCACACCCTCCCTTCCAGACCCTCCCACCTCCTGTACAGCATCCATTTTAGATTCATTCTGAAGCTGCATTCTTAGATAGAGGAGGGAAAGTGTAGCTGCTGGTCATTAGATAGGGAAATTGATAGCTAGGCTATGGTATTCAGTGTCCACTACAGTCCTGAAGGTCTGATCTGATCTCTGCTGTAAGAACAGCACCCCAAAAAGCCCTTTTTAGGGCTAGGACATCAGTCTGCTTTTTCTTTTTTTTCTTTTTTTTGTGTAATGTAATTGCAGTTGCCTGCCTGCCAGCTTCTGTGTCAGGCTCACAGTGGATACTGTGCCCACTTGCCCAGTGCCACCACTCATATCTGGTGTTACAATAGCTTAAGCTTGACATTTAAAAATAATGTTTTTTTTTCACTGTAATAGATTGAATAGCAGTTAGTTGTCTGCCAGCTTCTGTGTCAGGCTCACAGTGGATACTGTGCCCACGTGCCACCACTCATATCTGGTGTCACAATAGCTTAAGATTGACATTTAAAAAGAAAAAAAATGTTTCACTGTAATAGATTGAATAGCAGTTAGTTGTCTGCCAGCTTTTGTGTCAGACTCACAGTGGATACTCTGCCCACTTGCCCAGTGCCACCACTCATATCTGGTGTCACAATAGCTTAAGCTTGACATTTAAAAACAAAAACTTTTTTCACTGTTCTAGATTGAATATCAGTTAGTTGTCTGCAAGCGTCTGTGTGTCAGGCCTTCAGCGTGTACTCTGCCAACCTCAGCAAGTGCACTTTGCCACTCATATCTGGTGTGACTATAGCGTGCCTTTAAAAAGAAAAAAAGTTTTTCACTGTAAGCTAATAGCAGTTAGTTGTCTGCAAGCGTCTGGGTGTCAGGCCTTCAGCGTGTACTCTGCCAACCTCAGCAAGTGCACTTTGCCACTCATATCTGGTGTGACTATAGCGTGCCTTTAAAAACAAAAAAAAGTTTTTCACTGTAAGCTAATAGCAGTTAGTTGTCTGCAAGCGTCTGGGTGTCAGGTCTTCAGCGTGTACTCTGCCAACCTCAGCAAGTGAACTTTGCCACTCATATCTGGTGTGACTATAGCGTGCCTTAAAAAACAAAAAAAGTTTTTCACTGTAAGCTAATAGCAGTTAGTTGTCTGCAAGCATCTGGGTGTCAGGCCTTCAGCGTGTACTCTGCCAACCTCAGCAAGTGCACTTTGCCACTCATATCTGGTGTGACTATAGCGTGCCTTAAAAAACTAAAAAAGTTTTTCACTGTAAGCTAATAGCAGTTAGTTGTCTGCAAGCGTCTGGGTGTCAGGCCTTCAGCGTGTACTCTGCCAACCTCAGCAAGTGCACTTTGCCACTCATATCTGGTGTGACAATAGCGTGCCTTTAAAAAGAAAAAAAGGTTTTCACTGTAAGCTAATAGCAATCAGGGTCCTTCAAGCGAGTGTCAGGCCTTCAGCCTGTACTCTGCCAACCTCTGCCAGTCCACTTTGCCACTCATATCTGGTGTGACAATAGCGTGCCTTTAAAAACAAAAAACTTTTTTCACTGTTATAGATTGAATAGCAGTTAGTTGTCTGCCAGCTTCTGTGTCAGGCTCACAGTGGATACTGTGCCCACTTGCCCAGTGCCACCACTCATATCTGGTGTCACAGTAGCTTAAGCTTGACATTTAAAAACAAAAACATTTTCACTGTTATAGATTGAATAGCAGTTAGTTGTCTTCAAGCGGGTGTCAGGCCTTCAGCGTGTACTCTGCCAACCTCAGTAAGTGCACTTTGCCACTCATATCTGGTGTGACTATAGCGTGCCTTTAAAAACAAAAAACTTTTTTCACTGTAAGCTAATAGCAGTCAGTGTCCTTAAAGCGGGTGTCAGACCTTCAGCGTGTACTCTGCCAACCTCTGCCAGTCCACTTTGCCACTCATATCAGGTGTGACAATAGCGTGCTTTTAAAAAGAAAAAAGTTTTTCACTGTAAGCTAATAGCAGTTAGTTGTCTGCAAGCATCTGGGTGTCAGGCCTTCAGAGTGTACTCTGCCAAACTCAGCAAGTGCACTTTGCCACTCATATCTGGTGTGACTATAGCGTGCCTTTAAAAAGCAAAAACGTTTTTCACTGTAAGCTAATAGCAGTCAGTGTCCTTCAAGCGGGTGTCAGGCCTTCAGCGTGTACTCTGCCAACCTCAGCAAGTGTTAATTTGAACTGTGGGGCATAAGAACTTGAATCGAAAACATCTTTAAGCGAACTATGTTTTCACTAAGCTTAGTGAATAACTAACATTAACGAGTCGGATTAAACGCACTCTGCACTCGAGGTATGATCTGTTTAAATGACCCCACTCTGGGCCCTACATGGTAAAACGTTTCACATGGGCATACGAAAGGTACACATGGCAATTAAAATCAGAAAATATGTAAAACATTTTTAGATATACTGGAAATTAGTACACCAATACGATTAAGCACGTTGATTAATAATCTATTAATCTATCAAAGCGGCTTGAGAAAATAAATGTTTAAAAAGATACAAAAATATAAAAATCTGCTTATAAAAAAGAAATACTGCCTTAAAATTCAAAATGCAAGTATGAATATTAGCACACACAAGCTATCTACCAAATGTGAAAACTATTATTTAGCTTTTCTGGCAACTAAAAGTAACATACTACAGAGTTTACTATATTCAGTGCAATATCTAAAGGAAGTACTGGCTAAAAAATTAAATGCAAAACTAGCAAAGTTGTCAAAAACTGTATTAAGGCGGTTGTTTTCTTTTTATCTGATGAATACAATGTTTCTACATTATATCACACAGCTATTTGTCGTCTTCAAAAAATTCTTCTTGTGGTTTTGTCTTTCTGTACTTTCAGGATTCATGTTTGCACGTTTTTTTTTTCAGAATTTGCCAGGAATCTATTTTTGAAGTTGTTCCCCTCCTCTTGACACGATCAATGACCTGAGAGTCTCCGTAAGCAGGGTTGACCTGTTAGTCCCGTTTTCCATTCAAGTTGCACATGATGTCCCGGCTAGGTTTCTAGGGACAAATGTTGGAGCCTCGGTGTTGCCCCAATATGGAGGGAGCGTGGAGTTTGTTGGAGACTTCAATGCGAGTAGCGAGTCCGGGGGGAGACCCAGTTGCCCCAGGATTCCCTCTGCCTCCTGCATGTTGCGTACGGTATGCCTGGCGTACGCATGGCGACTTCTCGCTTCAGTAGTTAGGACACCCCCTCTAGCCCGCCAGCTTTTACCATACAAGCTGGTGGAGTCTGAGGCGTTCAAATTTGTAGCTATTGGGACACCGCAGTGGAAGGTACCCGGACGAAATTTATTTTCACAAAAGGCAATCCCCAACCTGTACTCGATTGTGTAAAAGGAAGTAATCGCATGTCTGGCACACAGTGTTGGGGCAAGGGTCCATCTGACCACTGATACCTGGTCTGCAAAGCATGGTCAGGGCAGGTATATCACCTATACTGCGCATTGGGTAAACCTGCTGACGGCTGCCAAGCATGGAATGCGTGGCTCTGCAGAGGAGTTGGTGACACCTTAGGATAGGTGTCAATCCATACCTGCCAAGTGACCCTATGTAGGGGGGACAGTCCCTATTCTGCTCTGTGTCAGTGTGTATCAGGGATCCTTAGGACAGGTGTCAATCCATATCTGCCAAGTGACCCTATGTAGGGGGAACAGTCTCTATTCTGCTCTGTGTCAGTGTGTATCAGGGATCATTAGGATAGGTGTCAATCCATATCTGCCAAGTGACCCTATGTACGGGGAACAGTCCCTATTCTGCTCTGTGTCTGTGTGTATCAGGGTCTCTGAGGACAGGTGTCAATCCATATGTCGAGGTGTCAATATGTCAGGTGTCAATCCATATCCATTGTGATTTAGGAATGTTAGGTGATTTCTGCCCTTTATGGATTAAAACCAGACTCTGCATCAACTGTGTAATTTTCCATGGGAGTTTTGCCATGGATCCCCCTCCAGCATGCCACAGTCCAGGTGTTAGTCCCCTTGAAACAACGTTTCCATCACTTTTGTGGCCAGAAAGAGTCCCTGTGGGTTTTAAAATTCGCCTGCCCATTGAAGTCAATGGCGGTTCGTCCGGTTCGCCAGTTCATGAACGTTTGCGGAAATTTCCGTTCGCCGTTCGCGAACTGAAAATTTTGTGTTCGCAACATCACTAGTCGTAGATTCTAACGTTAACATATCAAATGATTCATGTGGCAGCTTAATATAGTTCTTCGCCTCAGTGTCATTGTGGCTAAAATAGCCTTCTCCATACAGGCTTGCCCTCATGTTTGGACAGTCATTAGTCAGGCAGGTTACTCGTATCTCGATGTCTTTCCACTTCATTTCTGCGGAATCACTCTGGTCCCAACCTCCAATCTCGTTGTTGGTATCTGAACCGACCAAAAGGTGCAGAGTAAGCGCAGCCATCACAATCACAGCCGGACCAATGAGCTTTGCCTGTAAAGATACAACTCATCTTACTCTCTCAAATAACATTTGCCCGAAGGCACGTATTCCCTTTTATCTTGTCCTGACTTGGAGAGTATCACGGTGTTGTCATTGCCTGTTGCAATAATGTCTGCTGGTTCTGAGGGACCTTTCTCAGTCCTCACCCAGACTTTGGCCCCTGGATTTAGGTTAGCAACAAGTCTCCTCTTACTGTTTGTAAGGTGGGGGCCATTCCTTTATGTACCTGTCCCTGGTAAATGGGGATGATAACTAATTGGGCGATTCTGTCACCTTCTTGCACTAGCAAGTCTTGTGGTCCCTGATTTACACAAGAGGACCTTTATTTCTCCTTGGTAATCTGCGTCTATGACGTGTATCCCTAGAAGGGCGAGTATCCCTAGAAGGGCGAGGCTAGACCTAGGTGCAATTAAGTCCAAAGTGTCCCGGGGGTATCTGTATTCCTATACCTGTGGGGAACATCTGAACTTGCCCTATTTGAAGTCTTTCTTCCTTTCTGGCTTGCAGGTCTATTCCTGCGGCCTCAGGGGCTCCCTTGTTTATTACCCAATATGTGTTGGTGTTACTTGTTACATAAGGTTTAGCTTGTATATTGGGTGCAATCATTCTAGTGAGGGGAGGCCTATTGTTCAAGATGTTTACTGCTGTAGGCAAGTTATCTCTCCATTTGTTCATGGTCCCTTCACCAAGTTTTCTCAATTGTTGTTTCAATAACCCATTCATTATTTCAATCAGACCAGCTGCTTGAGGATAGTAGGGTATATGAAATATCTATTCAATATTGGTTTCATCACAAAAGTCTTGTACCAGTTTTCCTTTAAAGTGACTTCCATTGTCACTCTGAATTTGTAATGGAAGACCATAGTATTATATTATGGTTTCCAACATTTTAATATTATTTATTTGGGTTGCCCTCTTGCAGGGGTGAACCAATAAATACCCTGAATATGTATCCACAGCCGTGCATACATATTGACAATTTTTACTCATAGGAAGTGGGCCTATGTAATCCACTTGCCATATTTGCCCTGGGGCTTTTCCTCTTTTTATTTGACCTCGTACCATCCCTGGTACATGCCTATTCTGCTCATGCTGACACACTGGACATTGCAGAATTACGGTTTTAATTAAATCAAGCGGCACTAAAATGCCTTGCTGTTGTGCCCACCTGTGAGGGCTTTCTCTCCCAAGTGTCCACATTTCTGATGGGCCCAAGTAGCCAATCCCAAAAGTGAGTTAGGATTTTCAACAGACGCTTCTGAGATCTTGGCTTTCTCATCTGCAACAGAGTTAAAGAGACGATCCAATGAGTCGGAGCTACAGTGAGCATCAACATGACAGACTCATTTTGATGTACCATCTCCCATATCTGCTCCCACAAATCTTTGCCCCAGACTTCCTTTGTATGAATCATAAACTGATGTGACTGCCATATAGGTAACCATGTAGCCAATCCATTGGCAACTGACCAAGAATCCGTGTATATATGACAACTTCCAGGCATCTCTTGTTTCAGAGCCTGAAACACTGCATATAACTCTGCATACTGACTACTCTTTCCTGTTCCTGTGGTTACTTCAGGGGAAAACACTTTAACTCCGTGGGGATGTGTGTTCTATGTGTTTATTTTAACTTCACTTGAATATGTACTAATCTAAACACCTAGTGTCTGGCTTATTGTCTTACTCTTCACTCAAGCCTGCCCAGATGACTATTCTGGCTGCAGGTTTGCGCTCCCCAAACACACTGACGCTCTACACACTCTGTGGAGTGTATAGGGACAGCTATGATTGAGCCAACAATCTTAAACTTTCAGGAACAGCCGTTTCCTTCACTTCCTCAGTCAGCACTGGCTTCCAACACCCGTGCGTAGGGGCACTTGTTAACAAGCACAATCACGCATTCGTGTCAGAATCACCCCAAACAACCTTGTGGTTTTGGTGACGTTATCTCAATACCTGGTATTGAGTTTATTAAATTAGCAGCAATTCAGCCTCATTCAGGATGCTAACCTGTTTGAGGGTAACGCTCCCCAGAAGGCACTGGCGTTCTACACACCTTTAAGATGACCAACTGAGCACAACTTGTATTCTTCAATCAATCTTCAGAAGCACTCCTCAATCTTGTTAGATAGAGCATTCATTCACCAATTTTGCTCTTGCAACGTCATGCAAACAGTTTCAAGTTTACACAATGTTCAAAGAACCTTTAGAAACCGTAGTGCTTGTTATCTAAGCTTAAAATCTCTATAGCATATTTTACTGCAATGCACGGAAGAAACTAACAGCTTGCAAATGGCTTTTTTCCTCCGTGACGCAGCAGAAATTAGACCTTGTACAATGTCAGTTTCACTTTTACTGTACACACAATTTATCTAAGCAGTTCTTACAATCTCTAACCACAATTTCCTTATCTTACATAAACCGTTCTAACAAATTCTAAACGCAATTTCCTTATTTTAACTATGCTTAACAACTTTAACTATTTTAAATTGTTGGTTTCAAGTTTCCTTGCTCAAGTAACACTCATCCCATCCTCGTCGCCAAAATGTTGTGCCTAATCATTAAATTCCTGAAGCACCAATATCCAAAAAGTAACAATTAATGACCTAATAAGGTTTATAACGATATTGACGGGCACACAATACCAGTTCGGGATGAGTATCTTGGGCTATTGGAAAAAGAAACCACACAGAGACCAAGTTGCAAATAAGAATTCACACCACACTTTATTGTCCACAAGGGGACCCAATACAGAGTAAGGCCCCAGGGAGAGTGCACAGCTTAGCGGACAGGGGCACATGTATGAGTGTGGGATGGGGGATGGATGATGCATGATTGGCTATGTGCTACATGTGGGAGTGTGAGATGTGAGGAAGTGGGTGATGACAGATCAGACTGACCTCAGTGCAACTTAGGAGGCGGGCCAGCAACAAGTTTCCTGTGATCCTCCTCCTGTTGCTGGGCTTGTTGGATTGTCGGCCAGGCGACCCTGGATGCTGGATCCTGGTTGTTACAGCCATCCTGTGTGCCCTCAGGACAGGTAATGGTGGCGCTGCAGGCGGTGGCCTCCTCCTTCCCCAGCAGCCTGGCGGTGAGGTTCCCCTCCTCAGCGGTCTGGCTCCCCATGGGCACCCTCCCTGGGCACACTCCCCATGGGTACCCACACTGGGCACCCTCCCCGTGGGCACCCTCCCCATGGGCACCTTCCCCATGGGCACCCTCCCTTGGCACCCTGATGGACACCCTCCCTGGGCACCCTGCATGGACACCCTGCATTGACACCCTCCCTGGGCACCCTCCCCATGGACACCCTCCCTGGGCACCCTCCCTGGGCACCCTGCATGGGCACCCTCCCCATAGACACCATCCCTGGGCACCCTGATGGACACCCTCCCTGGGCACCCTCCCCATGGGCACCCTGCATGGACACCCTCCCTGGGCACTCGCCCTCGGGCTCTGTGAGCCCCAGCTCTCCTCCATGGGCCGGTACAGGATCTGCAGCCCGGGCCCGAGGCTTCAACAGGGCCGCGCACCTGGACCACGTGGCACGCGGCCTGCTCCGCGCCCGGTCCTTCCGCCAGCCCTGGTGTCCGGGCGGTGGCATCTGATGTGGACTGCGCCCCCCGGAGGTAGTGGGGGGGCAGAAGCTCGGCAATCGACCCGGGCAGCGAGTGGGATGCCGCCTGGGGTCCTCCCCTCTCGGGTGGCAGTGGTAAGTGGGCCCCTGCGGTGTAGCTCTCGGCCGCTGCCACCGGGTGGGGAGGGGTTCCTCATGGGCTCCAGGGGGTCTCCTTGTCCCGGCCCTCCCCTCCCTCTTTTGCCCTGGAGGGGTCCGTGGGCGGTGTGGGCTCCCTGCCCCCACCCTCCCCCCCTTCCAATGTTTCTCCCCTCTATTATTGCTTCCCACCTTTTCATTATTCCCCCCCCCTTTCAGTGTGGTGTCTCCCTCTTCTACTGCTTCCTCCTCTATTTATTGTCCCCCCCCTTTTTTTTGTTCCCCCTCTTTCTTTATTGTCCCCCACCTCCTTGCTGACCTTCTTTGCCCGCCACCCACCCTCTCCCCACCCCCCCTCTCCTTAGCTGTCTCGGCAGCCTCCTGTCGTGGAGTGTTGGCTCTTCATCTCTCCACTACTGCTTCAGGCTTTTGGTGCAGTTACCGGATCCGTCCAGCAGGTGGCGTCTGAAGCTACAGTTGCCATGGGAACTGTGCTGCAGGTGATGGACTCCTCTTTTCAAGCTGCTGTCTCTATGGTGCCGCCAGCAGTTCCTGGGGTGCCGTTCAGGTGAGTGATGTCTTCCTGCACTGGCTGGGGTGCCTGCGCTAGGCGGGTTCATGTTGGGTTTATAAATAAAAAAAAAATTCAAAACTTAACTAAAAACAAAACAAAAAAACGACAATAAAGAGTAACGGTCGCGGTCAGTGTAGTTCCCTCCAGGCGCGACGGTGCGTCCACTGGTGGGTGGGGGGCAGTGCGCTCGGTCCTCAGCGTGGCAATTGGGGTGGAGCTGGGCCTCTTCCTCATTGGGGGCTGCGCTCTCCCCTGCGCAGTCCCGCAAGATATTCCCCTTTGACCCTTGGGGGATGCTCTTCCCTTGGGGCACAAGGAGGGGTAGGACTTGGACGACGATAGTGTAAAATGGGAAATTCCTAAGACGTTGGCGAGTTGGGTTTGGGGTTCGCTATTTTGGAGAGCGTGGCTGGGGAGAGGGCTCCCCAGTGCGGCACTGTTTTGTTACCAGGACACCACTTGAAATGCATGTCATACTTATGGTGGCCTGGGTTGGTGACGCTATGAATAAAATTTTCGGCAGCGCCTCGCGGTTTGGCCCTCTGTAGCGTGGGATCAGATGGACATTGTCCCCTGGCTCTCCATCGTAAAACCGGCCGACGGCGCTTAACCCCTTAAGGACACATGACATGTCTGACACGTCATGATTCCCTTTTATTCCAGAAGTTTGGTCCTTAAGGGGTTAAAGGGAGTTTGTCCTTCCTTCCTGGGGGGGCGGCTCTGCCCCATAGCGCCACCAACCCAGGCCACCATAGGGCCTCACAGCAACCGCCAGGTTGTTGCTGGAAGGTGAATGTCAGCCGATGTAAGTGGGGTGGGTCGTGCTGCTTTAAGTTCAAATGCTCCCATCGTGGTGGGGGCTCACTCTGCCTCCTGCTGTTTCAAGAGGGGTAAGTCCGGGACTTGGGGGTGCAGGGCGGCGACGCCAGTTCTCGTAGGCGCGATGAGCCCATGGCTCGACCGCTACTGGTTTCTGCAGGACGTGGAGCTCCTGCTGGAGGGGGGCAACCAAGGCTTCGGGATCCCCTTCTCGGAACGCCCGGCTTTGGGGCAGTGCGGACCTTGAAGAAAAGGTTAAAGGAACTTCACATGTATAGCTTTGTGGAATGTCGAGGAATGTCGAGGAATGTCGAGGGGAGATACGATGGACACATTTACATACTTAAAGGGAATCAACGCAGTAGGGAGGAGACTGTTTAAAAGAAGTAAAATAAGAGTACATAGTCTTAAATTAGAGGGGCGAAGGTTTCACAATAATACCCGGATGTATTACGGTACCGAAAAAGTAGTGGATGCATGGAATAGCCCTCGAACTGAAGTGGTAGAGGTTAACACAGTAAAGAAGTTAAGCGGGTGTGGGATATGCGTAAGGCTGTCCTACCTATAAGATGAGGCCAGGGACTAATGACAGTAGTTAGGAATTTAGGAAGACTGGATGGGCCTGTTACAAAATGCCTTTTGTAACTGGCCCTTTAAATGACAAATTGCCCTGCTTCCCTTGGTTGTGGAGACGCCTATTTGACAGCCTCCTTCCTCATGACTATGGCCCCTGGAAGATTGTGCCCCTGAAAACTTATAGACTTTTATTAGGTGTGTATGGCCCTTTAAGAACCGTCTGGGGGCATATTGTGACTTTGGTGAACAATACCCCTTTAAGGACTATGTCCCCAGACCTGTAAACTAACTTGTTCCTGGCTTTCTCCCACTTGGTTCAGTAAATGGGGCTTACTGAACCAAGTACCACACAGGCGGACCACCCAGAAGTGGAAGTGTGCCATCAATTTACCTCCCAGGCTGGGAGCCTGCTGTAGGTAAATTGCCGAACACTGGGTGGCCACAGTTCGTGCAAACCAATACGTGGCGGCGGCCATCTTTGTTCATTCGAACGAGGTCAGCGGTATGTGTAACCCGGTTAAGCCAAACAAGGGGATTGTGGTCCGTGATAAGTGAAAATTCCTGTCCATACAAATAGGGACTCAATTTTTTCAATGCCCAGACCAGGGCCAAACATTCTTTCTCCACTGCCGCATAACTCACTTCCCGGGGTAACAGCTTTCGACTGAGATATGCGACAGGGTGTTCTCCTCCATCCTCCCCGACCTGGCTTAGCACAGCCCCCAGTCCATACATGGAAGCATCTGTATGAACGAGAAAACGTTTGTTAGGAAGTGGGGCAGCCAGGACAGGGGCATTCACGAGAGCCTGCTTAAGTGCTTGAAACGCAGCTTCACAAGCTGGAGACCACAGGACCTGCTTAGGGAGGTTCTTCTTAGTCAGGTCTGTCAGGGGTTTAGCTATAGAGCTGTAGTCGGGGACAAAGCGTCTGTAATACCCTGCTGTCCCTAGGAAGGCCAATACCTGGGTCTTAGTGATAGGTGTGGGCCAGTTCGCTACTGCCTCTATCTTGGCTGGCTCTGGTCTCTGGCTCCCACACGCCACCCTGTGACCCAAGTATTGTACCTCAGCCATGCCTAGATGACACTTTTCTGGCTTCAACGTCAGGCCAGCGGCCCGAATTTTATCCAGTACTACCCCTACGTGCACCAGGTGTTCCTCCCAGGACTCACTGTAGATCGCAATATCATCCAGGTATGCACAAGCAAATTCCTGGAAGCCATCAAGGAGCCTGTCCACCATCCGTTGGAAGGTAGCTGGGGCATTCTTCATCCCAAATGGCATAACCTTAAATTGGTATAAGCCAAAGGGGGTGACGAAGGCCGACTTGGGGATAGCGTCCTTGGCCAGGGGAATCTGCCAGTAGCCCTTACACAGGTCTATGGTGGTCAGATAGCGTCCCCTGGCAATGCGGTCTAATAATTCGTCTACCCGTGGCATCGGGTAGGCGTCAGTGGTGGTCCGCTCGTTGAGCCTCCTGTAGTCCACACAGAACCGGGTGGTCCCATCTTTCTTAGGTACCAGGACTACAGGGGAGGCCCAAGGGCTATCGGAGTGCTCGATGACCCCAAGCTGGGTCATCTCCTCTATCTCCTTCCGCATTCCTTCTCGGACTGCTTCAGGGATACGGTAAGGGGGCTGTCTTAAGGGGTTCTGTCCAGGGGTCTCTACCTTATGTACAGGCACATACTGCAGCTACATCCTCAGGTCGTTCCTGATACTCCTTTAGCATGTTCACATGAAAGGATCGCTGGATCCTGTCATCTGAACAGCTGGCTATAAGGTAGGTAGTATCACACACCTGAGCTAATACTTTATACGGGCCCTGCCAAGATGCCTGCATCTTGTTCGCCTTCACAGGTTTGAGCACTAGTACCTTCTGCCCCACCTGGAATACTCGCTGTCGGGCACCCTGATCATACCATTCCTTCTGTCTCCCCTGGGCCACCTGGAGGTTCTCTCTTACCATCAGAGACAGTTTCTCCATGCGGTCCCGAAGTTCCAGAACATATGGCACTATGGGGGTCCCTTCCTGCTCTGTCTCCCCCTCCCAGTGGCCTCTAATGAGATCTAAAGGTCCGCGGACCCTTCTCCCATAAAGCAGCTCAAAGGGGGAGAACCCAGTAGATTCCTGGGGCACCTCTCTGTAGGCAAACAACAGATGAGGCAGGAATCGCTCCCAGTCCCGGCAAGTGTCAGAAAAGGTCCTCAGCATCTGTTTGAGGGTGCCATTAAATCGCTTGCAGAGACCGTTAGTCTGTGGATGGTATGGGGAACTAAGTATCGGTTTAATGCCGCATACCCTCCACAGCTGCTGGGTGAGCACAGCGGTAAATTGGGTTCCCTGGTCAGAGAGGATCTCTTGAGGGAACCCGACCCTGGTAAAAATCCTAACCAGGGCATCAGCAACTGTCTCTGCCTCTATATTAGACAGCGCTACTGCCTCTGGATAGCGAGTGACATAGTCCACCACGGTGAGAATGTATTTCTTACCCGATGGACTAGCCCTGGCCAGTGGACCCACAATATCAACGGCTATGCGGGCAAAGGGCTCCCCAATAATAGGCATAGACATAAGCCTACCTTTTGGGTGGTCCCCCCGCTTCCCTACCCATTGACAAGTGTCACACGTGCTACAATATATCCGCACAGCCTGGTTAATTCCTGGCCAAAAAAAATTCTGCATAATCCTATGGCCTGTGCGGCGGGACCCTAGATGTCCGGCTAGCGGGACATCATGCCCTATCCGCAGAATCTCCCGCCGGTATTTCGCGGGCACTACCAGCTGTCGATTTGGCGGAGGGGCAACACTTTTCTGGGACAGCTTAGGGATCCGATATAACCTGTCCCCCACCCACTCATACCGCTCCCCCTCTGCTCCTTCTTCTCCAGTGTCTGCTCTGCCCCTATACCTCTGGAGAGATGGGTCTGTCTGGGTTTCCCTCCCGAACTCCTCTGGGGAATCCCAACTAGCTAACGTCTGCCCTGGGGTGTCAGTCGGGGAATCGGTTCTTACCTGGGTCTCAGCAGCAGGTGGGCCGGTTCCAGCAGCACGGGTCTGAGCACGGGTAGTCACTGGATTGGCTTCGCCAGGTCCCATAGTAGCATAGGCAGAAATCAGTGGGGCCAAATCATTTCCCAACAAAACATCGGCAGGCAAGTCCTTCATAACCCCCACATTCACATGTCCAGCTCCCACTCCCCAGTCCAAATGAACCCGGGCAACAGGCAGGCGGAACACGGCGCCTCCTGCCACCCTTACTGCCACAGTATTCCCGGTGTGTTGGTGTTCCGAAACCAGGTTCTTTTGGAGCAAGGTCATAGTAGCTCCGGTGTCTCTCAGACCAGTGACCTCTTTCCCATTCAACTTAACGGTCTGCCTGTGGTGTTGGCGGTTGTCCTGCTGAGCTGCTTGGACTGGGTCTGCTTCGTGAAGGAAACCCCAAAACTCCTCCTGCTCAAGGCAGTGAACAGACGGCTGAGGTGGCTGCTGGGCTCCGCCGGCTGGGTTTCTCCAGGACGGTGCTTGGTTGGCATGGTTTAAAGGGCATTCTGGTCTTTTATGTCCCATCTGCTTGCATCCATAGCACTGGACCTGGTTCGAGTAACCCCGTTTGTTGAATCGGGCTGACTGCCCATGGTTGGTTGCTGGCGGCATAGCGGGGGTACGTTGTGCTGGGGGGTGATATAGGTTGGTGGTTGGAGGTGCTGCCGGTTTGTATTCCACTCGGGCAGGGACCTTGGCTGCTGTCTGATCGAGCTTACGGGCATCAGTGTATTCGTCAGCCAGACGAGCAGCTTCATGGAAAGTAGCGGGTTTACGGTCCCTGACCCACTCTCGAACCCCTGCAGGTAACTTGTCAAAGCAGTGTTCTAGCAGGAACACTTGCAGCACCTCTTCCCCAGTTACCGCTCGACACCCTGTCATCCAGTGGGCTGCCGTGCGGTGTACCCGGCATGCCCATTCCACATAGGAATCACCAGCCTGTTTATTATTGTCTCGGAATCGCCTCCGGTACGCCTCAGGGGTAACAGCGTACCGGGTCAAAAGGGCATCTTTTACTGCCCGGTAGCTAGTGAGTTCCTCCTCTGGGATGGCCCAAAAAGCTTCACTGGCCCGGCCGGATAATTTCCCAGAGAGGATAGGAACCCATTCTTCTGCGGGCACCTGGTGTAAAGCACACTGTCGTTCAAAGTCCGCCAGGAACCCGTCTATCTCTCCTTCAGTCTCAATAAAAATTTTAAAAGCAGCAAATGGTACCTTTTTCTTCCCATTGTTATTCTGGGGTACCTCTGCTGCTGCAGCTCCGCTTCTCTGGAGCGCCTGTTGTGCTGCCACTGCGGCTTGTACTTGCACCACAATATCCGCTGCAGGGTTGGGGCCAAAGTGTGCCAGCCTTATCTGAACTGCCCGGTTAAACGCTATCTCCTCGGGTGTTAAATCCAGCAGGCCAGGCACATTAGCTATCTCCATTCCCTGTGCCGTATCCATCTCTACCAATATAGCAATAATCTTTCTTTTCTTGAGATTGCTCGCTGATCGTCCTCTGCGCTCCAAAATGTCTTTAAGGGTAGCACGCCTTAATTCCTCATATTGCATTTCCAATCCGGGGTGTGTAGCTGGCCTTCAGGGCGGTGGGATTCATCCCGTCGCTTGCCACCAATTGTTACGACACTCACCGCCTGGAGAGTGAAGCCGCCGTTTAGTCGATAATCCCCTTTCTCCAGAAATGCAATTCCAGTATAACCGATCATAAAACTCCCGAACGGAGCATACGAATGCGGTCCTCCCGATCAGCAATCCATCCGAAATCCTTCCACAGCTAGAAATAAACGAAAGCGCTGTCCCAATAGTCAATCCCTCCACAAACGAGACAAAGCTCCGTTTTGAAGGTCAAGCAGAATGTGTTTAATGGGGGCTACCTGCCCAGTATTTATGCAGGTCTCCACCAGGTAGACACTCCCCTAGGGGACCTGGTGGAAGACTGAAAAATATATTAAACAGTAGCCAATCACAGTGGCTATAACACAAGCCCTTCCCATTTTACCCATAATACATCTCTTCCTATCCTGGAGATAATTAGGGAGAAACCTAATTAACTCCGAGGATAGGAACCATCGCCATTTTAAACTCAAACACAAAAAATGCAATAAAATACATAATATCAGAAGTACCGAATATATAGTGTTCGTGCCACGTATCCCCAGATAGCCTGGATCTGAGGGCATATTCCTACCGAATAGCGCTCAGGTCCGATGTACACAGTCCAATCGCCATGGAGTCAAAGTCTCTCATAAGTCCTTCGGTATACGAATGACTCCATGGGACGGCTATCTGGGTAAGTTCATACGGATGAAAGAAACTCCCGAACGGAACAGTGTTCGTATGCCTCCAAGGGAATAGAAGGGGAGACGGCAGTCTCCAGCGGTGTTCGGTAGATAAAGAGTCCGATTTTAGATCCATGGGTTTTGCACCGAACACCGCTGATTCGCCTCGTGTCCAAAATGGCCGCCGCCTCGTGTTCGGCATACGAACGACGACCACCCGTACGAAATGGAATGGAGAGGTGTTTGCGGTTAACCACAACGTTCTAATTTGTGGTCAAGGTGTTAATGAGCCGCACACTCCTCTCCTGGGTGGCCGATGTTCGGTAGTTCCAATCGGTACTTTAGAAAACGTACGAACAACAGCGTACGGACAGGAAATCCACGAATCCAATGAAAACAGACGAACCAGCAATACAGGTCTATGCAGCAGGGTTCGTCACATCATGTTCAGCCATTATTAACACAGAGAGCGAGGTTATATGGAGCCGGTTACCGATAACTCATGTTCAGCCATTATTAACACAGAGAGCGAGGTTATATGGAGCCGGTTACCGATAACTCATGTTCAGCCATTATTAACACAGAGAGCGAGGTTGTATGGAGCCGGTTACCGATAACTCATGTTCAGCCATTATTAACACAGAGAGCGAGGTTATATGGAGCCGGTTACCGATAACTCATGTTCAGCCATTATTAACACAGAGAGCGAGGTTATATGGAGCTGTAACGGACCGTTTCACTTACAAGAGGATAAAACCCAGTTTAGGCGATATCCCCCTTTCCAGATGCACAGGCAGCTACTGCAAACACCACTCTCCCGACTGGAACCACACGAACTCTGGAATCAGCTGAACAGGAAAAGCATACCATCCACTTACACTCCTGGCAGTCAGCATACAATCCAATTCCCCCAAAGAACGAGACGACACATCGCTTTGAGGGTTAAGCAGGAACTCCCAACTGGCTCACCCAGCCTGGCTTTTATTTCCAACTCACACATACAGGCCACACCCAGGGGGAGGCATAAAAGAACCAATGACATAGATGTTACCTCCCACACATCCCCTCCCCTTAGTGTGACACATAATCCCATTATGCATACAGTTCAAAATATACTTTTACACAACTTTCATAACTTTAGAACCATACATCACATTCACATAAAAATACATATCCACAATCAATCCATTCAGGGGAACAACATATTAAAAAATGGCATGAATCCGACCAGGGGTTCAAAAGTTGCTAAAAGTATCTTTTGTTCCTTTCTGGCTGGCAGAAAAACATCCCCACAATGCACCCTGGTTTCCTCCCTTCTGCCCTGGAGTTAATTGGAGAAGTAATCCAATTATCCAGGACTAAAGGCAGACTCCATTAACCACATGGTTGCAAAACGACATAAAACACTTTAAAATACATAAAGTCACATTTACACATAACACACAGACATTTCACCTATCCCCAGATAGCTGGGATCTGCGCGCACAAAACTACCGAATAGCGCGCAGATCCTACTCACACAGTACAATTGCCATGGAGCTAAAGTCTTTCCCATAGTCTTTCATTATATGAATAGGCTCCATGGTATGGCTATCTGGGGTATCACATTCCCATAAAGTCTGGTCCATAGTCCAAAGGCAAGAGGCGGGCAATCAGCCCCCTCCAAGGACACGTGGCGAGGTCGGTTTCGCCACAGGAGCCGGTTACCGATAACTCATGTTCAGCCATTATTAACACAGAGAGCGAGGTTATATGGAGCCGGTTACCGATAACTCATGTTCAGCCATTATTAACACAGAGAGCGAGGTTATATGGAGCCGGTTACCGATAACTCATGTTCAGCCATTATTAACACAGAGAGCGAGGTTATATGGAGCCGGTTACTGATAACTCATGTTCAGCCATTATTAACACAGAGAGCGAGGTTATATGGAGCCGGTTACCGATAACTCATGTTCAGCCATTATTAACACAGAGAGCGAGGTTATATGGAGCCGGTTACTGATAACTCATGTTCAGCCATTATTAACACAGAGAGCGAGGTTATATGGAGCCGGTTACCGATAACTCATGTTCAGCCATTATTAACACAGAGAGCGAGGTTATATAGAGCCGGTTAACGATAACTCATGTTCAGCCATTATTAACACAGAGAGCGAGGTTATATGGAGCCGGTTACCGATAACTCATGTTCAGCCATTATTAACACAGAGAGTGAGGTTATATGGAGCCGGTTACCGATAACTCATGTTCAGCCATTATTAACACAGAGAGCGAGGTTATATGGAGCCGGTTACCGATAACTCATGTTCAGCCATTATTAACACAGAGAGCGAGGTTATATGGAGCCGGTTACCGATAACTCATGTTCAGCCATTATTAACACAGAGAGCGAGGTTATATGGAGCCGGTTACCGATAACTCATGTTCAGCCATTATTAACACAGAGAGTGAGGTTATATTGAGCCGGTTACCGATAACTCATGTTCAGCCATTATTAACACAGAGAGCGAGGTTATATGGAGCCGGTTACCGATAACTCAAGTTCAGCCATTATTAACACAGAGAGCGAGGTTATATGGAGCCGGTTACCGATAACTCATGTTCAGCCATTATTAACACAGAGAGCGAGGTTATATGGAGCCGGTTACCGATATCTCATGTTCAGCCATTATTAACACAGAGAGCGAGGTTATATGGAGCCGGTTACTGATAACTCATGTTCAGCCATTATTAACACAGAGAGCGAGGTTATATGGAGCCGGTTACCGATAACTCATGTTCAGCCATTATTAACACAGAGAGCGAGGTTATATGGAGCCGGTTACCGATAACTCATGTTCAGCCATTATTAACACAGAGAGCGAGGTTATATGGAGCCGGTTACCGATAACTCATGTTCAGCCATTATTAACACAGAGAGCGAGGTTATATGGAGCCGGTTACCGATAACTCATGTTCAGCCATTATTAACACAGAGAGCGAGGTTATATGGAGCCGGTTACCGATAACTCATGTTCAGCCATTATTAACAGAGAGAGCGAGGTTATATGGAGCCGGTTACCGATAACTCATGTTCAGCCATTATTAACACAGAGAGCGAGGTTATATGGAGCCGGTTACCGATAACTCATGTTCAGCCATTATTAACACAGAGAGTGAGGTTATATGGAGCCGGTTACCGATAACTCATGTTCAGCCATTATTAACACAGAGAGCGAGGTTATATGGAGCCGGTTACCGATAACTCATGTTCAGCCATTATTAACACAGAGAGCGAGGTTATATGGAGCCGGTTACCGATAACTCATGTTCAGCCATTATTAACACAGAGAGCGAGGTTATATGGAGCCGGTTACCGATAACTCATGTTCAGCCATTATTAACACAGAGAGTGAGGTTATATTGAGCCGGTTACCGATAACTCATGTTCAGCCATTATTAACACAGAGAGCGAGGTTATATGGAGCCGGTTACCGATAACTCATGTTCAGCCATTATTAACACAGAGAGCGAGGTTATATGGAGCCGGTTACCGATAACTCAAGTTCAGCCATTATTAACACAGAGAGCGAGGTTATATGGAGCCGGTTACCGATAACTCATGTTCAGCCATTATTAACACAGAGAGCGAGGTTATATGGAGCCGGTTACCGATATCTCATGTTCAGCCATTATTAACACAGAGAGCGAGGTTATATGGAGCCGGTTACTGATAACTCATGTTCAGCCATTATTAACACAGAGAGCGAGGTTATATGGAGCCAGTTACCGATAACTCATGTTCAGCCATTATTAACAGAGAGAGCGAGGTTATATGGAGCGGTTACCGATAACTCATGTTCAGCCATTATTAACACAGAGAGCGAGGTTATATGGAGCCGGTTACCGATAACTCATGTTCAGCCATTATTAACACAGAGAGCGAGGTTATATGGAGCCGGTTACCGATAACTCATGTTCAGCCATTATTAACACAGAGAGCGAGGTTATATGGAGCCGGTTACCGATAACTCATGTTCAGCCATTATTAACACAGAGAGCGAGGTTATATGGAGCCGGTTACCGATAACTCATGTTCAGCCATTATTAACACAGAGAGCGAGGTTATATGGAGCCGGTTACCGATAACTCATGTTCAGCCATTATTAACACAGAGAGTGAGGTTATATTGAGCCGGTTACCGATAACTCATGTTCAGCCATTATTAACACAGAGAGCGAGGTTATATGGAGCCGGTTACCGATAACTCATGTTCAGCCATTATTAACACAGAGAGCGAGGTTATATGGAGCCGGTTACCGATAACTCAAGTTCAGCCATTATTAACACAGAGAGCGAGGTTATATGGAGCCGGTTACCGATAACTCATGTTCAGCCATTATTAACACAGAGAGCGAGGTTATATGGAGCCGGTTACCGATATCTCATGTTCAGCCATTATTAACACAGAGAGCGAGGTTATATGGAGCCGGTTACTGATAACTCATGTTCAGCCATTATTAACACAGAGAGCGAGGTTATATGGAGCCGGTTACCGATAACTCATGTTCAGCCATTATTAACACAGAGAGCGAGGTTATATGGAGCCGGTTACCGATAACTCATGTTCAGCCATTATTAACACAGAGAGCGAGGTTATATGGAGCCGGTTACCGATAACTCATGTTCAGCCATTATTAACACAGAGAGCGAGGTTATATGGAGCCGGTTACCGATAACTCATGTTCAGCCATTATTAACACAGAGAGCGAGGTTATATGGAGCCGGTTACCGATAACTCATGTTCAGCCATTATTAACAGAGAGAGCGAGGTTATATGGAGCCGGTTACCGATAACTCATGTTCAGCCATTATTAACACAGAGAGCGAGGTTATATGGAGCCGGTTACCGATAACTCATGTTCAGCCATTATTAACACAGAGAGCGAGGTTATATGGAGCCAGTTACCGATAACTCATGTTCAGCCATTATTAACAGAGAGAGCGAGGTTATATGGAGCGGTTACCGATAACTCATGTTCAGCCATTATTAACACAGAGAGCGAGGTTATATGGAGCCGGTTACCGATAACTCATGTTCAGCCATTATTAACACAGAGAGCGAGGTTATATGGAGCCGGTTACCGATAACTCATGTTCAGCCATTATTAACACAGAGAGTGAGGTTATATGGAGCCGGTTACCGATAACTCATGTTCAGCCATTATTAACACAGAGAGCGAGGTTATATGGAGCCGGTTAACGATAACTCATGTTCAGCCATTATTAACACAGAGAGCGAGGTTATATGGAGCCGGTTACCGATAACTCATGTTCAGCCATTATTAACACAGAGAGCGAGGTTATATGGAGCGGTTACCGATAACTCATGTTCAGCCATTATTAACACAGAGAGCGAGGTTATATGGAGCGGTTACCGATAACTCATGTTCAGCCATTATTAACACAGAGAGCGAGGTTATATGGAGCCGGTTACCGATAACTCATGTTCAGCCATTATTAACAGAGAGAGCGAGGTTATATGGAGCGGTTACCGATAACTCATGTTCAGCCATTATTAACACAGAGAGCGAGGTTATATGGAGGCGGTTACCGATAACTCATGTTCAGCCATTATTAACAGAGAGAGCGAGGTTATATGGAGCGGTTACCGATAACTCATGTTCAGCCATTATTAACACAGAGAGTGAGGTTATATGGAGCCGGTTACCGATAACTCATGTTCAGCCATTATTAACACAGAGAGCGAGGTTATATGGAGACGGTTACCGATAACTCATGTTCAGCCATTATTAACACAGAGAGCGAGGTTATATGGAGCCGGTTACCGATAACTCATGTTCAGCCATTATTTACACAGAGAGCGAGGTTATATGGAGCCGGTTACCGATAACTCATGTTCAGCCATTATTAACACAGAGAGCGAGGTTATATGGAGCCGGTTACTGATAACTCATGTTCAGCCATTATTAACACAGAGAGCGAGGTTATATAGAGCCGGTTAACGATAACTCATGTTCAGCCATTATTAACACAGAGAGCGAGGTTATGTGAAGCCGGTTACCGATAACTCATGTTCAGCCATTATTAACACAGAGAGCGAGGTTATATAGAGCCGGTTACCGATAACTCATGTTCAGCCATTATTAACACAGAGAGCGAGGTTATATAGAGCCGGTTAACGATAACTCATGTTCAGCCATTATTAACACAGAGAGCGAGGTTATATGGAGCCGGTTACTGATAACTCATGTTCAGCCATTATTAACACAGAGAGCGAGGTTATATGGAGCCGGTTACCGATAACTCATGTTCAGCCATTATTAACACAGAGAGCGAGGTTATATGGAGACGGTTACCGATAACTCATGTTCAGCCATTATTAACACAGAGAGCGAGGTTATATGGAGCCGGTTACCGATAACTCATGTTCAGCCATTATTTACACAGAGAGCGAGGTTATATGGAGCCGGTTACCGATAACTCATGTTCAGCCATTATTAACACAGAGAGCGAGGTTATATGGAGCCGGTTACCGATAACTCATGTTCAGCCATTATTAACACAGAGAGCGAGGTTATGTGAAGCCGGTTACTGATAACGCCTCATGTTCAGCCATTATTAACACAGAGAGCGAGGTTATATGAAGCCGGTTACTGATAACTCATATTCAGCCATTATTAACACAGAGAGTGAGGTTATATGGAGCCGGTTACCGATAACTCATGTTCAGCCATTATTAACACAGAGAGCGAGGTTATATGGAGCCGGTTACCGATAACTCATGTTCAGCCATTATTAACACAGAGAGCGAGGTTATATGGAGCCGGTTACGATAACTCATGTTCAGCCATTATTAACACAGAGAGCGAGGTTATATGGAGCCGGTTACCGATAACTCATGTTCAGCCATTATTAACACAGAGAGCGAGGTTATATGGAGCCGGTTACCGATAACTCATGTTCAGCCATTATTAACACAGAGAGCGAGGTTATATGGAGCCGGTTACTGATAACTCATGTTCAGCCATTATTAACACAGAGAGCGAGGTTATATGGAGCCGGTTACCGATAACTCATGTTCAGCCATTATTAACACAGAGAGCGAGGTTATATGGAGTCGGTTACTGATAACTCATGTTCAGCCATTATTAACACAGAGAGCGAGGTTATATGGAGCCGGTTACCGATAACTCATGTTCAGCCATTATTAACACAGAGAGCGAGGTTATATGGAGCCGGTTACCGATAACTCATGTTCAGCCATTATTAACACAGAGAGCGAGGTTATATGGAGCCGGTTACCGATAACTCATGTTCAGCCATTATTAACACAGAGAGCGAGGTTATATGGAGCCGGTTACCGATAACTCATGTTCAGCCATTATTAACACAGAGAGCGAGGTTATATGGAGACGGTTACCGATAACTCATGTTCAGCCATTATTAACACAGAGAGCGAGTTTATATGGAGCCGGTTACCGATAACTCATGTTCAGCCATTATTAACACAGAGAGCGAGGTTATATGGAGCCGGTTACTGATAACTCATGTTCAGCCATTATTAACACAGAGAGCGAGGTTATATGGAGCCGGTTACCGATAACTCATGTTCAGCCATTATTAACACAGAGAGCGAGGTTATATGGAGCCGGTTACCGATAACTCATGTTCAGCCATTATTAACACAGAGAGCGAGGTTATATAGAGCCGGTTAACGATAACTCATGTTCAGCCATTATTAACACAGAGAGCGAGGTTATATGGAGCCGGTTACCGATAACTCATGTTCAGCCATTATTAACACAGAGAGCGAGGTTATATGGAGCCGGTTACTGATAACTCATGTTCAGCCATTATTAACACAGAGAGCGAGGTTATATGGAGCCGGTTACCGATAACTCATGTTCAGCCATTATTAACACAGAGAGCGAGGTTACCGTATATACTCGAGTATAAGCCGACCCGAATATAAGCCGAGGCCCCTAATTTTTCCCCAAAAAACTGGGAAAACTTATTGACTCGAGTATAAGACTAGGGTGGGAAATGCAGCAGCTACTGGTAAATTTCTAAATAAAATTAGATCCTAAAAAAAATATATTAATTGAATATTTATTTACAGTGTGTGTATAATGAATGCAGTGTGTGCGTATGAGTGCAGCGTGTGTGTGTATGAGTGCAGCGTGTGTGTATGAGTGCAGCGTGTGTGTATGAGTGCAGCGTCTGTATGAGTGCAGCGTCTGTATGAGTGCAGCGTGTGTGTGTATGAGTGCAGCGTGTGTATGAGTGCAGTGTGTGTGTGTATGAATGCAGTGTGTGTGTGTATGAATGCAGTGTGTGTGTGTATGAATGCAGTGTGTGTGAGTGCAGTGTGTGTATGAATGCAGTGTGTGTATGAATGCAGTGTGTGTATGAATGCAGTGTATGAATGCAGTGTGTGCAGGGCCGGTGCAAGGATATTTGCCCCCCCCATATGTCCTGACCTCCCCTCCTCCTCCCTCAGTGGTCCTTACCTCCCCACCCCCGTGTTCCTTCACCCCCCTCCCCCAGTGGTCCTGACTCACCCCTCCCCTAGTGGTCCTTACTTCCCCCTCCCCTAGTGGTCCTTACTTCCCCCTCCCCTCCCCTAGTGGTCCTTATCCCCCCCTCCCTCCCCTAGTGGTCCTTATCCCCCCCTCCCTCCCATAGTGGTCCTTATCCCCCTCCCTCCCATAGTGGTCCTTATCCCCCCCTCCCTCCCTCCCATAGTGGTCCTTATCCCCCCCTCCCTTCCTCCCATAGTGGTCCTTATCCCCCCCTCCCTCCCATTGTGGTCCTTATCCCACCCCCCTGCCTCCGATAGTGGTCCTTATCCCCCCCTCCCTTCCATAGTGGTATAGTGGTCCTTATCCCCCCCTCCCTCCCATAGTGGTCCTTATCCCCCCCCTCCCTCCCATAGTGGTCCTTATCCCCCCCTTCCCTCCCATAGTGGTCCTTATCCCCCCCCTCCCTCCCATAGTGGTCCTTATCCCCCCCCCTCCCTCCCATAGCGGTCCTTATACCCCCCTCCCTCCCATAGTGGTCCTTATCCCACCCCCTCCCTCCCATAGTGGTCCTTATACCCCCCCCCCCTCCCACAGTGGTCCTTATACCCCCTTTTTTTTAATTTTTTTTTTTATTATTATTATTTATTTTTTTTATTATTATTTCTTATTTTATTTTTTTTTCGTCCCCCCTCCCTGCTTGATACATGGCAGGGAGGGGGGCTCTCCTTCCCTGGTGGTCCAGTGGCAGTTCAGTGGGGGGGAGAGGGGGGCTGGCAGAGCTGTACTTACCTGTCCTGCAGCTCCTGTCAGCTCTCTCCTCCTCTGCGCCGTCCGTTCTGCTCTTCTGTCAGCTCACAGTGTAAATCTCGCGAGAGCCGCGGCTCTCGCGAGACTTACACTGGGAGCTGACCGAGGTGCTGAACGGACGGCGCAGAGGAGGAGAGAGCTGACAGGAGCTGCAGAACAGGTAAGTACAGCTCTGCCAGCCCCCCTCTCCCCCGGTCTGTATTATGGCAATGCAAATTGCCATAATACAGACCTTGACTCGAGTATAAGCCGAGTTGGGGTTTTTCAGCCCAAAAAATGGGCTGAAAAACTCGGCTTATACTCGAGTATATACGGTATATGGAGCCGGTTACCGATAACTCATGTTCAGCCATTATTAACACAGAGAGCGAGGTTATATGGAGCCGGTTACCGATAACTCATGTTCAGCCATTATTAACACAGAGAGCGAGGTTATATGGAGCCGGTTACCGATAACTCATGTTCAGCCATTATTAACACAGAGAGCGAGGTTATATGGAGCCGGTTACCGATAACTCATGTTCAGCCATTATTAACACAGAGAGCGAGGTTATATGGAGCCGGTTACCGATAACTCATGTTCAGCCATTATTAACACAGAGAGCGAGGTTATATGGAGCCGGTTACCGATAACTCATGTTCAGCCATTATTAACACAGAGAGCGAGGTGTAACGGACCGTTTCAGCATAAAAGGGGAAAAATCGGTTTAGGCGATAATCCCCTTTTCCCAGAAAGGCTCAGCTACTGCAGAACATCAAAACTCATGAACTAGATACAGGCGAATGCATCAAACTCCCGAACTGCATACCAGGGAATAAGATAGCACTCCAAGCTGGAACCTCACAAATAGCTGCTAGCAGATGAATAGGAAAAGCAGACATCAGCTTACACTCCTAGCAGTCAAATCTCCAACAGCATACAGTGAATCCCCCCAAGAACGAGACAAGGCTCCGTGTTGAAGGTCAAGCAGTGGTCTGTTTATTCAGGGCTACCTGCCCCTGTATTTATGCAGGTCTCCCACCTGGTGGACACTCCCCTAGGGGACCAGATGGAAGACTGAAACAGCAGACAGACATGTATCATTTTCGTACACACAGCCACAATACTTTCCCACAATGCATCTTGGTTTCCTCCTCCCTGCCCTGGAGATAATTAATGAAGTAATTCAATTATCTCCTAAGACAAAGGCCAGACTCCATTATGCACATGGTGACACAGAAACAGACTATCACTTTAAAATACATACAGACACATTTTATACATAAAACACAGACATGTAACATATCCCCAGATAGCTCAGGTCTGGGTGCACATTATTAGGTGAATGGCACCCAGATCACACAAATACATTTTAATTGCCATGGAGCCAAAGTCTTTAATTATACGAACAGGCTCCATGGCAGGCTATCTGGGTTACTACAGTTCACATAAAACATAAACTACCGAATTTCCCTGCATTCACCAAATCCATACGAATTAGAACCAGGGTCTGGAGGTTCAGCGGTGCCTGCACGGAAAAGTGTACGATTTTGGTGCATGAAAGCCGGGCAGAAAAGTGTTGGCTGCCCGGGGAGCTCCAGAACAGCGCCACCTAGCGGCCGCTAAGTGTAACAGCGGCCACACAGTTAACAGGCAATTAACCGCAGCTTCAGGGAGGTAAATTGGCAGCACACTCCAGCTTCTGGGTGGCCAATTAACAACGCCGGCCGGCTTCCCACGGCTCTGGGGAGGTTGGTGAACGGCTGTTTGTTCGGTAGATGAAATCTACCGAACTGCTGTGCAGAAAGGGAGAAATAAATCCTTCTGCACAGTAAAATTAACCCTTTAGCTGCCGGTCCATAGTCCAGAGGCAGCAGGCGGGCAACCAGGCTCCTCCAATACAATGTGGCGAGATTGGTTTCGTCACACGAGGTTATATGGAGCCGGTTAATGATAACTCATGTTCAGCCATTATTAACACAGAGAGCGAGGTTATATGGAGCCGGTTACCGATAACTCATGTTCAGCCATTATTAACACAGAGAGCGAGGTTATATGGAGCCGGTTACCGATAACTCATGTTCAGCCATTATTAACACAGAGAGCGAGGTTATATGGAGCCGGTTACCGATAACTCATGTTCACCCATTATTAACACAGAGAGCGAGGTTATATGGAGCCGGTTACCGGTAACTCATGTTCAGCCATTATTAACAGAGAGAGCGAGGTTATATGGAGCCGGTTACCGATAACTCATGTTCACCCATTATTAACACAGAGAGCGAGGTTATATGGAGCCGGTTACCGATAACTCATGTTCAGCCATTATTAACACAGAGAGCGAGGTTATATGGAGCCGGTTACCGATAACTCATGTTCAGCCATTATTAACACAGAGAGCGAGGTTATATGGAGCCGGTTACCGATAACTCATGTTCAGCCATTATTAACACAGAGAGCGAGGTTATATGGAGCCGGTGTTACAAATCGCTATTTGTAACTGGCCCTTTAAATGAGAAATTGCCCTGCTTCCCTGGATTGTGGAGAAGCCTATTTGCCAGCCTCCTTCCTTATGACTATGGCCCTGTGTGAGCGGTGATACCCCAGATGGCTATGCCATGGAGCCTATTCATATAATGAAAGACTATGGGAAAGACTTTAGCTCCATGGCAATTGAACTGTGTGAATAGGATCTGCGCGCTATTCGGTAGTTTTGTGCGCTCAGATCCCAGCTATCTGGGGATATGTGAAATGTCTGTGTGTTATGTGTAAAATGTGACTTTATGTATTTTAAAGTGTTTTATGTTGTTTTGCAACCATGTGGTTAATGGAGTCTGCCTCTAGTCCTGGATAATTGAATTACTTCCCCCCATTGTCTCCAGGATAGAGGGCCCTGTAAAACCATGCTTCCAGAAGGTCAAATGCACATTTGTACTAACTTCTGAACCCCTGGTCCAATTCGTATGATTTTTGAGTATGTTGTTCCCCTGAATGGATTGATTGTGAATATGTATTTTTATGCGAATGTGATGTATATTTTGGGTGTTATGAATGTTGTGTAAAAACTGTATTTTTACTGTCTGTGATAATTATGTTAATCCCTTGTGTAGCATAATTATATCACAGACATAGGGGAGGATTTTGTGTGTAATTACTGGGAGTGGTTTTAATGATGTACGTGTATGATTGGTTGTTTTGTCCCGCCCTGTGGGTGGTCCTGTATTTTCAAAATGGTAATAAAAACCAGGCTGGGTGTTCCAGCACCTCAGACCTCTTCTGACCCTCAATACGTAGCCGTGTCTCGTTATTGGAGGGAACTGCTATATCACACTGGGGATTGCTATGCGCTGCATATTCCCCTGAGCTCTTAATCACTTAGCTCTTTTAAGAGCTTGTTCCTGTTACGCTCTCCTGGAGGAGAGGTCTTCCCCACACGGTCCTGGAGGACAGAAGCCGATCCAGGGTGGAAGGAAGACGGCGCGGCTCCAGTTAAGCTACGGCGGTTGTGGAGCCTGCGGTGGTTGTGGTGTCGTCTGCAGTGCTTGGAGTCCTCTGAGAGCGCTAGGAGCATCCATCAACGGAGGGTACTCGGTCGGAGTACACGGAGCTCCGTTACATTGGTGGCAGCGGTGGGATGGCGTCCTAGTGCGAGGAGAAGCAGCTCAGAGACACTGGTAACGTTTGGAGTTACAATTGAGGGCAACGCTAGCCATTGGGCAGCGCCCCTGGCTACAACAGGATGGAATCAGCTGGTTTGCGGACAGCGTTCCATGATGAGGAGGAGAAGGAGGCCGCAGATTACAGGGATGCAGCCAGAAGGGAACTCTGGTATGATGCCCTGGAAGAGGCCCAGTGGCGGCGAGGTGAGGGCCTCCCCAGTGATGAGCAGCGGCTACAGAAGCGTGTGGCAATGCGAATATGTCTATTGGGGGAGCAGCCCCTAGATGAGTGGGTGGCAAGACTGGAGACCCTGGTATGGCGAGAGATCGGGCTAGACAACGCATACCAGGCCCTCTGGTGGCATACCATTCGACTTACTCCCTGGACGGCCGAGCACGACCTACCGGAGGGGGATGATTATGATGGTCCTGGTCTACTTCAGGATGCCATGGAGGAGGATCTTGATTTCGGCAGCACGGAGGAGTCTAGGTTTTGGGACATCTACGACTACCGGATGGGCATGTATGTCTGGGCTGACGAACGCGAGGTGAGAGAAGACATGACCCACCTGGTAACAAGGGAGTGGGAGCTGGAGCAAGACTACCTACACCTGCTCAGCTCCGTGCAGCCCCAACCTACCCGACAAGCAGAACCAGGTCTAGAGCCCTTCAGCTGGAAGGATATCGTAGAGGTTTACTGGGAAGATCCCCAACCCCAGAGTGAGTGTCAGGGAGCCGAAGGTGCCGACCTTCCCCCCCAGCAGCAGTGTGTCCTACAGAGAGCAGAGACAGTTGGTCCCTCTCTACAGCAACAGGACAATGTTACGGGAGTGGAGACAGGCGGTCTCCCTCTCCAGCGGCAGCCTGTGTTTCCGGGAAAGGAGCACAGCACACCCTCTCCCCAGCGGCAGCTTACCCTAACAAGGGGAGACACCAATCCCCCAGACGGCGCAGATGGGACCGTGGTCTCTGTGCCTGACCTACAGGGATGCTGGACAGCCTTTCCAGATCCCCAACTACCCTCACCGGGACACCCAGAGGAGGGGGTAAGTACAAATTCCCCTCCCCAGGTAACTCCTAGCGTGGCACCAGAGTTAACAGAGGCAATGTTAACCCCTACTGACGTCCATGTTCCCTTGGCTACTGAGCCGGACTATGTCCCAAGCATCCCAGCAGACGAGCTGGCAGCTGGGCAGAGTGCAGTCGGCCTCTGCCCTACCTTTGTCCCTGGTCCAGAGCCGGATGTCCCGCAGGCTACCCCAGCCGAAGAGCTGGCAGCTGGGCAGAGTGCAGTCGGCCTCTGCCCTACCTTTGTCCCTGGTCCAGAGCCTGATGTCCTGCAGGCTACCCCAGCAGAAGAGCTGGCAGCTGGGCAGATTGCAGTCGGCCTCTGCCCTACCTTTTTCCCTGGTCCAGAGCCTGATGTCCTGCAGGCTACCCCAGCAGAAGAGCTGGCATCTGGGCAGAGTGCAGTTGGCCTCTGCCCTTCAAGTACCCTCGGCATGTGGCCTCATTACCACAGCCAAATACCCAGGTGCAGTGACTGTGTGTTGTGGGTGGGCTGTTCCTGTACTTTGATGTTGTGGGGGGGCTACTCGGACATCTGTTTATTGTGGGTTGGTGGATCGACTAACGGAGGCACTGACCGACAGAAGGTCAGATGCCTGGTTAGTCTTCCCCCCAAAGGGGAGATGTGTTACAAATCGCTATTTGTAACTGGCCCTTTAAATGAGAAATTGCCCTGCTTCCCTGGATTGTGGAGAAGCCTATTTGCCAGCCTCCTTCCTTATGACTATGGCCCTGTGTGAGCGGTGATACCCCAGATGGCTATGCCATGGAGCCTATTCATATAATGAAAGACTATGGGAAAGACTTTAGCTCCATGGCAATTGAACTGTGTGAATAGGATCTGCGCGCTATTCGGTAGTTTTGTGCGCTCAGATCCCAGCTATCTGGGGATATGTGAAATGTCTGTGTGTTATGTGTAAAATGTGACTTTATGTATTTTAAAGTGTTTTATGTTGTTTTGCAACCATGTGGTTAATGGAGTCTGCCTCTAGTCCTGGATAATTGAATTACTTCCCCCCATTGTCTCCAGGATAGAGGGCCCTGTAAAACCATGCTTCCAGAAGGTCAAATGCACATTTGTACTAACTTCTGAACCCCTGGTCCAATTCGTATGATTTTTGAGTATGTTGTTCCCCTGAATGGATTGATTGTGAATATGTATTTTTATGCGAATGTGATGTATATTTTGGGTGTTATGAATGTTGTGTAAAAACTGTATTTTTACTGTCTGTGATAATTATGTTAATCCCTTGTGTAGCATAATTATATCACAGACATAGGGGAGGATTTTGTGTGTAATTACTGGGAGTGGTTTTAATGATGTACGTGTATGATTGGTTGTTTTGTCCCGCCCTGTGGGTGGTCCTGTATTTTCAAAATGGTAATAAAAACCAGGCTGGGTGTTCCAGCACCTCAGACCTCTTCTGACCCTCAATACGTAGCCGTGTCTCGTTATTGGAGGGAACTGCTATATCACACTGGGGATTGCTATGCGCTGCATATTCCCCTGAGCTCTTAATCACTTAGCTCTTTTAAGAGCTTGTTCCTGTTACGCTCTCCTGGAGGAGAGGTCTTCCCCACACGGTCCTGGAGGGCAGAAGCCGATCCAGGGTGGAAGGAAGACGGCGCGGCTCCAGGTAAGCTACGGCGGTTGTGGAGCCTTTGGTGGTTGTGGTGTCGTCTGCAGTGCTTGGAGTCCTCTGAGAGCGCTAGGAGCATCCATCAACGGAGGGTACTCGGTCGGAGTACACGGAGCTCCGTTACAGCCGGTTACTGATAACGCCTCATGTTCAGCCATTATTAACACAGAGAGCGAGGTTATATGGAGCCGGTTACCGATAACTCATGTTCAGCCATTATTAACACAGAGAGCGAGGTTATATGGAGCGGTTACCGATAACTCATGTTCAGCCATTATTAACACAGAGAGCGAGGTTATATGGAGCCGGTTACCGATAACTCATGTTCACCCATTATTAACACAGAGAGCGAGGTTATATGGAGCCGGTTACCGATAACTCATGTTCAGCCATTATTAACACAGAGAGCGAGGTTATATGGAGCCAGTTACCGATAACTCATGTTCAGCCATTATTAACACAGAGAGCGAGGTTATATGGAGCCGGTTACCGATAACTCATGTTCAGCCATTATTAACACAGAGAGCGAGGTTATATGGAGCCGGTTACCGATAACTCATGTTCAGCCATTATTAACAGAGAGAGCGAGGTTATATGGAGCCGGTTACCGATAACTCATGTTCAGCCATTATTAACACAGAGAGCGAGGTTATATGTAGCCGGTTACCGATAACTCATGTTCAGCCATTATTAACACAGAGAGCGAGGTTATATGGAGCCGGTTACTGATAACTCATGTTCAGCCATTATTAACACAGAGAGCGAGGTTATATGGAGCCAGTTACCGATAACTCATGTTCAGCCATTATTAACACAGAGAGCGAGGTTATATGGAGTCGGTTACTGATAACTCATGTTCAGCCATTATTAACACAGAGAGCGAGGTTATATGGAGCCGGTTACCGATAACTCATGTTCAGCCATTATTAACACAGAGAGCGAGGTTATATGGAGCCGGTTACCGATAACTCATGTTCAGCCATTATTAACACAGAGAGCGAGGTTATATGGAGCCAGTTACCGATAACTCATGTTCAGCCATTATTAACACAGAGAGCGAGGTTATATGGAGCCGGTTACCGATAACTCATGTTCACCCATTATTAACACAGAGAGCGAGGTTATATGGAGCCGGTTACCGATAACTCATGTTCAGCCATTATTAACACAGAGAGCGAGGTTATATGGAGCCGGTTACTGATAACTCATGTTCAGCCATTATTAACACAGAGAGCGAGGTTATATGGAGCCAGTTACCGATAACTCATGTTCAGCCATTATTAACACAGAGAGCGAGGTTATATGGAGCCGGTTACCGATAACTCATGTTCACCCATTATTAACACAGAGAGCGAGGTTATATGGAGCCGGTTACCGATAACTCATGTTCAGCCATTATTAACACAGAGAGCGAGGTTATATGGAGCCGGTTACCGATAACTCATGTTCAGCCATTATTAACACAGAGAGCGTGGTTATATGAAGCCGGTTACCGATAACTCATGTTCAGCCATTATTAACACAGAGAGCGAGGTTATGTGGAGCCGGTTACCGATAACTCATGTTCAGCCATTATTAACACAGAGAGCGAGGTTATGTGGAGCCGGTTACCGATAACTCATGTTCAGCCATTATTAACAGAGAGAGCGAGGTTATATGGAGCCGGTTACCGATAACTCATGTTCAGCCATTATTAACACAGAGAGCGAGGTTATATGGAGCCGGTTACCGATAACTCATGTTCAGCCATTATTAACACAGAGAGCGAGGTTATATGGAGCCGGTTACCGATAACTCATGTTCACCCATTATTAACACAGAGAGCGAGGTTATATGGAGCCGGTTACCGATAACTCATGTTCAGCCATTATTAACACAGAGAGCGAGGTTATATGGAGCCGGTTACTGATAACTCATGTTCAGCCATTATTAACACAGAGAGCGAGGTTATATGGAGCCGGTTACCGATAACTCATGTTCACCCATTATTAACACAGAGAGCGAGGTTATATGGAGCCGGTTACCGATAACTCATGTTCAGCCATTATTAACACAGAGAGCGAGGTTATATGGAGCCGGTTACTGATAACTCATGTTCAGCCATTATTAACACAGAGAGCGAGGTTATATGGAGCCAGTTACCGATAACTCATGTTCAGCCATTATTAACACAGAGAGCGAGGTTATATGGAGCCGGTTACCGATAACTCATGTTCACCCATTATTAACACAGAGAGCGAGGTTATATGGAGCCGGTTACCGATAACTCATGTTCAGCCATTATTAACACAGAGAGCGAGGTTATATGGAGCCGGTTACCGATAACTCATGTTCAGCCATTATTAACACAGAGAGCGTGGTTATATGAAGCCGGTTACCGATAACTCATGTTCAGCCATTATTAACACAGAGAGCGAGGTTATGTGGAGCCGGTTACCGATAACTCATGTTCAGCCATTATTAACACAGAGAGCGAGGTTATGTGGAGCCGGTTACCGATAACTCATGTTCAGCCATTATTAACAGAGAGAGCGAGGTTATATGGAGCCGGTTACCGATAACTCATGTTCAGCCATTATTAACACAGAGAGCGAGGTTATATGGAGCCGGTTACCGATAACTCATGTTCAGCCATTATTAACACAGAGAGCGAGGTTATATGGAGCCGGTTACCGATAACTCATGTTCAGCCATTATTAACACAGAGAGCGAGGTTATATGGAGCCGGTTACCGATAACTCATGTTCAGCCATTATTAACACAGAGAGCGAGGTTATGTGGAGCCGGTTACCGATAACTCATGTTCAGCCATTATTAACACAGAGAGCGAGGTTATGTGGAGCCGGTTACCGATAACTCATGTTCAGCCATTATTAACACAGAGAGCGAGGTTATGTGGAGCCGGTTACCGATAACTCATGTTCAGCCATTATTAACAGAGAGAGCGAGGTTATATGGAGCCGGTTACCGATAACTCGTGTTCAGCCATTATTAACACAGAGAGCGAGGTTATATGGAGCCGGTTACCGATAACTCATGTTCAGCCATTATTAACACAGAGAGCGAGGTTATATGGAGCCGGTTACTGATAACTCATGTTCAGCCATTATTAACACAGAGAGCGAGGTTATATGGAGCCGGTTACCGATAACTCATGTTCAGCCATTATTAACACAGAGAGCGAGGTTATATGGAGCCGGTTACCGATAACTCATGTTCAGCCATTATTAACACAGAGAGCGAGGTTATATGGAGCCGGTTACCGATAACTCATGTTCAGCCATTATTAACACAGAGAGCGAGGTTATATGGAGCCGGTTACCGATAACTCATGTTCAGCCATTATTAACACAGAGAGCGAGGTTATATGGAGCCGGTTACTGATAACTCATGTTCAGCCATTATTAACACAGAGAGCGAGGTTATATGGAGCCGGTTACCGATAACTCATGTTCAGCCATTATTAACACAGAGAGCGAGGTTATATGGAGCCGGTTACCGATAACTCATGTTCAGCCATTATTAACACAGAGAGCGAGGTTATATGGAGCCGGTTACCGATAACTCATGTTCAGCCATTATTAACACAGAGAGCGAGGTTATATGGAGCCGGTTACCGATAACTCATGTTCAGCCATTATTAACAGAGAGAGCGAGGTTATATGGAGCCGGTTACCGATAACTCATGTACAGCCATTATTAACACAGAGAGCGAGGTTATATGGAGCCGGTTACCGATAACTCATGTTCAGCCATTATTAACACAGAGAGCGAGGTTATATGGAGCCGGTTACTGATAACTCATGTTCAGCCATTATTAACACAGAGAGCGAGGTTATATGGAGCCAGTTACCGATAACTCATGTTCAGCCATTATTAACACAGAGAGCGAGGTTATATGGAGTCGGTTACTGATAACTCATGTTCAGCCATTATTAACACAGAGAGCGAGGTTATATGGAGCCGGTTACCGATAACTCATGTTCAGCCATTATTAACACAGAGAGCGAGGTTATATGGAGCCGGTTACCGATAACTCATGTTCAGCCATTATTAACACAGAGAGCGAGGTTATATGGAGCCGGTTACCGATAACTCATGTTCAGCCATTATTAACACAGAGAGCGTGGTTATATGAAGCCGGTTACCGATAACTCATGTTCAGCCATTATTAACACAGAGAGCGAGGTTATGTGGAGCCGGTTACCGATAACTCATGTTCAGCCATTATTAACACAGAGAGCGAGGTTATGTGGAGCCGGTTACCGATAACTCATGTTCAGCCATTATTAACAGAGAGAGCGAGGTTATATGGAGCCGGTTACCGATAACTCATGTTCAGCCATTATTAACACAGAGAGCGAGGTTATATGGAGCCGGTTACCGATAACTCATGTTCAGCCATTATTAACACAGAGAGCGAGGTTATATGGAGCCGGTTACTGATAACTCATGTTCAGCCATTATTAACACAGAGAGCGAGGTTATATGGAGCCGGTTACCGATAACTCATGTTCAGCCATTATTAACACAGAGAGCGAGGTTATATGGAGCCGGTTACCGATAACTCATGTTCAGCCATTATTAACACAGAGAGCGAGGTTATATGGAGCCGGTTACCGATAACTCATGTTCAGCCATTATTAACACAGAGAGCGAGGTTATATGGAGCCGGTTACCGATAACTCATGTTCTGCCATTATTAACAGAGAGAGCGAGGTTATATGGAGCCGGTTACCGATAACTCATGTTCAGCCATTATTAACACAGAGAGCGAGGTTATATGGAGCCGGTTAACGATAACTCATGTTCAGCCATTATTAACACAGAGAGCGAGGTTATGTGGAGCCGGTTACCGATAACTCATGTTCAGCCATTATTAACACAGAGAGCGAGGTTATATGGAGCCGGTTACCGATAACTCATGTTCAGCCATTATTAACACAGAGAGCGAGGTTATATGGAGCCGGTTACCGATAACTCATGTTCAGCCATTATTAACAGAGAGAGCGAGGTTATATGGAGCCGGTTACCGATAACTCATGTTCAGCCATTATTAACACAGAGAGCGAGGTTATGTGGAGCCGGTTACCGATAACTCATGTTCAGCCATTATTAACACAGAGAGCGAGGTTATGTGGAGCCGGTTACCGATAACTCATGTTCAGCCATTATTAACAGAGAGAGCGAGGTTATATGGAGCCGGTTACCGATAACTCATGTTCAGCCATTATTAACACAGAGAGCGAGGTTATATGGAGCCGGTTACCGATAACTCATGTTCAGCCATTATTAACACAGAGAGCGAGGTTATATGGAGCCGGTTACTGATAACTCATGTTCAGCCATTATTAACACAGAGAGCGAGGTTATATGGAGCCGGTTACCGATAACTCATGTTCAGCCATTATTAACACAGAGAGCGAGGTTATATGGAGCCGGTTACCGATAACTCATGTTCAGCCATTATTAACACAGAGAGCGAGGTTATATGGAGCCGGTTACCGATAACTCATGTTCAGCCATTATTAACACAGAGAGCGAGGTTATATGGAGCCGGTTACCGATAACTCATGTTCAGCCATTATTAACAGAGAGAGCGAGGTTATATGGAGCCGGTTACCGATAACTCATGTACAGCCATTATTAACACAGAGAGCGAGGTTATATGTAGCCGGTTACCGATAACTCATGTTCAGCCATTATTAACACAGAGAGCGAGGTTATATGGAGCCGGTTACTGATAACTCATGTTCAGCCATTATTAACACAGAGAGCGAGGTTATATGGAGCCAGTTACCGATAACTCATGTTCAGCCATTATTAACACAGAGAGCGAGGTTATATGGAGTCGGTTACTGATAACTCATGTTCAGCCATTATTAACACAGAGAGCGAGGTTATATGGAGCCGGTTACCGATAACTCATGTTCACCCATTATTAACACAGAGAGCGAGGTTATATGGAGCCGGTTACCGATAACTCATGTTCAGCCATTATTAACACAGAGAGCGAGGTTATATGGAGCCGGTTACCGATAACTCATGTTCAGCCATTATTAACACAAAGAGCGTGGTTATATGAAGCCGGTTACCGATAACTCATGTTCAGCCATTATTAACACAGAGAGCGAGGTTATGTGGAGCCGGTTACCGATAACTCATGTTCAGCCATTATTAACACAGAGAGCGAGGTTATGTGGAGCCGGTTACCGATAACTCATGTTCAGCCATTATTAACAGAGAGAGCGAGGTTATATGGAGCCGGTTACCGATAACTCATGTTCAGCCATTATTAACACAGAGAGCGAGGTTATATGGAGCCGGTTACCGATAACTCATGTTCAGCCATTATTAACACAGAGAGCGAGGTTATATGGAGCCGGTTACTGATAACTCATGTTCAGCCATTATTAACACAGAGAGCGAGGTTATATGGAGCCGGTTACCGATAACTCATGTTCAGCCATTATTAACACAGAGAGCGAGGTTATATGGAGCCGGTTACCGATAACTCATGTTCAGCCATTATTAACACAGAGAGCGAGGTTATATGGAGCCGGTTACCGATAACTCATGTTCAGCCATTATTAACACAGAGAGCGAGGTTATATGGAGCCGGTTACCGATAACTCATGTTCAGCCATTATTAACAGAGAGAGCGAGGTTATATGGAGCCGGTTACCGATAACTCATGTTCAGCCATTATTAACACAGAGAGCGAGGTTATATGGAGCCGGTTAACGATAACTCATGTTCAGCCATTATTAACACAGAGAGCGAGGTTATGTGGAGCCGGTTACCGATAACTCATGTTCAGCCATTATTAACACAGAGAGCGAGGTTATATGGAGCCGGTTACCGATAACTCATGTTCAGCCATTATTAACACAGAGAGCGAGGTTATATGGAGCCGGTTACCGATAACTCATGTTCAGCCATTATTAACAGAGAGAGCGAGGTTATATGGAGCCGGTTACCGATAACTCATGTTCAGCCATTATTAACACAGAGAGCGAGGTTATATGGAGCCGGTTACCGATAACTCATGTTCAGCCATTATTAACACAGAGAGCGAGGTTATATGGAGCCGGTTACCGATAACTCATGTTCAGCCATTATTAACACAGAGAGCGAGGTTATATGGAGCCGGTTACCGATAACTCATGTTCAGCCATTATTAACACAGAGAGCGAGGTTATATGGAGCCGGTTACCGATAACGCATCATGTTCAGCCATTATTAACACAGAGAGCGAGGTTATATGGAGCCGGTTACCGATAACTCATGTTCCGCCATTATTAACACAGAGAGCGAAGTTATATGGAGTTAGTTACCGATAACTCATGTTCAGCCATTATTAACACAGAGAGCGAGGTTATGTGAAGCCGGTTACTGATAACGCCTCATGTTCAGCCATTATTAACACAGAGAGCGAGGTTATATGGAGCCGGTTACCGATAACTCATGTTCAGCCATTATTAACACAGAGAGCGAGGTTATATGGAGCCGGTTACCGATAACTCATGTTCAGCCATTATTAACACAGAGAGCGAGGTTATATGGAGCCGGTTACTGATAACTCATGTTCAGCCATTATTAACACAGAGAGCGAGGTTATATGGAGCCGGTTACCGATAACTCATGTTCAGCCATTATTAACACAGAGAGCGAGGTTATATGGAGCCGGTTACCGATAACTCATGTTCAGCCATTATTAACACAGAGAGCGAGGTTATATGGAGCGGTTACCGATAACTCATGTTCAGCCATTATTAACACAGAGAGCGAGGTTATATGGAGCCGGTTACCGATAACTCATGTTCAGCCATTATTAACACAGAGAGCGAGGTTATATGGAGCCGGTTACCGATAACTCATGTTCAGCCATTATTAACAGAGAGAGCGAGGTTATATGGAGCCGGTTACCGATAACTCATGTTCAGCCATTATTAACACAGAGAGCGAGGTTATATGGAGCCGGTTAACGATAACTCATGTTCAGCCATTATTAACACAGAGAGCGAGGTTATGTGGAGCCGGTTACCGATAACTCATGTTCAGCCATTATTAACACAGAGAGCGAGGTTATATGGAGCCGGTTACCGATAACTCATGTTCAGCCATTATTAACACAGAGAGCGAGGTTATATGGAGCCGGTTACCGATAACTCATGTTCAGCCATTATTAACAGAGAGAGCGAGGTTATATGGAGCCGGTTACCGATAACTCATGTTCAGCCATTATTAACACAGAGAGCGAGGTTATATGGAGCCGGTTACCGATAACTCATGTTCAGCCATTATTAACACAGAGAGCGAGGTTATATGGAGCCGGTTACCGATAACTCATGTTCAGCCATTATTAACACAGAGAGCGAGGTTATATGGAGCCGGTTACCGATAACTCATGTTCAGCCATTATTAACACAGAGAGCGAGGTTATATGGAGCCGGTTACCGATAACGCATCATGTTCAGCCATTATTAACACAGAGAGCGAGGTTATATGGAGCCGGTTACCGATAACTCATGTTCCGCCATTATTAACACAGAGAGCGAAGTTATATGGAGTTAGTTACCGATAACTCATGTTCAGCCATTATTAACACAGAGAGCGAGGTTATGTGAAGCCGGTTACTGATAACGCCTCATGTTCAGCCATTATTAACACAGAGAGCGAGGTTATATGGAGCCGGTTACCGATAACTCATGTTCAGCCATTATTAACACAGAGAGCGAGGTTATATGGAGCCGGTTACCGATAACTCATGTTCAGCCATTATTAACACAGAGAGCGAGGTTATATGGAGCCGGTTACTGATAACTCATGTTCAGCCATTATTAACACAGAGAGCGAGGTTATATGGAGCCGGTTACCGATAACTCATGTTCAGCCATTATTAACACAGAGAGCGAGGTTATATGGAGCCGGTTACCGATAACTCATGTTCAGCCATTATTAACACAGAGAGCGAGGTTATATGGAGCGGTTACCGATAACTCATGTTCAGCCATTATTAACACAGAGAGCGAGGTTATATGGAGCCGGTTACCGATAACTCATGTTCAGCCATTATTAACACAGAGAGCGAGGTTATATGGAGCCGGTTACCGATAACTCATGTTCAGCCATTATTAACAGAGAGAGCGAGGTTATATGGAGCCGGTTACCGATAACTCATGTTCAGCCATTATTAACACAGAGAGCGAGGTTATATGGAGCCGGTTAACGATAACTCATGTTCAGCCATTATTAACACAGAGAGCGAGGTTATGTGGAGCCGGTTACCGATAACTCATGTTCAGCCATTATTAACACAGAGAGCGAGGTTATATGGAGCCGGTTACCGATAACTCATGTTCAGCCATTATTAACACAGAGAGCGAGGTTATATGGAGCCGGTTACCGATAACTCATGTTCAGCCATTATTAACAGAGAGAGCGAGGTTATATGGAGCCGGTTACCGATAACTCATGTTCAGCCATTATTAACACAGAGAGCGAGGTTATATGGAGCCGGTTACCGATAACTCATGTTCAGCCATTATTAACACAGAGAGCGAGGTTATATGGAGCCGGTTACCGATAACTCATGTTCAGCCATTATTAACACAGAGATCGAGGTTATATGGAGCCGGTTACCGATAACTCATGTTCAGCCATTATTAACACAGAGAGCGAGGTTATATGGAGCCGGTTACCGATAACGCATCATGTTCAGCCATTATTAACACAGAGAGCGAGGTTATATGGAGCCGGTTACCGATAACTCATGTTCCGCCATTATTAACACAGAGAGCGAAGTTATATGGAGTTAGTTACCGATAACTCATGTTCAGCCATTATTAACACAGAGAGCGAGGTTATGTGAAGCCGGTTACTGATAACGCCTCATGTTCAGCCATTATTAACACAGAGAGCGAGGTTATATGGAGCCGGTTACCGATAACTCATGTTCAGCCATTATTAACACAGAGAGCGAGGTTATATGGAGCCGGTTACCGATAACTCATGTTCAGCCATTATTAACACAGAGAGCGAGGTTATATGGAGCCGGTTACTGATAACTCATGTTCAGCCATTATTAACACAGAGAGCGAGGTTATATGGAGCCGGTTACCGATAACTCATGTTCAGCCATTATTAACACAGAGAGCGAGGTTATATGGAGCCGGTTACCGATAACTCATGTTCAGCCATTATTAACACAGAGAGCGAGGTTATATGGAGCCGGATAACGATAACTCATGTTCAGCCATTATTAACACAGAGAGCGAGGTTATATGGAGCCGGTTCCTGATAACTCATGTTCAGCCATTATTAACACAGAGAGCGAGGTTATATGTAGCCGGTTACCGATAACTCATGTTCAGCCATTATTAACAGAGAGAGCGAGGTTATATGGAGCCGGTTACCGATAACTCATGTTCAGCCATTATTAACACAGAGAGCGAGGTTATATGGAGCCGGTTAACGATAACTCATGTTCAGCCATTATTAACACAGAGAGCGAGGTTATATGGAGCCGGTTAACGATAACTCATGTTCAGCCATTATTAACACAGAGAGCGAGGTTATATGGAGCCGGTTACCGATAACTCATGTTCCGCCATTATTAACACAGAGAGCGAGGTTATATGGAGCCGGTTACCGATAACTCATGTTCAGCCATTATTAACACAGAGAGCGAGGTTATATGGAGCCGGTTACCGATAACTCATGTTCAGACATTATTAACACAGAGAGCGAGGTTATATGGAGCGGTTACCGATAACTCATGTTCAGCCATTATTAACACAGAGAGCGAGGTTATGTGAAGCCGGTTACTGATAACTCATGTTCAGCCATTATTAACACAGAGTGCGAGGTTATATGGAGCCGGTTACTGATAACTCATGTTCAGCCATTATTAACACAGAGAGCGAGGTTATATGGAGCCGGTTAACGATAACTCATGTTCAGCCATTATTAACACAGAGAGCGAGGTTATATGGAGCCGGTTACCGATAACTCATGTTCAGCCATTATTAACACAGAGAGCGAGGTTATATGGAGCCGGTTAACGATAACTCATGTTCAGCCATTATTAACACAGAGAGCGAGGTTATATGGAGCCGGTTACCGATAACTCATGTTCAGCCATTATTAACACAGAGAGCGAGGTTATATGGAGCCGGTTACCGATAACTCATGTTCAGCCATTATTAACACAGAGAGCGAGGTTATATGGAGCCGGTTAACGATAACTCATGTTCAGCCATTATTAACACAGAGAGCGAGGTTATATGGAGCCGGTTAACGATAACTCATGTTCAGCCATTATTAACACAGAGAGCGAGGTTATATGGAGCCGGTTACTGATAACTCATGTTCAGCCATTATTAACACAGAGAGCGAGGTTATATGGAGCCGGTTACCGATAACTCATGTTCAGCCATTATTAACATAGAGAGCGAGGTTATATGGAGCCGGTTACTGATAACTCATGTTCAGCCATTATTAACACAGAGAGCGAGGTTATGTGGAGCCGGTTACCGATAACTCATGTTCACCCATTATTAACACAGAGAGCGAGGTTATATGGAGCCGGTTACCGATAACTCATGTTCAGCCATTATTAACACAGAGAGCGAGGTTATATGGAGCCGGTTACTGATAACTCATGTTCAGCCATTATTAACACAGAGAGCGAGGTTATGTGGAGCCGGTTACCGATAACTCATGTTCACCCATTATTAACACAGAGAGCGAGGTTATATGGAGCCGGTTACCGATAACTCATGTTCAGCCATTATTAACACAGAGAGCGAGGTTATATGGAGCCAGTTACCGATAACTCATGTTCAGCCATTATTAACAGAGAGAGCGAGGTTATATGGAGCCGGTTACCGATAACTCATGTTCAGCCATTATTAACACAGAGAGCGAGGTTATATGGAGCCGGTTACCGATAACTCATGTTCAGCCATTATTAACACAGAGAGCGAGGTTATATGGAGCCGGTTACCGATAACTCATGTTCAGCCATTATTAACACAGAGAGCGAGGTTATATGGAGCCGGTTACCGATAACGCATCATGTTCAGCCATTATTAACACAGAGAGCGAGGTTATATGGAGCCGGTTACCGATAACTCATGTTCCGCCATTATTAACACAGAGAGCGAGGTTATATGGAGTTAGTTACCGATAACTCATGTTCAGCCATTATTAATACAGAGAGCGAGGTTATGTGAAGCCGGTTACTGATAACGCCTCATGTTCAGCCATTATTAACACAGAGAGCGAGGTTATATGGAGCCGGTTACCGATAACTCATGTTCAGCCATTATTAACACAGAGAGCAAGGTTATATGGAGCCGGTTACCGATAACTCATGTTCAGCCATTATTAACACAGAGAGCGAGGTTATATGGAGCCGGTTACCGACAACTCATGTTCAGCCATTATTAACACAGAGAGCGAGGTTATATGGAGCCGGTTACCGATAACTCATGTTCAGCCATTATTAACACAGAGAGCGAGGTTATATGGAGCCGGTTACCGATAACTCATGTTCAGCCATTATTAACACAGAGAGCGAGGTTATATGGAGCCGGTTACCGATAACTCATGTTCAGCCATTATTAACACAGAGAGCGAGGTTATATGGAGCCGGTTACCGATAACTCATGTTCAGCCATTATTAACACAGAGAGAGAGGTTATATGGAGCCGGTTACCGATAACTCATGTTCAGCCATTATTAACACAGAGAGCGAGGTTATATGGAGCCGGTTACCGATAACTCATGTTCAGCCATTATTAACACAGAGAGCGAGGTTATATGGAGCCGGTTACCGATAACTCATGTTCAGCCATTATTAACACAGAGAGCGAGGTTATATGGAGCCGGTTACCGATAACTCATGTTCAGCCATTATTAACACAGAGAGCGAGGTTATATGGAGCCGGTTACTGATAACTCATGTTCAGCCATTATTAACACAGAGAGGGAGGTTATATGGAGCCGGTTACCGATAACTCATGTTCAGCCATTATTAACACAGAGAGAGAGGTTATATGGAGCCGGTTACCGATAACTCATGTTCAGCCATTATTAACACAGAGAGCGAGGTTATATGGAGCCGGTTACCGATAACTCATGTTCAGCCATTATTAACACAGAGAGCGAGGTTATATGGAGCCGGTTACCGATAACTCATGTTCAGCCATTATTAACACAGAGAGCGAGGTTATATGGAGCCGGTTACCGATAACTCATGTTCAGCCATTATTAACACAGAGAGCGAGGTTATATGGAGCCGGTTACTGATAACTCATGTTCAGCCATTATTAACACAGAGAGGGAGGTTATATGGAGCCGGTTACCGATAACTCATGTTCAGCCATTATTAACACAGAGAGCGAGGTTATATGGAGCCGGTTACCGATAACTCATGTTCAGCCATTATTAACACAGAGAGCGAGGTTATGTGGAGCCGGTTACCGATAACTCATGTTCAGCCATTATTAACACAGAGAGCGAGGTTATATGGAGCCGGTTACCGATAACTCATGTTCAGCCATTATTAACACAGAGAGTGAGGTTATATGGAGCCGGTTACCGATAACTCATGTTCAGCCATTATTAACACAGAGAGCGAGGTTATATGGAGCCGGTTACCGATAACTCATGTTCAGCCATTATTAACACAGAGAGCGAGGTTATATGGAGCCGGTTACCGATAACTCATGTTCACCCATTATTAACACAGAGAGCGAGGTTATATGGAGCCGGTTACCGATAACTCATGTTCAGCCATTATTAACACAGAGAGCGAGGTTATATGGAGCCGGTTACCGATAACTCATGTTCAGCCATTATTAACAGAGAGAGCGAGGTTATATGGAGCCGGTTACCGATAACTCATGTTCAGCCATTATTAACACAGAGAGCGAGGTTATATGGAGCCGGTTACCGATAACTCATGTTCAGCCATTATTAACACAGAGAGCGAGGTTATATGGAGCCGGTTACCGATAACTCATGTTCAGCCATTATTAACACAGAGAGCGAGGTTATATGGAGCCGGTTACCGATAACGCATCATGTTCAGCCATTATTAACACAGAGAGCGAGGTTATATGGAGCCGGTTACCGATAACTCATGTTCCGCCATTATTAACACAGAGAGCGAGGTTATATGGATTTAGTTACCGATAACTCATGTTCAGCCATTATTAACACAGAGAGCGAGGTTATGTGAAGCTTGTTACTGATAACGCCTCATGTTCAGCCATTATTAACACAGAGAGCGAGGTTATATGGAGCCGGTTACCGATAACTCATGTTCAGCCATTATTAACACAGAGAGCGAGGTTATATGGAGCCGGTTACCGATAACTCATGTTCAGCCATTATTAACACAGAGAGTGAGGTTATATGGAGCCGGTTACCGATAACTCATGTTCAGCCATTATTAACACAGAGAGCGAGGTTATATGGAGCCGGTTCCTGATAACTCATGTTCAGCCATTATTAACACAGAGAGCGAGGTTATATGGAGCCGGTTACCGATAACTCATGTTCAGCCATTATTAACACAGAGAGCGAGGTTATATGGAGCCGGTTACCGATAACTCTTGTTCAGCCATTATTAACACAGAGAGCGAGGTTATATGGAGCCGGTTACTGATAACTCATGGTCAGCCATTATTAACACAGAGAGCGAGGTTATATGGAGCCGGTTACCGATAACTCATGTTCAGCCATTATTAACACAGAGAGCGAGGTTATATGGAGCCGGTTACCGATAACTCATGTTCAGCCATTATTAACACAGAGAGCGAGGTTATATGGAGCCGGTTAACGATAACTCATGTTCAGCCATTATTAACACAGAGAGCGAGGTTATATGGAGCCGGTTACTGATAACTCATGTTCAGCCATTATTAACACAGAGAGCGAGGTTATATGGAGCCGGTTACCGATAACTCATGTTCAGCCATTATTAACACAGAGAGCGAGGTTATATGGAGCCGGTTACCGATAACTCATGTTCAGCCATTATTAACACAGAGAGCGAGGTTATATGGAGCCGGTTACCGATAACTCATGTTCAGCCATTATTAACACAGAGAGCGAGGTTATATGGAGCCGGTTACCGATAACTCATGTTCAGCCATTATTAACACAGAGAGCGAGGTTATATGGAGCCGGTTACCGACAACTCATGTTCAGCCATTATTAACACAGAGAGCGAGGTTATATGGAGCCGGTTACCGATAACTCATGTTCAGCCATTATTAACACAGAGAGCGAGGTTATATGGAGCCGGTTACCGATAACTCATGTTCAGCCATTATTAACACAGAGAGCGAGGTTATATGGAGCCGGTTACCGATAACTCATGTTCAGCCATTATTAACACAGAGAGCGAGGTTATATGGAGCCGGTTACCGATAACTCATGTTCAGCCATTATTAACACAGAGAGCGAGGTTATATGGAGCCGGTTACCGATAACTCATGTTCAGCCATTATTAACACAGAGAGCGAGGTTATATGGAGCCGGTTACCGATAACTCATGTTCAGCCATTATTAACACAGAGAGCGAGGTTATATGGAGCCGGTTACCGATAACTCATGTTCAGCCATTATTAACACAGAGAGCGAGGTTATATGGAGCCGGTTACCGATAACTCATGTTCAGCCATTATTAACACAGAGAGCGAGGTTATATGGAGCCGGTTACTGATAACTCATGTTCAGCCATTATTAACACAGAGAGGGAGGTTATATGGAGCCGGTTACCGATAACTCATGTTCAGCCATTATTAACACAGAGAGAGAGGTTATATGGAGCCGGTTACCGATAACTCATGTTCAGCCATTATTAACACAGAGAGCGAGGTTATATGGAGCCGGTTACCGATAACTCATGTTCAGCCATTATTAACACAGAGAGCGAGGTTATATGGAGCCGGTTACCGATAACTCATGTTCAGCCATTATTAACACAGAGAGCGAGGTTATATGGAGCCGGTTACCGATAACTCATGTTCAGCCATTATTAACACAGAGAGCGAGGTTATATGGAGCCGGTTACTGATAACTCATGTTCAGCCATTATTAACACAGAGAGGGAGGTTATATGGAGCCGGTTACCGATAACTCATGTTCAGCCATTATTAACACAGAGAGCGAGGTTATATGGAGCCGGTTACCGATAACTCATGTTCAGCCATTATTAACACAGAGAGCGAGGTTATGTGGAGCCGGTTACCGATAACTCATGTTCAGCCATTATTAACACAGAGAGCGAGGTTATATGGAGCCGGTTACCGATAACTCATGTTCAGCCATTATTAACACAGAGAGTGAGGTTATATGGAGCCGGTTACCGATAACTCATGTTCAGCCATTATTAACACAGAGAGCGAGGTTATATGGAGCCGGTTACCGATAACTCATGTTCAGCCATTATTAACACAGAGAGCGAGGTTATATGGAGCCGGTTACCGATAACTCATGTTCACCCATTATTAACACAGAGAGCGAGGTTATATGGAGCCGGTTACCGATAACTCATGTTCAGCCATTATTAACACAGAGAGCGAGGTTATATGGAGCCGGTTACCGATAACTCATGTTCAGCCATTATTAACAGAGAGAGCGAGGTTATATGGAGCCGGTTACCGATAACTCATGTTCAGCCATTATTAACACAGAGAGCGAGGTTATATGGAGCCGGTTACCGATAACTCATGTTCAGCCATTATTAACACAGAGAGCGAGGTTATATGGAGCCGGTTACCGATAACTCATGTTCAGCCATTATTAACACAGAGAGCGAGGTTATATGGAGCCGGTTACCGATAACGCATCATGTTCAGCCATTATTAACACAGAGAGCGAGGTTATATGGAGCCGGTTACCGATAACTCATGTTCCGCCATTATTAACACAGAGAGCGAGGTTATATGGAGTTAGTTACCGATAACTCATGTTCAGCCATTATTAACACAGAGAGCGAGGTTATGTGAAGCTTGTTACTGATAACGCCTCATGTTCAGCCATTATTAACACAGAGAGCGAGGTTATATGGAGCCGGTTACCGATAACTCATGTTCAGCCATTATTAACACAGAGAGCGAGGTTATATGGAGCCGGTTACCGATAACTCATGTTCAGCCATTATTAACACAGAGAGTGAGGTTATATGGAGCCGGTTACCGATAACTCATGTTCAGCCATTATTAACACAGAGAGCGAGGTTATATGGAGCCGGTTCCTGATAACTCATGTTCAGCCATTATTAACACAGAGAGCGAGGTTATATGGAGCCGGTTACCGATAACTCATGTTCAGCCATTATTAACACAGAGAGCGAGGTTATATGGAGCCGGTTACCGATAACTCTTGTTCAGCCATTATTAACACAGAGAGCGAGGTTATATGGAGCCGGTTACTGATAACTCATGGTCAGCCATTATTAACACAGAGAGCGAGGTTATATGGAGCCGGTTACCGATAACTCATGTTCAGCCATTATTAACACAGAGAGCGAGGTTATATGGAGCCGGTTACCGATAACTCATGTTCAGCCATTATTAACACAGAGAGCGAGGTTATATGGAGCCGGTTAACGATAACTCATGTTCAGCCATTATTAACACAGAGAGCGAGGTTATATGGAGCCGGTTACTGATAACTCATGTTCAGCCATTATTAACACAGAGAGCGAGGTTATATGGAGCCGGTTACCGATAACTCATGTTCAGCCATTATTAACACAGAGAGCGAGGTTATATGGAGCCGGTTACCGATAACTCATGTTCAGCCATTATTAACACAGAGAGCGAGGTTATATGGAGCCGGTTACCGATAACTCATGTTCAGCCATTATTAACACAGAGAGCGAGGTTATATGGAGCCGGTTACCGATAACTCATGTTCAGCCATTATTAACACAGAGAGCGAGGTTATATGGAGCCGATTACCGATTACTCTTGTTCAGCCATTATTAACACAGAGTGCGAGGTTATATGGAGCCGGTTACCGATAACTCATGTTCAGCCATTATTAACACAGAGAGCGAGGTTATATGGAGCCGGTTACCGATAACTCATGTTCAGCCATTATTAACACAGAGAGCGAGGTTATATGGAGCCGGTTACCGATAACTCATGTTCAGCCATTATTAACACAGAGAGCGAGGTTATATGGAGACGGTTACCGATAACTCATGTTCAGCCATTATTAACACAGAGAGCGAGGTTATATGGAGCCGGTTACCGATAACTCATGTTCAGCCATTATTTACACAGAGAGCGAGGTTATATGGAGCCGGTTACCGATAACTCATGTTCAGCCATTATTAACACAGAGAGCGAGGTTATATGGAGCCGGTTACTGATAACTCATGTTCAGCCATTATTAACACAGAGAGCGAGGTTATATGGAGCCGGTTACCGATAACTCATGTTCAGCCATTATTAACACAGAGAGCGAGGTTATGTGAAGCCGGTTACTGATAACGCCTCATGTTCAGCCATTATTAACACAGAGAGCGAGGTTATATGGAGCCGGTTACTGATAACTCATGTTCAGCCATTATTAACACAGAGAGTGAGGTTATATGGAGCCGGTTACCGATAACTCATGTTCAGCCATTATTAACACAGAGAGCGAGGTTATATGGAGCCGGTTACCGATAACTCATGTTCAGCCATTATTAACACAGAGAGCGAGGTTATATGGAGCCGGTTACCGATTGTAGCGGAATGCAGTAAGCCTGTCCTGCAAAATGCCTGTGTGACTGTGTCCGTATAATTTTTCCCTATGTTAAAATTGCTGTTCGTCTGTTTATTAGGTGAATTATATGTTATTCGGTAGTTTCCATCCGTACTACATACTTATGGAAACTACCGAACGGAGGGGCCACCCCGGAGAGAAGTGTGCCAGCAATTAAGGCTCACATTCTTTCCCAAACCACAAGTTAACCGGCATTAACCTTGTGTCTGGGTGGCCGCCATTCGACATGCGTACACGTGGCGGCGGCCATCTTACGCATGAAAATCCCAGCGGTGTTTGGTCGTCGAGTGCCTGGAACTCAAATCGGACACTCAGACAACCAAACACCGCTGAGACCTCCAGAGCTCCGTAACTGCCGAACGGAGAGACATAACGAATCCCCATTCGGTAGTAATAAAGTACCGAATGAGGGAATCACTATCTAGGCGAATGTAAATGTGGATGGCAATTGTAAATGTCTATTTTAACTACTGAACGGAGACCGACCGCAGGGCCCATTCTCATGGAACCCTTTTCGGATACCAACTCGTGTGCGGTCGGTCAAACTTCACTTGCCGGTAACTGCCGAACCCCTGGTCCGATCTGGGTGAATTTTGGATATTATATTCACCCAGATCAGGGCTACCCAGCGGTACCCTGATATTAAAGCTATATGATATTTTAGAGGTACATCCAAGTTTGGGGGAAACTACTGTACAACTTAAGGGGATTATGACCCACTCCGAGGGGAGGAGATGTGTGGGAGGTAACAAGAATGTTATTGGTTACTATCATAATTGTTGTAGTTCCCTCCCTTGCATGGGAGCAGGCTTTATAAGAAACCCTGGAATAAATGATTGCTAGTTCTACTCCTGAAACTGTGTGTCGTCCAGTTATTGGGAGTGCTGTGGGGATATTGCTGTACCGTTTTACCTGCTGGAAACTCTGCTGTGGATTTACTAATGACTTGTTCCTGAGCCTTCCTTGGATCTACAGTGGAGAATAGCTGCGAGAAATCAGCTCTCCGCTACATTGGTTGGCAGCGCTGGGATCCAGACTCACAGAGGAACAAGGATTAATGGAGATTGACCTTTCTACGCTAAAAAGAACCACCTTGAAAGATCTTCTGGAAGCAAAAGGTGTTTCTGCCAGCAGCAAATCCAAAGCAACGCTTATCACCGAAGTAATGGCAGAATACAGAGCAGAGGAGGTCCAGGCCACGGAACAAAGACCTGAAACAGAACAGGAGGAGTTCCAAAGGCAATTACAATACAGACTGGCCTTCTATGGGGAAAACCCACCCACAGAAATCATCTCTAAAACCATGACAGAGGTGCAGGAATTTGTAAAGAGAAACAGGAGACCACAAACACCAGAAAGAGGTACCGCAGGAGCTATAGCACAAGAGGGTAAGCCCAAAATTCCCTACCAAGCTTTTAAAACGTATGTGGAAGCAGAGGAGGATATAGATGCCTTCCTACAGGACTTTGAGAGACTATGTACACTGCATAACATACCAAGGGAAGAGTGGGTACCCATATTAGCGGGACGGCTGTCAGGAAGGGCAGCGGAAGCCTACCGCACTGTACCAGATGTGGAAATTAGGAACTATAACCGGGTGAAAGAGATTATCTTGGCCCGGTATGCAATAACAGCAGAGGCATACCGGAGACGGTTCAGGGAACTGAAAAAGGTGGACAAAGATTCACATGCGGAGTGGGCTTGCCGACTAGAAAGGGCAGCCCTTGGGTGGATGCAGTCGAGTAAAGCGAGGTCCATGGAGGACTTATTACAAATGCTGCTGTTGGAGCAGTTTTATGAGGGGATATCCTCAGAACTGCAGGAGTGGGTGAGGGACCGTAACCCCACCACCCTCACCGAGGCTGCCAAAAAGGCAGATGACTTTATGGATGCTCGCAGACAAACCAAGACAGTGGGTAACAAACCGGCCATGCGGCCACTGGGGGTAAATTCATTTTCTCCTAACCCTCAACCCCCACCAAGATCCCTTCCTCCACCAGCACCAGCCGCAGCGCAGCCGAGATACCGCACACCTGCTTCTGTGCAATGCCACCGATGCCAGAGGTGGGGACATTACCAACGAGATTGTCCGCAGTCCAGGGAACGCAACACCTGGATCCGACCAGGGCCCCCACCACCACCACCGAGAGCAGCAGCGCATCATTACCAGGACGAGGTACCACTTCCCTACAGCTCTGCCGTTCCAGTCACGACTGTGGAACAGTGGGAAGTGCTGCATGAGGCCAACCCCTTACAGGCACAGGCGGATAACCGCCAGCACCATAGGCAAACCGTATATCTGGAAGGGAAGCCTATGCAGGGGCTCAGAGACTCAGGAGCCACCATCACCCTGGTGCAAAGCCATTTGGTTCCAGATAAGGCTAAACTGAATAAGACTGTGGCTGTCAGGGTTGCAGGGGGAGCCGTGTATCGGCTAGACACAGCCAGGGTACATTTGCATTGGGGTGCGGGGTACGGGAATGTGGAAGTGGGACTAATGCCGCAACTACCTGCTGAGGTGGTCCTGGGGAATGACCTGGGCAAACTCACCTCCGCATTTGAACCACAACCTACGGAAGAAGCACACCCAGTAGTCACCAGGCAACAGGCCCGCACCCAACAAAATAACGCACTGCCGGAGGTCCAGGTAAGAGATTCCTCCCCTTCCCTAGACTGTATCCCTTGGGCCCCTCCTGACGAGTTTGTAGCCGAGGTAGTCACTGACCCCACTTTACAGGTATACCGAGACAAGGTCACCTCTATCCAACCGGGGGCGGAGGGGGAAAGATTTGTATGGGACCGACAGTTATTATACCGGGAATCAAGTAAACAAATAGACGGGTCAGACCCCATTACCACAAGACAGCTGGTGGTACCTCAGAGGTACCGAACCGAATTACTCCGGATAGCGCACGATATTCCGCTATCCGGACATTTGGGGGTCAGCCGTACCAGATATCGATTGACCCAGAGTTTCTTTTGGCCAGGGATTAGCCAGGAGGTACGCAGGTACTGTAATACCTGCGACACGTGCCAGAAGGTGGGAAAGAGGGGGGATAAGCATAAGGCGAAGCTGCACCCCCTACCCATAATTGAGGAACCCTTTCATAGGGTTGCCGTAGATATTGTAGGTCCCTTCCGGAAACCTAGCCCCTCGGGCAAACGGTACATCCTGACTGTAGTGGACTATGCCACGCGCTACCCCGAGGCGGTAGCTTTAACTAATATACATGCAGAGACGGTGGCTGAGGCGCTGATGCAGGTTTTCTCCCGGATGGGGCTACCCAGGGAGATCATCTCGGATCAGGGCACTCAGTTCACGGCAGAGGTTACCCAACAACTCTGGAAGTTCTGTAAAATTAAGCCTATAATTAGTGCTCCGTACCACCCCCAGACTAATGGGCTCTGCGAACGGTTCAATGGCACCTTAAAACAAATGCTCCGAACCTTCGCAGAGACTCACCGAGACTGGGAAAAATTCCTGCCGCACTTACTGTTTGCTTACAGGGAAGTGCCGCAGGAATCTACGGGATTTTCCCCTTTTGAGCTGCTATTCGGGAGGAGAGTAAGGGGACCCCTAGACTTGATTAGAGAGCACTGGGAGGGAGACCGTAGCGTGGACGGTACCCCTATTGTACCATATGTATTGGCCCTCCGAGATCGCCTGGAAGCACTCACCAAGACGGTAAAGGAAAACCTACAGGCAGCTCAGACGCGGCAGCGCACCTGGTACGATAGAGGCGCCAGGGACCGCAGCTTTCAGGTCGGACAGAAAGTTTTAATTTTAAAACCTGTCCGACACGATAAGCTACAGGCCGCCTGGCAAGGTCCTTATAGAGTGGTAGAACAACGATGTGACACCACATATATAATTGGCCACTGCGCAGGGAATGGGGGGCGACGCATGATCCATGTGAACATGCTGAAACCTTACCAGGAACGTTCAGAGGAGGTGACAGCGATCTGCGCCCCCACCTCTGAAGAGAGCGACAGCCTACCCCTCCCCGATCTGTTAGAAGACGGACAGCTGGCTGGGGATTTAGGAGCAGTTGTATTGGGGGATCGGTTGAGCCCACAGGAGCGTATCGAGGTACAACAGCTACTGCAGGAAAAGCAGGAAACCTTTTCTAATGTACCTGGATACACCCCTCTGGCTACCCACCGAGTAGACACCCCAGGTCAACTCCCCATGCGCCAGACCCCGTACCGCATCCCTGAAGCGGTCCGGGAGAATATGCGCAAAGAAATTGAGGAGATGATACAGTTAGGAGTGATTGAGCCCTCAGATAGTCCCTGGGCATCTCCAGTGGTCCTCGTACCAAAGCGGGACGGCACGACCCGCTTTTGCGTGGACTACAGGAGATTGAATGAGAAGACCGTATCCGACGCATACCCGATGCCTAGGATCGATGAGTTACTAGACCGGATGGCCAGGGGGCAATACCTTACCACGATTGATCTGTGCAAAGGGTATTGGCAGATTCCCCTGGCCCCGGACGCCATCCCCAAGTCCGCCTTTGTCACCCCATTCGGCCTGTACCAATTTAAGGTCATGCCGTTTGGGATGAAAAACGCGCCAGCTACCTTCCAGCGGATGGTGGACCGTCTCCTAGATGGGTTCCAAGACTATACCTGCGCATATCTCGATGATATTGCCATATTTAGCGATACCTGGCAGGAACACTTGGCCCATATAGGAGCGGTCCTAGACAGGATCAGGGAGGCTGGTTTGACCCTAAAACCAGCTAAGTGTAGTATCGGGATGGCCGAGGTACAGTACCTGGGCCACCGAGTGGGCTGTGGTAAGCAGAAGCCGGAACCCGCCAAAGTAGAGGCGGTATCCCAGTGGCCTACCCCGACGACTAAAACCCAGGTGTTAGCTTTCTTAGGGACAGCAGGGTATTATCGGAAGTTTGTCCCCAATTATAGTGCCCTGGCCAAGCCCCTCACTGACCTGACCCGTAAAAACCTTCCCCGCCAAGTAACCTGGACCCCGGAGTGTGAGCAGGCATTCCAAAACTTGAAAAATGCACTTGTTAATGCCCCTGTCTTGGCCGCTCCCAATCCAACTAAACGTTTTCTTGTCCACACAGACGCTTCTATGTTTGGATTGGGGGCAGTATTAAGCCAAGTCGGGGCCGATGGCGGAGAACATCCCGTGGCTTACATCAGTCGCAAACTTTTACCCCGGGAAGTAAGCTACGCCGCCATCGAGAAGGAATGCCTGGCTGTGGTGTGGGCCTTGAAGAAATTGCAACCCTATTTGTATGGACAGGCTTTTTCGCTGCTCACGGATCACAACCCGTTAGTCTGGCTGAACCGGGTGGCGGGGGACAATGCCAGGCTGCTGCGCTGGAGTTTGGCGCTACAGCCTTTTGACTTTAACATTCAATACCGCCCGGGTAAGCAAAATGGAAACGCCGACGGGTTGTCGCGACAAACTGATCTGGAGAAATGATCCGTGAGCACCCCGGACATCCCCAAGCCGATCCGTGGTGGATCAGACTGTGTATGCCGGCTTGTGGGCAAGGGGGAGCAGTGTAGCGGAATGCAGTAAGCCTGTCCTGCAAAATGCCTGTGTGACTGTGTCCGTATAATTTTTCCCTATGTTAAAATTGCTGTTCGTCTGTTTATTAGGTGAATTATATGTTATTCGGTAGTTTCCATCCGTACTACATACTTATGGAAACTACCGAACGGAGGGGCCACCCCGGAGAGAAGTGTGCCAGCAATTAAGGCTCACATTCTTTCCCAAACCACAAGTTAACCGGCATTAACCTTGTGTCTGGGTGGCCGCCATTCGACATGCGTACACGTGGCGGCGGCCATCTTACGCATGAAAATCCCAGCGGTGTTTGGTCGTCGAGTGCCTGGAACTCAAATCGGACACTCAGACAACCAAACACCGCTGAGACCTCCAGAGCTCCGTAACTGCCGAACGGAGAGACATAACGAATCCCCATTCGGTAGTAATAAAGTACCGAATGAGGGAATCACTATCTAGGCGAATGTAAATGTGGATGGCAATTGTAAATGTCTATTTTAACTACTGAACGGAGACCGACCGCAGGGCCCATTCTCATGGAACCCTTTTCGGATACCAACTCGTGTGCGGTCGGTCAAACTTCACTTGCCGGTAACTGCCGAACCCCTGGTCCGATCTGGGTGAATTTTGGATATTATATTCACCCAGATCAGGGCTACCCAGCGGTACCCTGATATTAAAGCTATATGATATTTTAGAGGTACATCCAAGTTTGGGGGAAACTACTGTACAACTTAAGGGGATTATGACCCACTCCGAGGGGAGGAGATGTGTGGGAGGTAACAAGAATGTTATTGGTTACTATCATAATTGTTGTAGTTCCCTCCCTTGCATGGGAGCAGGCTTTATAAGAAACCCTGGAATAAATGATTGCTAGTTCTACTCCTGAAACTGTGTGTCGTCCAGTTATTGGGAGTGCTGTGGGGATATTGCTGTACCGTTTTACCTGCTGGAAACTCTGCTGTGGATTTACTAATGACTTGTTCCTGAGCCTTCCTTGGATCTACAGTGGAGAATAGCTGCGAGAAATCAGCTCTCCGCTACACCGATAACTCATGTTCAGCCATTATTAACACAGAGAGCGAGGTTATATGGAGCCGGTTACCGATAACTCATGTTCAGCCATTATTAACACAGAGAGCGAGGTTATATGGAGCCGGTTACCGATAACTCATGTTCAGCCATTATTAACACAGAGAGCGAGGTTATATGGAGCCGGTTAACGATAACTCATGTTCAGCCATTATTAACACAGAGAGCGAGGTTATATGGAGCCGGTTACTGATAACTCATGGTCAGCCATTATTAACACAGAGAGCGAGGTTATATGGAGCCGGTTACCGATAACTCATGTTCAGCCATTATTAACACAGAGAGCGAGGTTATATGGAGCCGGTTACCGATAACTCATGTTCAGCCATTATTAACACAGAGAGCGAGGTTATATGGAGCCGGTTACCGATAACTCATGTTCAGCCATTATTAACACAGAGAGCGAGGTTATATGGAGCCGGTTACCGATAACTCATGTTCAGCCATTATTAACAGAGAGAGCGAGGTTATATGGAGCCGGTTACCGATAACTCATGTTCAGCCATTATTAACACAGAGAGCGAGGTTATATGGAGCCGGTTACCGATAACTCATGTTCAGCCATTATTAACACAGAGAGCGAGGTTATATGGAGCCGGTTACCGATAACTCATGTTCAGCCATTATTAACACAGAGAGCGAGGTTATATGGAGCCGGTTACCGATAACTCATGTTCAGCCATTATTAACACAGAGAGCGAGGTTATATGGAGCCGGTTACCGATAACTCATGTTCAGCCATTATTAACACAGAGAGCGAGGTTATATGGAGCCGGTTACCGATAACTCATGTTCAGCCATTATTAACAGAGAGAGCGAGGTTATATGGAGCCGGTTACCGATAACTCATGTTCAGCCATTATTAACACAGAGAGCGAGGTTATATGGAGCCGGTTACCGATAACTCATGTTCAGCCATTATTAACACAGAGAGCGAGGTTATATGGAGCCGGTTACCGATAACTCATGTTCAGCCATTATTAACACAGAGAGCGAGGTTATATGGAGCCGGTTACCGATAACTCATGTTCACCCATTATTAACACAGAGAGGGAGGTTATATGGAGCCGGTTACCGATAACGCCTCATGTTCAGCCATTATTAACACAGAGAGCGAGGTTATATGGAGCCGGTTACTGATAACTCATGTTCAGCCATTATTAACACAGAGAGCGAGGTTATATGGAGCCGGTTACCGATAACTCATGTTCAGCCATTATTAACACAGAGAGCGAGGTTATATGGAGCCGGTTACCGATAACTCATGTTCAGCCATTATTAACACAGAGAGCGAGGTTATATGGAGCCGGTTACCGATAACTCATGTTCAGCCATTATTAACACAGAGAGCGAGGTTATATGGAGCCGGTTACCGATAACTCATGTTCAGCCATTATTAACACAGAGAGCGAGGTTATATGGAGCCTGTTACCGATAACTCATGTTCAGCCATTATTAACACAGAGAGCGAGGTTATATGGAGCCGGTTACTGATAACTCATGGTCAGCCATTATTAACACAGAGAGCGAGGTTATATGGAGCCGGTTACCGATAACTCATGTTCCGCCATTATTAACACAGAGAGCGAGGTTATATGGAGTTAGTTACCGATAACTCATGTTCAGCCATTATTAACACAGAGAGCGAGGTTATATGGAGCCGGTTACCGATAACTCATGTTCAGCCATTATTAACACAGAGAGCGAGGTTATATGGAGCCGGTTAACGATAACTCATGTTCAGCCATTATTAACACAGAGAGCGAGGTTATATGGAGCCGGTTACTGATAACTCATGTTCAGCCATTATTAACACAGAGAGCGAGGTTATATGGAGCTGGTTACCGATAACTCATGTTCAGCCATTATTAACACAGAGAGCGAGGTTATATGGAGCCGGTTACCGATAACTCATGTTCAGCCATTATTAACACAGAGAGCGAGGTTATATGGAGCCGGTTACCGATAACTCATGTTCAGCCATTATTAACACAGAGAGCGAGGTTATATGGAGCCGGTTACCGATAACTCATGTTCAGCCATTATTAACACAGAGAGCGAGGTTATATGGAGCCGGTTAACGATAACTCATGTTCAGCCATTATTAACACAGAGAGCGAGGTTATATGGAGCCGGTTACCGATAACTCATGTTCAGCCATTATTAACACAGAGAGCGAGGTTATATGGAGCCGGTTACCGATAACTCATGTTCAGCCATTATTAACACAGAGAGCGAGGTTATATGGAGCCGGTTACCGATAACTCATGTTCAGCCATTATTAACACAGAGAGCGAGGTTATATGGAGCCGGTTACCGATAACTCATGTTCAGCCATTATTAACACAGAGAGCGAGGTTATATGGAGCCGGTTACCGATAACTCATGTTCAGCCATTATTAACACAGAGAGCGAGGTTATATGGAGCCGGTTACCGATAACTCATGTTCAGCCATTATTAACACAGAGAGCGAGGTTATATGGAGCCGGTTACCGATAACTCATGTTCAGCCATTATTAACACAGAGAGCGAGGTTATATGGAGCCGGTTACCGATAACTCATGTTCAGCCATTATTAACACAGAGAGCGAGGTTATATGGAGCCGGTTACCGATAACTCATGTTCAGCCATTATTAACACAGAGAGCGAGGTTATATGGAGCCGGTTACCGATAACTCATGTTCAGCCATTATTAACACAGAGAGCGAGGTTATATGGAGCCGGTTACCGATAACTCATGTTCACCCATTATTAACACAGAGAGCGAGGTTATATGGAGCCGGTTACCGATAACTCATGTTCAGCCATTATTAACACAGAGAGCGAGGTTATATGGAGCCGGTTACCGATAACTCATGTTCAGCCATTATTAACACAGAGAGCGAGGTTATATGGAGCCGGTTACCGATAACTCATGTTCAGCCATTATTAACACAGAGAGCGAGGTTATATGGAGCCGGTTACCGATAACTCATGTTCAGCCATTATTAACACAGAGAGCGAGGTTATATGGAGCCGGTTACCGATAACTCATGTTCAGCCATTATTAACACAGAGAGCGAGGTTATATGGAGCCGGTTACCGATAACTCATGTTCAGCCATTATTAACACAGAGAGCGAGGTTATATGGAGCCGGTTACCGATAACTCATGTTCTGCCATTATTAACACAGAGAGCGAGGTTATATGGAGCCGGTTAACGATAACTCATGTTCAGCCATTATTAACACAGAGAGCGAGGTTATATGGAGCCGGTTACCGATAACTCATGTTCAGCCATTATTAACACAGAGAGCGAGGTTATATGGAGACGGTTACCGATAACTCATGTTCAGCCATTATTAACACAGAGAGCGAGGTTATATGGAGCCGGTTACTGATAACTCATGTTCAGCCATTATTAACACAGAGAGCGAGGTTATATGGAGCCGGTTACCGATAACTCATGTTCAGCCATTATTAACACAGAGAGCGAGGTTATATGGAGCCGGTTACCGATAACTCATGTTCAGCCATTATTAACACAGAGAGCGAGGTTATATGGAGCCGGTTACCGATAACTCATGTTCAGCCATTATTAACACAGAGAGCGAGGTTATATAGAGCCGGTTACCGATAACTCATGTTCAGCCATTATTAACACAGAGAGCGAGGTTATATGGAGCCGGTTACCGATAACTCATGTTCAGCCATTATTAACACAGAGAGAGAGGTTATATGGAGCCGGTTACCGATAACTCATGTTCAGCCATTATTACTACAGAGAGCGAGGTTATATGGAGCCGGTTACCGATAACTCATGTTCAGCCATTATTAACAGAGAGAGCGAGGTTATATGGAGCCGGTTACCGATAACTCATGTTCAGCCATTATTAACACAGAGAGCGAGGTTATATGGAGACGGTTACCGATAACTCATGTTCAGCCATTATTAACACAGAGAGCGAGGTTATATGGAGCCGGTTACCGATAACTCATGTTCAGCCATTATTAACACAGAGAGCGAGGTTATATGGAGCCGGTTACCGATAACTCATGTTCAGCCATTATTAACACAGAGAGCGAGGTTATATGGAGCCGGTTACCGATAACTCATGTTCAGCCATTATTAACACAGAGAGCGAGGTTATATGGAGCCGGTTACCGATAACTCATGTTCAGCCATTATTAACACAGAGAGCGAGGTTATATGGAGTCGGTTACCGATAACTCATGTTCAGCCATTATTAACACAGAGCGAGGCTATACAGGGGCTAGGAATTACACGACAGCTCTTCTGCTGTACAGGTGATAAGAAAGGAACGAATGACAGGTGTGGCATGTTTTCGAGGATTGTTTTGACCTTTGCACACACCATGCTGTAGGAGATCAGGTGACATGTAGTCTGATGCTGCAGTTTGATAACATCATGTGACATTTTTCTCATTCCGTGTCCCATGACTGCTGTGACGGACCGTGTGCTGCAATAAACCAGTTAGATTAGGAAGTGAGAGCTCACAGAGGATTCACACACAGGAATCACAGAGTTTGTGGTGAAAACAGCTGAAATAGACTAAAATGAAGTGAATGAACTCCACGTATTTTTACACGTATCTTTATACTTTATTTATAAAACACATTTCTCTGTGCTGTACATGGGAATGATTTATTTTCTGAATTTAATGGATAGAAAATAATAAAACCACAAAATGTGACACTGATTCACTATAGATTTCCTTGTGAGGAACCTTCATTTTGTAAATTGTCTTATTTGGCCTTGATCGTAGTTTATGGGACCTAGTTGACCACAATCCTATGTGACACAATGCTAAGAGAATGGCCACCTACGAGCTTGGCTACTACACTGGTAATGTAGTAGCCAAGCTCCTGTTATACTGGCAAGGGAGGTACATGTCACCAGGCCACAAGCAGGGGCATGTCTGCTAAAAAGTGGTGTCTATTGCAGCCCAGTTGCTAGTAATGTACCCACCAAGGAGGGGGACATAGTGTCCACCAATGGGGCTCCAATTAAATGATCATACAGGGTGGACATAGCGGGTAGCCAGCAGGTGGGGACTATATTTAATTAACCGGGAGGACATCATGGATGGCGGGTGAAACGATGGGCAGTGGGTAGGAACTAGAAAGAGAGGTGGAATTGTTGGCTAGCAGTCCCTGGACCCATAGCCACCACACACCCCAATTTAAAAAAATACCTACAACCCTCACCTAAAATAAGATAATATTTACCATTAGATGTTGTCAGTCTTCTTAAAAGTTTATGTCTTCAGTCCAAAAATAAATAAAGTACCAGGAGTACCGTCACAACTAATACAATTTAATAAGAAAGGAACGGATCACAGAAAAAAAATCTGTAAAGAAACATGCAACAAAATAATAATAATATATCTTCGCGCCACTACGGAGAGCAGGATGAGCTTCTATACCCGGACCGAGTGCGTTCACCGGTCAGCTTCCTCTGTGCTGTCATGGGGATATGATGCACTTCAGGTTCCGGCGCAATCTCTCCAATGAGGGGACTTTGGTCACACCACCATAAATGTGATATTCTTTGAATCCTATCACAGTGTTCACAGAGAGAAATTATAGCCCTCTCCACCAAATCATCAGTCAAAGCCTAATGTAGGGGTAAAGCAGAACATGTTGATTGAACGCACACCACATACATTTTTACTCCCCAAATAAAGATTCCCCCACATTAGGTGATCCATACGTTTCAATGTAACCCAATCCCATCCCGGTATCACTCTGTCTGCTCTGATAAGTGTTAATTAGATCAGTTAATATGATCAGTCCAGAGTTAATGATTATTTTTCCCATGCTGTTTCCTGTCCAGACAGGAAGTCAGGGAATCTGAGCCTCAACACTTCCTTCCCAACACAGCATCCCGACTAACCAGACATCTCTCGGTAGCTCGCCCCCTCAGCTACCCACTGTCCAAAAAGCACCTGGATCAGAGCAACAGTACATTAAAGTACAGCAAAGTTGCAGGGATCCTCCCATACAGTACCGAGTTCCATAGTCTGTGAAGCTGGCCTCCAAGCCCCTCCACGAGCCAGGGGCACAGGGGCATCTATCACAGCTGTAAGCCAACCAAAAAGTCACTCTCAGAAACTCAAGGAAGCAAGGTGAAAGGTTAGTGTAGGACCCACCTGAGAGGTTTGCCTTGACATAGTAGATGGGCTAAACTCTCTCATGGCCATTGGAGAATCTAAAAAAAAACTATTTGTTTAAATTTACATAGGGATTTGGGAAGAGTACAGGTAACTTTTTTTCCTTGCTTTTTACAATAACTGAAATTTGTAAATTATTTTACAGCCCCCCATTATCAATAGAAGAGCATACACTCACTGTCCATGGACTGGGGGCTGGGGTTGACCTTACATCCCTCCACATTTATCATTATTAAAGCACTGCCACCCATTCATGAAGGCTGAGGGGGATTTTAGGTAGCCCCATGTTCATTAATTATAGCCTTTGTAGCGGAGAGCTGATTTCTCGCAGCTATTCTCCACTTTAGATCCAAGGAAGGCTCAGGAACAAGTCATTAGTAAATCCACAGCAGAGTTTCCAGCAGGTAAAAAGGTACAGAAATATCCCCACAGCACTCCCAATAACTGGACGACACACAGTTTCAGGAGTAGAACTGACAATTGTTTATTTCAGGGTTTCTTATAAAGCCTGCTCCCATGCAAGGGAGGGAACTACAATAATTATGACAGTGACCAATGCAGGGCTTGTTACCTCCCACACATCTCCTCCCCTCGGTGTGAGTCATAATCCCCTTAACTTGTACAGGACTTTACCCCAAACTTGGATGTACCCCTAAACCATCACATATCCTCAATATTAGGGTACCGCTAGGTAGCCCTGATCTGGGTGAATATAATATCCAAAATTCACCCAGATCGGACCGGTGGTTCGGCAGTTACCAGAAGGTGAAGTTTGACCGACCGCACACGAGTTGGTATCCGATACGCTCGATACGCTCCTGTGGGCTTAACCGATCCCCCAGTACAACTGCTCCTAAATCCCCAGCCATCTGTCCGTCCTCTAACAGATCGGGGAGGGGTAGGCTGTCGCCTTCTTCAGAGGTGGGGGCGCAGATAGCTGTCACCTCCTCTGATCGCTCTTGGTAAGGCTTCAGCATGTTCACATGGATCATGCGTCGCCCCCCATTCCCTGCGCAGTGGCCAATTATATAAGTGGTGTCACACCGTTGCTCTACCACCTTATAAGGGCCTTGCCAGGCGGCCTGTAGCTTATCGTGTCGGACAGGTTTTAAAATTAAAACTTTCTGTCCGACCTGAAAGCTACGGTCCCTGGCGCCTCTATCGTACCAGGTGCGCTGACGCGTCTGAGCTGCCTGTAGGTTTTCCTTTACCGTCTTTGTGAGAGCTTCCAGGCGATCTCGGAGGGCCAACACATATGGTACAATAGGGGTGCCGTCAGCGCTACGGTCTCCCTCCCAGTGTTCTCTAATCAAGTCCAGGGGTCCCCTTACTCTCCTCCCGAAAAGCAGTTCAAAGGGAGAAAATCCCGTAGATTCCTGCGGCACCTCCCTGTAAGCAAACAGTAAGTGCGGCAGGAATTTTTCCCAGTCTCGGTGGGTCTCTGAGAAGGTTCGGAGCATCTGTTTTAAGGTGCCATTGAACCGTTCGCAGAGCCCATTAGTCTGGGGGTGGTACGGGGCACTAATGATGGGCTTAATCTTACAGAACTTCCAGAGCTGTTGGGTGACCTCTGCCGTGAACTGAGTGCCCTGATCCGAGATGATCTCCCTGGGTAACCCCATCCGGGAGAAAATCTGCATCAGCGCCTCAGCCACCGTCTCTGCATGGATATTAGTTAAGGCTACCGCCTCGGGGTAGCGAGTGGCGTAGTCCACTACGGTCAAAATGTACCGTTTGCCTGATGGGCTAGGCTTCCGGAAGGGGCCTACAATGTCTACTGCAACCCTATGAAAGGGTTCCTCAATTATGGGTAGGGGGTGCAGCTTTGCCTTACGCTTATCCCCCCTCTTTCCTACCCTCTGGCACGTATCGCAGGTATTACAATACCTGCGCACCTCCTGGCTAATCCCTGGCCAGAAGAAACTTTGGGTCAGCCGATATCTGGTACGGCTGACCCCCAAATGTCCGGATAGCGGAATATCGTGCGCTATCCGGAGTAATTCGGTTCGGTACCTCTGCGGTACCACGAGCTGTCTTGCAGTTATGGGTTCTGACCCAGCTATCTCTTTACTCGTTTCCCGGTATAATAACTGCCTGTCCCATACAAATCTTTCCCCCTCCGCCCCAGGTTGGATAGAGGTGACCTTGTCTCGATATACTTGTAAGGTAGGGTCAGTGATCACCTCGGCTACAAACTCGTCAGGAGGGGCCCACGGCATACAGTCTAGGGAAGGGGAGGAATCTCTTACCTGGACCTCCGGCAGTGCGTTGTGGTTGTGCTGGGTGCGGGCCTGTTGCCTGGTGACTACTGGGTGTGCTTCCTCAGTAGTTTGTGGTTCAAAGGCGGAGGTGAGTTTGCCCAGATCATTCCCTAGGACCACCTCCGCAGGTAATTGCGGCATTAGTCCCACTTCCACATTCCCAAACCCCGCACCCCAATGCAAGTGTACCCGGGCTGTGTCTAGCCGATACACGGCTCCCCCTGCAACCCTGACAGCCACAGTCTTATTCAGTTTGGCTTTGTCCGAAACCAAATGACTTTGCACCAGGGTGATGGTGGCTCCCGAGTCTCTGAGCCCCTGCATAGGCTTCCCTTCGAGATATACGGTCTGCCTATGGTGCTGTCGATTATCCGCCTGTGCTTGTAAGGGATTGGCCTCATGCAGCACTTCCCACTGTTCCACAGTCGTGACTGGAACGGCAGAGCTGTAGGGAAGTGGTACCTCATCTTGGTAGTGATGCGCGGCTGCTCTCGGTGGTGGTGGTGGAGGCCCTGGTCGGATCCAGGTGTTGCGGTCTCTAGACTGTGGACACTCTCGTTGGAAATGTCCCCACTTCTGGCATCGGTGGCATTGCACAGAAGCAGGTGTGCGGTATCTCTGCTGTGCTGCTGCTGGTGCTGGTGGAGGGAGTTGTCTTGGTGGGGGTTGAGGGTTAGGAGAGAAGGAATTCCCCCCTGGTGGCCGCATGGCAGGTTTGGTACTCACTGCCTTGGTCTGTCTGCGAGCGTCCATAAAATCATCTGCCTTTTTGGCAGCCTCGGTGAGGGTGGTGGGGTTACGATCCCTCACCCATTCCTGTAGTTCTGAGGATATCCCCTCATAAAACTGCTCCAACAGCAGCATTTGTAACAAGTCCTCCATGGACCGCGCTTTACTGGACTGCATCCACCCAAGAGCTGCCCTTTCCAGTCGGCAAGCCCACTCTGCATGCGAATCTTTGTCCGCCTTTTTCAATTCCCTGAAGCGCCTCCGGTATGCCTCTGCTGTTATTGCATACCGGGCCAGGATAATTTCTTTTACCCGGTTATAGTTCCTAATTTCAATATCAGGCACAGTGCGGTAAGCTTCAGCTGCCCTTCCTGACAGCCGTCCTGCTAATATGGGTACCCACTCTTCCCTTGGTATGTTATGCAGCGTACACAGTCTCTCAAAGTCTTGGAGGAAGGCATCTATATCCTCCTCTGCTTCCACATACGTTTTAAAAGCTTGATAGGGAATTTTGGGCTTACCCTCTTGTGCCACAGCTCCTGCTGCACTTCTTTCCGGTGTTTGTGGTCTCCTGTTTCTCATCACAAACTCCTGCACCTCTGTCATCGTTTTAGAGATGATCTCTGTTGGTGGGTTTTCTCCATAAAAGGCCAGTCTGAATTGTAAGTGCCTTTGGAACTCCTCCTGTTCTGTTTCAGGTCTTTGTTCCGTGGCCTGGACCTCTTCTGCTCTGTACTCTGCCATTACTTCGGTGATACGCGTTGCTTTGGATTTGCTGCTGGCAGAACCACCTTTCGCTTCTAGAAGGTCTTTCAATGTGGTTCTCTTTAGCGTGGAAAGGTCAATCTCCATTAATCCTTGTTCCTCTGTGAGTCTGGATCCCAGCGCTGCCAACCAATGTAGCGGAGAGCTGATTTCTCGCAGCTATTCTCCACTTTAGATCCAAGGAAGGCTCAGGAACAAGTCATTAGTAAATCCACAGCAGAGTTTCCAGCAGGTAAAAAGGTACAGAAATATCCCCACAGCACTCCCAATAACTGGACGACACACAGTTTCAGGAGTAGAACTGACAATTGTTTATTTCAGGGTTTCTTATAAAGCCTGCTCCCATGCAAGGGAGGGAACTACAATAATTATGACAGTGACCAATGCAGGGCTTGTTACCTCCCACACATCTCCTCCCCTCGGTGTGAGTCATAATCCCCTTAACTTGTACAGGACTTTACCCCAAACTTGGATGTACCCCTAAACCATCACATATCCTCAATATTAGGGTACCGCTAGGTAGCCCTGATCTGGGTGAATATAATATCCAAAATTCACCCAGATCGGACCGGTGGTTCGGCAGTTACCAGAAGGTGAAGTTTGACCGACCGCACACGAGTTGGTATCCGAAAAGGGTTCCACGTGAATGGGCCCTGCGGTCGGTCTCCGTTCGGCAGATAAAACAGACATTTCTAACAGCCATCCATACTTTAATCCACCCAGATAGTGATTCCCTCATTCGGTACTTTGTAACTACCGAATGGGGATTTGTTAGGACTCTCCGTTCGGTAGTTACGGAGCTCTGGAGGTCTCAGCGGTGTTTGGTTGTCTGAGTGTCCGATTTGGGTTCCAGACACTCGACGACACAACACCGCTGAGATTTTCATGCGTAAGATGGCCGCCGCCACGTGTACGCATGCCGAATGGCGGCCACCCCGATACAATGTTAACTTGTGGTTTTTGGAGAGAATGTGAACCTTAATTGTTGGCACACTTCTCTCCGGGGTGGTCCCTCCGTTCGGTAGTTTCCATAAGTATATAGTACGGAGGGAAACTACCGAATAACATATAATTCACACTTTACATACATGAATAGCAATTCAACACAGGTAAAATTATAATGAATATAGTCACACAGGCAGTTTGCAGGACAGGCTTACGGCGTTCCGCTACAGCCTTTAACCACTGACCACAAGGGACAGGGGACACACTAAGTCCCCTGTCTCCATTTTAGTTTAGTGACTAAAAGCTGATATACAGACAGACAGCATGCAGAATGACAGCTGATATACAGACAGACAGCATGCAGAATGACAGCTGATATACAGACAGACAGCATGCACAGTGACAGCTAATATACAGACAGACAGCATGCACAGTGACCGCTAATATACAGACAGACAGCATGTACAGTGACAGCTGATATACAGACAGACAGCATGCACAGTGACAGCTAATAGACAGACAGACAGCATGCACAGTGACAGCTAATAGACAGACAGACAGCATGCACAGTGACAGCTAATATACAGACAGACAGCATGCACAGCGACAGCTGATATACAGACAGACAGCATGCACAGTGACAGCTAATATACAGACAGACAGCATGCACAGTGACAGCTAATAGACAGACAGACAGCATGCACAGTGACAACTGATATACAGACAGTGTGACAAATGCTCCTTCCTGTGTACATTTGCCACAGACTGCTTGCGAATGTAGAAGCGAGCCTTCTGCCCCCGACTATGGTCCAGGTCTGGGACACCGTTTGGGAGTTACTCTGCCCAGCTGCCATTAACAGCTTTCCCTGGGTGCCCCTGGTACGGTACTTTCCCTTCATGCGAATGCAACCGAACGCTGGCTCTCTGGCGGCCGTTTGCATTTACCAAACACACGAATAGTCCCAGCGGTACTTAGCTGCGACCGTTATGGAACTAATTTCAGCATGAGGACTTTGTGGGTTCCCGGTCACCTCAGCTGGACTTAGCCGCGAATGTTATGGAACTGTTTTCAGCATGAGGTTACCACGCGGTTCCCAGACAACTTGGACCCCGGTTTTAAACAACTTTGAAATCTGCCAGGAGAGCGCTTTTTGGAGGGAAGGTGCCTGAGACTAAGTGAAACAAACGCTACCTAAGAGCCAGGCAGAGCACCCTGTATTGCGGCTAAAGGAGCTCCCGAAGGTTTACCGGCAAAAGCACCAAACGCCCTGGAACTATTTTGGGCATAGGACCACGTGTGTGGCCGGTTAGAACTTTAACACGGTGGTGTTTCCCCTACACTACATGGATCTAAACGCTATTTGGAGAACTTGGGCGCTCAGATCAGGGCTATTTAACAATGTATTATTTGTGGGGTTATTTTATGATTTTATTTTGTTTTTGGGTATTTTTATGTTTGTTTGCCTCTCTGTTCCTGGGAGATAATTAGCTTACCGATCTTTAACAAATTATCTCCCAGACCCAGAGATTCCTGGCAGGGGCTTGTGGTGAAGACAAAGGAGACCCCCTGCTAGCGTTTGTGTATAAAAAGGCTGTGTTTAAATACATTAAATCAGTTGTACTCCCAGAACTATGTGTCGTCTAGTTACTGGGAGGGAAAGAGCTATTCATTGCTCAGGATCTGGTTCTAGCTTGTGGAGGATTCAGCGGGGAGAGTCCTTGAAAGGACTAGAGCTCCCAGGACTGTGTGTCCTCCAGTCCATGTGAGGGAATAGAGCTAGTTCCCTATCGTTTTCCAGGACAGAGAGGCTCCAGGAGGGCCCCAGACAAGCCTGTTCCAGGTAGGAAGCGGTCCTTGGTGGAGATACCCAGCCTGGGTTCAGGGAGCATGCACAATGACAGCTGATATACAGACTCTAGCAGTGCTCCAATACCCGGCATAGGTATCTCCGCTATTCCTTACTCTAAGACCCTTTGCCCCCAGCAACTAGACAACACGTAGTTCTGGGAGTCAACTGGTTTTATTCCTGCCACACATTGCCCCTAGCCAGGGCCAGACTGGCACACCGGAATACAGGGAAATCTCCCGGTGGCTGCAGCACTTAGGGCCGGGGAGAGAGCCATAATACCTAATTATGGAGGCAGGGTCTTGGGGCCGGTTCAGCCGCATTGAGGATGCGGTGGCCGGAGGGAGCACTACAGGGAGGAAGCTTTCTGGCACCCAAGCCCCGCCCCCACGCTCAACCTCAGCCCCCAATTAGAAGCTCAGCCCCCTGATCTCAAGCTGCTGACTTCAGGGCAGGAAGAGGGCAGGAAATGAAGTTCTCACCTCCCAGGGCTTCCACAGCAGCAGCTTGCAATGCCAGGTAGGCTTCAAATATACTGCAGCTAGTGAGTGAGAGTGATCCTTTGTGTGTGTGTGTGTGTGTGTGTGCCTGCTGTTGTGAGCATGTGTGTGTCAGTGAGCATATCTGTAGTAAGCACGTATGTGTGTTAGTGAGCATGTCTGTAGTAAGCATGTATGTGTGTGTCAGTGAGCATGTCTTATTAAGCATGTATGTGTCAGTGAGCATGTCTCTATTAAGCATGTATGTGTGTGTTAGTGAGCTTGTCTGTAGTAAGCATGTATGTGTGTCAGTGAGCTTGTGTCAGGTTTCAAAACTGACATGTGACGGACCGCTGGCACTCCGACCGAGTACTGTTACGGTTGCCTCCAGGCTGGCTGGAAGTTGGACCGTAGAAAGGATGCTCCTAGCGCTCCCCAAAGGACCATCAGCACCGTAGACACCATAACTACTGTATAGACACCATTAGTACTGCAGACTCCACGAACCGCCACTGCTGGGCCAGGATCTCTCCGTCTGCTATCCACCCTGGACCTACGACCAGGCTCCAGGTTCCAGTTGGTGAACCTCTTCCTTCTGCAGAGTGAAGCAGGATCAGGAACAAGAGCTCTTACAAGAGCTCAGTAGCTAAGGGAGTATGAAGAGCATAGCAATCCCTGTAGTGATTACAGCTGTCCCCTACAAACATGAGTCAAAGCTGCAAGTTAGAGGATCAAGTCATTCTGTTTATTTGGCACCAAAAGAACCTTCTTTTATGACGGTTTCCCTTAGATAGGACCACCCACAGGGTGTTACAAAACAACCAATCATACACGTACATTACCGAAAACACTCCCAGCAATTACACACAAAATCCTCCCCTCCGCCTGTGATATAATTATGTTACACAATGGGTTAACATAATTATCACAGACAGTAAAAATACAGTTTTTACACATACCCTGTAACTTTAAAACCATACGTTGAATCTTCATAAAATTGACATATTTAGAATCAACAACCTTTAAATATATACATAACCAAAAATCACACATCCCTCCAGTGGATAAAAAGATAGACGGAAGTCCTTTATGACCGACTGTGCGGTCGGTCAATTTCATGCAGAAAAACGACTAATTCCCATTCGAACGAGCGTTCAAATCTTCGAACAGGACTTAGTCTCTGCAGCTGAAAGTTCAGTATGGGAGAAGGTAAGGGTCAGCGGTATTCGCGGAAATGTGTAGCCGACTTCAGTTCCATTAATTTGCATACACATACCGCTGACCTTGTTCGAATGAACAAAGATGGCCGCCGCCACGTGTTGGTTTGCACGAACTGCGGCCACCCAGCGCTCGGCAATTAACCTGCAGTAACCTCCCAGCCTGGGAGGTAAATTGCCTGCACACTTCCACTTCTGGGTGGTCTGCCTGTGTGGTACTTGGTTCAGTAAGCCCCATTTACTGAACCAAGTGGGAGAAAGCCAGGAACAAAGTATATTAAAGGTTTGGGGACACCGTCTTAAAGGGGCATTGTTCAACAAAGTCACAATATGTCCCCAGATGGTTCTTAAAGGGCCATACACATCCAATAAAAGTCCATAAGTTTTCAGGGGCACAATCTCCCAGGGGCCATAGTCATGAGGAAGGAGGCTGGCAAACAGGCTTCTCCACAATCCAGGGAAGCAGGGCAATTTATCATTTAAAGGGCCAGTTACAAATAGCAGTTTGTAACAAGTACCTCCGCCAATCGATGCTCCTAGCGCATGCCGAGGGCTCCAAGCACTCCAGCCGACACCATCAGCACTGCGGGCCCCACTTCCAGCAATGCAGCTGTGCCGGGGTCTCGCCGTCTCTCACCCACCCTGTATCCATGACCATGACCAGGATCCAGCTCCCAGTGGGTGAACCTCTCCTAAATCCAGTGAGCATAACAGGAACAAATCAAGCTCTTACAAGAGCTTACTCTGGGGAGTAAGTGATTATAGCAATCCCCAGAGTGTAGGTATACCTTTCCCCAAGCAAGGCCCTGGGGAGTCAGCACAGCTAAACGGACAAGGGCACATGTATGAGTGTGGGGATGGTGCTAGTGATTGGCTGTGATTGGCTGTATGTGTTTAGGGGAGTGGTTATGGGTTTGTATCGGGGCAGGGATCATCTTACCTCTGGCCAGCAAACAACTTCCCTCCCACCCACCCTAATTTATGTTTCTTGTTTCGTCTCAACTAGCGGGGAGCGTGTCCTTGCCAACAGGGTTGGGGAGCAGATGGAATGTCAGGAGATGGACATGGTGGGTCTCAACCTCCCCTGCTCTGTAAGGTAAACTTTCAAGTTACCGAATTGGACGTGCCCACCAAGCAAAAAGGTGGTTAGAGCATTTAAGATGATGGGAATTTGGTATGGACGAGGGAGGAGGCGAGACACCAGTGGGTAAAGTTTTTTTGGTGCATAGGCACCTGGTTAAGTTCGTTGGCAAGGACGGTTATTTAAGTTGGAGGCTGTAGGGCAATAAGTATTAATTGATATGTTAATTATGGTCATAGGCGTGCGCAGCCTATTGCATTAGGGTGTGCACCCTAAAGCACAAGCACACGCTGCGTATATATATATATATGTATGTGTGTGTGTGTGTGTGTATATATATATAAACACACATATACACTGGTGTGTGTGTGTGTGTGCTGTGCGAGGGTGCTGTAAGTGTGATGTGTGTGTGAGGGTGCTGGTAGTGTGCTATGTGGGTGAGGGTGTTTGTGTGTGTGTGCACTTGTGAGGGTGCTGTTAATGTACTGTGTGAGCGCTTGTGAGGGTGCTGTTTGTGTGTGAGGGTACTGGTAGTGTGCTGTGTGTGTGTGTTTGTGAGGGTACTGTTTGTGTGCTGTGTATGTGTGTGAGGGTGCTGTGTGTGTGTGTGTGTGTGTGTGTGTGCTGTATGTGTGTGTGTGCTGTGTGTGGGTGCTGTTTGTGAGTGTTCTGTTTGTGTGCTGTGTGTGTGAGGGTGCTGTTTGTGAGGGTACTGTTAGTGTGCTGTGTGTGTGTGAGGGTGCTGTTTGTGAGGGTACTGTTAGTGTGCTGTGTGTGTGTGAGGGTGCTGTTTGTGAGGGTACTGTTAGTGTGCTGTGTGTGTATAAGGGTGCTGTTTGTGTGGGTGCTGTATGTGTGTGGGTGCTGTGTGGGTGCTGTTTGTTTGCTGTATGTGTGGGTGCTATGTGTGCTGTATGTGTGTGTGCTGGATGTGTTCTGTGTGTGTGCTGTATGTTTGGGTGATTTGTGGGGGTGGAGGTGGGGGCAGATTAGTTCATAAATATCCCCCCTCCCTTCTTACCTTATGTGACGAGAGCAATCTCGCCACATTGCATTGGAGGAGCCTGGTTGCACGCCTGCTGCCTTTGGATTATGGACCGGCAGTTAAAGGGTTAAGTTTACTGTGCAGAAAGGTTTATTCCTTCCTTTCTGCACAGCCTTTTGTCAGCCTCCCCAGAGCCGTGGGAAGCCGGCCGGCGCCGTTAATTGGCCACCCAGAAGCTGGCGTGTGCCTCCAATCGACCTCCCTGAAGCCGCGGTTAACCGTGGCTTAACGAGCGTGTGCCGGCAATTGACCACCCAGTAGCTGCGGTTAACAGCTTAATTGCTTGTTACTGGGTGGTCGCGGTTACACCTAGCCGCCACACGATGGCGGTGTTCTGGAGCTCCCCGGGCAGCCAGCGCTTTTCTGCCCGGCTTTCATGCACCAAACCCGGACACTGTCAGCCAAGCACCACTGACTTACCAACCTACGGGTTTTTACCTCCGTTCATGAACCGAACGGCGGAGCATTCGGGACTTTGAATTTATATCCCAATCTATGTGGAAGTACCCAGATAGCCTGCCATGAAGCCTGTTCGTGGAATTAAAGACTTTGGCTCCATGGCGATTAAACTGTATTCTTGTGGTCTGAGTGCCATTCACCTAATAATGTGCACTCAGACCTGAGCTATCTGGGGATATGTTAAATGCCTGTGTGTTATATGTAAAATGTAACTTTATGTATTTTATGGTGTTTCACTGTCTTTGTGTCCCCACGTGCATAATGGCGATTTGCCTTTGTCCTGGGAGATAATTGGATTACTTCTCAATTATCTCCAGGGCAGAGGAGAGGAAGCCAGGATGCATAGTGGGGATGTTTTACTGCTGTATGTCTGTAATTGGTACTTGTCTGTCCGTTGTTACAGTCTTCCATCTGGTCCCCTAGGGGAGTGTCCACCAGGTGGGAGACCTGCATAAATACAGGGTAGCCCTCAATAAAGAGACCACTGCTTGACCCTCAACACGGAGCCTTGTCTCGTTCTTGGGGGGATTCACTGTATGCTGATAGGGACTGATTGCCAGGAGTGTAAGCCGCTTGGGAGCTTTTCCTGTTCGTCTGCTAGCAGCTATTCGTGAGGTTCCAGTTCAGGAGTTTGGAGTGCTACCTTATTCCCTTGTATGCAGTTCAGGAGTTTGGTGCATTCACTTATATCCAATTCGTGAGTTTTGGGTGATTCTACAGTAGCTGTGCCTGTCTTTGAAAAGGGGATTGTCGCCTAAACGATTTTAACCCCTTGTCCGCTGAAACGGTCCGTTACACCTTATGTAGGGAGGGGGATCCTTCCTTGCTGCCTGTAATGGAGTGCAATGTTAAAATCCACGATCTCCGCTGGTATTAAGGGTAAATCCACAGTCAGCGCTGAAAAGTAAGGCAATATCCTTGCTCACGGTGCCTAGAGAGATATCAGCTATGCCTCACTGATGATGCCTAACAAGGCTGAAACGATCGTCTGGGGTTGCTGTATCTCTCGTGCAGAGAGAACTTGCTGGCATTTCGGATCTGGACTGCCCTTGTGGGTGGGACCAGTCTGATATGCTTCAGATATGTTCTCTCTGTAATGGCACAAGATGAGCTAAAACCAGCTTGAGTTCTGAGCGGGGACCCACCGAAGGGCAGGCTATTTCAGCTGCTGTCCGTTCTCAGAATACTCTTGCGACCCGTTTTTTTTCTCTCCATAAGTTTAAAGGGTAATCCAGACGTGGACCCCTTGCTCACGGTGCCTAGAGAGATATCAGCTATGCCTCACTGATGATGCCTAACAAGGCTGAAACGATCGTCTGGGGTTGCTGTATCTCTCGTGCAGAGAGAACTTGCTGGCATTTCGGATCTGGACTGCCCTTGTGGGTGGGACCAGTCTGATATGCTTCAGATATGTTCTCTCTGTAATGGCACAAGATGAGCTAAAACCAGCTTGAGTTCTGAGCGGGGACCCACCGAAGGGCAGGCTATTTCAGCTGCTGTCCGTTCTCAGAATACTCTTGCGACCCGTTTTTTTTCTCTCCATAAGTTTAAAGGGTAATCCAGACGTGGACCCCTTGCTCACGGTGCCTAGAGAGATATCAGCTATGCCTCACTGATGATGCCTAACAAGGCTGAAACGATCGTCTGGGGTTGCTGTATCTCTCGTGCAGAGAGAACTTGCTGGCATTTCGGATCTGGACTGCCCTTGTGGGTGGGACCAGTCTGATATGCTTCAGATATGTTCTCTCTGTAATGGCACAAGATGAGCTAAAACCAGCTTGAGTTCTGAGCGGGGACCCACCGAAGGGCAGGCTATTTCAGCTGCTGTCCGTTCTCAGAATACTCTTGCGACCCGTTTTTTTTCTCTCCATAAGTTTAAAGGGTAATCCAGACGTGGACCCCTTGCTCACGGTGCCTAGAGAGATATCAGCTATGCCTCACTGATGATGCCTAACAAGGCTGAAACGATCGTCTGGGGTTGCTGTATCTCTCGTGCAGAGAGAACTTGCTGGCATTTCGGATCTGGACTGCCCTTGTGGGTGGGACCAGTCTGATATGCTTCAGATATGTTCTCTCTGTAATGGCACAAGATGAGCTAAAACCAGCTTGAGTTCTGAGCGGGGACCCACCGAAGGGCAGGCTATTTCAGCTGCTGTCCGTTCTCAGAATACTCTTGCGACCCGTTTTTTTTCTCTCCATAAGTTTAAAGGGTAATCCAGACGTGGACCCCTTGCTCACGGTGCCTAGAGAGATATCAGCTATGCCTCACTGATGATGCCTAACAAGGCTGAAACGATCGTCTGGGGTTGCTGTATCTCTCGTGCAGAGAGAACTTGCTGGCATTTCGGATCTGGACTGCCCTTGTGGGTGGGACCAGTCTGATATGCTTCAGATATGTTCTCTCTGTAATGGCACAAGATGAGCTAAAACCAGCTTGAGTTCTGAGCGGGGACCCACCGAAGGGCAGGCTATTTCAGCTGCTGTCCGTTCTCAGAATACTCTTGCGACCCGTTTTTTTTCTCTCCATAAGTTTAAAGGGTAATCCAGACGTGGACCCCTTGCTCACGGTGCCTAGAGAGATATCAGCTATGCCTCACTGATGATGCCTAACAAGGCTGAAACGATCGTCTGGGGTTGCTGTATCTCTCGTGCAGAGAGAACTTGCTGGCATTTCGGATCTGGACTGCCCTTGTGGGTGGGACCAGTCTGATATGCTTCAGATATGTTCTCTCTGTAATGGCACAAGATGAGCTAAAACCAGCTTGAGTTCTGAGCGGGGACCCACCGAAGGGCAGGCTATTTCAGCTGCTGTCCGTTCTCAGAATACTCTTGCGACCCGTTTTTTTTCTCTCCATAAGTTTAAAGGGTAATCCAGACGTGGACCCCTTGCTCACGGTGCCTAGAGAGATATCAGCTATGCCTCACTGATGATGCCTAACAAGGCTGAAACGATCGTCTGGGGTTGCTGTATCTCTCGTGCAGAGAGAACTTGCTGGCATTTCGGATCTGGACTGCCCTTGTGGGTGGGACCAGTCTGATATGCTTCAGATATGTTCTCTCTGTAATGGCACAAGATGAGCTAAAACCAGCTTGAGTTCTGAGCGGGGACCCACCGAAGGGCAGGCTATTTCAGCTGCTGTCCGTTCTCAGAATACTCTTGCGACCCGTTTTTTTTCTCTCCATAAGTTTAAAGGGTAATCCAGACGTGGACCCCTTGCTCACGGTGCCTAGAGAGATATCAGCTATGCCTCACTGATGATGCCTAACAAGGCTGAAACGATCGTCTGGGGTTGCTGTATCTCTCGTGCAGAGAGAACTTGCTGGCATTTCGGATCTGGACTGCCCTTGTGGGTGGGACCAGTCTGATATGCTTCAGATATGTTCTCTCTGTAATGGCACAAGATGAGCTAAAACCAGCTTGAGTTCTGAGCGGGGACCCACCGAAGGGCAGGCTATTTCAGCTGCTGTCCGTTCTCAGAATACTCTTGCGACCCGTTTTTTTTCTCTCCATAAGTTTAAAGGGTAATCCAGACGTGGACCCCTTGCTCACGGTGCCTAGAGAGATATCAGCTATGCCTCACTGATGATGCCTAACAAGGCTGAAACGATCGTCTGGGGTTGCTGTATCTCTCGTGCAGAGAGAACTTGCTGGCATTTCGGATCTGGACTGCCCTTGTGGGTGGGACCAGTCTGATATGCTTCAGATATGTTCTCTCTGTAATGGCACAAGATGAGCTAAAACCAGCTTGAGTTCTGAGCGGGGACCCACCGAAGGGCAGGCTATTTCAGCTGCTGTCCGTTCTCAGAATACTCTTGCGACCCGTTTTTTTTCTCTCCATAAGTTTAAAGGGTAATCCAGACGTGGACCCCTTGCTCACGGTGCCTAGAGAGATATCAGCTATGCCTCACTGATGATGCCTAACAAGGCTGAAACGATCGTCTGGGGTTGCTGTATCTCTCGTGCAGAGAGAACTTGCTGGCATTTCGGATCTGGACTGCCCTTGTGGGTGGGACCAGTCTGATATGCTTCAGATATGTTCTCTCTGTAATGGCACAAGATGAGCTAAAACCAGCTTGAGTTCTGAGCGGGGACCCACCGAAGGGCAGGCTATTTCAGCTGCTGTCCGTTCTCAGAATACTCTTGCGACCCGTTTTTTTTCTCTCAATATCCCAAATCCTCCAGTAACCGGACGAAACACAGTTCTGGGAGTCAACTGAGGTCTTTATTCACAGGCTTCCATATTTATACAATTCCCCATGCAAGGGGTTTCCAGACAGACTTAGCAGGGGTAGTACAGTAGGGGACTACATTCTGGACATTTCTCCCATCAGACACTGCTGCACGAGAGGGATACTCCCACTGGGATACACCGTTAAGCGGATTATCCCTCCCTGCAGCAGAATCGGCATTTTACTTTAAAATACATAACTCTCTTTTTATTCACCTTATTTGCACGAATGGACGGTCGGCAGATAGCTGGGGTCTGGGGTTATATTTCGTGAGAATACCGCTCAGCTCCCAGCTAAAACTACCGAACGGTGCACGAAAAAGACTTAACCATCGAGTTCGGTTTAAAACTACCAAACACCGATGGGGAATATAATGTGATGCGGGCGGAAGCCCCGACCGCTCTGGAACTCCAGCGGTGTTCGTGTCGTCGAGTAGCCATTTCCTGCTTCCCGTTCTCCCAGAACATTGATTTTTGTGACCACAATTACAAACAGCCTCCAGAGATCCTGTTCTACACCAGACCAGTGGAGCCAAACTGCAGCTAGAGCCCATCATCATCCTCATCTGGTTGGAAGTAGGCAATCTAGTATATTATTCGTGGCACTAATATCTAATTTACCTCACATTAAAGAAACACTATAGTCCCCAGAACCACTGCAGCTTAATGTAGTGGTTCTGGTGTCTATAGCCTGTCCCTGCAGGCCTTTTAATGTAAACACAGTGGCACTGCAGCACTGGCGTTAGTTAACATGGCAGTTCATATGGGTGGGGCATTGTGCAGTCACATGGGGGGGGCGGCAAACTTTACTTTTGCCTAGGGCGGCAAAAATCCTGGCACCGGCCCTGCTCCTGCCTCCCTCCCTGCATGTGGGTCGGTGGGGAGGGAGGCTGAGAGCAGAGCTGGCGCTCGGATAGCACCGGCTCTGCATGAGCCGACAGGGGGGATCCTGAGATCTCTCCTGCCGGTCTCACTCCATAGGCGTGCCGCAGAGATTAGGTTGTGCCCAGGCACACCCGGCACACCCCGTGCGCACACCTATGATTATGGTATGTATATATATTTATGTGTTTATTTATATTTGAGTTAAAGGAAAATAATAAAGTTCAGATGAGTCCTACAGTTGTAAGTTTTAATAAATGCTGTGGCCTGTTTCATCCAATATGCATTGTCTGTCGTTATTGGGGGGATAAGTGGGTAGTCTCTTTCTTTTAGTCGCACCACATTCCCCGCTACGTACATACATGAGCCAAGGCTTCAAGAAAGGTGCAAGTAGGTCGAAGTCCTTTGTGATCACTGCAATCATTGCTTTCCAGCCCAAACCAGTTCCACAGAGTTAGGCTGTGTGAGATAAGTGGCTTAACTGGGTGTGGTAAGCAAACTATCTCCAGGTACAGAAAATATCTCTATTCACAAGAACAGGGAAAATACACAAAAATACATAACTCCTATAATACTGCACAGAACCCCCACATTCAACCTATCCCCAGATAGCTTGGATCTGAGCACTCAATATATCCGAACAGCGCTCAGATCCCACAAACACAGTCAAATCGCCATGGGATTAAAGTTGCAGCATGGGCTGGTGAGAGGGGCCATAGTCATGAGGCAAGAGGCTAGCCATTAGTCCTCTCCAGGTAGAAGTGGTGAAGGGCACTTCGTCACATAAGACTTTTTTGTTTATTACTGGCCCTTTAAGTGAACTTCATGATTTTCTCCTCTAGTGGCCTCCCTAGCCACTAATCTATTCACTCACCTTAATAACCTCACCTGGATTAACTAACGAGGAGGCTTGATAAGTCTACTCCTGGCACACAACAGGGCCTGGACATTGAAGTCTATGCTCTGATAAAGAATCTCTGTTCCTGGTAATATCCTGTATTTTATCTACATTATTTCATTCTGTAGAGAACTTACCTGCAGTGCCTCAACCTGTACTCATCTGCATTTCCTCATACTGAAAGGCACTAACCTGCATTACTTCATCCTGAACTTGCCTGAAAGACTTTCCTTATCAGCTTCCAAGAATCCTGATTTGTGGCGTATTGCCTTCATTGAAGAATCTTAACTGCTTCAATTGCTGCATCACTGCATGATCTTGTAAGCAACCTGCATTATGTTATTTTGGAATATACCTACCTGTTTCAACCTCTGCAACTCTGCATGATCCTGTATTGTCTTTTCCTAAAAGGTATTTACCTATAACTAGCTGCACTGCAAAGTATCCTGGAAATCCTTAACTACTTGGTATAACTTCAAGCTTGCTTGTATGCTGTAGCGGAGTATTAGTATTATCCACGGTATCTCCGCTGGCAGACAGAAGACAGCAGGTACCAAACAGGCAAAATGCAGGTAGCGTAGTTACAATCCCTTTCTCCCAAGAACTAGACGACACATAGCTTGGAGGTCAACTGAGGTTTTTAATCACAGGCACAGTATTTATGTGGTTACAACTGTAAGTGGTTTCCCGAGTCACAATGCAGGTTTTGTCCAGTAGGGGACTACATGGGGGACTGGGTTTTACAGACAGAATACCCATCATACACTACTGTATCAAGGAGATAATTATCCCAGAATGCATTGCTAATGGGATTATCCCTTGGTACAGAGAAATACAGTTTTTATATTAAAATCTATAACCAGCATAATATTTGTGCTAGACAGCTATTACATAGCTGGGACCTGGGCGCACAGTTAAGGGAACTTGCGCTCAGATCCCAGCACAAATAACCGAATGCTGTTAATTTTACCGTATCAGGACCACTTAATTCAAACGATTGTCTGAACTGAGGGAATAAAAGTCCCAAAAATGGAAAACTCCCGAACGGCTCGGAAGTCCAGCAGGGCTTGTGTTGACAAGTAGCCGAATTTAGTTCCAGGCACTCAACGACAAAACCCTGCTGGCTTTCCGCAAACAAATATGGCCACCGCCTCGTGTTCGGTACACGAATGGCGGCCATCCGCAACAGACCACAATTAACACAGATACAATGTTGCAAAGTACCTAATTGGAGACACACAACCTGCAATGGGTGGTCTCCCATTCGGTACTTTGCTTATTCCACGAACAGTGCGGTGATTCACTATTCGTGGATAACCAGACTGAACATTAGCGGTATTCATGTGCTGTAACACACGAATGCCGCATACATTACGCAATACGGTTAACAGCAGAAGAAATATACAGTTCGGTTAAAGATACAGTTTAGATCTATAAGTGGCTAGGTTTGCCACATATACAAAATACTTTATTCATTTACTTTCTAAAGATCTTGTTTGTGGCATATCGCCTAAACCCTGTTTTTCTCAAAGTATCCTGTTTGTGGCAGACTGCCCTTTATTTCAGTAAATTTGTTATGTCTAATACGACAAATACAGTTTTAACCAATAACCCTTGCAATAGTCTCCTCTCTGACCTGCTCAGGAGCATTACAGCTTGGTTGTAGTTACATAGCTGAAAAGAGACTGGCGTCCATCAAGTTCAGCCTTCCTCACAAATGTTTTTTTTTTTTTTTTATTCTTTATTTTTGGTCTGACGATCAAGATGATACAAAACAATGCAGATATATTCATGCATGTGACAACGCAGTGTCAGAGATTGTGTTACAGAATGCAATTTGTATGGGTTAATACGGTTATTAAGCATATATTGTGTACTCCGTGTGTTTTCGTCAGGTATTTTTGTTTTGTAGGCAAGCAAAAGTAACTATGTACAATGGTAGTAGTGTGGAGGGGTAGGTTTGGTAGGGATAGGGTCTCTCTGCATCCCTGTGAGGCCCAGGAGTAGTCCCCCATTCCCTCTTGCTGTTTGCGTCTTATCCGTGTGTGGTAGCTTGTTACTCCTCGTGCCGGATCGTTTGTCTGGGGTGCTTGCATTCAATGAACATGTAGAGAGGAAAGGTAAAGAACTAGAGACAAGTAAAGTTTGGAAAGGGTAGCTTAAGATGATCTCCTGAGGGTCCAGAGACAGGGGTCGCCAGTCTCTTCTGGCTGCGCCCCATGTCCTGGTTTTGACCAGGAACCCGTCCTGTAGTGGTGCCGCTACCACCCGTTCGGGTTCCTGTGTGATCGTTGCTGATGGGGTAATCCCAGTCACTGTCACAGCTATTTAGTACGTGGATGCCGCCCCACGTCCCGGGTTGTGGTTTAGGTGTCAAACTGCTCCCATAGATCCCACACCTTGTAGAACTTTGTCATAGTGTTTCGCACCTGGCCGGTTAATTTATCCATTAAGTAGTTGTCTCGCAACTTTGTCTTAACCAGAGAGAGCTGCGGAGGGTCCTGGCATGACCACTGTTGTGCCAAGGCCCTTCGGGCCGCTAGGTATATCATATTTAGAAGTTTTTGTTCGTGTCTGAGGAGGCCCTCTGTGTGTCCGGATAGCAGGCATGCCCACGGATCTAGCGTCAGTCGTTTTTGCATAATTTGTGAGCTAAGCTCTACTATGCTGCGCCAGTATGCTGTGACCCTCGGGCATTCCCACCACATGTGTATGTAGGTGCCCCTCTCTCCACACAGATGCCAGCAGTCGTCTGTGGGGCTTAGTCCCATGTGTTTTTGTTTCACTGGTGTCATGTACCATCGAAACATTGTTTTATAGGGCTGTTCTTGAAGTGTTACGCATATAGTAGTTTTGGTGCATGCCTCCCATATGTCCTGCCACTCCGTTCCCTCCAGTACCTCCCCCAGGTCGGCTTCCCATTGGTCAGTGTATCATAGCGTGCCCCCCTTGTCTAGAGCCCCATTGAGATGGTCGTATAGTAGTGTGATAAGTTTGGTTTGGGTGGTCTCAGTATAGCACAGTTTTTCAAAAAAGGTCAGTGGTGTCAGGGCAGCCTTCCGTACTTAGGGTGTTAGTGCGAAGTCGCGGATTTGCATATATCTGAAATAGTCTCTTGTTCGTAAAGTGGCTTTGGTGTTTAGGTGCTCGTATGTAACTATGTTTTGGTTTACATATAAGTGGGTGTAGCGTTGTATCCCTGTGTAGTCTTGGGCCCTCATCCCTGGGGGGAATGCCCTATTTCTGAGAACTGGTGTCATTGGGGATGGGTGTGAGCTTAGGGCGAATTTCTTGTTGGCTTGGTCCCATATTTGTATGGAGGTGAGTATGGCCGGGTTCATGGTACGCAGTATGGTTCTTTGTGATTTTGGCGTCCATATGAAGAATTGTGGGAGATCTTGACCCGTCATTAGGGACTCCATGTCCACCCATCGTCTCCTATCTGGGGGTGAGTGCCATTGTATGATTTGGGTAAGTTGTGCTGCTAAATAGTATGCATGGATATTGGGTAGTCCCAATCCCCCCCTGGGTTTTGGTCGATACATGAGGGCGCGTGCTATTCTCGGGCGTTTATTATGCCAGATGAAGGCGTCAATCGCTCGTTGCATGCTTGTCAGGTTCCCCCGGGTTACCTGTATCGGGAGCGCCTGAAAGAGGAACAGGAGTCTCGGCAGCACATTCAATTTTATGGAGTTTATGCGTCCCAGCCAGGAGATGGGTCTGTCTGCCCACTGCTACAGTTCTGTGATGAGATTTCGAATGAGGGGTGTGTAGTTGCGGGCGTATAGGTCGGTTGTATTAGCAGTGAGGCGGACGCCTAAGTACATAAACTCGTCGGTCGCGATCTTTAAGTGATATTTGTTGTGTATGTGTGTTACGTCTGAGGGTCCTAAATGGAAGGGCATGGCGACCGATTTGGAGTAGTTGATTTTGTACCCAGCGATATTACCAAATCTCTCCAGTAAGAGCGTTAAGTAGTGGAGGGAGGTCATGGGTTCCTGAAGCGTTAGCAGGACGTCATCGGCGTACGCCGAGACCGTGAATGGTGTTCCCTTGATTTCAATGCCTTTGATGTGTGGGTGTTGTCTAATATCCTGCAGGAGGGGTTCTAAGGATAGGGCGAATAGCAAAGGGGATAGAGGACAGCCCTGTCTGGTTCCGTTCCCTAGTGAGAGGTGTTTTTCGTGCCCCCGTTATTACTATTTGTGCCCTCAGGTCAGTGCAAAGTGCTTGTATCGCTGTCACAAATGGTTCTGGGAACCCCTGAAACCGCAGAAGCCCAAACAGGTATGGCCACAGTACTCTATCGAAGGCCTTCTCCGCGTCCAGTGATAGCGCCAGAGAAGGTGCCCTGGATTCCCCCATATGCCATATCGTGCTAACTCCCCTGCGTGTGTTTTCATATAGTTGGCGGCCTGGTATAAAGCCCACCTGGTCTGGATGAATTAGGCGTGGGAGTAGGGGAGTGAGTCTGGATGCTAATATTTTTGCGAATATCTTGAGGTCAGTGTTTATAAGTGAAATTGGCCTGTAACTAGGGGCTAGTGTGTCGTCTTTTCCGGGTTTCGGCAGGAGTACCACGTTTGCCGTTGCCATGTCTCTGTCGGGCGTCCCACCCTGCATAAAGTGGTTGCTGAGGGCTGTGAGAGGGGGGGCTAGAGCCTCTTTGAATTGCTTATAGTAACTAATGTCATATCCGTCCAGTCCTGGTGCCTTATTACCTTTCAGGGATGCTATAGCTGCTTCCACTTCGGTCTGTGTAATCGGTTCTCTCAGAGAGGCTGCCTCCGCTCCATTCACTTTGTGAATGTTGAGTTCGGAGAGAAATTGATGTATGCTCGCCATATAGGGCGTGCTGGTGGCTTGGAGGTGGGTGGCGTGGTTGTAGAGGCCGGAGAAGTATGACGTGAATACTTCATTAATAGTATCTGGCGTCTGAGCTAGTTCATTGGTTGGTGTGCGTATTTTCGTTATGGCCTTACCGCGGAGCCGCGGGCGTCCGGGCGAAGTACCCTGGCTAGGAGTGTATCTGTTTTATTTGCCTTCTCGTAAAATAATTGTTTTGTCCACAGTATGGAGTGCGATACCGCCTCCAGTGTGATGTCTCTGATCGAGTGTCTGAGTGCGTTTAGTTCCCTGAGTTTCGAGTCTGTCGGGTTGGATTTGTGTTGTTGCTCCGTCTTGCGTAGGGCTGACTGTAGTTCGAGCAGGTGTTTTGTGTTAGCTCGCTTTTTTTGGGTGGCTAGTTTTATAAAGTGGCCTCGTAAGACTGCTTTATGTGCTGCCCATACCGTGGTGGGGTCTGCTTCGGGGGTTGCGTTAAGTTCAAAGTATTCCGTGATAGCCTGTCGGGTTGTGATTTGTGTGGTGGTGTCCCTAAGGAGACTAGTATTTAGTTTCCAGGACCAGTTCGAGTTATATCTTAGGTTGCCAAGGGTAGTGTTATGTCAGCGTGGTCTGACCATGTGATGCTGTTTATGTCCGTGTGAAGGGTTTTAGCCATCCCTGCCCCATTGAGGAACATGTTATCTATTCTGGAATAAGTGTTGTGTGGTGTGGAGTAAAACGTGTAGTCGGGTGTTGCATCCGCCATGCGTCCAGGAGGCCTGTGTGTGTTAAAAATGTGTGTCTTGGCTCCCTCTACCCTGTGATCTTACAGTACACAGTTTCGAGCTTCTGTCGGTTGCCGGGCAGGGTACCGCGTTAAAGTCACCACCCACAAGGAGAATCCCCCCCCCCAGCCCCCGCCACCAGCATCTCCAGGCTCGTCCAGAACATCTGGTCCGGTTCATTGGGTGCATAGACATTTATATGTACCTTGGTGGTGTATAGTGTGCCCCCTATGTATATAAATCTGCCCTCTGGATCTGCTTGGGTGGTGGTGATGTGTAATGGACAATTTTTATGGAGGAGAATCGCCACCCCTGCTCGTTTGCGTTGTGTACGAGCCTCGTGTACTGTCGTGTAGGTTCTGTCGGTCAATCTGGTGGGTGCCGACCTGGGGAGGTGCGTCTCCTGTATCAGTGCTATGTCTACTTTCTTGGATTTTAAGTCCCTTGCTAACATCCTTCGTTTGTTGGGGGAGTTGAGGCCTTTAACGTTAAATGATAGTACCTTAAGAGCCATGTGGTGGCACATGTAGTGCTGCTGAAATTGCGGGACCTCTGGTTCTCCGAATATCGTGGAGTGTCCTGTGAGTTGGGTTAGTCATGGGAGCCCCCCCCCCCCCTTGTGACGCGGCGGCATCCAGGTAGAGCGTGTAGGTTGGAGATCAGTACTTGTCATAAGAGATTGTAAAAGAGAGAGGAAAAAAAGGTGAGTGTCTAGGAACCTCATCATCAAAAAACATACTAATATACATACATATAAACAAATGAAATAAACATATAGTAATAATCTGGTCTTAACCTGTGTTACGGACCGTTTCAGCATAAAAGGGGAAAAATCCGTTTAGGCGATAATCCCCTTTTCCCAAAAAGGCACAGCTACTGTAAAAGCACCAAAACTCACGAACTGGATATAGGTGAATAAGGTAGCACTCCAGCTGGAACCTCATGAATAGCTGCTAGCAGATGAATAGGAAAAGCAGACATCACTCCTTAGCAATCAATCTCCAACAGCATACAGTGAATCCCCCCAAGAACGAGACAAGGCTCGTTGAGGGTCAATCAGTGGTCTGAGGTGCTGGGCACCCAGCCTGGTTTTTATTACATGAGTACACATACAGGCCACACCCAGGGGGAGGCATAAAATAACCAATAACATAGATGTTACCTCCCATACATCCCCTCCCCTTAGTGTGACACTTAATCCCATTATGTGTACAGTTCAAAATATACTTTTACATAACTTTCATAACTTTACAACCATACATCGTATCCACATAACAATCACATATTCAGACTCAGCATACTTTAAACATAACCACTCTCAAAAATCATACAAATCCCTCCAGTAAATAAAAAGTTACACGAAAGTCCTTTTATGACCGACCGCAAGCACCTTTTCTTGCCCAAAACAGTTCCATGGATTTGGGCTGTGCGGTCGGTCACTTTCTAGCATAAAAATGGCTAAGTCCCGTTCGAAGTATGGCCGGTACTTCGACTTTAGTCGAAGTGTCGAAGTGAAGTCGATGGTGCGGGTTGGCGGTGTTCGAGTTAAAATGGCCGCCGCCACGTGGTCCTTTGTCCGATGCCGGTCACTTCGACGACTTCGACAACTTCGGAAACTCCGGCACTTCGGTAACTTCGGCACTTCGGCTGCATCCGAAGTGCCCCATAAAAAGTGTCAATTCTTCTCCCATAGTAATAAAAGGGCCGAACACTGTTTGTAAAGGGCCCAATCTCCCAGGGCCATAGTCCAAAGGCAGCAGGCAGGCAACCAGGCTCCTCCAATACAATGTGGCGAGATTGGTTTCGTCACAACCTGTGCCAGATTAAGGTGGGGGTGTTCACCCCCTCCGAGTGGCGTGTAAAAGATCACCCCTCGGGTTAGGTGATCTCCCTGCGCTTTCCACTGTGGTGTGGTAGGCAACCGACGTAGAGTCAAATCCCATAGTCTGAGGTGATTTAATGGGTTGGTAATGGTTATACTGTGTTAGGAGCTCTGTGTATAGTGGCTGTGTTCTTTCTGCCGTATAGCAGTGGTCTCCCCCTGTTTGTGTTTCATATTTTGTCTAGTATAGGATCCCTAAGGGCTGCTGGGGTGCAGGGTTCTCTGGGCGTCATGTGAAGGGGTAGGCCCATGACTCCTCTGTCCCCGCCAGGTATCCAGGGCCTATCTTGGGTCTCATGCGCACTGGCGCCATGTCTATGTGTTGCCGCGGAGGCGGGTGGTGTCTGTGTGTTTAACCTCCCTGGGCCTAGAGGACATCTGTGCATGTACTCCAGTATTTCATCAGGACATCATATATAGCATTATACATCACATTGCTCCTTCTGAATCACTCGTCCCCCTCCACACCCCCGCTTCATCACCGGCTAGTGTCCTGTTGTCCCCCCAAATGATAAGGTTTGGTATGTCATTGCTATTGGGAAACTTAGCTGTCCATCGTGCAGATACTGCAGCCTTAAGTCCTGTGGGAGCCCCCACAGGGCTAGAGATGTCAGCCGCAGCTGTTAGTTCTCCTGTTCAGCTCGTATTGATACCGTGTACCAGTCTCTTGGAAGAGGTGTGAGGGCTTGCCTAACCGGTCCCGGTAAGGCGAGGTCTCGCGGGGGAGTGATGTCCAGGTCTTGCAGGAATTTGCGTGGGTCTCCTCCCGGTGATAGCGTGAGCGTTTTTCCAGCTTTGAAGGCTAGCTTTTTTTTCCAGCTTTTAAATGGATGGCCCCAGGTAAAGCGGATCTCATGCTGTCGTAAGATGTATGTTAATGGCCTCCACTCCCGCCATCTCTGTAGCGTGCTGGGTAGTGTTGTTGCGAACCCGAAATTTTCGGTTCGCGAACGGCGAACGCGAACTTCCTCAAATGTTCGCGAACCGCCATTGACTTCAATGGGCAGGCGAATTTTAAAACCAACAGGGACTCTGTCTGGCCACAAAAGTGATGGAAAAGTTGTTTCAAGGGGACTAACACCTGGACTGTGGCATGCCGGAGGGGGATCCATGGCAAAACTCCCATGGAAAATTACACAGTTGATGCAGAGTCTGGTTTTAATCCATAAAGGGCATAAATCACCTAACATTCCTAAATCACAATGGATATGGATTGACACCTGACATATGACATATTGACCCCATTGACATATGGATTGATACCTATCCTCAGAGACCCTGATACACACGGACACAGAGCAGAATAGGGACTGTTCCCCCTACATAGGTTCATTTGGCAGGTATGGATTGACACCTGTCCTCAGGGACCCTGATACACACTGACCCAGAGCAGAATAGGGACTGTTCCTCCTACATAAGGTCACTTGGCAGATATGGATTGACACCTGTCCTCAGAGACCCTGATACACACTGACAGAGCAGAATAGGGACTGTTCCCCCTACATAGGGTCACTTGGCAGATATGGATTGACACCTGTCCTCAAAGCCCATGATACACACTGACACAGAGCAGAATAGAGACTGTCCCTCCTACATAGGGTCAAATGTCAGATATGGCGTGGTCGTGGGAGGAGGATCACTTTCACCTCTTCCCCTGTTAGATTCCCGTTGTGCTGTGACTTCACCCTTATACGCTGTGTAAAGCATACTTTTTAATTTATTTTGCAAATGCTGCATCCTTTCCGACTTGAAATTCAGTAACATTTCCGCCACTGTCTGCTTATACCGGGGGTCTAGTAGCGTGGACACCCAGAACAGGTCGTTCTCCTTCAGCCTTTTTATACGAGGGTCCCTCAACAGGCACGACAGCATGAAAGACCCCATTTGCACAAGGTTGGATGCCGAGCTACTCATTTCCCGTTCCTCTTTCTCACACAGATCAGAATAGGGACTGTTCCCCCTACATAGGGTCACTTGGCAGGTATGGATTGACACCTGTCCTCAAAGCCCATGATACACACTGACACAGAGCAGAATATAGACTGTTCCCCCTACATAGGGTCACTTGGCAGATATGGATTGACACCTGTCCTCAAAACCCCTGATACACACTGACACAGAGCAGAATAGAGACTGTTCCCCGTCCACAGAGACCATGATACACACTGACACAGAGCAGAATAGAGACTGTTCCCCCTACATAGGGTCACTTGGCAGGTATGGATTGACACCTGTCCTCAAAGCCCATGATACACACTGGGGGGAGCTACTGTCCTCCCCAACCCCTGAGCGGTGGGTGGGGGCCATAAATCACAATGGTGGGACCTACTGTCCTCCCCCCCTCGGCCCCCACCCCTGCGCGGTGGGTGGGGGCCATAAATCACAATGGGGGGGCCTACTTTCCTCCCCCCCAGCCCCCATCCCTGCGCGGTGGGTGGGGGGAATAAATCACAATGGGACGGACCTACTGATAGGAGTGGAGTATTGTTCATATCAGTTTAATACCTTCCGCGTCTCCTATCAGTGGACGTGTATATGGCAGCCATTTTAGGAACCGCACACCTGGGACCCGAGCAAGGTCACCTCGTTCAAGCTGCTCTGGTTCCTTGATGAGCCAGCTGCCCGTGAGTTAACATGTCCCGTGGAGAAGCACTCTGTCCTGTAAAGCCTCACCACAAAAAATTGAAATAAATAACAGCACTCGGAGTGGTGAGTTTAGTAAATGTTCATACCAGTTTAATACCTTCCGCGTCTCCTATCAGTGGACATGTATATGGCAGCCATTTTAGGAACCGCACACCTGGGACCCGAGCAAGGTCACCTCTTTCAACAGGCGACATGATTTGGCCCTGTAAAACTATCCTGGATATTCTCTACAATTTCTATGGATATGGCAGTGATTTCTGTAACAGGGTGATGGAAGAAGATGCTTGGTCGGTCCTCTTACTTGAAATTAGGGGGAACTGCGCGGGCAAGCTAATGTGCCACCAGATAGGAGTGGTGAGTTTAGTATTGTTCTGATCAGTTTAATACCTTCCGCGTCTCCTATCAGTGGACGTGTATATGGCAGCGATTTTTAATTGTGGAATCACCTCCCCTTTTTAGGCCAAGGTGGGAAGATGCTTAGACCACTGGTATATTGGTGCCATCTTGGAGGATTTTTTTTGGTTTGGTTTTTGAAGCCACAGTGCTGCACCAGTGGTCCTAAAAATTAGGCATGTACACATGCCTGAAAAATTTGGTATTGTTGCAGCCGCTGCTGTAGCAGCGGACAGAAAAATTGATGTTTGTTTCACAGGCAGAAAGTGCCCTAAAACATGGCGGCTTGAACCCTAGTTGGTGGGGGATAAGTCACGCAAGTCAAACGTCATTCAGAGCTAAAATACAGCAGCGTGTGGACCATTTTTAGCCCAAGGCAGCTCATCTCATCAGGCCTTTTTTAGTCGAATGTATCGCCCAGTGTCAGTCCCTTCGGGATCCATCCCTCATTCATCTTAATAAAGGTGAGGTAATCTAGACTTTTTTGACCTAGGCGACTTCTCTTCTCAGTGACAATACCTCCTGCTGCACTGAAGGTCCTTTCTGACAGGACACTTGAAGCGGGGCAGGCCAGAAGTTCTATCGCAAATTGGGATAGCTCAGGCCACAGGTCAAGCCTGCACACCCAGTAGTCAAGGGGTTCATCGCTCCTCAGAGTGTCGATATCTGCAGTTAAGGCGAGGTAGTCTGCTACCTGTCAGTCGAGTCGCTCTCTGAGGGTGGATCCCGAAGGGCTGTGGCGATGCGTAGGACTTAAAAAGCTCCGCATGTCCTCCATCAACAACACGTCTTTAAAGCGTCCTGTCCTTGCCGGCGTGGTCGTGGGAAGAGGAGGATGACTTCCACCTCTCCCCCTGTTAGATTCCCGTTGTGCTGTGACATCACCCTTATACGCTGTGTAAAGCATACTTTTTAATTTATTTTGCAAATGCTGCATCCTTTCCGACTTGTTGTAATTCGGTAACATTTCCGCCACTTTCTGCTTATACCGGGGGTCTAGTAGCGTGGACACCCAGTACAGGTCGTTCTCCTTCAGCCTTTTTATACGAGGGTCCCTCAACAGGCAGGACAGCATGAAAGACCCAATTTGCACAAGGTTGGATGCCGAGCTACTCATTTCCCGTTCCTCCTCCTCACTGATGTCATTGAAGGTATGTTCTTCCCCCCCAGCCACGTACAACACCACGGGTACCAGATAGGTGACAACGGGCACCCTGGGATGCCTGTTGTGTTTGGTCTTGCTCCTCCTCCTCCTCAGAGCCACATTCCTCCTCTGACTCCTCTTCCTCACAATCCTCTTCCAGGGTTGCCGCAGGTCCAGCAAGCGATGCTGATAAGGCTGTTTCTGGTGGTGATGGTGACCACAACTCTTCCTCTTCCTCTTCACGCTCATCTACGGCCTGATCCAGCACTCTTCGCAGGGCACGCTCCAGGAAGAAAACAAATGGTATGATGTCGCTGATGGTGCCTTCGGTGTGACTGACTAGGTTTGTCACCTCCTCAAAAGGACGCATGAGCCTACAGGCATTGCGCATGAGCGTCCAGTAACGTGGCAAAAAAATTCCCAGCTCCCCAGAGGCTGTCCTAGCACCCCGGTCATACAAATATTCATTAACAGCTTTTTCTTGTTGGAGCAGGCGGTCGAACATTAGGAGTGTTGAATTCCAACGTGTAGGGCTGTCGCAAATCAAGCGCCTCACTGGCATGTTGTTTCGCCGCTGGATATCGGCAAAGTGAGCCATGGCCGTGTAGGAACGCCTGAAATGGCCACACACCTTCCTGGCCTGCTTCAGGACGTCCTGTAAGCCTGTGTACTTATGCACAGAGCGTTGTACGACACATGTGTCAACTTGCCCAACTTCAATGCCGCTATCAAATCTTTTCCGTTGTCACACACCACTTTGCCGATATCCAGTTGCTGCAGAGTCAGCCACTTTTCCACCTGTGCTTTCAGGGCGGACAGGAGTGCTTGTCCGGTGTGACTCTCTGCTTTCAAGCAAGTCAAACCCAAGACGGCGTGACACTGCCGTATCCGGGATGTGGAATAGTACCTGGGGAGCTGGGGGGGTGCCGTTGATGTGGAGCAAGATGCAGCAGCACAAGAGGACTCAGCCGAGGAGGTTATGGAAGAGGATAGAGGAGGTGGCAGCAGGACTGCTTGCAAGTCGTGGCGGTGTCACCAACTCCTCTGCAGAGCCACGCATTCCATGCTTGTCAGCAGGTTTACCCAATGCGCAGTGTAGGTGATATACCTGCCCTGACCATGCTTTGCAGACCAGGTATCAGTGGTCAGATGGACCCTTGCCCCAACACTGTGTGCCAGACATGCCATGACTTCCTTTTGCACAATATAGTACCGGTTGGGGATTGCCTTTTGTGAAAAGAAATTCCAGCCGTGTACCTTCCACTGCGGTGTCCCAATAGCTACCAATTTTTTGAACGCCTCAGACTCAACCAGATTGTATGGTAAAAGCTGGCAGGCTAATAGTTCAGACAAGCCAGCTGTCAGACGCCGGGTAAGGGGGTGACTTTCTGACATTGGCTTGTTACGCTCAAACATGTCCTTGACAGACTGTGGGCAGATGAGCGGGAACTGCTCAAGGCGAGAGACTGAGTGGCGGATGGTAGAGAGGGGGCAGGGAGGACAGCAGTGGTTGATGTGGCTGAAGATGCTGGACCAGGATAAGGATGGCAGCTTTGATTTTTTTGTGCTGCTTGTACTAATGTGTTGATCCAATAGGCGTTTGTGATGTGCGATCATGTGCCTATGCAAAGCAGTTGTACCTAGGTGGGTGTTGGACCTCCCACGACTCAGTTTCCTTTGGCACAGGTTGCAAATGGCATCGCTGTTGTCAGAGGCAGACACACAAAAAAAATGCCACACTGCTGAGCTCTGCAATGACGGTATTCTGGTGGTGGACACAGCTTGCGTTGATTGGCGTGCTGTCGGGCTGACCCCGGGTGCCGATGCATGCTGTCTGACTGTGCCACTAGCTCCTTGCGATGACCCCCCCCCGCTTCCAACTCGTCTCCTCCTCCTCTCTGTCTCCCCATCTGAACTTTCGCCCTGTTCTTCTTCTTGCCGAGCGGGCACCCACGTGACATCCATGGACGCATCGTCATCATCAACCGCTTCGCTTGTATCTGACAACTCAAAAAAGGAAGCAGCAGCAGGTACAACATCATCATCACACCGTACCTCCATGTGTTTAATGCTGCCTGCCTGAGACATATCCCTGTTATCTACATCCTCTAGCAATAATGGTTGCGCATCACTCATTTCTTCAAACGGATGTGTGAATAACTCCTCTGACATACCAAGTAAAGCGGCTGTGGTGCTAGTTTTGGTGGTGGCGGCAGGCGGGTGAGTGGTATCTTGAGAGGTGCCTGAAGCTAAGCTGGAGGAGGATGGTGCGTCAAGGTTCCGAGCGGAGGCTGTACAAGATTGGGTGTCCTGTGTTAGCCAGTCAACTATGTCCTCAAACTTTTCAAGTTCAGGGTACGTGGCTTCTGAAAACTGGGCATTATTCTAGGGCAAAAGGGAATCACAGCACCACGACCACGACGGCCTGCCTCTGCCTGTCATTTTTTGGGGGATTAGTGGTACTATGCGCGCAAGCTACTGTGAGACCAGATATGATTGGCAATGTGAACTGTAACAGTTCTGCAGAGCACACACTGTAGGCCTGACACAACCGCTTGAAGGACACTGACTGGCTGCTATTAGCTTACACTGGAAACCTTTTTTCTTTGTAAAAGCACGCTATAGAGACACCAGATATGATTGGCAACTGTCAAAGTACGCTGGCACAGGTCTGCAGAGCACACGCTGAAGGAGGCCTGACACCCAGACACTTGCAGACAACTAACTGCTCTTCTATTACAGTGAAATTTTTTTTTTTTAAATCTAAAGCTTAACCAATTGTTAAAACAGATATGAGTGGTGGCACTGGGCAAGAGGGCACAGTATCCACTGTGAACCTCACACAGAAGCTGGCAGGCAGGCACCTGCAATTACATTACACAGAAAAAAAAAGCAGACTGATGTTCTAGCCCTAAAAAGGGCTTTTTGGGGTGCTGTCCTTACAGCAGAGATCAGATGAGTCCTTCAGGATTGTACTGGACACTGAATACCCTAGCCTAGCTATCAATTTCCCTATACAATCAGCAGCAGTTAAACTTTCCCTCCTCTCACTAAGCATGCAGCTTCAGAATGAATCGAAAATGGATGCTGGGAGGGAGGTTGGAGGGTGTGGAAGGGAGTGCTGCTGATTGGCTGGAATGTGTCTGCTGACCGAGAGGCACAGGGTCAAAGTTTGCCCAATGATGACGAATAGGGGGCGGATCGAACTGCGCATGTGTCCGCCTGCCGCGGCGAACTCGAACAAGCTAAGTTCGCCGGGAACTGTTTGCCGGCTGACAGTTCGGTACATCACTAGCGCTGGGGGCCAGATCTTGATGAAGGGAGATGGGTTTGCCCTTGTAGGTGAATTCATGGTGTCTGTGTTGCAGGAGGGCCTCTTTGGTGGCGTAGTAATGGAAACATATTATAATGTCTCTTGGCACGTCAGCATTCAGGCGCCGGGCCCGCAGAGCCCTGTGTGCCCGGTCCATCGCCCACTGGGTTTTTGGTTTATCCGGCAGCATTTCGCTAAAGTATGCCTCTAGGAGGGGTGCGATAGGGCCTTCTTGTGGTGCTTCTGGCCAGCCCCTGATGCGGAGGTTGTTTCGTCTGGAGCGATTGGAGAGATCCTCTACTTGCATTTCCAATTCCAGCAGGTGATGGTTTAGGGATGTGGAGTGCTGTATTACAGAGTTATGGCCTTGTACTAGCCCTTCCATGCACTGCTCCAGTTCCGCTGTGCGGGCGCCCAGGGCCTGGATCTCGGCCTTAATGTCCAGCGTGCTGCGGGTTATTTCGCCCGCCAAATATGTCTTAACTTCCTTTATCTGTTGCAGAATTTGTGCGGTGTCTCCGCCGCTGCAATCCGGGTGTCTCCCGTCTGCATCAGCGGAGGGAGAGTGGGTTTGGGAGCTTCTTGCACCCGTCCAGCGGCCATCTTGGGCGGCCTGGGTGGCTCGCGAGGCCGCAAACATGTCGGCCACTGTGGGCGATGATTCGTGCGGGTCCCCTCGTTTCTTCCTGCGTGGGGTGACTCCGGTGCCTGTGTTGGACATGTAGGTAGCTGTTTGGGGTTGCGATGCTTGTTGCAGATGCGGGATTGAGCGTGGATGCGCGGGAGCTCGCTCGTTAAGCTGCCATCTTAGTCAGCTGCTAGGCCACGCCCCCCCTCACAAATGTTTTTGCTGTTGATCCAAAAGAAGGCAAAAAACCTAATCTGAAGTGCTTCCAATTTTGCCACAAACTAGGAAAAAATTCCTTCTTGACCCCAAAATAGCAGTCAGATGTCTCCTTGGATCAAGCAGCTATTACCCCACTGTGGCGGAACCAACCTCGCCACTGTCCACTGGAGAGGCCTGGTTGCTCGCCTGCACCCTTTACACTATACAAAGAAGAAAAGATCACAGGCATTCCAAATTTAAGCCGTATGCAGCTTTAATGTAACAAAATGCAACGCAACGTTTCGACCAACAAAGGTCTTTTTCAAGCTGACACCACATGGTGATAAATGTGCTTATATAGCAAACAGCATGACAAACAGGAAATCAATCCATAATTCAATTAACTAATTAACAAGGTTTGTTAATTGATACAACAGTTTTTTTTAAAAAAAACAACATATATCAAAAAAGTGATATTGCAAAAAAGGACAAATATAAAATATTCATTGTGTCAAATTCATACATCAATCACCAATTGTAAAGCAATGCTGTACTAGTTAGAGAGAGTCTGGAATGTATATAAATAAGCATCCTATTGTGACATCAAAGATCAGTAGTTTACATGAGTAGCTTACCTATAAGTGCCAAAAAAATGGAGGAGAGAACAAAAGAAATAAAATAAAACAGAAAAAACACAAAATATATGATGAGCTACCCTTCTATCATCTGAACGCGGTCCACTTCCGGGTATGTGAACCGCACGTGACGTCACTGGAATGCACACACGGCAGTCCGTCAGATACGAATTCTTACTGACCTTGGCACCTGCCGATTGACATTGCATATTGCTGCCTAATTTGTTGTCTATAAGGTGTCGTCCTTCCTCCCCAGTGGCAGTGTGAGTCCTTAGTAGAGGAGACAGTCGGTCCCTCTCCCCAGCAGCCAAGTGAGTCCCAGGGAGCCGAAGGTGCCATCCTTCCTCCCCAGCAGCAGTGTGTCCGTCAGGGAGCAGAGACAGTCAGTTTCGCTCCCCAGCAGCGGGACAATATATTGAAAGGGGAGACAGTCGGTTCCCCTCTCCACTAGCAGAGAGAGTGTAAGGGAGAGATGGTTGTTACCCCCTCTCCCCAGCGGCAGCATAGCCCACCAAGGGGAGACATTAAGCTCCCCACCGGCGCAGATGGGACCGTGGTCTCTGCGCCCGAGCTACAGGGAGTACGGACAGACGGTCCTGCTCCCCAGCAGCTGAGTATTCTACCGGGAGGGGAGAGCCTCACTTCCCCTCCCCAGGGACAGCCTAGCCCACCAAGGGGAGATAAGCCCCACACCAGTGCAGATGGGACCGTTATCTCTGTGCCCAAACCACAGGAACACCAGGTCCTGTCCCCCAGCAGCAGGGCTGTTTATCCAAAGGGGAGACAGCCTGTCTTCCCCTCCAGCAGCAACACCAGGTCCAGAGCAAGGAGCCTACTACCCTTTCTCCTCAGTTGGGCTCCAACCAGGCTACTCCCGTGGTAGCGCTGGCACCAGGGCAGAGTACCGCTGGTCTCTGCCCACTCAGCAACCCACCGATCCAGAGGGCTAGTAAACCCCAGAGCCGTGGTGGAGCCCCTGGACATTGACAAGCTACCCACTACTCCAGGTGCAGTAACCAAATTTTGTGGGAGGGCCACTCTGATTATGTGTTGTGGGTGGGTTGCTGGACTAACCAGGGCACTGACCGACAGGAGGTCAGATACCCTGTTAGTCTGATTGGTAAAGGGGAGAACCAACCTCGCCACTGGGCACTGTAGGAGCCTGGTCGCCCGCCTCCTGCCACTGGACTATGGCCCCATGTTTAACACTGTTCTTTTTCCCTGCAGAAAGGCTGGTTCGTGCCTTTCTGCTGACTGTTAAAGCCATGCTACCCCAGATAGCTATGCCATGGAGCCCAGCCGTATACTGAAAGACTGTATGAGAGACTTTGGCTCCATGGCGACTGCCAGGAGTGTAAGCTTTTTGTATGGTTTTTCCTGTTCGGCTGTTTACAGCATTCGTGTGTTTCCTGTTCGGGAGTTTGGAGCATTCCCCTGGTTCCAGTTCGAGAGATTGGTGAATTCATGTGTTTGCAGTTCGAGAGATTGGTGAATTCATGTGATTGCAGTAGCCGTCTGCATCTGAAAAGGGGAATATCGCCTAAACGGTTTTTAACCTCTTGTGTGCAAAACGGTCCGTTACAAAGAACCAGAATGGATGCAGGAATATATATCACTGATATAGTGTGGGTTTAAGACAACAATAGTGGAGAAATTCCTGATAAATTCTCAAAATCCCTAAGTGCTTGTGTCTTTAAGAGGACCCCTTAACTAAAGCCTGCAAATCCCTAAACACTGGTCTGTACAACCTCCCGCCAGAAATCCTGCCTAGGAAGCAGAGAGTGCAAAAACCCTGCTCACCAATTACACTAAAAAGTGGCTAAAATTGCTGATTAAATATCAGAATAAACTGTGAGCTCCTAGTATCCTCAATTTCTTATGAGACAAATGCTGTTCTTGGCCCTTTAAAGACTTTTGGAGCAGGATTACAACTTTTAAAAACCGGCACTTTGACTACAGTCGAAGTGCCGAAGTCGTCGAAGTGGCCGCCATTTCGGGACTTCGACACGTGTTCGCGGCCATTTTAATTCCCGAACAGCGGTGTTTTGCCGTCGAGTGTCTGGAACTAAAATCGGACACTCGAGTAGGCAAACACCTCCAGACCTCCACAATTTCATACTGAAACTACCGAACGTCCCATAACTCCTGAACCCTTTATCCAAATGGGCTGATTTTTACATTTGTTGTTCCCCCAGACTAGGGCTATCTGGGGATACTGGATTTATGGATGTACCCCAAGTATTTGGGGTACATCCAAAACTCGGGTAAAAATATGTACGTGTTAATTATGCTAACTGTTTATCTGAGGGGAGGGAATCTGTGGGTTGCAACTGTTATGTTATTGGCTATTTTATACCTCCCCTGTGGGCGGTCTTATATGTGTAAGACGGTAATAAAAACCAGGCTGGATGTGCCAGTCCTGCAGTTCTACTCCTAATACTGTGTGTCGTCCAGTTATTGGGAAAGGTGATGGGATATCTGTGGATTATATTGCTGATCGTGCTATTTACCCTATTGGATTTATTACTTGTTCCTGCATCCTCTGGATATATTGGTGGAGTTAAGCTGTGAGAAATCAGCTCCCCGCTACAAGCTACAGGAGCTGGAGATTGCTGGAAGTCTATTTCGATGTGCAGTCACTGTTGGTGCAGTGACTCATGGATAGCGCCGGTGTTTCCCCTTTTATATTAAGACAGAGTTTTTTTTATATTTAAAGTGGTACACACTATTTGTACCACTGACTGTCCACCTCCCTTTTAAGGGACATACACTCTTCAGGACACTCTACCATTGTAGCGGAGAGGTAGTATAATCCACAGTATCTCCGCTGGGTAACAGGAACAGCATAAAATAATCCAGGCAAATAAGTACAGCATAAAATAATCCCGGTAGCATTATATAAATCCTTCCTTCCCAAGAACTAGACAACACATAGGCTGGGAGTCAACTGAGCTTTTATTCACAGGTCACAGTATTTATGGGATTCCCCATGTAAGGGGTTTCCTTACTGACATTACAGGGGTTGTACAGTAGGGGACTACATGGGGAACTGGACATTTCTCCCATCATGCATGTTGCGGACCATTTTGCACACAAGAGGATAAAAACCATTTAGGCAATAATCCCCTTTTGCAGAGACAGGCACAGCTACTGCAGAACACCAAATTCCCGAACAGGAAATGCAGCAGCCGAACAGGAAAAGCAATACGAACAGCTTACACTCCTGGCAATCGGCATACGGTCAAATCCCCCCCCCCCCCCCCAAGAATGAGACAACACTTCACTTTGAGAGTTAAGCAGGAACTATGACTGTACTGGCACATACAGTCTCTTTTATTCCCAATCCACAAACATAGTACAGCCCACAGGGTATTACAGAACAACCAATCAATCCGTACAATACACACAGACACTCCCACACAAAATCCTCCCCTCTGCCTGTAATATGATTACTGAACACAATGGGTAATCTCATTATCACAGGTGTGGTGGAATCTCAGTAAAAATTTACTAGGACAAGATTGCCACGTGGTATGTGCACTTGTTGATGTATCAGTCAGTTACACGTAGCTAAGATACAATCAGTAGTGTAAGGAGCATAAGTAGGAATACAGGATATACGAGTATTTCCCCTCCTCCATTGTGCTGGGCAAGCCATGTGGTCAAACAGGAATTTAGTCTCTATTCGGTTGATTAGATAAGAGTATGTGTAGGTTGAACTGATTATGGGAGGAGCTACATGCCTATATAAGGGACCTACACTGTATGATCAGGACTCAGACTTTGCTGTTTTTTGGTGACATTAGTCCCTCTGAGTCCCGGTCGGTGAATCGAATAAAGAATCTCTTCCTTCCTGAAGAAACCTGTGTCCATCTCTCTGTGCTTGGCTTCCGTCAGTTTCTCCGGTATCACAGGCAGAGGAATACAGTTTTATAAAACACATCACAGGGACCCCAAAACATGCAATAAACCCATATAAAATGTATCACCAGAATCAGGGGATCTGGGTGAACCACATATCCAAAATTCACCCAGATCCATTCAGTAGTTTGGAAGATACAGTTTAATGCAGATTCCGCAGAACATATACAGATGATATAAAAAATAATTACTGTATAATGTGTCCCCTGTTGTATAGTGTAAAACTACTGCACGATGTCTTTGTGTACCAAATACCGGCGAGATGGCACCGTGTAGAAAAGTCACAACAATGTCTGTGAGTTAAAATGGCCGCCATCCATTGTTCTCACCATGTGCTTCATCCACTGTTCTCACCATGTGCCTCTGATACATGAAATGGTGGCCACCCAGTAACTCCACAGTATGTCCCCAGATGGTTCTTAAAGGGCCAATAGCAGCATAATATAATACAACATGCCCAAATCAGTTATTTCAAAGTACAAATTTACCAGGGGCCATAGTCAGCAGGTAGGAGGCGGGCAACCAGGCTTCTCCAGTGGACAGTGGCGAGGTTGGTTTCGCCACAATGCACTGTTGCACGGGAGGGATACTCCCACTATATTACCCAGTTAAGTGGATTATCCCTCCGTGCAGCAGAACTGACATTTAACACAAAAATCCATAACTTTAATATTATACATCTGATGTTAACGAATGACCGTTAGGTAGATAGCTGGGGTCTGAGCACACATTTTGTGAAAGTACTGCTCAGATCCCAGCATAACTAACCAAACGCCGCACGAAACACACTTCACATTCACCCTAAAAGTATCGAATGCAGATAGGGGAACAGACTACCGAACGGCCTGGAAGTCCAGTGGTATTAGTGCTGTTGAGTAGCCGATTTTAGTTCCAGGTGCTCGACGGCCAAATACCACTGGGACCGCCGCGTGGTCGGTAGTTGAACGGCGGCCACCCTGAATCGCAATAATTACCGCAGGATACATTTTAACAATCTTTAATGAGAGCCACACGACCTCCTGTGTGTGGTCTCTCATTCGGTAGTTTGTTTGTTTCACGAATAGTGTTGAAATACACTGTTCGTGAAACTAATGTATGAACGCTGGGCGTTCGCATGAATTGCAGATACCTGTGTATGCTTGGTTCTCGTGTTCTTAAAGGGACAGCGTCCCATTACATAAAATAACGTCTTTGCATAGAAATATAGTCTTAGGTGGCTAGTTTTGCCGACAACCATAATTCCTTTTCTCCTGTTTTTTGTCTCTTCTTGTTTAGTATGCAAAAGGAGAACCAAGAGATGCTCCGATTGGGGCTTTTTGAGCCCTCTGACAGCCCCTGGGCCTCCCCAGTAGTCCTCGTAACGAAACGGGATCCGTTTCTGCATAGATTATCAGAGGTTGAACTATAAGACAGTGTTAGATGCCTAACCGACGCCTAGGATAGATGAGCTCTTAGACCAGATGGCTAGGGACCAATACCTCACTAAAATTGTTCTTTGTAAGAGGTATTGGCAGATGCCCCTAGCTCCCAAAGCCCTCCCTAAGTCAGCCAATTGTACCAATTTAACCCCTTAAGTACACATCCGGAAATATTACGTCATGATTGCTTTTTATTTCTGAAGTTGTGTCTTTTAGGGGTTATGGTCCTGCTGTGGCGGAACCAACCTCGCCACTGCCCACTGGAGAGGCCTGGTTGCTTGCCTGCTCCCTTTGGACTATGGTCCTGCATTTTAAACTTTTATTTTTCCTGCAGAAAGGTTTATTCGTGCCTTTCTGCGGACTGTTAAAGCCATGCTACCCCAGATAGCTATGCCATGGAGCCCAGCCGTATACTGAAAGACTGTATGAAAGACTTTGGCTCCATGGCAATTGAACTGTATGTATGTGATCTGAGCACCATCCGGTAATAATGTGCGCTCAGATCTAAGCTATCTGTGGATAGGTAGAATGTGTATGTTCTATGTGATAAATGTAACCGTATGTATTTTTATGTCTTTTATTGTCCTTTGTCTGCCATGTGGTTAATGGAGTTTTGCCTCTGTCCTTGGAGATAATTGGATTACTTACCAATTATCTCCAGGACAGAGAAGGAGGGATTGTGATGCATTGTGGGATTGTAAGCTTGTGATGTGTGAACGAAGTGTCATCTCGTTCTTGGGGGGGCATTGGATTGTATGCCGATTGCCAGGAGTGTAAGCTGTTCGTATGGCTTTACCTGTTCGGCTGCTTCCAGTGTTCGTGTGTCTCTTGTTCGGGAGTTAGAAGATTCGTGTAGTTTGCAGTTCGGGAGATTGGTGATTGCAGTTGCTGCTTGTCTATCTGGATTGCCTAAACGGTTTTTATCCTCTTGTGTGTGAAACGGTCCGTTACACATGCCGTTTGGGATAGTGGACCGACTCCTGGATCGGTTCCAAGACTATGCCTGCGCATATGTCGATGATATCGCTATCCTGGAAGAAGAACTTGGCCCATATAGGAGCAGTCCTAGATCGAATCAGGGAAATGGGCTTAACCCTTAAGCCCAGCAAATGGAACATAGGCATAGCAGAGGTACAGTACCTTGGTCTCAGAGTGGGATGCGGGCAACAGAAGCTCATTAAGATTGAGGCAGTGGCCCAGTGGCCAACCCCCATGACAAAGACACAGGTGTCAGCTTTCCTTGGGATGGCAGGGTACTATAGGAAGTTTGTGCCCAATTATAGCACCCTGGCCAAACCTCTTACCGACCTGACTCATAAGAATTTTCCCCGCCATGTAGTCTGGGCCCCAGAGTGTGAGCAGGCATTCCAACAGTTGAAACAAGCCGCTGTCTTGGCCGCCCCCAATCCAACTAAATGCTTTCTCGTCCATACAGACTCTTCTATGTTTGGATTGGGAGCTGCTGACCCTGCTTCCGCACCAGGAGAAGCCTAATGGTTTCCTTTCTTTTAGTTGTTTATTCATTTGAGTTAGTAGTGGTAAGAAATGTATTTCTACAATATTCCTGGGATCTGTACTGATCTTAATACCCAAGTAATTAATATATTGCTCTGCCCAAGTAAATCCATATTTACTTCTCAGGAAGCGTTTAATATTCAAAGGTATGTTGCTTGCAAGGGCTATTGATTTTTTCCATATTTACTTATAGCCAGAACAAAGGAAGAACTTATTTATCTCTTTCATCAATTCTTTACAGGGATCTTGTAACGTGAGGATAGTATCATCTGCATATAAATTAATTTTAATGTTCTCCTCTCTATTCTCAAAACCTCTTCTTTTTTGATTATGGTGAATAGAAACTTCCAATGGCTCAATTGATAAAAGAAATAGAAGAGGTGAAAGGGGATACCCCTGTCCAACAATCCATTTTAATAACTTCAGGACCACACAAAAGTCATATCACCGAACAGCTTGGATCTGAGCACACACTTTGACAAAATATCACTGAGATCCCTTCAATGGTTCGGAAACACCATTCAAATGAAGTTTTGACCTGTCGGCCATGAGGTGATGCCCCAAAACAGTTCCAGAAAAAATAAGGCAACGACTGGTCATCTTTCGGGGGGTTCAAACACTGATTAATCCATCCCCTGGCTGTTAGGATACGAATGCTCCCTCTGTTCAGTAGTTTCTGCCTCCCGAATGACGTTTTCCTAACTGTTCGGGAGTCTAGCGGAGAGCTGATTTCTCACAGTTTAACTCCACTGGTATATTAGAATAATTCAGGAACAAGTAGTAAATCCAATAGTGTAACAAGCACAATCAGCAAGGCAAACCAATAATATCTGTGGCAAACCTAGCCACTTAAGACTGTAACTACACTATATGCTAGTATTGCTTTAAGCTTGTCTGAAATGTCTGTTTCCTATTAGGTGTATAATGTGAATGAGAGCATTCGTATGCTAGCAGCATGAAAAGCCGCTAGCATTCCTATGGTAGTTTCACGACCAGTGAATTTCCACACAGTTCTTGAAACGAACAAAGTACCGAATGGGAGACCACACACAGGAGGTCGTGTGGCTCCTGTAGCGGATGGCATTGGACTGTCCTCAAGGAGTATGTTAAAAGTGCACTTCGTGTGTTTTATCCTATGTGTGATTAAAATTGTGTGTAGCATTCGTATGTTTGTCCGGTAGTTTTCACCCGTATTCCATATGAATGAAAACTACCGAATCAATAGACCACCCCAGAGAGAAGTGTGTACCTTATTAAGCTTTCACACTTCTCAAACCACAAGTTAATTGAGGCAATCGGTACTTTATAGATGTATCTGGGCCATCTTACGCACAAAACCTCAGCGGTGTTTGGTCGTCGAGTGTCTGGAACTCAAATTGGACACTCGATTACCCAAACACCGCTGAGAACTCCAGAGCTCCATAACTCCCGAACGGAGGGACCAGCCAGCCCCTCGTTCGGTGAATTACAAGTACCGAACAAGGGTATACAGACGAATACCGTTTTAATAGTGGATGGCCAGGATTTATATGTATTTGATCTCCCGAACGGAGACCGACCGCAGGGCCAAAACACATGGAACCCTTTTCGGCTACCACCTCGTGTGCGGTCAGTCAAATTGTCTCTTCCACCTAACTCCCGAACCCCTGGTCCAATCTGGGTGAATTTTGAATATGTTGGTTACCCAGATCAGGACTACCAGGGGGTGCCACTTAGATAATTGTACCTGGCTGTTTTGGGGTACATCCAGAAACTGGGTAAAACGGTATAATTTATAAGTGGATTATGTGTAACACTGAGGGGAGGAGATGTAACTATTGTACTATTGGCTACTGTGCCAATTACTGTAAATCCCTCCCTTGCATGGGAGAAACCTTTATAAGAAATCTGTGTGATTAAAAGTGCAGTTCCGCTCCTGATGCTGTGTGTCGTCCAGTCATTGGGATTGATGTTGGGATATTGTTGGATTGTTTTGCCTGCTGGGATTATTGCCTTATGGATTTCAAATACTTGTTCCTGAGCCTTACTGGGATCTTAAGTGGAGATAACCTGTGAAATAGCAGCTCTCCGCTACAGCTCCCATTACGGATGGCAACAATGTTGCTATTGGTAGTTAATGGGTTTTGAGGGTGGCCGTCGTTCGGATACCGACCACGCGGCGGCGGCCATCTTGGATCCTTTGTTAGCCCAGCAGTGTTTGGTTGTTGAGAGCCTGGAACTATAATCGGCTACTCGACGGCACGAACACCACTGGACTACCAGGCCGTTCGGGACCACCGGCCTTTCGGTATTTTCTCTCTTCATATAGATTTGTGCCATTTATGAGAAGTTTATAAGAAAGTGTATTTTGTGCGGCGTTCTGCTAATTGTGCTGGGATCTGAGTGGTACTTTCACGAAGTATGCGCTCAGACCCCAGCTATCTGCCGAACATTCATTCGGTACAATGGCCCAAATAATATAAAAGTTATTGATTTTTATGTGAAAAGTTGGTTCTGCTGTACGGAGGGATAATCCACTTAACAGAATATTCTTGTGGGAGTATCCCTCTCATACAGCAGTGCATGATGGGATAAATGTCCTGTATGTTCAGTTCCCCATGTAGTCCCCTACTGTATATCCCCTGTAAAGTAATTAAGGAAACCCGTTGGATGGGGAACTGCATAAATACTGTGACCTGTGATTAAAGGCTCAGTTGACTCCCAGCCTATGTGTTGTCTAGTTCTTGGGAGGGAAAGATTCTTATAGCGCTACCTGGATTGTTGCATGCTGTACCTGCCTACTTGGATTATTACCTGCTTTTCCTGTCTACCAGCGGAGACCTTGTGGATTATACTACCTCTCCGCTACAATATCCCATCATCTTTCCCAATCACTGGACGACACACAGTATCAGGAGTAGAACTGAGCTTTAATGACACAATTCCTGCTTTTATGGGATTCCCCCATGCAAGGGAGGAACCCACCATAATTACTACAGTAACCAATCACATATACTTTACCTCCCACACATCTCCTCCCCTTAGCTTAACAGTTAACATAATTATAATGTACATACTTTCCCCCAATTCTTGGATGTACCCTGTGACAAAATGCCCCTGGCTGTTGGAGGAGCCTGATTGCCAGCCTCATGACTATGGTCCTTTACAAACATTATTTGGGCTAATGGATTTATATTGTGCTGCTGCTGGCCCTTTAAGAACTGCATTGTGGCTTATGGACTTGTATTGGACCATGCTGGCCCTTTAAGAACCATCTGGGGACATATTGAGACTTTGTGTGACAATGCCCCTTTAAGACGGTGTCCCCAGTGTCCCCAGACTTGGTTAAAATATTTTGTTCATTGCTATTTTCCAGGTTCAGTAAATGGGGCTTACTGAACCAAGTACCACATAGGCGGACCACCCGGAAGTGGAAGGGTGCAGGCAATTTACCTCCCAGGCTGGGAGCCTGTGTAGGTAAATTGCCGACCGCTGGGTGGCCGCCGTTCGTGCAAACCAACACATGGTGGCGGCCATCTTTGTTCATTCGAACGAGGTCAGCTGTGTGTAGCCAAATCCATGGAACTGAAATGGGCTACACATTTCACCGAACACCGCTGACCCTTACCTTCTCCTACACTGAATTTTCAGCTGCAGAGACTAAGTCCCGTTCGGCAATTCGAACGCACGTTCGAATGGGACTTAGTCATTTTTCTGCATAAAATTGACCGGCTGCACAGCCCAAATCTATGGAACTGTTTTGGGCAGGAAAATGTGCTTGCGGTCAGTCATAAAGGACTTCCGTCTAACTTTTTATCCACTGGAGGGATTTGTGATTTTTGTTATGTTTATATTTAAATTGAGCTGATTCTGAAAATGTATGTTTTGTGAAGATTGGACGTATATTTTTAAAGTTACAGTGTATGTATAAAAACTGAATTTTTCCTGTCTGTGATAATTATATCATTTTTATAAATGATCTTGAAGACAGCATTGAAAGTCATGTTTCAGTGTTTGCAGATGACACAAAACTTTGTAAAATAATACAATGTGAGCAAGATATTACTTTGCTGCAGAAGGATTTAGATAGACTGGGGGACTGGGCACTCAAATGGCAGATGAAATTTAATGTTGAAAAATGCAAAGTTATGCACTTCGGCGTAAAGAATACACAAGCAACGTATACCCTTAATGGAAGCGAATTAGGGATAACAACACACGAAAAGGACTTGGGAATTGTTATAGACAACAAACTATGCAACAATGTGCAATGTCAATCAGCAGTGGCCAAGGCCAGTAAGGTATTGTCATGCATGAAAAAGGGCATTCATTCTCGGGACGAGAATATCATTTTGCCTCTCTATAAATCACTGGTAAGACCACATATTGAATATGCTGTGCAATTTTGGGCACCTGTTCTAAAGAAGGATATCATGGCACTAGAAAAAGTGCAGAGGCGGGCTACAAAATTAATAAAAGGAATGGAACATATCAGCTATGAAGAAAGGTTAACAAATTTAAACCTATTTAGTTTAGAAAAACGTCGCCTGAGAGGGGATATGATAACATTATACAAATATATTCGGGGCCAATACAAACCATTGTGTGGAAATCTATTCACAAACCGGACTTTACATAGGACACGAGGCCATGCGTTTAGACTGGAAGAAAGAAGATTTCGTCTAAGGCAAAGGAAAGGTTTTTTTACTGTAAGAACAATCAGGATGTGGAATTCTCTGCCTGAAGAAGTGGTTTTATCAGAGTCCATACAGATGTTCAAACAGCTACTAGATGCATACTTGCAAAGACAGAATATTCAAGGATATAATCTTTCAATGTAGGGTAATAACTGCTTGATTCAAGGATAAATCTGACTGCCATTCTGGGGTCAAGAAGGAATTTTTTGTCCTAGCTTGTTGCAAAATTGTGCTTCAAACTGGGTTTTTTTCTTTTTTTTTTTTTTTTCTTTTCTTTTGGATCAACAGCAAAAAACAGGTGTGAGGAAGGCTGAACTTGATGGACGCAAGTCTCTTTTCAGCTATCTAACTATGTAACTATGTTAAGCATTGTGTACCATAATTATATCACAGGCAGAGGGGAGGATTTTGTGTGTAATTGCTGGGAGTGTTTTCTGTAATGTATGTGTGTTATTGGTTATTCTGTAAGACCCTGTGGGTGGTCTGTAACGGATCCACTGGCACCCCGACTGGGTTCCTCCGTTGAAAGATGCTCCTAGCGCTTCCAGAGGACTCCAAGCACTCCACCAGACACCATAAGCACCGCAGGCTGCAGCTATCTCCCTTCAGAACGAAGCAGGAACAAGCTCTTACAAGAGCTCAGTGATTATAGCAAGGGAATATGCCTAGCATAGCAATCCCTTGTAGCAGATTCCCCCAATAAGAGACAGGACTCAAGTTGAGGGTAAAAATAGAACTCTCTGGCTGCTAGCTTGCAGCCCTTTTTATTAGGTGCTCCCATGAAGGGGAGGGACACACACAGTAACGTACATTAACCAATCACACAATAGTTACATCCCACACATAGCCCTCCCCTCTACCTGTAAACTAATTATCTGTACACCCAGGAAAATACAATTATCCTAGGTAGGGAAAATACAGTTTTTACACAACATTCATAACTCCCAAAATATACATCACATTCGCATAAAAATACATATACACAATCAATCCATTCAGGGGAATAACATATAAAAAAAATGGCATGAATCAGACCAGGGGTTCAAAAGTTAGTAAAAGTATCTTTTGTTCCCCCTGGCTCAAACAGTAAAAGTAAAACATCCCCACAATGCATCCTGGCTTCCTCCCTTCTGCCCTGGAGATAATTGGAGAAGGAATCTAATTATCTCCAAAGACAGAGCCAAACTCCATTACCCACATGGCAGACAAAAAGACAGTAAAAGACATAAAATTACATACTGATACATTTAGTACATAAAACACACATTTCTACATATCCCCAGATAGCTTTGATCTGACTGCACATTATTAGATGAATGGCACTCAGATCACACGAATAAGCCTTTCTGCAGGGAAAATAAACAGTTTAACCTGCAGGGCCATAGTCCAAAGGCAAGAGGCGGGCAAGCAGCCCCCTCCAAGGACATGTGGCGAGGTCGGTTTCGCCACATGGTCCTATGTAAGGGAAACCTGCATAAAAGAAGGCCCTTTGGTGCCAAATAAAGCAGATCGTCTTAGACTTTCATGAAGTTTCGGCTCATGTTTGGGGGATTGGAGAACTGGGGATTGCTATAATCACTATCCTCCCCAGGGTATAATCACTAAGATCTGCTAAGAGCTTGTTCCTGTTTCTGCCCTCTGGAATTCGGAGAGGTCCAGAGTGGGTGGAGATGGCGAGACCCCAACCAAGCTGCGACGGTTCGTGGGGTCTGCAGTGGTTATGGTGTCAGGCAGAGTGCTTGGAGTCCTCGGAAAGCACTAGGAGCATCCGTCAGCGGAAGGTACCCGGTCGGGGTGCCAGCGGTTCCGTTAAATACTCCAAATATGGTAGGTACACCTTTAAATGTGGTACCCCCTGGGTGAGAAACATATTCAAAAATTACCCAGATCAGACCAGGGGTTCGGGAGTTATGAGGAAGCAAAGATTTGACCGACCGTACGGGTAAAGTAGCCGAAAATAGTTTTGGCCCTGCAGTCAGTCTCTGTTCGTGCATCAAAAGTCCCGTAAGTCAATGCCATCTATGGTTGAGTTTGCATTCGGATGAATCCCCTAGTTCGTGGGATTCATCCTACCGAACGACGGGCCGTTTGTGTGTTTCAATCGGCACTTTCTGAAATCCTGGAGGTCTTAGCGGTGTTCGGTTAGTCGAGTGTCCGATTTGGGTTCCAGACACGCAACGACCAAACACTGCTGTTCGTGAGTTTAAAGGGACACTCCAGGCACCCAGACCACTTCTGCTCATTGGAGTGGTCTGGGTGCCAACTCCCACTACCCTTAACCCTGCAAGTGTAATTATTGCAGTTTTTTTTAAACTGCAATAATTACCTTGCAGAGTTAAGTCCTCCCCTAGTGGCTGTCTATTAGACAGCCACTAGAGGGAACTTCCTGGTCCCTAGCACAGGTTTTCTGTGCTAGAGCGTCGCTGGACGTCCTCACGCTGTGTGAGGACCTCCAGCGTCGCTCTATTCCCCATAGGGAAGCATTGCGCATTAGGTCTCCTCGGCCGGCGGGCGAGATCAGTCTCGCCCACCGGCCGACGTAAGCAGAAGGAGGAGCGGCGGGGGAGGAGGAAGCAGCGACGTGGGACATGTCGCTGCCTCTGGTAAGTCACTGAAGGGGTTTTCACCCCTTCAGCAACTGGGGATTGTGGGGTGGGAGCCACATATACAAACTGTTGTAATTCCTACACCGTTCACCTGATTTGGATGTAAATACCCTCAAATTAAAGCTGAAAGTCTGAAGTTAAAGCACATCTTGTTCATTTCAAATCCATTGTGGTGGTGTATAGAGCCAAAAAGATTAGAATTGTGTCGATGTCCCAATATTTATGGACCTGACTGTATATTGGACAGCCAAAGGGTTTCTGCTACAGGGAGGTTGCATGGGCAGCGGTACCAGTTTCCCGTATCTTATCCGAAAATAGTTTGACGCTGTCGACGACCATAGTATTGCTGCCCGCATTCGGGAGACAAGATGGCCGCACAGGGGAACACTTGAACTAATAACCAATTTGTGGTTAATAGCCAGGGGCGGTCAGTAATTAAAAGGTGTGAACGAGTGGACCACACAGAGTTGATTCAGTAAACGTACTGAGCAGTACAGACAGCATGACAAAAGGGAATAAAAGTGTAGCTAGAGCATCTGTAATGGCAACCCGGGCATAAAAGGGGGTTAAAAGCCGTTTAGTAGATCTTCCCTTCTAGAGACACAGGCTACTGTAGACACCAATACACCGAACCGGAGAAGCATATGAATTTCGTAAACAGCTGAACCGGAACCATACGAATGCTGTTGTGGCAGAAGCAGCCACAAGAGACTGTTACTTGAAATGTTATGTTATTGGAACTACCTGTCACTGAATGTACCTTGTATTTTACCAGCATGTTAATGTAATCGGTTCCCGAACCAGAAATGCGTAGCCGGTTCGGGAACCGATTGAAAGTACCGAATGCAAGACCACCCTGCTGTGGTCGTGTGCCTCCACTTAATAGAAAGAAACAATGTTGCAGGAACCGTAATTGGGTTCATGGGTGGCCGCCGTTCGCCTAATCTCCACGTGGCGGCGGCCATCTTAACTCCCGAACAGCGGTGTTTGGTCGTCGAGCGTCTGGAACTAAAATCGGACGCTCGACTACCCAGACACCGCTCAGACCTCCAGGACCACCAAAACGCACGATTCAAACTGCCGAACGGCCCGCCGTTCGGTAGGATGAATCCCCCAGACTAGGGGATTCATCCGAACGAAAGATTAGAGCCGGATGGCTGAAATGTTCGGTATTTTTTGTTCAGTGAAATAGACCGACTACAGGGCCAGAATCCATGGAGCTGTTTTCGGCTACCGAATCCCTGCAGTCGGTCAAATCTTTAAATGGCTTTAACTCCCGAACCCCTGGTCTGATCTGGGTGAATTTTGAATATGTTGCTCACCCAGAACAGACCTACCAGGGGACCCCTCATTTGTCACCGTACCCCCTGTATTTAGGGGACATCCAGAAACTGGGGAAAACTCTGTTCCCACTAATGAGCTTAACTGTTAATCTAAGGGGAGGAGAGGGAGAGGAGGTGACCACGATGTGATTGGTTATTTTAAGTTACCTCCCTTGCATGGGAAAAAGACATAAAAGAAAATGTGTGAATAAAGCTGACAGTTGACCTCCAAGCTATGTGTCGTCTAGTTCTTGGAGGGAAGGGATTGTAACTACGCTACCTGTTTATACCTGTCTTGGATTGCTGTTCCTGTCTACCAGCGGAGCTACCTTGGATCATACCTCTACTCCGCTACAATTGGTGGCAAGCGACGGGATCGAACTACACAGCAAGAAGTGTTCAGCAGAAATTAAAAAGGACTGAATGGAAACGGATTATACCCTCTTGAAACGGGACACGCTAAAAGAGTTACTAGAAGCGAGAGGGAGGATAGCGAGCAACAAAACAAAGGCTATCCTAATCGCAGAGCTCATGGAAGGAGACAGTCGCAGCTGCTGCAGCACCTCCAAGGGAGGAGGAGGAGGAAACTGAGTTTATCAGGGAATATAGGAGCAGGATGGCTCTATTCTCACCAGCCATGGCAGAGCAGAGAGCAGACCAGGTGTACAACGATGTACAGGCATACCTTATGCTGCTAGCGACACAGAGGAACCAACAAGCGGGGGAAGGAAGCGCAACGTCTGTCCCCACCCCGCCAGCGAAAGTTAAAATACCGTACCAGGTATTTAAGGCATTTATTGATACCGAGGGGGACATTGATGGCTATTTACAGGACTTTGAACGGTTGTGCCAGCTGCATGCCATTAGCACTGAAGACCAAGTGCCATTGCTAGCGGGTAACCTATCAGGCCGCGCAGCAGATGCCTACCGAGCTATGCCGGCAGAGGATATCCGGGACTATCAGAAGGTAAAACAAGCCTTGCTCGCACGGTATGCCATTACACCTGAAGCATACCGAATACAGTTCCGGAAACTACTCAAATCGGGAAAAGACTCGCATGCAGAATTTGCACACCGCCTACAACAGGCAGCTAACGGGTGGCTTGAGGCAGCCAAAGCCGTCACGTCCCAAGAAATCAAGCAGTTGATGTTTGTCCGCAGAGCTACAGATCTGGGTAAGAGACCGTAAGCCCTGTACGCTGCAAGAGGCCGCTAAGCTAGCAGATGAGCATCAGGACACCCGGCGGGAACAGCACTCATCCACTAGAGTGCAATCCACACCAGATGTTCCCCGACTTACCCCAGTAGATTCGCCCCGACCTGGGGGGACCTACCAGTCCCAACCTCCCCGGTACAACAACAGGGCATCTATCCGGTGCCATGCCTGTAACCAGATGGGTCACATGCAACGAGACTGTCCCCGAAACCGGGCCAGGCCGGCCTGGACCCCTCAACGACCACCAACCACCCCTCGAGCCGCAGTACACTGCTATCAGGCCAGAGCATTGGCTCAACCTTTCACCCCTACCCAAATAGAGGAACCCTTGGGCACCCTCCATGAGGTAAACCCGGTACAGGCGGCATCGGACAACCGCCAAGGCCACCGACAAGTGGTCCATGTGGAGGGCAAGCGGATGGAGGGGTTAAGAGATTCTGGGGCCACCATCACTCTGGTACGGAACCATCTAGTGGCCCCGAACCATCTCACTGGGGACTGTATTGCAGTTCGAGTGGCAGGGGGAGCCATCTACAAAGTACCCACTGCTAAACTACATTTGGACTGGGGAGCGGGGGCAGGACAAATTGAAGTGGGGATGATGCAGGATCTGCCTGCCGATGTGATTTTGGGGAACGATTTGGGGGAGCTAACCTCCGCTTTTGTTACCCGACCTCCTCCACAGGAAGCTTACCCGTCAACAGGCTCGCACCACGGCACCCCACATCGACTCTGAGGCTCAGGTAAGCCCGAACCCCCCTGATCACACTGTGTTACCCTGGGCTGCCCCATTAGAATTTGGTAGCGAGGTCGCCCTGGACCCGTCCCTACAAGTTTACAAGGACCGGATAGATAAAAACCAGACTGGCAGAGAGGGGGAGAGATATGCTTGGGATAAGGGGTTATTATACCGGTATGCAGAAAAGGTAGTAGCCGGATCGATTCCCGTACCCATCAAACAGTTAATTGTGCCTCGAAAGTATAGACGAGAGTTAATGCGAATCGCCCATGACATTCCCCTGTCAGGACACCTAGGGATCAGCCGAACCAAACATCGGCTGTTGCAGAATTTCTTCTGGCCAGGGATATCCCAGGATATTAAGCAGTACTGTAATACCTGTGATACCTGTCAGAGAGTGGGAAAACGGGGGGACCGATACAAGGCCAAACTACACACCCTGCCCATAATCGAAGAACCCTTTAGCCGGGTAGCGGTAGACATTATCGGACCGCTGAAACAAAAAAGCCCGTCTGGCAAGAAATACATATTGACCGTAGTAGACTACGCCACTAGATACCCCGAAGCAGTAGCCCTGACGAATGTACATGCTGAGACCATAGTAGACGCCCTCATGCGCATATTTACCCGTATGGGGATTCCCCGGGAGATCATTTCGGATAGGGGTACCCAATTCACGGCCGAGGTCACTCACCAGCTTTGGAAAGTATGCGGGGTCCGAGCTATCCTTAATTCCCCATACCACCCCCAGTCCAATGGCCTCTGTGAACGGTTCAATGGAACCCTAAAACAAATGATCCGCACGTTCGTAGCAACCCAGAAAAACTGGGAGCGGTTCTTACCCCATCTCCTGTTCGACTACCGAGAGGTGCCCCAAGAGTCCACTGGGTTCTCCCCCTTCGAATTGTTGTTCGGAAGGAGAGTAAGGGGACCCCTAGATCTAATCAGAGAACACTGGGAGGGGGGAACGACCATTAACGGCACCCCTATCGTACCCTATGTGTTGGAGTTTCGGAACCGCTTGGAGGAATTGACCCGGGCTGTGCGCAACAACCTCCAGGCGGCCCAGACACGCCAGCGCCAATGGTATGATAGGGGAGCCAGGGACCGCAGCTTTCAGGTCGGCCAGAAGGTGCTAGTCCTACGACCCGTCCCTACTGACAAGCTGCAGGCTTCCTGGCGGGGCCCATTCAAGGTGGTAGAGCAGGTCTGCGATACCACCTATATAATTGGCCCCTGCACCGGGACCGGAGACAGACGCATGTTCCATGTGAACATGCTGAAACCCAACCACGAGCGCACAGAGGAAGTATCCGCCATCTGCGCCTCGGCTGCGGAGGACACAGATAACCTACCCCTCCCTGACATGCTAGCCCGAGGAACCCTGCAAGAGGATCTCGCAGCCGTACAGTTAGGAGAACGCTTGAATCCCCAGGAAAGAGCTCAGGCCCAAAGTCTAATTAGGGAAAAAGGAGCCACTTTTTCCAACCTCCCGGGATATACCCCGTTAGCTACCCATCGAGTAGAAACCCTAGATCCGACCCCGCTCCGTCAACCGCCCTACCGCATTCCCGAAGCAGTGAGGGGGAACATGTACAAGGAGCTGAAGGAAATGTTGCAGTTAGGGGTAATTGAGCATTCGGATAGCCCCTGGGCATCCCCAGTGGTACTCGTGCCGAAGCGGGATGGAACTACCCGCTTCTGCGTAGATTACCGGAGGCTCAATGATAAAACCGTATCTGATGCCTATCCCATGCCCCGGATAGACGAGCTATTAGACAAAATGGCCAGGGGCAAATACTTAACCACAATTGATCTTTGCAAGGGATATTGGCAAATTCCTCTAGCCGAGGATGCTATTCCCAAATCGGCCTTCGTCACCCCATTTGGCCTGTACCAATTCAGGGTCATGCCATTTGGGATGAAGAACGCTCCGGCCACATTCCAGAGAATGGTGGACCGACTATTGGACGGGTTTCAGGAGTACGCTTGCGCCTATTTAGACGACATAGCCATCTTTAGTTATTCCTGGGCAGACCATCTAGACCATATCAGGGCAGTACTCGACTGCATCAGAGAAGCCGGACTGACCCTCAAACCCAGTAAATGTCATATAGGGATGGCAGAGGTCCAATACCTAGGACACCGAGTAGGCAGCGGCCACCAAAAACCCGAACCAGCCAAAATAGAGGCCGTAGCTAAATGGCCAACCCCCCGCACTAAAACCCAGGTACTAGCCTTTTTGGGGACCGCAGGGTATTACCGAAAGTTTGTACCTAACTACAGCGCCCTAGCCAAGCCCCTTACAGACTTAACCCGCAAGAACCTTCCTAAATTAGTAGTATGGGCCCCAGAGTGTGAACAGGTATTCCAACTCCTCAAAAATGCCCTTGTTAATGCCCCTGTGTTAGCTGCTCCCGATCCGACTAAACGCTTTCTCGTCCATACAGACGCTTCAATGTTCGGATTGGGAGCAGTACTGAGCCAGATCGGAGCCGATGGCGGTGAACATCCGGTAGCTTACCTCAGCCGAAAACTTTTACCCAGAGAAGTAAGTTACGACGCCATCGAAAAGGAATGCCTTGCCGTGGTGTGGGCCCTCAAGAAACTGCAGCCCTATTTGTATGGGCAAACATTCTCACTGCTCACAGATCACAACCCGTTGGTCTGGCTGAACCGGGTGTCAGGGGACAATGCCAGGCTGCTGCGCTGGAGCTTAGCTGCAGCCATTTGATTTCAACATCCAATATCGCCCGGAGAAGCTCAATGGAAATGCCGACGGGTTATCCCGACAAACTGAACTGGACAAGTGATCTGTGGGTACTCCTCCAGACATCCCCAAGCCGATCCGTTGGGATCAGACTGTGTATGCTGGCTTGGTTCTGGGGGAGCATTGTGGCAGAAGCAGCCACAAGAGACTGTTACTTGAAATGTTATATGTTATTGGAACTACCTGTCACTGAATGTACCTTGTATTTTACCAGCATGTTAATGTAATCGGTTCCCGAACCAGAAATGCGTAGCCGGTTCGGGAACCGATTGAAAGTACCGAATGCAAGACCACCCTGCTGTGGTCGTGTGCCTCCACTTAATAGAAAGAAACAATGTTGCAGGAACCGTAATTGGGTTCGTGGGTGGCCGCCGTTCGCCTAATCTCCACGTGGCGGCGGCCATCTTAACTCCCGAACAGCGGTGTTTGGTCGTCGAGCGTCTGGAACTAAAATCGGACGCTCGACTACCCAGACACCGCTCAGACCTCCAGGACCACCAAAACGCACGATTCAAACTGCCGAACGGCCCGCCGTTCGGTAGGATGAATCCCCCAGACTAGGGGATTCATCCGAACGAAAGATTAGAGCCGGATGGCTGAAATGTTCGGTATTTTTTGTTCAGTGAAATAGACCGACTACAGGGCCAGAATCCATGGAGCTGTTTTCGGCTACCGAATCCCTGCAGTCGGTCAAATCTTTAAATGGCTTTAACTCCCGAACCCCTGGTCTGATCTGGGTGAATTTTGAATATGTTGCTCACCCAGAACAGACCTACCAGGGGACCCCTCATTTGTCACCGTACCCCCTGTATTTAGGGGACATCCAGAAACTGGGGAAAACTCTGTTCCCACTAATGAGCTTAACTGTTAATCTAAGGGGAGGAGAGGGAGAGGAGGTGACCACGATGTGATTGGTTATTTTAAGTTACCTCCCTTGCATGGGAAAAAGACATAAAAGAAAATGTGTGAATAAAGCTGACAGTTGACCTCCAAGCTATGTGTCGTCTAGTTCTTGGAGGGAAGGGATTGTAACTACGCTACCTGTTTATACCTGTCTTGGATTGCTGTTCCTGTCTACCAGCAGAGCTACCTTGGATCATACCTCTACTCTGCTACAGCTGTAAACAGCCGAATAGAAAAAACCATACGAATAGGTTTACACTCCTAGCAGTCCAACTGGAACAGCATACCATAAATCCCCCAAGAACGAGACAAGGCTCAGTTTTGAGGGTCAAGCAGGAACAGCCAGAGCTGTGGGTTTATTGTTCTTATATACACATTAGTACCACCCACAGGGTTTTGGAAAACAACCAATAAACACGTACAATACACTCAGACACTCCCACACAAAATCCTACCCTCTGCCTGTGATACAATTACCTTACACAATGGGTAATGTAATTGTGGAAAACCTAGCCACTTTGGACTCCATTGCTGTACCTTTAAAAGTTATCGGTGAAAAGCCACTGGAATTCTGTGTTTAAATGTACGACTGTAATGTTGTGCTATGGGGCATTCGTATGCGAGCGGCCAAAAGCCGTTAGCATTCACATGGTCGTTTCACGAACAGGGACTTTACCTCCTGTTCATGAAATGAATAAAGTACCGAACGTGAGCCAACACACAGAGGGTCGTGTGGCCCCCATTAGCCGATTGCAACATTGTAGCAATCAGCGGTTAATTGATTCCCTGGGTGGCCGTCGTTTGGCTACCGACCACGTGGTGGTCGGCCATCTTGGATCCTTTGTTAACCCAGCAGTGTTTGGTTGTTGAGTGCCTGGAACTAAAATCGGCTACTCGACGGCATGAACACCGCTGGACTTCCAGGCTGTTTGGGAGCTCCGGCCTTTCGGTAATGGGTTCCCCAATCGGTGTTCGGTAGTTTTAGGCGAATGCAATATATTACTTCTGCATTCGGTAGTAGAACCGTATGACTGTTCATTCGGTAGTTTATCCACATGAACAGTATCACCCCAGATAGCTAAGCCATGGAGCCCATTCGTGTAACGAAAGACTATGTGAAAGACTTTGGCTCCATGGCGATTGAACTGTATGTATGTGATCTGAGCGCCATTCGGTAATAATGTGCGCTCAGATTTAAGCTATCTGGGGATATGTAGAATGTATATGTTTTATGTACTAAATGTATCAGTATGTAATTTAATGTCTTTTATTGTCCTTTGTCTGCCATGTGTGTAATGGAGTTTTGCCTCTGTCCTTGGAGATAATTGGATTACTTCCCAATTATCTCCAGGACAGAGAGGAGGGATTGTGATGCATTGTGGGATTGTTTAAAGGTGTATGTCTATAATTGGCCAGTGTCCTATATGTTTCCCAGTCTCCCATCTGGTCCCCTAGGAGTGTCCACCAGGTGGGAGACCTGCATAAAAGCCGGGCAGGTAGCCCCAGTAAATCAGTTCTGCTTGACCCTCAAAATGAAGTGTCGTCTCGTTCTTGGGGGGAATTGAATTGTATGCCGATTGCCAGGAGTGTAAGCTGTTCGTATGGCTTTTCCTGTTCGGCTGCTTCCAGTGTTCATGTGTCTCTTGTTCGGGAGTTAGAGGATTCGTGTCGTTTGCAGTTCGGGAGATTGGTGATTGCAGTAGCTGCTTGTCTATCTGGAAGGGGAATATCGCCTAAACGGTTTTTATCCTCTTGTGTGTGTGAAACAGTCTTTTACAACTTTGGATTACTTGTTGTACCAGCGGAGATCGTGGGATTTAATATTGCCGCTCCGCTACAGTAATTATCACAGGCAGAGAAATAGTTTTTCCACATTATTCATGTGGCAAACACAGCCACTGTAAATGGTCCTTATTGTATTTACTGTGGTTTATTTCAAATGTGTATGAGTTTAAGAACAAAGTGTCTGTAATGTGGTTCAGGCAAGCAATGGTATTCGTATGCTGGCGGCATGAAAGCCGCCAGCCTCCCTGCAAATCGTTTCACAAACAGTGAATTTCATCACTGTTCGTGAAACAACTAAACTACCGAATGGAGACCACACACAGGAGGTCGTGTGGCCCCATTAAGGATTGCAACAATGTTGCAATCGGTAATTAAGAGGATTCAGGGTGGCCGCCGTACGGCTACCGACCACGCGGCAGTCGGCCATCTTGGATCCTTTGTTAACCCAGCGGTATTTGGTCGTCGAGTGCCTGGAACTAAAATCGGCTACTCGACGGCATGAATACCGCTGGACTTCCAAGCCGTTCGGGAGCCCCAGTCTTTCAGTAATGTGATTCCCTAAGTTCATTCGGTAGTTTGAAGGGAACTTAACTATAATGTCTATTTCAGGCGGCGTTCGGTTATTTAAGCTGGGATCTGAGCGGTACTTTCACGAAATGTGCGCTCAGACCCCAGCTATCTACCGAATGTCCATTCATTTAAATCTGACAAATATTGTAAAAGTTATGGTTTTTAATGTGAATTGTCAGTTCTGCTGCACGGAGGGATAATTCTGGTGGGAGTATCCCTCTCGTGCAGCAGTGTCTGATGGGAGAAATGTCCAGATTATTCAGTTCCCCATGTAGTCAATGTTACGGTTGCCTCCAGGCTGGCTGCCAGTTGGACCATAGAAAGGATGCTCCTAGCACTCACCAAAGGACCATCAACACCGTAGACACCATAACTACTGCGTAGCCACCATAAGTACTGCAGACTCCATGAAACACCGCTGCTGGGCTGGTATCTCGCCATCTGCTCTGCGCCCTGGCCCTACGACCAGGCTCCAGAATCCAGTAGGTGAACCTCTTCCTTCTGTAGAGCGAAGCAGGATCAGGAACAAGAGCTCAGTAGCTAAGAGAGTATGAGGAGCATAGCAATCCCTGTAGTGATTATAGCTGTCCCCTACAAACATGAGTCAAGGCTGCAAGTTAGAGGGTCAGCAGAGGTCTGAGGTGCTGGCACACCAAGCCTGGTTTTTATTACAATTTTGTAAATACAGGACCGCCCACAGGGAGGTACAAACCAACCAATCATACAGGTACATCATTGAAAACACTCCCAGTAATTATACACAAATCCTCCCCTCTGTCTGTGATATAACTATGGTTTTACCGTTTTTCCACATACACTGTAACTTTAAAACCATACATTCAATCTCCATTAAAATTACATATGTAAACTCAGCATACTTCAAACATAAACACTTCCAAAAATCATACAAATCCCTCCAGTGGATAAAAAGTTACACGGAAGTCTTTTATGACCGACCGCAAGCACATTTTCCTGCCCAAAACAGTTCCATAGATTTGGGCTGTGCGGTCGGTCAATTTCATGCAGAAAAACGACTAAGTCTCATTCGAACGAGCTTTCGAATTTCGAACGGGATTTAGTCTCTGCAGCTGAAAGTTCAGTATGGGAGAAGGTAACGGTCAGCGGTGTTCGTGTATTTGCGTATCCGATTTTAGTTCCACAGAATCTTAAGCATACACCGCTGACCGCGTTCGAATGAACAAAGATGGCCGCCGCCACGTGTTCGAATGGCGGCCACCCAGCGTTCGGCAATTAACCTGCAGTAACCTCACAGCCTGGGAGGTAAATTTATGGCACACTTCCACTTCTGGGTGGTCTGCCTGTGTGGTACTTGGTTCAGTAAGCCCCATTTACTGAACCAAGTGGGAGAAAGCCATGAAAAAGTTATTTTACAGGTCTGGGGACATAGTCTTAAAGGGGCATTGTTCACCAAAGTCACAATATGTCCCCAGACGGTTCTTAAAGGGCCATACACACCCAATAAAAGTCCATAAGTTTTCAGGGGCACAATCTTCCAGGGGCCATAGTCATGAGGAAGGAGACTGGCAAATAGGCTTCTCCACAACCCAGGGAAGCAGGGCAATTTGTCATTTAAAGGGCCAGTTACAAAAGGCATTTTATAACAGCCCCCTACTGTACAACCCCTGGAATGTCAGTAGGGAAACCCCTTGTGTAACGGACCGTTTCACACACAAGAGGTTAAAAACCGTTTAGGCGATATTCCCCTTTCAAATATAAAGGCACAGCTACTGCAGAACACCAAACTCTCGAACAGGAAACACATGAACCCGGGAAACAGCCGAACAGGAAAAGCATACCATCAGCTTACACTCCTGGCAATCGGCATACAATCCAAATCCCCCAATAACGAGATGACACTTCGTTTTGAGGGTCAAGCAGAATCTGGGGCTGGCACACCCAGCCTGGTTTTTATTACAGTTGTTGAGAATACAGGACCGCCCACAGGGAGGGATAAAACAACCAATCACATCACTGTTACTGTGATGAGAGCAATCTCGCCACATTGCATTGGAGGAGCCTGGTTGCCCGCCTGCTGCCTTTGAATTATGGACCAGCAGTTAAAGGGTTAATTTTACTGTGCAGGAAGATTTATTAATTCCTTTCTGCACATCCGTTCGGTAGATTCTATCTACCGAACAAACAGCCCTTTCTTAGCCTCCCCAGAGCCGCGGGGAGCCGGCCGGCGCCGTTAATTGGCCGCCCAGAAGCTTGTGTGTGCCCTCCATTTACCTCCTTGAAGCTGCGGTTAACCGCAGCTTAATTGAGTGGTACTGGGTGGCCGCGGTTACACTTAGCAGCCGCTAGGTGGCGGTGTTATGGAGCTCCCCAGACGGCCAGCGGTGCTCAGCCCAGAATCAGTGCACTAAAAGCAGACACTTTTACGTGCAGGCACCGCTGAGCCTCCAGCCCTCTGGTTCTTATTCGTGTAAATTTAACCGAATACATGTTAATTTGGTAGTTTGTATATGTGAATGTTAACCCAGATAGCACAGCCATGGAGCCAATTCGTGTAATTAAAGACTTTGGCTCCATGGCAATTGAACTGTGTGAATAGGATCTGAGCGCTATTCGGTAGTTTTATGCGCTCAGATCCCAGCTATCTGGGGGATATGTGACATGTCTGTGTTTTATGTATAAAATGTGTCTTTATGTATTTTAAAGTAATATTGTATCTTGTGTGCACCACGTGCATCATGGAGTCTTGCCTCTGTCCTGGGAGATAATTGAATTACTTCTCAATTATCTCCAGGGCAGAGGAGAGGAAGCCAGGATGCATTGTGGGAAAGTATTGTGACTGTATGTCCTAAAATGATACATGTTTGTCCCTTGTCACAGTCTTCCATCTGGTCCCCTAGGGGAGTGTCCACCAGATGGGAGACCTGCATAAATACTGGGCGGGTAGCCCTGAGTAAACCAGACCACTGCTTGACCCTCAACACGGAGCCTTGTCTCGTTCTTGGGGGGATTCACTGTATGCTGATAGAGACTGATTGCCAGGAGTGTAAGCTGCTTGAGAGCTTTTCCTGTTCGTCTGCTAGCAGCTATTCGTGAGGTTCCAGTTCGGGAGTTTGGAGTGCTACCTTATTCCCTTGAATGCAGTTCGGGAGTTTGGTGCATTCACTTATATTCAATTTGTGAGTTTTGGTGATTCTGCAGTAGCTGTGCCTGTCTCTGAAAAGGGGATTATCGTCTAAGCGGTTTTTACCCCTTGTCTGCTGTTCTTTTTTTACCCCTTGTCTAGAAGTTCTTTTATGACACAGTTCTTTTATGAAGTTCTTTTATGACAGACCGCCAGCACATTTTCTTGCCCAAAACAGTTCCATGGGTTTGGGCTGTGCGGTCGGTCAGTTTCCTGCATAAAAAAACGGCTAAGTGTTGCCGGTACTTCGACTTTAGTCGAAGTGTCGAAGTGGAAGCGATGGCAAGGGTCGGCGGTGTCCGACGTTAAAATGGCCGCCGCCATGTGGTCCTTTGTCCGATGACGGTTACTTCGATGACTTCGACACTTTGGCTGCATCCGAAGTGCCATATAAAAAGTGCCAATCCTTCTCCCACAGTAATTAAAGGACCAGAATGATTGACATGCACTCAATTAGGGCCGAACACTGTTTTTAAAGGGCCCAATCTCCCAGGGCCATAGTCCAAAGGCAGCAGGCGGGCAACCAGGCTTCTCCAGTGGACAGTGGTGAGGTTGGTTTCGCCACACCTTGCATGGGGAATCCCATAAATATTGGAAGCCTGTGAATAAAGCCTCAGTTGACTCCCAGCCTATGTGTCGTCTAGTTCTTGGGAGGTAGGATTGTATAACACTACCTGAATTGTTGCATGCTGTACCTACCTACTTGGATTACTACCTGTTTTCCTGTCTACCAGCGGAGACCTTGTGGATTAAACTACTTCTCCGCTACAATTCATAACTTTAAAAGTATGCATCAAATTCACATAAAGCATACTCCAAATACAAACATACGTCAAAATCATAAAAATTGGTCCAGTGGTTCAAAAGATAGATCGTAGTCCTTTGTGACTGTGGCGAAACCAACCTCGCCAATATGAGCTGGAGAAGCCTGGTTGCTCGCCTGCTTCCTTTGGACTATGGACCAGACTTTAAAAAGCTTATTTTCCCTGCAGAAAGGCTTATTCGTGCCTTTTCTGCCGGGGTGTTCAGTAGATTTTATCTACCGAACAAACTAACGAATGCGCGACCACCTGGGAGCTGGAGTGTGCCATCAATTGACCGCCCAGAAGCTGCGGTTAACCGCAGCTTAATTGACAAACGCTGGGTGGCCTTTGTTCATCAAACGAACACGTAGCGGCGGCCATCTTAGCTCCTGAACAGCGGTGTTTTGCCGTCGAGTGTCTGGAACTAAAATCGGACACTCGACTAAGCAAACACCGCTGAGACCTCCAGACTTCCGTGGATTCGTGCCACAACTACCGAATGAGCCGCCGTTCGGTAGAAAGACTTATGTACACATGGGGATTCATCCGGACTTCGGCATTACTCTGGATGGCAATCCATTGAGGACTTTTGACACACGAACTGGGACCGACCGCAAGGCCAAACCTCATGGAACTATTTTCGGTTACTTTGCCTGTGCGGTCGGTCAATACTTTAAAGTCCCATAACTCCCGAACCCTTTATCCGAATGGGCTGATTTTCGCATATGTTGTTCCTCCAGACTAGGGCTAACTGGAGATACTGGATTTGTGGATGTACCCCAAGTATTTAGGGTACATCCAAGACTTGGGTAAAACTCTGTACATGCTAATTGTGTTAACAGATAAGTTAGAGGGAGGAGATGTGTGGGTTGTACCTTAAACTGGATTGGTGTATTGTAAATCCCTCCCTTGCATGGGAGAATCCCATATAAGCCTGTTGTATGAATAAATCAGTGTTGTTCCTGTTTAACCCTGAAGCTGAAGTGTTGTCTCATTCTTGGGGGGAATTTGACTGTATGCCGATTGCCAGGAGTGTAAGCTGTTCGTATTGCTTTTCCTGTTCGGCTGCTTCCAGGGTTCGTGTGTCTCTGGTTCGGGAGTTGGTGACTTCGTGCAGTTTGCAGTTCGGGAGGTTGGTGATTGCAGTAGCTGCTTGTCTATCTGAAAGGAGATTATCGCCTAAACGGTTTTTATCCCCAAGTGAGCGAAACGGTCCGTTACAGTGACCAAATGAAGAATGGCTTTTCTGACCAAAACCAGTTCCACAGAGTCTTCTATCATGGAGATAATTGGGAAGTAATCCAATTATCTCCAAGGACAGAGGCAAAACTCCATTAAACACATGGCAGCAAAAGACAATAAAATATATAACAGTGCAGCCATTGCCGAAAACAGGTGCATTCAACATATCCCCAGATAGCTCAGATCTGAGCGCACATTATTAATGAATGGCGCTCAGATCACAAACATACAGTTCAATTGCCATGGATCCAAAGTCTTTCCCATAGCCTTTCATTATACGAATGGGCTCCATGGCATAGCTATCTGGGGTATCACCGCTCAAACAAGGCAAGCACCGAATGACCCGGCTTTCGTGTATTTGCAGGGGAAAATCAAGCGTTTCAACATGGGGCCATAGTCTAAAGGCAGCAGGTGGGCAACAAGGCCCCTCCAGTGGACCGTGGCAAGGTTGGTTTCGCCACAGCATCCATTCCGCTGCACAGACAGACAGCATGCACAGTGACAGCTAATATACAGACAGACAGCATGCACAGTGACAGCTAATATACAGACAGACAGCATGCACAGTGACAGCTAATATACAGACAGACAGCATGCACAGTGACAGCTAATAGACAGACAGACAGCATGCACAGTGACAGCTAATAGACAGACAGACCGCTAATATACAGACAGACTGCTAATATACAGACAGCATGCAGAGTGACAGCTAATATACAGACAGACAGCATGCAGAGTGACAGCTAATATACAGACAGACAGCATGCACAGTGACAGCTAATATACAGACAGACAGCATGCACAGTGACAGCTAATATACAGACAGACGGCATGCACAGTGACAGCTAATATACAGACAGACAGCATGCACAGTGACAGCTAATATACAGACAGACAGCATGCACAGTGACAGCTAATATACAGACAGACAGCATGCAGAGTGACAGCTAATATACAGACAGCATGCACAGTGACAGCTAATAGACAGACAGACAGACAGCATGCACAGTGACAGCTAATAGACAGACAGACAGCATGCACAGTGACAGCTAATAGACAGACAGACAGCATGCACAGTGACCGCTAATAGACAGACAGCATGCACAGTGACAGCTAATAGACAGACAGACAGCATGCAGAGTGACAGCTAATAGACAGACAGACAGCATGCAGAGTGACAGCTAATAGACAGACAGCATGCAGAGTGACAGCTAATAGACAGACAGACAGCATGCAGAGTGACAGCTAATAGACAGACAGACAGCATGCAGAGTGACAGCTAATATACAGACAGACAGCGTGCAGAGTGACAGCTAATAGACAGACAGCGTGCAGAGTGACAGCTAATATACAGACAGACAGCGTGCAGAGTGACAGCTAATATACAGACAAACAGCATGCAGAGTGACAGCTAATATACAGAAAGACAGCATGCAGAGTGACAGCTAATATACAGACAGACAACATGCAGAGTGACAGCTAATAGACAGACAGACAGCATGCAGAGTGACAGCTAATAGACAGACAGACAGCATGCAGAGTGACAGCTAATAGACAGACAGACAGCATGCAGAGTGACAGCTAATAGACAGACAGACAGCGTGCAGAGTGACAGCTAATATACAGACAGACAGCGTGCAGAGTGACAGCTAATATACAGACAGACAGCGTGCAGAGTGACAGCTAATAGACAGACAGACAGCATGCACAGTGACAGCTAATAGACAGACAGACAGCATGCACAGTGACAGCTAATAGACAGACAGACAGCATGCAGACAGACAGCATGCACAGTGACAGCTAATAGACAGACAGACAGCATGCAGAGTGACAGCTAATATACAGACAGACAGCATGCAGAGTGACAGCTAATATACAGACAGACAGCGTGCAGAGTGACAGCTAATATACAGATAGACAGTATGCAGAGTGACAGCTAATAGACAGACAGACAGCATGCACAGTGACAGCTAATATACAGACAGACAGCATGCAGAGTGACAGCTAATAGACAGACAGACAGCGTGCAGAGTGACAGCTAATAGACAGACAGACAGCGTGCAGAGTGACAGCTAATAGACAGACAGACAGCATGCACAGTGACAGCTAATAGACAGACAGACAGCATGCAGAGTGACAGCTAATAGACAGACAGCATGCAGAGTGACAGCTAATAGACAGACAGACAGCATGCACAGTGACAGCTAATATACAGACAGACAGCATGCACAGTGACAGCTAATAGACAGACAGACAGCATGCAGAGTGACAGCTAATAGACAGACAGCATGCAGAGTGACAGCTAATAGACAGACAGACAGCATGCACAGTGACAGCTAATATACAGACAGACAGCATGCACAGTGACAGCTAATAGACAGACAGACAGCATGCACAGTGACAGCTAATATACAGACAGACAGCATGCACAGTGACAGCTAATAGACAGACAGACAGCATGCACAGTGACAGCTAATAGACAGACAGACAGCATGCACAGTGACCGCTAATATACAGACAGACAGCATGCACAGTGACAGCTAATAGACAGACAGACAGCATGCACAGTGACAGCTAATAGACAGACAGACAGCATGCACAGTGACAGCTAATATACAGACAGACAGCATGCACAGTGACAGCTAATATACAGACAGACAGCATGCACAGTGACAGCTAATATACAGACAGACAGCATGCACAGTGACAGCTAATATACAGACAGCATGCACAGTGACAGCTAATATACAGACAGACAGCATCTCAGAGTGCAGAGACAGAGGAGGGATAGGATGTTTGTTGTCATGTGATAGTCATGTGACAGAGCTACAAACTAAAGGAAACAGAGACAGAGACAGAGAGAGAGAGAGAGAGAGAGAGAGAGAGAGACTGCTGTCATGTCTAACAGGTAAAACTAAATTATATCTACACTCTGTATATTATATCTATACTGTATATTATAATCTACACTCTGTATATTGTATCTACACTCTGTATATTATATCTACACTCTGTATATTATATCTACACACTGTATATTATATCTATACTGTATATTATATCTATACTGTATATTATATCTACACTCTGTATATTATATCTATACTCTGTATATTATATCCATACTCTGTATATTATATCTACACTCTGTATATTATATCTACACTCTGTATATTATATCTATACTGTATATTATATCCATACTCTGTATATTATATCTACACTCTGTATATTATATCTACACTCTGTATATTATATCTATACTGTATATTATATCCATACTCTGTATATTATATCTACACTCTGTATATTATATCTATACTGTATATTATATCTACACTCTGTATATTATATCTACACTCTGTATATTATATCTATACTGTATATTATATCTACACTCTGTATATTATATCTACACTCTGTATATTATATCTACACTCTGTATATTATATCTACACACTGTATATTATATCTATACTGTATATTATATCTATACTGTATATTATATCTACACTCTGTATATTATATCTATACTCTGTATATTATATCCATACTCTGTATATTATATCTACACTCTGTATATTATATCTACACTCTGTATATTATATCTATACTGTATATTATATCCATACTCTGTATATTATATCTACACTCTGTATATTATATCTACACTCTGTATATTATATCTATACTGTATATTATATCCATACTCTGTATATTATATCTACACTCTGTATATTATATCTATACTGTATATTATATCTACACTCTGTATATTATATCTACACTCTGTATATTATATCTATACTGTATATTATATCCATACTCTGTATATTATATCTACACTCTGTATATTATATCTGTAACGGAATGCAATGTATCAGCATACGATATCCGTTGGTACATCTAGGAAATCCACAGTCGGAGTAGAAAGCAAGGCAATATCCCCAATCCTCCCAATAACCGGACGAAACACAGTTTGGGAGTCAACTAACTCGGTTTATTCACAGGCAGCATATTTATACAGTTCCCCATGCAAGGGGTTTCCATACAGTAATTCCAGGGGATTTCTCCCAACATGCACTGTGACTTTCCCAACAGGCATTGCTGCACGAGAAGGATACTCCCACTAAAATGGACGATTAAGTGGATTATCCCCTCGTGCAGCAAAACCGACAATTGACATTAAAATCTGTAATTCACACAATATTCGGTATTTCGGAATAACTGAACGTTCGGTAGATAGCTGGGGTCGGGGCGCACACTTTGGGAGAATACCGCTCCGATCCCAGCTGATTTGACCGAACGCCGCACATAATACAGTTAAACATTAAAGAGGGTTTAAAAGTACCGAATAAGTACGGGACACATAATGTACCGAACGCGGAACTCCCGAACGCTCTAGAAGTCCAGCGGTGTTCGGATCATTGAGTAGCCGTTTTCAGTTCCAGGCTCTCGACGACCGAACACCGCTGCAGAGACAAAGGATCCAAGATGGCCGACCGCCGCATGGTCGGTAGTCGAACGACGGCCACCTAGGAGAGCCCTTAATTACCGATTGCAACAATGTTGCAACCGGGTAATTGGTGCCACACGACCTGTGAATGTGTGGTCTACCTGGGGAGTCCACATTCGTACGGCGAACGGCCAGGATAGCCGTGTTTCGCCGTATGAATGCTTTGTATGCTGGCAGCATACGGCTGTCAGCATGCGAACGGCCATAGGAAAATACATATACAGTTAACGTTACATAGTATAGCTTCAGCCTACGGACAACCTGCAATGAATATAGTCCAGAAGTGGCTAGGTTTGCCACAATGCTCCCCCAGAACCAAGCCGGCATACACAGTCTGATCCCAACGGATCGGCTTGGGGATGTCCGGGAGAGCACTCACAGATCACTTCTCGAGTTCAGTCTGTCTGGATAACCCGTCAGCGTTACCGTTTTGTTTTCCTGGCCGGTAATGGATAGTAAAGTCAAAGGGCTGCAGCGCCAAGCTCCAGCGCAGCAGCCTGGCATTGTCTCCAGACACACGGTTTAGCCACACTAACGGGTTGTGATCTGTGAGTAAGGAGAAAGGTTGTCCGTACAAATATGGCTGTAACTTTTTAAGGGCCCACACCACGGCCAGGCATTCTTTCTCGATGGCGGCGTAGCTCACTTCACGAGGCAGCAACTTGCGGCTTAAATAGGCTACGGGGTGTTCTCCGCCATCGGCTCCCACTTGGCTCAGTACTGCCCCCAATCCAAACATTGAAGCGTCTGTGTGAACAAGAAATCTTTTAGTTGGATCAGGAGCAGTTAACACAGGAGCATTAGTGAGAGCAGTCTTGAGTTGTTGGAATGCCTGCTCGCACTCTGGGGCCCAGACAACCAGTCGGGGAAGGTTCTTCTTCGTCAGGTCGGTTAGGGGTTTGGCCAGGGTGCTATAGTCAGGGACAAACTTTCTGTAATAGCCGGCTGTCCCTAAGAACGCCAGCACCTGGGTCTTAGTCCTGGGGGTAGGCCACTTGGCTACGGCCTCAATCTTGGCTGGCTCGGGCCTCTGCTGCCCACACCCTACACGGTGGCCCAGGTACTGCACCTCGGCCATACCTATGTGGCACTTGCTAGGTTTTAGCGTTAACCCGGCCTCCCCAATGCGATCTAATATCGCCCCTATATGGCGTAGGTGGTCTTCCCAGTTCTGGCTAAACACGGCTATATCGTCTAGATAGGCACAGGCATACTCCTGAAAACCGTCCAGTAGCCGATCTACCATCCGCTGAAAGGTAGCCGGAGCGTTTTTCATCCCGAAAGGCATGACCTTGAACTGGTACAGGCCAAACGGGGTGACAAACGCCGACTTGGGGATGGCGTCATCGGCTAGTGGGATCTGCCAGTACCCCTTACACAAATCAATGGTAGTGAGATACTGGCCCCGTGCCATCTTATCCAACAGCTCGTCTATCCGGGGCATCGGGTAGGCATCAGACACCGTTTTGTCATTTAGCCTCCGGTAGTCAACACAGAATCGGGTGGTGCCATCCTTTTTAGGTACCAGGACTACCGGCGATGCCCAGGGGCTATCGGAGGGTTCGATAACCCCTAGCTGCAACATTTCGTCCAGTTCGGCTTTCATATGGGTCCGGACGGATTCCGGAACCCTATATGGAGCCTGGCGCATAGGTAGCTGTCCTGGGGTCTCTACTCGGTGGGTGGCTAGCGGAGTGTACCCAGGTAAATTGGAGAAGGTAGTCCCCTTGGCTACAATCAGCGCCTGTACCTGGGCACGCTCCTGGGGGCTTAGCCGCTCCCCCAGTTGAACTCCCCGGGAGGGCTCTATCTGTTCCTCGGGTTCTAGTAGGTCGGGTAAAGGTAGATTTTCCTGATCCTCTACGGAGGAGGCACATATGGCCGTTACATCCTCTATCCTCTCATGGTAGGGTTTGAGCATGTTCACGTGGAGCATGCGTCTCTTCCCTACCCCTGAGCAGGGGCCGATCACATAGGTAGTGTCGCATCGCTGCTCCACTACCTGGTATGGGCCTTGCCAGACGGCCTGCAGCTTATCTGTGCGGACGGGCTTTAAGATCAAGACCTTCTGTCCCACCTGAAAGCTGCGGTCCCTGGCTCCTCTATCGTACCAGCGGCGCTGGCGTTGCTGGGCCGCCTGTAGGTTTGTGTGCACAGCCTGAGTCAGCGCCTCCAGACGGTCCCTGAACTCCAGGACGTATGACACGATAGGGGTCTCGTTAGAGGTACTCTCTCCCTCCCAGTGTTCCCTAATCAAGTTCAAGGGTCCTCGCACCCTCCTCCCAAACAGTAGTTCAAACGGGGAGAATCCTGTCGACTCCTGGGGGACCTCTCTATAGGCAAAGAGTAGGTGAGGTAGAAACCTCTCCCAGTCTTTGTGGGTCTCCCCGAACGTCCGAAGCATCTGCTTCAGCGTCCCGTTGAACCGCTCACAAAGCCCATTGGACTGGGGGTGGTAGGCGGAATTAACTATTGGCTTAATGCCACACACCTTCCACATATGTTGGGTAACCTCGGCCGTAAATTGGGTACCTCGGTCCGAGATTATCTCTTGGGGAAAACCTACTCGGGAAAATACCTTCATTAATGCCTCTGCTACGGTCTCAGCGTGGATATTAGAGAGGGCCACGGCTTCGGGGTATCGGGTGGCGTAGTCCACTATAGTTAAGATATACCTTTTGCCGGAGGGACTGGGTTTTGGCAGGGGACCTACGATGTCCACTGCTACTCGGCTGAAGGGTTCTGCTATGATGGGCAGGGGGCATAGCCTGGCTTTGTGGCGATCTCCTCGTTTACCTACACGCTGGCAGACGTCGCAGGAGGTGCAATATTGGCGCACATCCTGAGAGATCCCGGGCCAGAAGAAGGCATGGGTCAAACGGTATCGGGTACGGGTCATCCCTAGGTGTCCGGACAAGGGGATGTCATGAGAAATTCGCAGCAGCTCCTGTCTATACTTCTGGGGTACCACTAGCTGTTTATTAGTTAAGGTGACAGACCCCCCCACATCTTTTGCTGTGACACGGTAGAGCAACTCTCTTTCCCAGATGAACCGCTCCCCCTCTAACCCTGCTTGGTCGGTTTGTGCCCGGTCCCTATATACTTGGAGAGTGGGATCGGTCTGGACTTCGGTCGCAAAGGTAGTCGGGGTATCCCAGGACATGGGGGTCAGTTGGGGAACATGGTCTCTTACCTGAGCCTCAGAGTGCGTTGGTGTAGCCGTGGTGCGAGCCTGTTGCCGGGTGGTTACGGGAAGGGCCTCCTGGTACGGAGTCTGGGGAATAAAAGCGGAAGTCATTTGGCCCAAGTCATTCCCCAGTACAACATCAGCAGGTAAATTCTGCATCAGCCCCACTTCTACGGTCCCCTCTCCCACACCCCAATCCAAATGAACTTTGGCAGTAGGTAGCCGGTATACTGCTCCCCCGGCCACCCGTACTGCCACGGAGCCGCCAGTGTGGGTTGCGCCTGGTACCAAATGTGGTGCAACCAAAGTTAAAGTGGCTCCCGAATCCCGGAGCCCTTGCACCTCCTTTCCCTCCAGGGTCACTAGCTGCCGATGGTGCTGTCGGTTGTCGGTGGCTCGGACTGACATTACTTCGTGCAGTACCCCCAGAGGCTCCTCAATTTGAGCGCTCAGCACGTCTTGGGTGGCGGGTGCTACCTGGTAATGGTGCGCAGCAGCCCTGGGTGCCAAATTTTGTCGCACCTGATTCCAAGCTTGTCGGCTCCGGTTTTGGGTGCACTCTCGAGAAATGTGCCCCCACTGTTTGCAGGTGTGACACTGAATGTTAGCCCTGCCGTTGTATCGGGAGGGGGCTGGTGGAGTATTCAGTGCCGGCCTGTGCAGGGGTACGGTGGGGCTGGTAGGGGTAAAATTATTAGGTGGCCCTGTAATCCGAGGGAGGGCCTTAGTTTGGGCCCCGTGATGTCTCCTGGCATCAAAATGTTGATCCGCCAATTTAGCGGCTTCGGGTAGGGTGAGGGGTTTCCGGTCTCTCACCCATTCTTGTGCCTCTGGGGACAAACCATTAAAAAATTGTTCCAGCAGCATTAACTGCCTCAACTCCTCCATGTTAGTGGCGTTGCTGGCCTGTATCCAGCCTAGCGATGCTTGGTCCAGCTTGTGCGCCCATTCTGCATGAGAATCTTTCTCAGGCTTGCGCAAGCCCCGGAATTTCCGCCGGTATGCCTCTGGGGTAATAGCATACCTCTCCAAGATTGCCCTCTTCACTTTAGGGTAATCCTTACTGTCCTCTCGGGGTACAGCACGGTAGGCTTCAGCTGCCCTACCCGATAATTTGCCTGCCAGCAGCGGCACCCATACTGCGGGCTCCAAATCGTGCAGATCGCACAGCCGCTCAAAGTCCTGCAAATACCCATCAATTTCGTCCTTTTCTTCACAAAACGCTTTAAAGGCGTGATGTGGGACTTTGGGCTTTACCTGTCCGTAGGTGGAGGCAGTAACAGACTCTGCCCTAGGCGGGGTTGCTGGTGTGCTGGTCGCCATCAGATAATCCTGTACATCTGATACCATCACGGTCAGTATTTCCAGCGGTACTGGTTGCGGTAAAAACTCCAACCTGGTTCGCAGCTCTTTTTGGAATGGGGTCTCTTCCTTGGCTGGTGGGGGTGTAGCGCTGCGGGCTCGGTCTTCCTCCATCAGTTCAGCGATCAGCACAGCTTTAGACTTGTTGCTGGCTATCTTACCCCTGGCTTCCAGTAGCTCTTTTAAAGTTTGTCGCTTTAGTATGGTATAATCAATCTCCATACGAATTGCCCTTGCTTTCCTTGTTCGGTCGTTCCAGTTTCCACGAACGCTGCTTTTTCGGCTGTAAGGTTCGGATCCCGTCGCTTGCCACCAATTGTAACGGAATGCAATGTATCAGCATACGATATCCGTTGGTACATCTAGGAAATCCACAGTCGGAGTAGAAAGCAAGGCAATATCCCCAATCCTCCCAATAACCGGACGAAACACAGTTTGGGAGTCAACTAACTCGGTTTATTCACAGGCAGCATATTTATACAGTTCCCCATGCAAGGGGTTTCCATACAGTAATTCCAGGGGATTTCTCCCAACATGCACTGTGACTTTCCCAACAGGCATTGCTGCACGAGAAGGATACTCCCACTAAAATGGACGATTAAGTGGATTATCCCCTCGTGCAGCAAAACCGACAATTGACATTAAAATCTGTAATTCACACAATATTCGGTATTTCGGAATAACTGAACGTTCGGTAGATAGCTGGGGTCGGGGCGCACACTTTGGGAGAATACCGCTCCGATCCCAGCTGATTTGACCGAACGCCGCACATAATACAGTTAAACATTAAAGAGGGTTTAAAAGTACCGAATAAGTACGGGACACATAATGTACCGAACGCGGAACTCCCGAACGCTCTAGAAGTCCAGCGGTGTTCGGATCATTGAGTAGCCGTTTTCAGTTCCAGGCTCTCGACGACCGAACACCGCTGCAGAGACAAAGGATCCAAGATGGCCGACCGCCGCATGGTCGGTAGTCGAACGACGGCCACCTAGGAGAGCCCTTAATTACCGATTGCAACAATGTTGCAACCGGGTAATTGGTGCCACACGACCTGTGAATGTGTGGTCTACCTGGGGAGTCCACATTCGTACGGCGAACGGCCAGGATAGCCGTGTTTCGCCGTATGAATGCTTTGTATGCTGGCAGCATACGGCTGTCAGCATGCGAACGGCCATAGGAAAATACATATACAGTTAACGTTACATAGTATAGCTTCAGCCTACGGACAACCTGCAATGAATATAGTCCAGAAGTGGCTAGGTTTGCCACAATATCCATACTCTGTATATTATATCTATACTGTATATTATATCTACACTCTGTATATTATATCTACACTCTGTATATTATATCTACACACTGTATATTATATCTATACTGTATATTATATCTACACTCTGTATATTATATCTACACACTGTATATTATATCTATACTGTATATTATATCTATACTGTATATTATATCTACACTCTGTATATTATATCTATACTCTGTATATTATATCCATACTCTGTATATTATATCTACACTCTGTATATTATATCTACACTGTATATTATATCCATACTCTGTATATTATATCTACACTCTGTATATTATATCTATACTGTATATTATATCCATACTCTGTATATTATATCTACACTCTGTATATTATATCTACACTCTGTATATTATATCTATACTGTATATTATATCCATACTCTGTATATTATATCTACACTCTGTATATTATATCTACACTCTGTATATTATATCTATACTGTATATTATATCCATACTCTGTATATTATATCTACACTCTGTATATTATATCTACACTCTGTATATTATATCTATACTGTATATTATATCTACACTCTGTATATTATATCTACACTCTGTATATTATATCTATACTGTATATTATATCCATACTCTGTATATTATATCTACACTCTGTATATTATATCCATACTCTGTATATTATATCTATACTGTATATTATATCTACACTCTGTATATTATATCTACACACTGTATATTATATCTATACTGTATATTATATCCATACTCTGTATATTATATCTACACTCTGTATATTATATCTACACTCTGTATATTATATCTATACTGTATATTATATCTACACTCTGTATATTATATCTACACTCTGTATATTATATCTATACTGTATATTATATCCATACTCTGTATATTATATCTACACTCTGTATATTATATCTACACTGTATATTATATCCATACTCTGTATATTATATCTACACTCTGTATATTATATCCATACTGTATATTATATCTACACTCTGTATATTATATCTACACTCTGTATATTGTATCTACACTCTGTATATTATATCTATACTCTGTATATTATATCCATACTCTGTATATTATATCTACACTCTGTATATTATATCTACACTCTGTATATTATATCCATACTGTATATTATATCTACACTCTGTATATTATATCTACACTCTGTATATTATATCCATACTGTATATTATATCTACACTCTGTATATTATATCTACACTCTGTATATTATATCCATACTGTATATTATATCTACACTCTGTATATTATATCTACACTCTGTATATTGTATCTACACTCTGTATATTATATCTACACTCTGTATATTATATCTACACTGTATATTATATCTACATTGTATATTATATCTATACTGTATATTATATCTACACTCTGTATATTATATCCATACTCTGTATATTATATCTACACTCTGTATATTATATCCATACTCTGTATATTATATCTACACTCTGTATATTATATCTACACTCTGTATATTATATCTACACTGTATATTATATCTACACTCTGTATATTATATCTACACTGTATATTATATCTATACTCTGTATATTATATCTACACTCTGTATATTATATCTACACTGTATATTATATCTATACTCTGTATATTATATCTACTCTCTGTATATTATATCTATACTCTGTATATTATATCTACACTCTGTATATTATATCTATACTCTGTATATTATATCTACACTCTGTATATTATAGCTACACTCTGTATATTATATCCATACTGTATATTATATCTACACTCTGTATATTATATCCATACTCTGTATATTATATCTACACTCTGTATATTATATCTACACTCTGTATATTATATCCATACTGTATATTATATCTACACTCTGTATATTATATCTACACTCTGTATATTATATCCATACTGTATATTATATCTACACTCTGTATATTATATCCATACTCTGTATATTATATCTACACTCTGTATATTATATCCATACTCTGTATATTATATCTACACTCTGTATATTATATCTACACTCTGTATATTATATCCATACTGTATATTATATCTACACTCTGTATATTATATCCATACTCTGTATATTATATCCATACTCTGTATATTATATCTACACTCTGTATATTATATCTATACTCTGTATATTATATCTACACTCTGTATATTATATCCATACTGTATATTATATCTACACTCTGTATATTATATCCATACTCTGTATATTATATCTACACTCTGTATATTATATCCATACTGTATATTATATCTACACTCTGTATATTATATCCATACTCTGTATATTATATCTACACTCTGTATATTATATCCATACTGTATATTATATCTACACTCTGTATATTATATCCATACTCTGTATATTATATCTACACTCTGTATATTATATCCATACTCTGTATATTATATCTACACTCTGTATATTATATCCATACTCTGTATATTATATCCATACTCTGTATATTATATCTACACTCTGTATATTATATCTATACTCTGTATATTATATCTACACTCTGTATATTATATCCATACTGTATATTATATCTACACTCTGTATATTATATCCATACTCTGTATATTATATCTACACTCTGTATATTATATCTACACTCTGTATATTATATCCATACTGTATATTATATCTACACTCTGTATATTATATCCATACTCTGTATATTATATCCATACTCTGTATATTATATCTACACTCTGTATATTATATCTATACTCTGTATATTATATCTACACTCTGTATATTATATCCATACTCTGTATATTATATCTACACTCTGTATATTATATCTACACTCTGTATATTATATCCATACTGTATATTATATCTACACTCTGTATATTATATCCATACTCTGTATATTATATCTACACTCTGTATATTATATCCATACTGTATATTATATCTACACTCTGTATATTATATCCATACTCTGTATATTATATCTATACTGTATATTATATCTACACTCTGTATATTATATCCATACTGTATATTATATCTACACTCTGTATATTATATCCATACTCTGTATATTATATCTACACTCTGTATATTATATCCATACTGTATATTATATCCATACTGTATATTATATCTACACTCTGTATATTATATCCATACTGTATATTATATCTACACTCTGTATATTATATCCATACTCTGTATATTATATCTACACTCTGTATATTATATCCATACTGTATATTATATCCATACTCTGTATATTATATCTACACTCTGTATATTATATCCATACTGTATATTATATCTGCACTCTGTATATTATATCCATACTCTGTATATTATATCTACACTCTGTATATTATATCTACACTCTGTATATTATATCCATACTGTATATTATATCTACACTCTGTATATTATATCCATACTCTGTATATTATATCTACACTCTGTATATTATATCCATACTCTGTATATTATATCTACACTCTGTATATTATATCCATACTCTGTATATTATATCCATACTCTGTATATTATATCTACACTCTGTATATTATATCTATACTCTGTATATCATATCTACACTCTGTATATTATATCCATACTGTATATTATATCTACACTCTGTATATTATATCCATACTCTGTATATTATATCTACACTCTGTATATTATATCTACACTCTGTATATTATATCCATACTGTATATTATATCTACACTCTGTATATTATATCCATACTCTGTATATTATATCTACACTCTGTATATTATATCCATACTCTGTATATTATATCTACACTCTGTATATTATATCCATACTCTGTATATTATATCCACACTCTGTATATTATATCTATACTCTGTATATTATATCTACACTCTGTATATTATATCCATACTGTATATTATATCTACACTCTGTATATTATATCCATACTCTGTATATTATATCTATACTCTGTATATTATATCCATACTCTGTATATTATATCTACACTCTGTATATTATATCCATACTGTATATTATATCTACACTCTGTATATTATATCCATACTCTGTATATTATATCCATACTCTGTATATTATATCTACACTCTGTATATTATATCTATACTCTGTATATTATATCCATACTCTGTATATTATATCTACACTCTGTATATTATATCTACACTCTGTATATTATATCCATACTGTATATTATATCTACACTCTGTATATTATATCCATACTCTGTATATTATATCTACACTCTGTATATTATATCCATACTGTATATTATATCTACACTCTGTATATTATATCCATACTCTGTATATTATATCTATACTGTATATTATATCTACACTCTGTATATTATATCCATACTCTGTATATTATATCTATACTGTATATTATATCTACACTCTGTATATTATATCCATACTCTGTATATTATATCTACACTCTGTATATTATATCCATACTGTATATTATATCTACACTCTGTATATTATATCCATACTGTATATTATATCTACACTCTGTATATTATATCTGTAACGGAATGCAGTATATTAGTTCACGATATCCGTTGGTATCCTCAGGAAATCCACAGTCAGAGCAGAAAGCACGGCAATATCCCCAATCCTCCCAATAACCGGACGAAACACAGTTTGGGAGTCAACTAACTTGCTTTATTCACAGACTTCCATATTTATGCAGTTCCCCTTGCAAGGGGTTTCCTTACAGATGTTACAGGGGATTTCTCCCATCAGGCATTGTAATTATCCCAACAGGCATTGCTGCACGAGAGGGATACTCCCACTAAAATGGACGATTAAGTGGATTATCCCCTCGTGGAGCAAAACCGACAATTTACACAGAAATCCATATTTTATACATTTTTACTCGCTTTTAGACGAATGACCGTTCGGTAGATAGCTGGGGTCGGCGGGCACATTTAGTGAGAATACCGCTCCGATCCCAGCTAAACTAACCGAACGCCGCACAAAATACGTTAAAACATTGAGTTCGGTTTAAAAGTACCGAACATATATGGGGAACAGAATGTGCCGAACGCGGAACTCCCGAACGCTCTGGAACTCCAGCGGTGTTCGGATCATTGAGTAGCCGTTTTCAGTTCCAGGCTCTCGACGACCGAACACCGCTGCAGAGACAAAGGATCCAAGATGGCCGACCGCCGCATGGTTGGTAGCCGAACGACGTCCACCTAGGAGAGCCCTTAATTACCGATTGCAACATTGTTGCCATCGGTTAATTGATGCCACACGACTGGTGAGTGGGTGGTCCACCTGGGGAGCCCGCATTCGTATGGCGAACGGCCTGGATAGCCGTGTTTCGTCAACGAAAGGGATTTGTATGCTGGCAGCGTACGGCTGCCAGCATGCGAACGGCCATAATACGGTACATACACAGGTTAAAATATACAGTACATATTCAGCCTACAGACAACCTTTACTAACTACAGTCCAGAAGTGGCTAGGTTTGCCACAATGCTCCCCCAGAACCAAGCCGGCATACACAGTCTGATCCCAACGGATCGGCTTGGGGATGTCCGGGGGAGTACTCACAGATCACTTCTCGAGTTCAGTCTGTCTGGATAACCCGTCGGCGTTACCGTTTTGCTTTCCTTGGCGGTAATGGATGGTAAAGTCAAAGGGCTGCAGCGCCAAACTCCAGCGCAGCAGCCTGGCATTGTCCCCAGACACACGGTTCAACCACACCAACGGGTTGTGATCTGTGAGTAATGAAAAAGGTTGTCCATACAAATACGGCTGTAACTTTTTAAGGGCCTACACCACGGCCAGGCATTCTTTCTCAATGGCGGCGTAGCTCACTTTACGAGGCAACAGCTTTCGGCTTAAATAGGCTACGGGATGTTCTCCGCCATCGGCTCCCACTTGGCTCAGCACTGCCCCCAATCCAAACATTGAAGCGTCTGTGTGCACAAGAAATCTTTTGTTTGGATCAGGAGCAGTTAACACAGGAGCATTAGTTAGAGCTGTCTTGAGTTGTTGGAATGCCTGTTCACACTCTGGGGCCCAGACAACCAGTCGGGGAAGGTTCTTTTTGGTCAGGTCCGTTAGGGGTTTGGCCAGGGTGCTGTAGTCGGGAACAAACTTCCTGTAATAGCCAGCCGTCCCTAGGAACGCCAGCACTTGAGTCTTAGTCCTGGGGGTAGGCCACTTGGCTACGGCCTCAATCTTGGCTGGCTCGGGTCTCTGCTGCCCACACCCTACTCGGTGTCCCAGATACTGCACCTCGGCCATACCTATGTGGCACTTACTAGGTTTTAACGTTAACCCAGCTTCCCCAATACGGTCTAAGATCGCCCCTATATGGCGTAGGTGATCTTCCCAGGTCTGGCTAAAGATGGCTATGTCATCTAAATAGGCACAGGCATACTCCTGAAAGCCGTCCAGTAGCCGATCTACCATCCGCTGAAAGGTATCCGGAGCGTTTTTCATTCCGAAAGGCATGACCTTGAACTGGTACAGGCCAAACGGAGTGACAAACGCCGACTTGGGGATGGCGTCATCGGCTAGAGGAATTTGCCAGTATCCCTTACACAAGTCAATGGTAGTGAGATACTGGCCCCGTGCCATCTTATCTAACAGCTCGTCTATCCGGGGCATCGGGTAGGCATCAGAGACCGTTTTGTCATTTAGCCTCCGGTAGTCGCCGCAGAATCGGGTGGTGCCATCCTTTTTAGGCACCAGGACTACCGGCGATGCCCAGGGGCTATCGGAGGGTTCGATAACCCCTAGCTGTAACATTTCGTCTAACTCGGCTTTCATATGGGTCCGGACTGATTCCGGAACCCTATATGGAGCCTGTCGCATAGGTAGCTGTCCCGGGGTTTCTACTCGGTGGGTGGCTAGCGGAGTGTACCCAGGTAAATTGGAGAAGGTAGCCCCTTTAGCTACAATCAGCGCTTGTACCTGGGCACGCTCATGGGCGCTTAGCCGCTCCCCCAGCTGAACTCCCCGGGAGGGCTCTATCGGTTCTTCTGGTTCTAGTAGGTCAGGTAGGGGCAGGTTCTCCTGATCTTCTAAGGAGGAGGCACAGATCGCCGTCACATCTTCTATTCTCTCATGGTAGGGTTTGAGCATGTTCACGTGGAGCATGCGTCTCTTCCCTACCCCTGAGCAGGGGCCAATCACATAGGTAGTGTCGCATCGCTGCTCCACTACCTGGTATAAGCCTTGCCAGATGGCCTGCAGCTTTTCTGTGCGGACGGGTTTTAAAATTAACACCTTCTGTCCCACCTGAAAGCTGCGGTCCCTGGCTCCTCTATCGTACCAGCGCCGCTGGCGTTGCTGAGCCGCCTGGAGGTTGGTGTGCACAGCCTGAGTCAGCGCCTCCAGACGGTCTCTGAACTCCAGTACGTAGGATACAATAGGGGTTTCGTTAGTAGTACTCTCTCCCTCCCAGTGTTCCCTAATCAAGTTCAAGGGTCCCCGCACCCTCCTCCCAAATAGTAACTCAAACGGGGAGAATCCTGTCGACTCCTGGGGAACCTCTCTATACGCAAAGAGTAGGTGAGGCAGGAACCTCTCCCAATCTTTGTGGGTCTCCCCGAACGTCCGAAGCATCTGCTTCAGCGTCCCGTTGAACCTCTCACATAGTCCATTGGACTGGGGGTGGTAGGCGGAATTAACTATTGGCTTAATGCCACATACCTTCCACATATGTTGGGTGACTTCGGCCGTAAATTGGGTGCCCCTGTCTGATATTATCTCTTGGGGAAACCCTACCCTGGAGAACACTTTCATTAAGGCTTCAGCTACGGTCTCAGCATGAATGTTAGTGAGGGCCACAGCCTCGGGGTACCTGGTGGCGTAGTCCACTATAGTTAAAATGTACTTTTTGCCAGAGGGACTGGGTTTTGGCAGGGGTCCTACTATGTCTACAGCTACCCTGCTGAAGGGCTCTGCGATAATGGGTAGGGGACATAGCTTGGCCTTGTGGCGATCCCCTCGTTTCCCTACTCGCTGGCAGACGTCGCAGGAGGTGCAATACTGCCGCACATCCTGAGAGATTCCGGGCCAGAAAAAGGCATGCGTTAAGCGGTATCGGGTACGGGTCATCCCTAGGTGTCCTGACAAGGGGATATCATGAGCGATTCTAAGTAGCTCCTGCCTATACTTCTGCGGTACCACTAACTGTTTGTTAGTCAAGGTGACAGCCCCCCCCACGTCTTTTTCCGTGACACGGTATAATAACCCTTTCTCCCACGTGTACCGCTCCCCCTCTAGCCCTGCTTGGTCAGCTTGTGCCCGGTCCCTATATACTTGTAGGGTGGGGTCTGTCTGGACTTCGGTTGCAAAGGTAGTCGGGGTATCCCAGGACATGGAAGTCGGTTGGGGGTCATGGCCTCTTACCTGAGCCTCAGAGTGTATCGGTGTAGCCGTGGTGCGAGCCTGTTGCCGTGTGGTTACGGGATGGGCCTCCTGGTACGGAGCCTGGGGAATAAAAGCGGAAGTCATCTGGCCCAAGTCATTCCCCAGTACAACATCTGCGGGTAAATTTTGCATAAGCCCCACTTCCACAGTTCCCTCTCCCACACCCCAATCCAAATGTACCTTGGCAGTGGGTAGCCGGTATGCTGCTCCCCCTGCCACCCGCACTGCCACTGATCCGCCAGTGTGGGTTGCGCCTGTTACCAAATGCGGTGCAACCAAAGTTAGGGTGGCTCCCGAATCCCGGAGCCCTTGTACCTCCTTCCCCTCCAGGGTCACTAGCTGCCGATGATGTTGTCGGTTGTCGGTGGCTCGGACCGACATTACTTCGTGGAGCACCCCTAGAGGTTCCTCGATTTGAGCGCTCAACACTTCCTGGGTGGCTGGTGCTACCTGGTAGTGATGCGCAGCAGCCCTTGGTGTCAAATTTTGTCGCACCTGGTTCCAAGCTTGTCGGCTCCGGTTCTGCGTACACTCACGAGAAATATGCCCCCACTGCTTGCAGGTGTGACACTGAATGTTAGCCCGGCCATTGTATCGGGAAGGGGGTGGTGGATTATTCAGTGCTGGCCTGGACAGGGGTACTGTGGGGCCGGTAGGAGAAAAAGTATTGGGTGGCCCGGTAATCCGAGGGAGAGTCTTATTTTGGAGTCCGTGATGCCTCCTGGCATCAAAATGCTGATCCGCCAATCTAGCGGCTTCGGTTAGGGTGAGTGGTTTACGATCCCTCACCCATTCTTGTGCTTCTGGGGACAAACCATTAAAGAACTGCTCCAGCAGCATTAACTGCCGCAACTCTTCCATGTTAGTAGCGTTGCTGGCTTGTATCCAGCCTTGCGATGCTTGATCCAGCTTGTGCGCCCACTCTGCATGAGAATCTTTCTCAGGTTTGCGCAAGCCCCAGAACTTGCGCCGGTACGCCTCTGGGGTAATGGCATACCTCTCCAAGATCGCCCTCTTTACTTTAGGGTAATCTTTGCTGTCCTCTCGGGGCACAGCGCGGTAGGCTTCAGCTGCCCTACCCGATAATTTGCCTGCCAGTAGGGGTACCCATACTGCGGGTTCCAAGTCGTGCAAATCGCACAGCCTCTCGAAATCCTGTAAATACCCGTCGATCTCGTCCTTTTCTTCACAAAATGCTTTAAATGCGTTGTAACGGATCACCTGGCACCCCGACTTGGTACCTCCGTTAATGGATGCTCCTAGTGCTTCCTGAGGACTCCAAGCACTCTGGCAGACACCATAATCACCGAATCCGAGAAACCTTTTGTGACAGACCCATCCCGCTGGACTAAACCTATTGGGTTCGTCTGATTTGCCCAGTACTTGTGGTCTCTGAGAGATCCCGCAGAGAGTTGGGACTTTGCACAACTAACAGTTCGAATACAGCAGAAACCAACGAAGCGCTAAAGCTACCAAAGCCTCGTGGTGGCCGACATCGGACAAAGGGCCACGTGGCGGCGGCCATTTTAACTTAGAATCCGCCGACCCGTACTATCGACGATACTTCGACAGTACAACGTAAGTCGAAGTACCGGTCCACTTCGAACAGGACATAGACATTTTTAGGCCAACAAGTGACCGACCGTATAGCCCGAATCCAGGGAACTCTTTTGGGCACGAAACGGTATCTGCGGTCGGTCATAAACGGACTTTCGAGTAACTTTGGATTCACTGAAGGGATTGGTGTGATTTTTGAGACTGTTTATGATTTAAGTATGCTGAATCTGAATATGTGCCTTTTATGTGAATATGATGGATGGATTTGGAGTTATGAAAGTTGTATAAAAATATATTCTAAACTGCCTGTATAATAAGATTATGTGTCACACCAAGGGGAGGGAATGTGTGGGATGTACCATCGATGCCAGTGGTTGTTTTATGCCTCCCCTTGGGTGTGGCCTGTGTGTGTGAAATGCAAATAAAAGGCAGGCTGGATGTTCCAGTCCTCAGTTCATGTTTTACCCTCATAATGGAGCTTGGTCTCGTTATTGGGGGAACCGGGAATACAAGTGACTAACGACTGTGTCTGGAGCTCGGAAGGTGGTACCGTAACAACTGGTGGCAAGCGACGGGATGATCTTCAACGCCCAAAGAAACCGCTACGACCAAGAATAAAATGGAACTACAATACCAAAACCTGAGAAGAGCTACCTTAAAAGACTTATTGGAACAAAGGGGCGGACAGGCCAGTAACCTCAAGAAGAGGGACATTATTGCTTTATTGCTGGAAATGGATGGAGTACCAGCGGCAGAGGGAACCAATGGACCCAGCCCAGACGACAGAACCCCCGAGGAGGCAAGATTTGACCGGGCGGTAAAAATTCGGCTGGCCCATTATGGCCCCAACCCCTCCGCGGAGATCGTCACCCAGGTTCAAGCCGCTGTGGAGGCCAGCCTGCTACGCCAAAACGGTACTGCAGCGGCCCCAGTCACAGCAAACCCGGGAGACAAACAGAAAGTGCCATTTGCGGCCTTCAAAGCCTTCAGTGAGACCGAAGGAGAGATTGACGGGTACCTTGCGGATTTTGAGCGGCAATGTGCTCTGCACAAGGTACCCCCGGCAGACTGGGTTGCTATACTGTCCGGCAAGTTATCCGGCCGGGCCAACGACGCTTTTCGGGCTATTCCGGATGAGGAGATCGGGGATTATGTTACCGTCAGGGAAGCTTTACTTGCCCGGTATGCCGTTACACCCGAGGCATACCGGAGGAGGTTCCGGGACACTGCAAAAACAACTGGGGACTCATACGTGGAATGGGCCTGCAAGGTACATCGCACAGCCGCCCACTGGATGGCAGGGTGCCAGGCGGTGTCGGGAGAAGAGGTGCTGCAGATGTTTTTATTGGAACATTGTTTCGACAAATTGCCGACAGGGGTCAGAGAGTGGGTACGAGACCGTAAGCCTTCCACTCTACACGAGGCGGCTCGCTTGGCCGATGAGTACACTGACGCTCGCAGACTGGACAATTCCATCACCAAGGCCACAGCCAGAGCGGAATACCCACCAGCCGCTGCCACGTATCAGCCTCCCATAAACAGACCATCCGCACCCCCTCCGGCTGCCCAGTACCAACGTCCACCCCGGTTTAACGCCCGAGAGTACTCTGAACCCCTTCGGTGCTTCCTGTGCAATCAGCTAGGGCACAGGCGACAGGAGTGCCCGATGAACCGTGCCAACAGGAACCAGTCCTGGAGGAAACCCACGGGGGCCCCTTCCCCAGCACCTCTTCCAGCCGTCCACTGTGTAGAGGAAGAGGAATGCTGGGGCATATTACATGAGGCGGACCCTGTTCAGGCTGCCCACCAGGACAATCGACAACACCACAGACAGAGTGTAAAGGTCAACGGAAAGGAAGCCAGTGGGCTACGAGACACTGGTGCAACCCTGACTTTGCTCCAAAAGCACCTAGTGTCCGAAGCTCAACATACCGGGGATACCGTGGCAGTACGAGTAGCCGGGGGTGCAGTATTTCGTCTGCCCGTGGCCCGGGTACATTTGGATTGGGGAGTGGGCGCTAGACACGTGAATGTGGGGGTCATTAAGGATTTACCCGCTGATGTTCTTCTTGGCAACGACTTGGCCCCCCTGGTTTCGGCCTTTGCTCCCATGGGCCCCGCTGCAGTGGACGCTGTTACGACCCGTGCCCAGACCCGTGCCACTGAGGCCGGCCCACCTGCTGTTGAGACCCAGGTAAGACTCTCTACCCCGACTTGTACCTTAGACCAGGCCCCGTTCAGCTGGGATACCCCAGAAATGTACGGGAAGGAAACTAGGGAGGACCCGACGTTAGCCAAGTACAGAGCCAGGGCCGACGCTGGGGAAGAAGGAGTAGGTGGGGAACACTACGAGTGGGTGGGGGATAGGCTGTACAGGATCCCGAAACCTTCCCCGAAACCGAATGCCCCTTCGCAGAAACGACAACTAGTAGTACCTGCAAAGTATCGGCAGGAGATTCTGCGGATTGGGCATGACGTGCCGTTAGCAGGTCATCTAGGTTCCCACCGCACAGCTCATAGAATCACCCAAAACTTTTTCTGGCCCAATTTTAACCGAGATGTGCGGATGTATTGTAGCACGTGCGACACTTGTCAACGGGTAGGTAAGCGGGGAGATCATCCAAAAGCTAGGCTACAGCCGATGCCTATCATTGGAGAGCCCTTTTCCCGCATAGCCGTTGACATTGTGGGTCCACTGGCCAGGGCTAGTCCATCCGGTAAGAAATATATTCTTACTGTGGTAGACTACGCCACCCGTTACCCAGAGGCAGTAGCGCTGTCTAATATAGAGGCAGAGACGGTTGCTGATGCCCTGGTTAAAGTCTTTACTAGGGTCGGGTTCCCTCAGGAGATCCTCTCTGATCAGGGAACCCAATTTACCGCTGTGCTCACCCAGCAGCTGTGGAAGGTGTGCGGCATCAACCCGCTACTTAGTTCACCCTATCACCCACAGACTAACGGTCTCTGCGAGCGATTTAATGGTACCCTCAAACAGATGCTGAGGACCTTTACTGACACTTGCAGAGACTGGGAGCGATTCCTGCCTCATCTGCTATTTGCATACAGAGAGGTGCCCCAGGAATCAACTGGGTTCTCCCCCTTTGAGTTACTCTATGGGAGAAGGGTTCGTGGACCCCTAGATCTCATTAGAGGACACTGGGAGGGGGAGACGGAGCAAGAAGGGACCCCCATAGTACCGTATGTGCTGGAACTCCGGGACCGTATGGAGAAACTATCCCTGATGGTAAGGGAAAATCTCCGGGCGGCCCAGGGGAAACAGAAACGATGGTACGATCGGGGTGCTCGACAGCGGGTCTTCCAGGTTGGGCAGAAGGTCCTAGTGCTCAAACCTGTGAAGGCAAACAAGATGCAAGCATCTTGGCAGGGCCTGTACAAGGTGTTAGCTCAGGTATGCGATACTACCTATCTCATAGCCAGCTGTTCGGATGAAAGGGTACAACGATCCTTTCATGTGAACATGCTCAAGGAGTATCAGGAACGACCCGAAGATGTTGCAGCAGTTTGTGCCCCAGCTACCGACGACCCCGAGAACTTACCTTTACCTGACCTGTTAGAAAGGGATCCCCAGACCGACCTTACTAGCCTCGTACAGTTAGGTGACCGACTAAGCCCGGCCGAGAAAACCCAGGCAAGACAGCTTTTGTGGGAGAAGCAGGCGACATTCTCCCAAGAACCCGGGTACACCCCACTAGCTATACACAAGGTCGAGACACCCGGACAGAACCCCCTACGACAACCTCCATACCGCATCCCGGAAGCAGTCCGAGAAGGAATGCGGAAGGAGATACAGGAGATGACCCGGCTGGGGGTTATTGAGCACTCCGATAGTCCGTGGGCGTCGCCCGTAGTACTAGTACCCAAGAAAGATGGGACCACCCGGTTCTGTGTGGATTACAGGCGGCTCAACGAGCGGACTACCACGGACGCCTACCCGATGCCCCGGATAGACGAGTTATTAGACCGCATTGCCAGGGGGCGCTACCTGACCACCATTGACCTATGTAAAGGGTACTGGCAGATCCCCCTGGCCGAGGATGCTATCCCCAAGTCGGCCTTCGTCACCCCGTTTGGCCTATACCAGTTTAGGGTTATGCCATTCGGGATGAAGAACGCTCCGGCTACCTTCCAGCGTATGGTGGATAGGCTCCTAGATGGCTTCCAGGGATTTGCATGTGCATACCTGGACGACATCGCGGTTTACAGTGAGTCTTGGGAAGACCACCTAGTACACGTAGGGGTAGTGCTGGACAAGATTCGGGCCGCCGGCCTGACTCTGAAACCAGACAAGTGCCATTTAGGCATGGCAGAAGTGCAGTACTTGGGTCACCGGGTGGGTTGTGGGAGCCAGAGACCCGAACCGGCCAAGGTGGAAGCAGTAGCTAACTGGCCCACACCTATCACCAAGACCCAAGTACTTGCCTTCCTAGGGACAGCGGGTTACTATCGACGTTTTGTCCCCGACTACAGCACGATTGCCAAGCCCCTAACTGATTTGACTAAAAAGAATTTACCTAGGCAGGTCCTGTGGTCTCCAGCTTGTGAAGCCGCGTTTCAAGCCCTGAAGCAGGCTCTTGTGAATGCCCCTGTCCTGGCTGCCCCAGTCCCTAACAAACGTTTTCTTGTCCACACAGACGCTTCCATGTATGGACTGGGGGCTGTGCTGAGCCAGGTCGGGGAGGATGGCGGAGAACACCCTGTCGCATATCTCAGCAGAAAGTTACTACCTCGAGAAGTGAGTTATGCGGCAGTAGAGAAAGAGTGTTTAGCCCTGGTCTGGGCACTGAAGAAACTGAGCCCCTACCTATACGGACAAGAATTTTCCCTCGTAACAGACCACAACCCCCTCGTCTGGCTTAACCGGGTCTCTGGGGACAATGGCAGACTGCTGCGGTGGAGTTTGGCCTTGCAGCCTTATAATTTCACTATCAGCTACCGGCCCGGTAAGCAGAATGGGAATGCGGATGGGTTATCCCGGCAAATAGACGTCCCTATTCTCTCTAAGTCCGGTCATCCCCAAGTTGACCCGCCACAGGGTCAAGCCGGGTCTGCCGGAGTGTTCCACAAGGAGGGAGCCATGTGACAGACCCATCCCGCTGGACTAAACCTATTGGGTTCGTCTGATTTGCCCAGTACTTGTGGTCTCTGAGAGATCCCGCAGAGAGTTGGGACTTTGCACAACTAACAGTTCGAATACAGCAGAAACCAACGAAGCGCTAAAGCTACCAAAGCCTCGTGGTGGCCGACATCGGACAAAGGGCCACGTGGCGGCGGCCATTTTAACTTAGAATCCGCCGACCCGTACTATCGACGATACTTCGACAGTACAACGTAAGTCGAAGTACCGGTCCACTTCGAACAGGACATAGACATTTTTAGGCCAACAAGTGACCGACCGTATAGCCCGAATCCAGGGAACTCTTTTGGGCACGAAACGGTATCTGCGGTCGGTCATAAACGGACTTTCGAGTAACTTTGGATTCACTGAAGGGATTGGTGTGATTTTTGAGACTGTTTATGATTTAAGTATGCTGAATCTGAATATGTGCCTTTTATGTGAATATGATGGATGGATTTGGAGTTATGAAAGTTGTATAAAAATATATTCTAAACTGCCTGTATAATAAGATTATGTGTCACACCAAGGGGAGGGAATGTGTGGGATGTACCATCGATGCCAGTGGTTGTTTTATGCCTCCCCTTGGGTGTGGCCTGTGTGTGTGAAATGCAAATAAAAGGCAGGCTGGATGTTCCAGTCCTCAGTTCATGTTTTACCCTCATAATGGAGCTTGGTCTCGTTATTGGGGGAACCGGGAATACAAGTGACTAACGACTGTGTCTGGAGCTCGGAAGGTGGTACCGTAACACCTTTAAATTCTCCCAAGCGTATGAATGCTGTAGACCATTGAATAGGAACCATATGAATAGGCTTGTACTCCTAGCAGTCAACTGGAACAGCATACAATAAATCCTTCCCCCAATAATGAGACGACACATCACTTTGAGGGTAAAACAGGAACTCAGGACTGGCTCATCCAGCCTGGCTTTTATTCACAAACAGGTACATACAGGACACTCCCAGGGGGAGGATGATATTGACCAATCACATGGATGTACCTCCCACACATTTCCTCCCCTTAGATTACCACTTAACCCAATTATACAGTACACACTTTTCCCCAATTCCTGGATGTACCCCAAAAACAGGGGGTACACCTTTAAATCCAGCATCGCTGGATAGCCCTTATTCAGGGGGACAACATATCCAAAATTCAAGTCATTCGGATGAACGGTTCGTGAGATATGGGGTTCCAAAGATTTGACCGACCGCATGGGTAAAGTATCCGAAAACAGTTCCATGCATTTTGGCCCTGCGGTCGGTCACAAACAAGGGAATGAAAACAGGCGAATTGCCTGTGTTATAGAGCCTGGAGAGGGTTTGAATGAATTCCCTTGTTTATGGGGCTCTTTCTACCGAACGGCGGGTCATTCGGTAGTTTCCATACGAATTTCTGGAAGTATGGAGGTCTCAGCGGTGTTTGCCTAGTCAAGTGTCCGATTTTAGTTCCAGACACTCGACGGCAAAACACCGCTGTTCGGTAGTTTAAGATGGCCGCCGCCACGTGTTTGTTTCCCGAATGGCGGCCACCCAGAGGACAAAGACTACATTACACTGATTGCCAATTACCCGTTTGCAACATTGTTGCAAACTGTAATTGGAGGCACACTTATTCCTGGGTGGTCTGGTTGTTCGGTAGTTTCACTCAATATAATGAATGGAGTGATTCTACCGAACAATCAGATGAATGCTGCATACATATCACCCAGGCTAAACTTAACACATGAATACATATACAATATTACAGGCAGCACACTAGAACATGCTTCACAGTCTTAAAGGGACAGTAGTCCCAAAAGTCCCAATGTGTCCATAGATGCTGTTAAAAGGGCCAGTAGCAGCAATATACAGTACAATATGCCCAAATATAAATCTTTAAGTGTACCAATTTTCCAGGGGCCATAGTCAGCAGGTAAGAGGCAGGCAGCCAGGCCCCTCCAATGTCCAGTGGCGAGGTGGGTTCCGCCACATTTCTCCCCTTTCCCATTTAGACTATCCAGACTCCAGACCTCCAGTCGGTCTGGGGCTCTGATAGTCGGCTGGCTGTCCTTACAGGGGGTAGTTGTCCAGATGGCCCCCTGCCACTCGTGTCCAGTTGTAAGTCCAAGGCTTGGGGAAAAAGTAACCAGGGTGTCCTCTCCCCTGGTTGAACACAGCTGTTGTTGGGGAAAAACGACTGTCTCCCCTTCCGATATTTTGTCTGGCTGTTGTGGACTAGGACCGACTGTCCCTATCCCCAGTGGTGTAGGTGCAGAGACTACGGTCCCATCTGCACGGTTGTGGGGTTTACTGTCTCCCCTTGGTGTGCTAAGCTGCCGCTGGGGAGAGGGGATGACAAACTCCTCTCCCTGAACCGTAGACTGCCGCTGGGGAGCAAGGACGGCTCCTTCAGCTCCCTGTAACTTGGGCACAGAGACCACGGTCCCATATGTGCTGTTGTGGGGCTTACTGTCTCCCCTTGGTGAGCTGTGCTGCCGCTGGGGAGAGGGAATAACAACCTCCTCTCCCTGAACCGTAGACTGCCGCTGGGGAGCAAGGACATCTCCTTCAGTTCCCTGTAGCTTGGGCACAGAGACCATGGTCCCATCTGTGCTGGTGTGGGGCTTACTGTCTCCCCTTGGTGTGTTAGGCTGCCGCTGGGGAGGGAGGACGCTGCTCTCCTCTCCCTGCACTTTACTGATCCGCCGCTGGGGAGAGGTGGTAGCAAGCTCCTCTCCCCTACATACTTCTATACTCTGTGGAGGGAGACCGACTGTCTCTACTCCCAATACAGTGTCCTGCTGCTGGGGAAAGGAGACTGGGCTCTCTCTTCCCTGCTGGACACTCTGCTGCCGGGGAATGGAGACTGGGCTCCCAATTCCCAACAAATCACACTGCCACTGGGGAGGGAGGACGGCCCCTTCCTTCAGCTCCCTGTAACTTGGGCACAGAGACCACGGTCCCATCTGTGCTGGTGTGGGGCTTACAGTCTCCCCCTGGTACATTAAGCTGCCGCTGGGGAGAGGTGGTAACCAGCTCCTCTCCCATTAGAACACTCTGCCCATTGATGATCCGCCGCTGGGGAGAGGTGGTAACAATCTCCTCTCCCATGCCTACTTTCAGTCTTTGTGGAGGGAGACCGACTGTCTCTCCTCCCAATTCAGTGTCCTGCTGCTGGGGAACGGAGACTGGGCTCTCTATTCCCAAAAAATCACGCTGCTGCTGGGGGGTAGGACCAACTACCTCTGCCCCCTGTAACTCAGCCTGCCGCTGGGGAGGGAGGACGCTGCTCTCCCCTCCCTGCACTTCACACTGCCGCTGGGGATCTGGGCCGACTGCCCAGCATCCCTGTAGGGCCGGTAGAGAGACTGCAGTCCCATCTCCACCTGCCATCTGTGGGTCTTCCCAGGACCAACCCGTGAGGCCCCTCGACATTTGTGAGTAAGGGCCACCTGCTTCCCCACCTGGCAACTCTGGCTGCTGCTGGGGATCTGGGCCGGTTGCCCAGCATCCCGGTGGAGAGACCTTGGTCCCATCTCTACCTGCCTGTTGTGGTTCCTCACAGGACCAGTCTATGAGGACCCCCACTTCGGGTTCCTCCCGCCGCCTCAGGGAAAGACGGCTAACCTCCTCGGATGCAGCCTCTACTCGGCTGCTGTAACGCTCCTGCTGCTGAGCATACTTCCTCTCTTTCGCCAACCGGAATTCTCGGTCCAGCCTTGTGTTTCGCTCAGCCATGACCTGGTTCCAGATCACCCGGCGTGTCTCCATGGGTATATCATCCCCATACTCGGCCACTCGCTGCCTCACCTCGGCCAGCCAATCATCTCCAGAGCCAGAACCTTCCATACTTGTCTGCTCCCAGGGGCGCTGCACGACTGCTAGCGTTGCCCTCAATTTGTAAATCCAAACAGTGTCTCTGAGCTGCTTTACCTCACACTAGGACGCCATCCCACCGCTTGCCACCAATGTAACGGATCACCTGGCACCCCGACTTGGTACCTCCGTTAATGGATGCTCCTAGTGCTTCCTGAGGACTCCAAGCACTCTGGCAGACACCATAATCACCGAATCCGAGAAACCTTTAAATTCTCCCAAGCGTATGAATGCTGTAGACCATTGAATAGGAACCATATGAATAGGCTTGTACTCCTAGCAGTCAACTGGAACAGCATACAATAAATCCTTCCCCCAATAATGAGACGACACATCACTTTGAGGGTAAAACAGGAACTCAGGACTGGCTCATCCAGCCTGGCTTTTATTCACAAACAGGTACATACAGGACACTCCCAGGGGGAGGATGATATTGACCAATCACATGGATGTACCTCCCACACATTTCCTCCCCTTAGATTACCACTTAACCCAATTATACAGTACACACTTTTCCCCAATTCCTGGATGTACCCCAAAAACAGGGGGTACACCTTTAAATCCAGCATCGCTGGATAGCCCTTATTCAGGGGGACAACATATCCAAAATTCAAGTAATTCGGATGAATGGTTCGTGAGATATGGGGTTCCAAAGATTTGACCGACCGCATGGGTAAAGTATCCGAAAACAGTTCCATGCATTTTGGCCCTGCGGTCGGTCACAAACAAGGGAATGAAAACAGGCGAATTGCCTGTGTTATAGAGCCTGGAGAGAGTTTGAATGAATTCCCTTGTTTATGGGGTTCTTTCTACCGAACGGCGGGTCATTCGGTAGTTTCCATACGAATTTCTGGAAGTATGGAGGTCTCAGCGGTGTTTGCCTAGTCAAGTGTCCGATTTTAGTTCCAGACACTCGACGGCAAAACACCGCTGTTCGGTAGTTTAAGATGGCCGCCGCCACGTGTTTGTTTCCCGAATGGCGGCCACCCAGAGGACAAAGACTACATTACACTGATTGCCAATTACCCGTTTGCAACATTGTTGCAAACGGTAATTGGAAGCACACTTATTCCTGGGTGGTCTGGTTGTTCGGTAGTTTCACTCAATATAATGAATGGAGTGATTCTACGAACAATCAGATGAATGCTGCATACATATCACCCAGGCTAAACTTAACACATGAATACATATACAATATTACAGGCAGCACACTAGAACATGCTTCACAGTCTTAAAGGGACAGTAGTCCCAAAAGTCCCAATGTGTCCATAGATGCTGTTAAAAGGGCCAGTAGCAGCAATATACAGTACAATATGCCCAAATATAAATCTTTAAGTGTACCAATTTTCCAGGGGCCATAGTCAGCAGGTAAGAGGCAGGCAGCCAGGCCCCTCCAATGTCCAGTGGCGAGGTGGGTTCCGCCACATGCGTGATGTGGGACTTTGGGTTTTACCGGTCCGTATATGGAGGCAGTAACAGACTCTGCCCTAGGCGGTGTCTCTGGTGTGCTGGTTGCCATCAGATAATCATGCACATCTGATATCAGCACGGTCAATATTTCCATGGGTACTGGCTGTGGCAGAAACGCCAACCTGGTTCTTAGCTCTTTCTGGTATGGGGTCTCTTCCATGGCTGGTGGAGGTGTAGCGCTGCGTGCTCTGTCTCCTTCCATCAGTTCAGCGATCAGCACAGCTTTAGATTTGTTGCTGGCTATCTTACTGTAACGGATCACCTGGCTCCCCGACTTGGTACCTCCGTTAATGGATGCTCCTAGTGCTTCCTGAGGACTCCAAGCACTCTGGCAGACACCACAATCACCGAATCCGAGAAACCTTTTAAATTCTCCCAAGCATATGAATGCTGTAGACCATTGAATAGGAACCATACGAATAGGCTTGTACTCCTAGCAGTCAACTGGAACAGCACTCAATAAATCCTTCCCCCCAATAATGAGACGACACATCACTTTGAGGGTAAAACAGGAACTCTGGACTGGCTCATCCAGCCTGGCTTTTATTTCACTAATCCACATACAGGCCACACCCAGGGGGAGGCATAAAATAACCAATCACATACATGGTTCAGCCCACACATCCCCTCCCCTCAGATAACATTAAACTCAATTATCCGGTACACTTTTTCAGCCAAGTTCTGGATGTACCCCAAAACCCGGGGGTACACCTTTAAATCCAGCATCGCTGGATAGCCCTTATTCAGGGGGACAACATATCCAAAATTCAGGTAATTCGGATGAATGGTTCGTGAGATATGGGGTTCCAAAGATTTGACCGACCGCATGGGTAAAGTATCCGAAAACAGTTCCATGCATTTTGGCCCTGCGGTCGGTCACAAACAAGGGAATGAAAACAGGCGAATTGCCTGTGTTATAGAGCCTGGAGAGGGTTTGAATGAATTCCCTTGTTTATGGGGTTCTTTCTACCGAACGGCGGGTCATTCGGTAGTTTCCATACGAATTTCTGGAAGTATGGAGGTCTCAGCGGTGTTTGCCTAGTCAAGTGTCCGATTTTAGTTCCAGACACTCGACGGCAAAACACCGCTGTTCGGTAGTTTAAGATGGCCGCCGCCACGTGTTTGTTTCCCGAATGGCGGCCACCCAGAGGACAAAGACCACACTGCACTGATTGCCAATTACCTGTTTGCAACATTGTTGCAAACGGTAATTGGAGGCACACTCATTCCTGGGTGGTCTGGTTGTTCGGTAGTTTCACTCAATATACTGAATGGAGTGATTCTACCGAACAATCAGATGAATGTTGCATACAAATCACCCAGGATACACTTAACACATCTATAAATACATATATAATATTACAGGCAGTACACTCGAATATGCTTCACAGTCTTAAAGGGACAGTAGTCCCAAAAGTCCCAATATGTCCATAGATGCTGTTAAAAGGGCCAGTAGCAGCAATATACAGTACAATATGCCCCAAATAACCCAGGGGCCATAGTCAGTAGGTAGGAGGCTAGCAAACAGGCTTCTCCAGGGCCCAGTGGCGAGGTTGGTTTCGCCACATTTCTCCCCTTTTCCAAACAGACTAACAGGGTACCTGACCTCTTGCCGGTCAGTGCCCTTGTTAGTCCAGCAGCCCACCCACAAAACAGAAACAGCAGTACAGCCCACCCACAATAAATGGTTACTACACCTGAGTAATGGAAAAACTTGTCCAGGTCCAGGTGCCTCACCCCGGCTGGGTGGGGGACTGGTAGGCTGTTTTGGTGGGTTGCTGAGTGGGCAGAGACCAGCGGTACTCTGCCCTGGTGCCAGCACTACTACAGGAGTAGTCTGGTTGGAGCCTGGTTGCTGGAGACCGACTGTCTCCCCTTTAGCTGCGCAGCTCTGCTGCTGGAGACCGACTGTCTCCCCTTTAGTTACACAGCTCTGCTGCTGGAAACAGACTGTCTCCCCTTTGGCTAAACAGCCCTGTTGTGGGGGGGCAGGACCGACCGTCCCTACCCCCTGTGCTGGAAGTGCAGAGACCACGGTCCCATCTGCACAGGTGTGGGGCTTACAGTCTCCCCCTGGTACATTAAGCTGCCGCTGGGGAGAGGTGGTAACCAGCTCCTCTCCCATTAGAACACTCCGCCCATTGATGATCCGCCGCTGGGGAGAGGTGGTAACAATCTCCTCTCCCATGCCTACTTTCAGTCTTTGTGGAGGGAGACTGTGGCGAAACCAGCTTCGCCACTGTGAACTGGAGAGGCCTGGCTGCTGGCCTCCTGCCCGCTGACTATGGCCCCTGGACGTGTTGCACTTTAGAAACTATATTTGGGCATGTAACAATTTGTATTGCTGCTGCTGGCCCTTTAAAAGCAGCGATGGACATATTGGAACTTTTGGGACTACTGTACCTTTAAGACTGTGGAGCGTAGTACAGTAATCCTGCCTTTAATACTTTCATGTCATGTATGTATTTTTGTATGCAGTTAACCTGGGTTATATATGTGTACAGCATTCATCTGATTGTTCGGTAGAATCACTCCATTCATTATATTGAGTGAAACTACCGAACCAGACCACCCAGGACTAAGTGTGCCTCCAATTACCGTTTGCAACAATGTTGCAAACAGGTAATTGGCAATCCATGTAATGTATTATGTGTCCTCTGGGTGGCCGCCATTCGGGAAACAACCACGTGGCGGCGGCCATCTTTAACTGCCGAACAGCGGTGTTTTGCCGTCGAGTGTCTGGAACTGAAATCGGACACTCGACTAGGCAAACACCGCTGAGACCTCCAGACTTCCAGGATTTCGTATAGAAACTACCGAATGACCCGTCGTTCGGTAGAAAGAAACATACGAACTAGGGGATTCATGCGAATCCCCCTTAGTCTCTATAACCCAAGTAATTCGTATGTTTCATTCACCTGTTTGTGACCGACCGCAGGGCCAAAATGCATGGAACTGTTTTCGGATACTTTACCCATGCGGTCGGTCAATACTTTAAAGTCCCATAACTCCCGAACCATTTATCCGAATGGGCTGATTCTTGCATATGTTGTCCCCCTGAATAAGGGCTATCAGGGGATACCTGTTTTGGAGGTGTAGCCTAGGTATTTGGGGTACATCCAGGAATTGGGGAAAAAGGTGTACAGTATAATTGTGTTAAGTGTTAATCTAAGGGGAGGAAATGTGTGGGAGGTACATTCATGTGATTGGGTAATTTCATCCTCCCCCTGGGAGTGTCCTGTATGTACTTGTTGGTAATAAAAGCCAGACTGGGTGTCCCAGTCTAGAGTCTTGCTTAACCCTCAAAGCGATGTGTCGTCTCGGTCTTTGGGGGAATGGGATTGTATGCTGACTGCCAAGAGTGTAAGCCGATGTCTGCTTTTCTTGTTCAGCTGTTCCAGTGTTCGTGTGGTTCCAGTCGGGAGAATGGTGGTTGCAGTAGCTGCCTGTGCATCTGGAAAGGGGATTATCGCCTAAACTGGGTTTTATCCTCTTGTAAGTGAAACGGTCCGCTACAGAGACCGACTGTCTCTCCTCCCAATTCAGTGTCCTGCTGCTGGGGAATAGAGACTGGGCTCTCTATTCCCAAAAAATCACGCTGCTGCTGGGGGGTAGGACCAACTACCTCTGCCCCCTGTAACTCAGCCTTCCGCTGGGGAGGGAGGACGCTGCTCTCCTCTCCCTGCACTTCACACTGCCTTCCCGGCATATCACTCTGCTGCTGGGGGGTAGGACCAACTACCTCTGCCCCCTGTAACTCAGCCTGCCGCTGGGGAATGGAGACTGGGCTCCCAATTCCCTGCAATTCACACTGCCGCTGGGGAATGGAGACTGGGCTCCCAATTCCCAACAAATCACACTGCCGCTGGGGAGGGAGGACGGCCCCTTCAGCTCCCTGTAACTCACACTGCCGCTGGGGATCTGGGCCGACTGCCCAGCATCCCTGTAGGGCCGGTAGAGAGACCGCAGTCCCATCTCCACCTGCCATCGGTGGGTCTTCCCAGGACCAATCCGTGAGGCCCCTCAACATTTGTGAGTAAGGGCCACCTGCTTCCCCACCTGGCAACTCTGGCTGCTGCTGGGGATCTGGGCCGGCTGCCCAGCATCCCGGTGGAGTGACCTTGGTCCCATCTCTACCTGCAGTAAAGTATCCGAAAACAGTTCCATGCATTTTGGCCCTGCGGTCGGTCACAAACAAGTGAATGAAACAGACGAATTACTGGTGTTATAGAGACTAAGGGGGATTCGCATGAATCCCCTAGTTCGTACGTTTCTTTCTACCGAACGGCGGGCCGTTCGGTAGTTTCCCCACGAAATCCTGGAAGTCTGGAGGTCTCAGCGGTGTTTGCCTAGTCGAGTGTCCGATTTTAGTTCCAGACGCTCGACGGCAAAACACCGCTGTTCGGTAGTTAAAGATGGCCGCCGCCACGTGTTAGTTTCCTGAATGGCGGCCACCCAGAGGACAAAGACCACACTGCACTGATTGCCAATTACCTGTTTGCAACATTGTTGCAAACGGTAATTGGAGGCACACTTAGTCCTGGGTGGTCTGGTTGTTCGGTAGTTTCCTCAATACAATGAATGGAGTGATTCTACCGAACAATCAGATGAATGCTGCATATATATCACCCAGGTTAACTGCATACATAAATACATACATGACATTAAAGGATTAAAGGCAGGATTACTGTACTATGCTCCACAGTCTTAAAGGTACAGTATCCCAAAAGTCCCAATAGGTCCACGGATGGCCCTTAAAGGCCCAGTAGCAGTAATATAGATTATTACATGGCCAAATATAGTTTTTATAGTACAATATGTCCAGGGGCCATAGTTGCAGGGCAGGAGGCTAGCAACCAGGCTTCTCCAGTTCACAGTGGCGAAGTTGGTTTCGCCACACTCTGTATATTATATCTACACTCTGTATATTATATCTATACTGTATATTATATCTACACTCTGTATATTATATCCATACTCTGTATATTATATCTACACTCTGTATATTATATCTATACTCTGTATATTATATCTACACTCTGTATATTATATCTATACTCTGTATATTATATCTATACTCTGTATATTGTATCTACACTCTGCATATTATATCTACTCTCTGTATATTATATCTGTAGCGGAGAGCTGATATCCCACAGCTATTCTCCGCTTAAGATCCCAGTGAGGCTCAGGAACAAGGCCATTATAAATCCACAAGCAGAGTTTCCAGCAGGTAAAATAACACAGCAATATCCCAACAGCAATCCCAATAACTGGACGACACACAGTTTCAGGAGCAGAACTGACAATCTTTATTCCAGGGTTCCTTATAAAGCCTGCTCCCATGCAAGGGAGGGATTCACCTCAATTAGGACAGTAACCAATACAGTACTTGTTACCTCCCACACATCTCCTCCCCCCAGAGTGACTCATAATCCCCTTAAATTATACAGTACATTACCCCAAACCTGGATGTACCCCTAAACTCGTACATAACATTAATATTAGGGTACCACTAGGTAGCCCTGATCTGGGTGAACAATATATCCAAAATTCACCCAGATCGGACCAGGGGTTCGGTAGTTAGGTAAGTTTGACCGACCGCACACGAGGTGGTAGCCGAAAAGGGTTCCATACGTTTCTTAGCCATCCACACTTAACTTCACCTGCATTACAGTTCCCTCGTTCGGTACTTGGTTTCTACCGAATGAGACTTCGTTAGGTCCCTCCGTTCGGGAGTTACGGAGCTCTGGAGGTCTCAGCGGTGTTCGGTTGTTTGAGTGTCCGATTTGAGTTCCAGACACTCGACGACCAAACACTGCTGAGATTTTGATACGTAAGATGGCCGCCGCACGTGGTTCGTATACCGAACAGCGGCCACCCAGGCATCAGCAATTAAGGTTTTTGGGAGAAGTGTGAACGCCTAACGGGGCGCACACTTCTCACTGGGGTGGTCTAATGGTTCGGTAGTTTCATTCTCATGAAACTACCGAACCCACATACGAAAATATACATAAATACAGGAATACAATAACCGAATACAGTTACACAGGTAAGTTATAGGACAGGCTGAATGCATTCCGCTACAATATCTATACCCTGTATATTGTATCTACACTGTATATTATATCTACTCTCTGTATATTGTATCTATACCCTGTATATTATATCTACTCTCTGTATTGTATCTATACCCTGTATATTGTATCTATACTCTGTATATTATATCTATACTGTATATTATATCTACTCTCTGTATATTATATCTATACTGTATATTGTAGTGGAGAGCTGATATCCCACAGCTATTCTCCACTTACGATCCCAGTGAGGCTCAGGAACAAGGCAATTGTAAATCCACAAGCTGAGTTTCCAGCAGGCAAAGTAACACAGCGATATCCCAACAGCAATCCCAATAACTGGACGACACACAGTTTCAGGAGCAGAACTAACAATCTTTATTCCAGGGTTCCTTATAAAGCATGCTCCCATGCAAGGGAGGGGTTTACATCAATTAGGACAGTAACCAATACTGTAACTGTTACCTCCCACACACCTCCTCCCCTCAGAGTGACTCATAATCCCCTTAACTTATACAGTGCATTACCCCAAACCTGGATGTACCCCTAAACTAGTACATAGCATCAATATTAGGGTACCGCCAGGTAGCCCTGATCTGGGTGAACAATATATCCAAAATTCACCCAGATCGGACCAGGGGTTCGGTAGTTAGGTGGAGGGTGAAGTTTGACCGACCGCACACGAGGTGGTATCCGAAAAGGTTTCCATGCGTTTGGGCCCTGCGGTCGGTCTCCGTTCGGCAGTAAAAACATACAGTAATCCTAGCCATCCACAGTTAAATTCACCTGTATTATAGTTCTCTCGTTCGGTACTTTGTTTCTACCGAATGGGGATTCGTTAGGTCCCTCCGTTCGGGAGTTACGGAGCTCTGGAGGTCTCAGCGGTGTTCGGTTGTTTGAGTGTCCGATTTGAGTTCCAGACACTCGACGACCAAACACCGCTGAGATTTTTATGCGTAAGATGGCCGCCGCACGTGTTTCGTATACCGAACAGCGGCCACCCAGGCATTAGCAATTACAGTTAAAGTTGCGGTTTGCGAGAAGTGTGAACGCCTAAATATATTATATCTACTCTCTGTATATTATATCTACACTCTGTATATTGTATCTACACTCTGTATATTATATCTACACTCTGTATATTGTATCTATACTGTATATTGTATCTATACTCTGTGTTACGACACTCACCGCCAGGGGAACGGAGCCGCCGTTTAATAGATAATCCCCTTTCTCCAGAAATGCAGTTTTAGTCCAACCGATCGTAAAACTCCCGAACGGAGCATACGAATGCGGCAACTCCCGATCAGCAATCCATCCGAAATCCTTCCACAGCTAGAAATAAGTGAAAACGCTGTCCCAACAGTAAATCCCTCCACAAACGAGACAAAGCTCCGTCTTGAAGGTCAAACAGGAATGTGTTTAATGGGGGCTACCTGCCCGGTATTTATGCGGGTCTCCAAGGTGGACACTCCCCTAGGGGACCTTGTGGAAGACTGTAACACATATTAGACAGTAGCCAATCGCAGTGGCTTCAATATAAGCCCTTCCCATTTTACCCATAAATCCTTCTTCTCTATCCCGGAGATAATTAGGAAGAAACCTTATTATCTCCAAGGATAGAGACCATCGCCATTTTACAACATAATAATAAAAATACAATAAAATACATAAAGTCAGAAATACCGATTGCATATGGTTCGTGTAACATATCGCCAGATAGCTTGGATCTGAGTGCATATTTCTACCGAATAGCGCTCCAATCCGGTGTACATAGTTCAATCGCCATGGAGTCATAGTCTCTCACCAGTCCTTCGGTACACGAATGACTCCATGGGACGGCTACCTGGGCAAAGTCCATACGAAGGATAGAAACTCCCGAACTAACCGGTGTTCGTACGCCTCAACGAAATAGAAGGTGGGCGGCAGCCTCCAGCGGTGTTCGGCAGATAAAGTATCCTGTGACGGAACCAATCTCGCCACATTGTATTGGAGGAGCCTGGTTGCCCGCCTGCTGCCTTTGGACTATGGGCCAGACTGTAAAATACTTATTTGCCCTGCAGAAAGGCTTCTTCGTGCCTTTTCTGGCGGGGTGTTCGGTAGATTGTATCTACCGAACAAACTACCGATTGCCAGGCCACCCGGGAGCTAGAGTGTGCCCTCAATTTACCTCCGTGAAGCTGCGGTTAACCGCAGCTTAATTGACTAATCCAGGGTGGTCTTTGTTCGTCGACCGAACACGTGGCGGCGGCCATTTTACAAGTACCGTACGGCCAGCGGTGTTCGGCACCTAACTTATGGAACTATAAACGGACACTTATTTGCACGAACACCGCTGAGCCGTCCGTCTCCTGGTTCCTGTTCGGGGGGGGATGTAGCCGAACAGCCGTTCATTCGGTATTCTTATGTGAACTGTGGTAACCCAGATAGCTTGCCATGGAGCCTATTCGTGTGATTAAAGACTTTGGCTCCATGGCGATTAAACTGTATTCGTGTAGTCTGGGTGCCATTCACCTAATAATGTGCACCCAGACCTGAGCTATCTGGGGATATGTAACATGTCCATATTTAATGTGTAACAAGTGACTGTATATATTTTAAAGTATATTCTGTATTTAGGTCCCCACATGTGTAATGGAGGTTTGTCTTTGTCCTAGGAGATAATTGGATTACCTCACCAATTATCTCCAGGAAACCAGGATGCATTGTGGGGATGTTTTTCCTCTGTTTGTCCTAAAATGCTAAGTGTCTGTCTGCTGTTTCAGTCTTCCATCTGGTCCCCTAGGGGAGTGTCCACCAGGTGGGAGACCTGCATAAATACAGGGGCAGGTAGCCCTCAATAAACAGACCACTGCTTGACCCTCAACACGGAGCCTTGTCTCGTTCTTGGGGGGATTCACTGTATGCTGCTGGATATTGACTGCTAGGAGTGTAAGCTGATGTCTGCTTTTCCTGTTTGTCTGCTAGCAGCTATTCGTGAGGTTCCAGCTTGGAGTGCTATCTTATTCCCTGGTATGCAGTTCGGGAGTTTGATGCATTCGCCTATATCCAATTCGTGAGTTTTGGTGCTTTTACAGTAGCTGTGTTTTTTTGTGAAAAGGGGATTATCGCCTAAACGGATTTTTCCCCTTTTATGCTGAAACGGTCCGTAACATATCCGTTCTTAGTTCCATATGTTTTGCACCGAACACCGCTGATTCTCCTCGTGTCCAAAATGGCCGCCGCCTCGTGGTCGGCATACGAACGACGACCACACGTCCGAATGGAATGGAGAGGTGTCTGCGGTTAATTGCACGTTCTACTTGTGGTCAAGGTGTTAACAAGCAGCACACTTCTCTCCTGGGTGGCCGTCCGTTTGGTAGTTTCACTCGGTATTAGGGAAAACAGACGAACAAGGGTATACGGACAGGAAATCCATGAAATCAAGGCAAACAGACGAACCAGCAATATAAGTCTATACGGATGGGTTCGTCACACTCTGTATATTATATCTACTCTCTGTATATTATATCTATACTCTGTATATTATATCTACTGTATATTATATCTACTCTGTATATTGTATCTATACTTTATATTATATCTATACTGTATATTGTATCTATACTGTATATTGTATCTACACTCTGTATATCGTATCTATACTCTGTATATCGTATCTATACTCTGTATATTATATCTATACTGTATATTGTATCTACACTCTGTATATTACATCTGTTGCGGACCGTTTCACTCACAAGAGGATAAAACCCAGTTTAGGCGATAATCCCCTTTCCCATAGACCAGCAGCTACTGCAATCACCAACCTCCTGAACTGCACGTATTCACCAACTCTCGAACAGCAGACACACGAACCTTGGAAGCAGCCGAACAGGAAAAGCAATAGGAACAGCTTACACTCCTGGCAATAGGCATACAGTCAAATTCCCCCTAAGAATGAGACAACACTTCAGCTTCAGGGTTAAACAGCAACAACACTGATGTATTCACACAACAGGCTTATATAGGATTCTCCCATGCAAGGGAGGGATTTACAGTAATTACACAATACACCAATCACACATGCGTTACCTCCCACAATTCCTCACAATCCCTCCTCTCTGCCCTGGAGATAATTGGTACACAAAAATTTAGTACACAAAACACATGCAATATATCCCCAGATAGCTTAGATCTGAGCGCACATTATTGTATGAATGGCGCTCAGATCACATACATATAGTTCAATCGCCATGGAGCCAAAGTCTTTCACATAGTCTTTCGTTACACGAATAGGCTCCATGGCATGGCTATCTGGGGTGAGGCTGTTCATACGGTCAAACTACCGAATGAACAGCCAGTCGGTTCCACTACATGCCGAGGTAAGGAGGCTGGCGGCTCAGCGGTGTTCGCGCAATACAGTGTCCGTTTTCGGTTCCATAGTTTGAGCGCTGAACACCGCTGGCCGTTCGGGAGTTAAAATGGCCGCTGCCACGTGTTCGGCAAATGAACAAAGGCCACCCAGCCTTCATCAATTAAGATATGATGTGATATGTTTTATAAAACTGTATTTCTCTGCCTGTGATAATTATATTACCCATTGTGTTCAGTAATCATATCACAGGCAGAGGGGAGGATTTTGTGTGGGAGTGTCTGTGTGTATTGTACGGATTGATTGGTTGCATTTCAAAACCCTGTGGGCAGTACTATGTTTGTGGATTGTGAATAAAAGAGGCTGTATGTTCCAGTACAGTCAGTTCTGCTTGACCTCAAAACGAAGTGTCGTCTCGTTATTGGGGGAATTGGATTGTATGCTGATTGCCAGGAGTGTAAGCTGATTGTATGCCTGCTCAGCTGTTTACAGCATTCATATGCTTGAGAGCATTCGTATGCTTCTCCGGTTCGGTGGTAGTGGTGTCTGCTGCAGGGCTTGGAGTCCTCAGAAAGCGCTAGGAGCATCCTTCAACGGAGGTACCCAGTCGGGGTGCCAGGTGATCCGTTACACTACTCATTATAGAAGCGCCATTTAGTAGGGTGGCCGTAGACATAGTATGACCCCTACCCAAACCCAGTCCCTCCGGAAAGAAGTACATCTTGACCATGGTTGATTACGCCACCAGGTACCCCGAGGCAGGAGCCGTCTCTAATATTCACGCAGAGACGGTGGCAGAAGCCTTAATGAAAGTCTTTTCCCATGTGGGGTTCCCACAGGAGATAATCTGATAGGGGTACGCAATTCACAACCGAAGTAACCCACCAACTCTGTAAAATATGTGGCATTAAGCCTATTGTGAATTCTGCTTACCACCCTCAGCCCAATGGGTTATGTGAAAGGTTCAATGGAACTTTAAAGCAGATGCTCCGTACATTTGGAGAGGCCCATAAGGACTGGGAGAGATTTTTACCCCATCTGCTTTTCGCCTACAGAGAGGTACCTCAAGAGTCCACTGGGTTTTCCCCCTTTGAATTGTTGTTTGGGAGGAGAGTGAGAGGACCCCTAGATTTAATTAGAGAGCATTGGGAAGGGGAAAGCAGTGCAGATGGGATACCCATTGTACCATATGTGCTGGAGTTCAGGGACCCTAACCCAGACCGTACAGGTAAACCTCCAAGCGGCCTAACAATGCCAGCGCCGATGGTATGATAGGGGAGCCAGGGACCGCAGCTTTCAAATGGGACAAAGTTTTGATTTTAAAACCTGTCCGCAATGACAAGCTGCAGGGCCCATATCAGGTGGTGGAACAGAGATGTGACACCACTTATGTGATTAGCCCCTGCTAAGGGGTAGGGAAGAGACGCATGCTCCACGTGAATATGCTCAAACCCTACCATGAGAGGATAGAGGACGTGGCAGCTATATGCGCATCATCCTCTGAGGATCAGGAGAATCTTCCGCTACCCGACTTATTAGAGCGAGAAGATCAGGCAGTGAACTCCACAGGTGTTCAGCTGGGGGAGCGGCTAAGTCCTCAGGAGCGGGCCCAGGTACAGGAGTTAATTGCGGCTAAGGGAGCCACTTTCTCTAATTTACCAGGGTACACTCCGCTGGCCGCTCACCGGGTAGAGACCCCAGGACAGCTACCGATGCGCCAGACCCCATATCGTATACCTGAAGCAGTCAGGGAACATATGCGGAAATTGAAGAGATGTTGCAGCTAGGGGTTATCGAACATTCCCAAAGCCCCTTTAGCCGAGGATGCCATCCCCAAGTTGAAGTTTGTCACCCTGTTTGGCCTGTACCAGTTTCGAGTCATGCCATTCGGGATGGAAAAACGCTCCGGCAACCTTTCAAAGGATTGTAGATCGGCTACTGGATGGGTTCCAGGAGTATGCATGTGCATACCTGGACAATATCGCCATCTATAGCCAGACGTGGTCAGACCATCTGAGACATATTGGAGCTGTCATTGACCGTATTGGAGAGGCAGGGTTGACGCTTAAACCCAGTAAGTGTCACATAGGGATGGCGGAAGTGCAATATCTTGGTCACAGGGTAGGGAGTGGGCAACAAAAAACAGAACCCGCCAAAATAGAGGCTGTAGCTAAGTGGCCTGCCCCCCGGACAAAAACCCTAGTGTTAGCCTTCCTGGGTACCGCAGGGTACTACCGGATGTTTGTCCCCAATTACAGTGTCCTGGCCAAACCCTTCACTTACTTGACCCGTAAAAATTATCCTCGACAGGTCATCTAGGCCCCAGAGTGTGAGCAGGCATTCCAACAACTCAAAACTGCTTTGACCAATGCACCTGTACTTGCTGCCCCTGATCCAACTAAACGATTTCTTGCTCACAGAGACTCTTCAATGTTTGGATTGGGGCAGTGCTGAGCCAAGTTGGAGCAGATGGCGGAGAACATCCTGTAGCTTACTTAAGCCGGAAATTATTACCACGAGAAGTAAGCTACGCCGCCATTGAGAAAGAATGCCTGGCCGTGGTGTGGGCTCTCAAAAAGTTGCAGCCTTAATTGTATGGACAACCTTTCTCCTTACTCACAGATCACAACCCGTTGGTGTGGCTGGGGACAATGCCAGGCTGCTGCGCTGGAGCTTGGCGCTTCAGCCATTCGACTTTACCATTCATTACCGCCCTGGAAAGCAAAACGGCAACGCCGATGGGTTATCCAGACAAACTGAACTTGAAAAGTGATCTGTGAATTCTCCCTTGGACATCCCCAAGCCGATCCGTTGGGATCAGACTGTGTATGCCAGCTTGGTTCTGGGGGAGCATTGTGGCAGACCTAGCCACTTGGGACTGTAAAACACTTTATTTCTGTGAACTGTGTTCGGGACTTTAAAATAGCCGTATTCCCTATTGTTCGTCTATGGGGATACGCAGTCGTTTCCCGAACAGAAATGTGCAACACTGTTTGGGAAACTACCTAACTACCGAACGGGAGACCTCCACGGTGAGGTTGTGTGTTTCTCATTAACCCGGTTAATTGGTTTCGTGTGTGTGGCCGCCGTTCGTGTAACGAACACATGGCGGCGGCCATCTTCGTTCGCTAAGAGTTCAGCGGTGTTTGGTTGTCGAGTGCCTGGAACTCAAATCGGCTACTTGATTTCCAAACACCGCTGGACTTCCTTAGCGTTCGGGAACCTCGCTCTTTCAGTGAATTAAAGCCGTTCGCGAGTTTCCCCTTTCTAGACCCGGTTCACAAAAAATGTTTTCTGTGTGTCGTTCGCCTAATTTTGCAGGGATCTGAGCGGTAATTCGTGAGATTGTACACTCATATCCCTGCAATCTAATGAAGGGTCATTTGTGGAAATCTGTTGTAAAGTGCCGAAGTTTTACATTTTAATGTAAAATGTAGGGATCGACCGATTATCGGTTTTACCGATATTATCGGCCGATATTCGGTATTTTCGGCAATATTGTATCGGCCAATATAGCTACCGATATTGCCGATAATACCTCCTAGGACCGCCAGGCTCATTACAAGCCTGGCGGTTCTGGGGGGGCCGGCAGCAAGCGCTGACTTACCTTGCCAGCAGCTCCTGCAGCTCCCCAGTGTAAATCTTGCGAGACCCGCGGCCGCAGAGCGTTGCCACGGGTTACCATGGCAACGCTCCGCGCGGCACTAAGGGCCGCGAGATTTACACTGGGGAGCTGCTGGCAAGGTAAGTCAGCGCTTGCTGCCGGCCCCTCCACAGTACTTAACAAACCACCGGACCACCAGGGAATATTATATCCCCCCTCCCTGGTAAGAAGCAGGGAGGGAGGACCAAAAGAAAAAAAAACACAATTTAAATGTTACGACACTCACCGCCAGGTAGATGAAGCCGCCGTTTAGTAAATAATCCCCTTCTCCAGAAATGCATATTTAATCCAGCCGATTGTCAAACTCCCGAACGGAGCATACGAACGCGGCAACTCCCGATCAGCAAATCAGTCGAACTCCTTCCACAGCTAGAAATAACGAAAGCGCTGTCCCAATAATAATTCCCCCACAAACGAGACCAAGCTCCGTCTTGAGGGTCAAACAGGAATGTGTTTAATGGGGGCTACCTGCCCGGTATTTATGCAGGTCTCCACAAGGTGGACACTCCCCTAGGGGACCTTGTGGAAGACTGTAAGACATATTGGACAGTAGCCAATCGCAGTGGCTTCAACATAAGCCCTTCCCATCTTACCCATATGTGGCAAACCTAGCCACTTCTGGACTATACAAAAAACAACAAATACAGGGTGCGCTGGATAAAATAAACGAAAACGATAACACAAAAAGGAAAGTCTCTATAGGTACAGTGTAGACCTTGAGTAAATGTTCTTCTGTTCTCGCTTTGGAATCGCAGTGGTTGGATATGAAACACAAAAGCAGAGAAGGGGGGGACCAATAGTGCAAAACCGTATGGTAGAGAGGATCACGAACAACACAGACGTAGAGAAAACTTCTGGACTATAGTTACTAAAGGTTGTCCGTAGGCTGAATGTGTACTGTATATCTTGAACTGTGTATGTAATGTATTATGGCCGTTCGCATGCTGGCCGCCGTACGCTACCAGCATGCAAACCTTTTGTTCGACGAAACACGGCTATCCGGGCCGTTCGCCAAACGAATACGGGCTCCCCAGGTAGACCACACACTCACAAGTCGTGTGGCACTAATTAACCGATTCAACAATGTTGCAATCGGTAATTAAAGGCTCTCCTAGGTGGCCGTCGTTCGGCTACCGACCATGCGGCGGTCGGCCATCTTGGATCCTTTGTCTCTGCAGCGGTGTTCGGTCGTCGAGAGCCTGGAACTGAAAACGGCTACTCGATGATCCGAACACCGCTGGACTTCCAGAGCGTTCGGGAGTTCCGCGTTCACCACATTCTGTTCCCCATCGATGTTCGGTAGTTTCCAACCGAACTCGATGGTTAAATGTATTTGGTGCGGCGTTCGGTTAGTTTAGCTGGGATCGGAGCGGTATTCTCACTAAATGTGCCCGCCGACCCCAGCTATCTACCGAACGGTCATTCGTATAAAAGCGAGTAAAATTGTATAAAATATTGATTTCTGTGTGAATTGCCAGTTTTGCTGCACGAGGGGATAATCCACTTAATCGTCCATTTTAGTGGGAGTATCCCTCTCGTGCAGCAATGCCTGTTGGGATAATCATACTGCCTGATGGGAGAAATCCCCTGTAACATCTGTAAGGAAACCCCTTGCAAGGGGAACTGCATAAATATGGAAGTCTGTGAATAAAGGAAGTTAGTTGACTCCCAAACTGTGTTTCGTCCGGTTATTGGGAGGATTGGGAATATTGCCGTGCTTTCTAACTTTGACTGTGGATTACCTAAGATACCAACGGAGATCGTGGACTATACTACTGCATTCCGTTACACCATAAATCCTTCTTCTCTATCCCGGAGATAATTGGGAAGAAACCTAATTATCTCCCAGGATAGAGACAATCGCCATTTTAAAATACAATAAGAAAAATACAGTAAAATACATAAATACCGAATAAATATGGTTCGTGTAACGTATCCCCAGATAGCTTGGATCTGAGTGCATATTTCTACCGAATAGCGCTCAGATCCGATGTACCTAGTTCAATTGCCATGGAGTCAAAGTCTTTCACCAGTCCTTCGGTATACGAATTACTCTATGGGACGGCTATCTGGGTAAAGTCCATACGAATGTGACAAAACTCCCGAACTGACCGGTGTTCGTACGCCTCGATGAAATAGAAGGCGGGCGGCAGCTTCCAGCGGTGTTCGGTAGATAAAGTGTCTGTTTTTAGTTCCATAGGGTTTGCACCGAACACCGCTGATCTTCCTCGTGTCCCAAAATGGCCGCCGCCTCGTGGTCAGCATACGAACGACGACCACCCGTACGAATGGAATGGAGAGGTGTCTGCGGTTAACCACACCGTTCTTATTGGGGCCAAGAGGTTAACCAGCAGCACACTCCTCTCCTGGGTGGCCGTCTTTTCGGTAGTTTCAATCGGTATTCCAGAATCACACGAACAGGGGCATACGGACAGGAAATCCAGCGAAAATAAAGGCAAACAGACGAACCAGCAATACTAGTCTATACAGATGGATCTGTCACATTAAATATAAAAATAATTAACATAAAAAAATCCCCCCACATTTTACACAAATTACATCACTACACAAACACACACACACACACTGCATTACATACATACACACACACTGCATTACATACACACACTGCATTACATACACACACTGCATTACACACACACACACACACTGCATTACATACACACACACTGCATTACATACACACACACACACACTGCATTACATACACACACACTACACAAACACACTGCATTATATACACACAACACAAAGACACACACTGCATTATATAAACACACTACACAAACACACTCTGCATTCACTATACACACACTACAGAAACACACTCTGCATTCACTATAAACACAATACACACACACTGCATTCACTATATATACACACACTACACAAACACACACTCTGCATTCACTATACACACACTACACAAACACACACTCTGCATTCACTATACACACACTACACAAACACACACTCTGCATTCACTATACACACACTACACAAACACATACTCTGCATTCACTATACACACACTACACAAACACACACGCTGCATTCACTATATGCACACTACACACACTCTGCATTCACTATACACACACTACACAAACACACACGCTGCATTCACTAGACACACACTACACAAACACACACTCTGCATTCACTATACACACACTACACACACACACTGTATTCACTATATATACACAATTCGAGTGGCTATCATCTAAATATGCAGGGATCTGAGCGGTATTTCACCAGATGGTGCGCTCAGATCTCACTTATGCAGCAAGGGGTCATTCGGCTCATTCACCCCAATATTGTGACTACTACAGAATTTAATGTAAAACTTTAACTTTGGGTGTACGGAGAGATAGGGTGATCAACAGTATATTCTTATCCCTTATCGCTCCAGTACAGCAATGGATGCTGGGAAATTGTCCTGTAACAACGTAGTCCACTATTGTAAAACCCTTGCAAAGTCATTTCGGAAACCCCTTGCATGGGGAACTGCATAAATACTGTGACCTGTGAATAAAAGCTCAGTTGACTCCCAGACTATGTGTCGTCTAGTTCTTGGGAGGAAGGGATTATTGTAATGCTCCCGGGATTGTCGTATGCTGTTCCTGTCTACCAGTGGAGATATTGTGGATTATACTACCTCTCCGCTACATGAGGGTAGTGGTGTTATGTAGACATTCTCAGACACCAGGTGTAGTGGTGTTATGGAGACAGGCACTGAGCGTAGTGATGTTGTGGAGACAGGCTCAGGCACTGAGGGTAGTGGTGTTGTGGAGACAGGCTCAGGCACTGAAGCTAGTGGTGTTGTGGAGACAGGCTCAGGCACTGAGGGTAGTGGTGTTGTGGAGACAGGCTCAGGCACTGAGGGTAGTGGTGTTGTGGAGACTGGCTCAGGCACTGAGGGTAGTGGTGTTGTGGAGACTGGCTCAGGCACTGAGGGTAGTGGTGTTGTGGAGACTGGCTCAGGCACTGAGGGTAGTGGTGTTGTGGAGACTGGCTCAGGCACTGAGGGTAGTGGTGTTGTGGAGACTGGCTCAGGCACTGAGGGTAGTGGTGTTGTGGAGACTGGCTCAGGCACTGAGGGTAGTGGTGTTGTGGAGACTGGCTCAGGCACTGAGGGTCGTGGTGTTGTGGAGACTGGCTCAGGCACTGAGGGTCGTGGTGTTGTGGAGACTGGCTCAGGCACTGAGGGTCGTGGTGTTGTGGAGACTGGCTCAGGCACTGAGGGTCGTGGTGTTGTGGAGACTGGCTCAGGCACTGAGGGTCGTGGTGTTGTGGAGACTGGCTCAGGCACTGAGGGTCGTGGTGTTGTGGAGACTGGCTCAGGCACTGAGGGTCGTGGTGTTGTGGAGACTGGCTCAGGCACTGAGGGTCGTGGTTATAACGGACCGTTTCGCTCACAAGAGGATAAAAACCGTTTAGGCGATAATCCCCTTCCAGATAGACAAGCAGCTACTGCAATCACCAATCTCCCGAACTGCAAACTGCAAGAAGTCACCAACTCTCGAATAGGAAACACACGAACACAGGAAGCAGCCGAACAGGAAAACCATACGAAAGGGTTACACTCCTGGCAATCAGCATACAATCCAATTCCCCCCAAGAATGAGACGACACTTCACTTTGAGGGTTAAGCAGGAACTGAGTTTAATCACACAACCCCTGCTTTTATGAAATTCTCCCATGCAAGGGAGGCACCCACAACAATTAATACATTAACCAATGCAGTACAAGGTACAACCCACACATCTCCTCCCACTACATTATCTGTGAACATAATTAAACTGTGCACAATCTTCACCAAGTTTTAGATGTACCCCAAGTGCCTAGAATACAACTCTAAAAATGGTATCCCCTGATAGTCCTGATCTGGGTGAGCAGCATACTCAAAAATCACCCAGATCAGACCAGGGGTTCGGGAGCTATGGAGGTGTAAAGTTTTGACCGACCGCACGGTCTCTGTTAATGTTATAAAAAGTCCCGAACGGCTTGCCATCCGTGGGTTTCCTGGTGTTCGTTAGAATCCCCATGTTAGTATTAGTCTTTCTACCGAACGGCGGCTCGTTCGGTAGTTGCAGCACGAATCCAAGGAAGTCTGGAGGTCTCAGCGGTGTTTGCCTAGTCGAGTGTCCGACACTCGACGGCAAAACACTGCTGTTCGGGAGTTTAAGATGGCTGCCGCCAAGTGTTCGTTCGACGAACAAAGGCCACCCAGCGTTCGTGAATAAAGCTGCGGTTAACCGCAGCTGCTGGGTGGTCAATTGACGGCACACTCCAGGTCCCAGGTGGTCCCTAGATCGGTACTTTGTTCGGTAGATTGAATCTACCGAACACCCCGGCAGAAAGGCACGAATAAGCCTTTCTGCAGGGAAAATAAAGGTTTGAACTGCAGGGCCATAGTCTAAAGGGAGCAGGCGAGCAACCAGGCTTCTCCAGTGCACAGTGGCGAGGTTGGTTTCACCACAGTGGTGTTGTGGAGAAAGGCTCAGGCAACGAGGGTAGTGGTGTTGTGGAGACTATGGTGAGGCGTGATATAAAGCAGTTGTTGGAGGATTCCATCATAAGAGGTGTGGAGATGGACAATGGTGGTCTTGTGAGATGTCTTCCCGGAGCTACTGCTCACAGAGACAGGAGACGTATTTGTAATATTGTTAAGCGAGCAAAGCAGGAAGGGGAATTGGATGTACTTGTCCATCTAGGGACAAATGACTTGGCTTGCAATGAGGTTTCAGAGGTTAAGGAAGTTTTTAGTGTTTTTGCCAATGATATACAGCAGGTTGCTTCCACACTGTCATTCTCTGAAGTTCTGCCTGTGCATAACACTCAGAACGACAGGCGGATGCGTATTAGGGACTTTAACTTGTGGCTTGGTGAATGGTGTTGGGAGCAAGTATTTGGCTTTATTTCTCATGGTAGCTCTGTTTGGAATGGAAATAAACTGTACAAAAAATGGTTAGCATCTTTCACAAAAGGGAACAAATGTTCTCAGTGAGCAGTTCAGAGGTTTTGCTAGAATGTATTTAAACTAGGAGGGTGGGGCAAAAGGGTGATAAAACATCAATCCAGTTGCCCCCCAAAGCAAGGGCAGCAGGTGCCTGTAGCAAGTGTGTTAAAAAATGATAAGCTGTCTACAAATGCTCACAGTTTAGGGAATAAGATCCATGAGCTTGTGACAATAATGGCAACTGATAATTTAGATTTAGTCGCGGTTACTGAGACATGGTATAATGAGAAAAATGACTGGGACATAGCAATACCAAGGTACTCTTTATATAGAAAAGACAGGGAAGGCCAGAAAGGGGGAGGGGTGGCCCTGTATGTGAAGGATAGCATAAAATCTAGCCTAATAAAAGTTAGTGAGACGAACATAGAGTCCGTTTGGGTTACGTTAGAATTTGGTAATCACACAGTAACTCGTGTAGGTGTGATTTATAGGCCCCCAGGACAAATTGAAGTTGAGGAAATGGCTAAAATTACAATGAAGGGGGAGATTATCATCATGAGGGACTTTAATCTTCTTGATGTGCATTAGAAAACAAAGATAGCTGCTTGTGCCAGGAGCACACACATTCTAAACTCCCTACTGGGATTGTCTCTAAAACAAGTCGTTGAGGAGCCAACTCGTAAAGAGGCCATACTAGATTTAGTGTTAACAAATAGAGATTTGGTATCAGATATTACTGTAGGTGAAAGTTTAGGATCCAGTGATCATCAGTCAGTGTGGTTTAATATAAGAACAGTGACTGAGTCACACCACACAAAAACAAAAGTTTGACACTTTTAAAAAAAACAGACTTTTCCAAAATTAGAATATGTGTAAAGGAGTCATTATCAGACTGGGGCAATTTAAATGGAGTCCAAGAGAAATGGGATTATTTAAAAGTTGCACTGCTGAAGGCAACTGAAAATTGCATTAGGCTTGTCAGTAAAAGCAAAAAATTTAAGAAACCACTCTGGTACTCTGCAGATGTGGCCAAAATAGCAAAAAACAAAAAGTTAGCATTTAGTAATTATAAAAAAAAAAACAGAGTGAGGAAGACAGAATGATCTATAAGATTAGGCAGAAAGAGGCTAAGCAAGTTATAAGAGCCTCCAAATCACACACAGAAGAGAAAATAGCACAGTCAGTAAAAAAGGGGGACAAAACCTTTTTTAGATACATAAATGAGAAAAGTAAAGTAAAACAAGGATTAGTTAGATTAAAAACAAAAGAAGGAAGGCATGTAGAAGAGGATAAAGGTCTAGCTGACTGCCTCAATGACTATTTTTGTTCAGTATTTACAGATGAAAATGAAGGAAAGGGACCTCAGTTAGGAAAGAGGACAAATTAATCATTTATTACATGTGAGTTTACAGAGGAAGAGGTTCTATTTCAACTGTCAAAAGTAAAGAGAAATAAGTCAATGGGACCTGATGGAATACACCCAAAGCTATTAAAAGAGCTTAGTGGTGTACTAGCAAAACCATTAACAGATTTATTTAACCAATCATTGTTAACAGGAGTAGTCCCAGAAGATTGGAAGTTGGCGAATGTTGTGCCCATTCACAAGAAAGGTAATAGGGAGGAGTCGGGCAACTATAGGCCAGTAAGCCTTACTTCAGTAGTGGGGAAAGTGATGGAAACCATGTTAAAGGATAGGATTGTTGAACATCTGAAAACACATGGATTTCAAGATCAGAGACAACATGGGTTTACTTCAGGGAGATCATGCCAAATTAATCTTATTGATTTTTTTTGATTGGGTAACTAAAATAATAGATCAGGGTGGTGCAGGGTTACCTAGATTTCAGTAAAGCTTTTGACACTGTTGCACATAGAAGGCTTATCAATAAATTACAATATTTAAGTTTGGATTCCAATATTTTTGAATGGGTAAGGCAGTGGCTGAGTGACAGGCAACAGAAGGTTGTAGTCTGTGATGAGACCAATCTCGCCACTGTGCATTGGAGGAGCCTGGTTGCCAGCCTGCTGCCTTTAGCCTATGGCCCCATGTTAAAATGCTTGATTTTCCCCTGCAAAGACACAAAAGCGGGGTCATTCGGTGCTTGCCCTGTTTGAGCGGTGATACCTCAGATAGTTATGCCATGGAGCCCATTCATATAATGAAAGACTTTGGATCCATGGCAATTGAACTGTATGTGTGTGATCTGAGGGCCATTCAGTAATAATGTGCGCTCAGATCTGCCTCTGTCCTTGGAGATAATTGGATTACTTCCCAATCATCTCCAGCATAGAAGACTCTGTGGTACTGGTTTTGGGCAGAAAAGCCATGCTTCATTTGGTCACAAAGGACTACGATCTATCTTTTGAACCACTGGACCAATTTGTATGATTTTGACGTATGTTTGTATTTGGAGTATGCTGATTCTGAAAATGTGAATGTGATGCATACTTTTAAAATTATGAATAATGTGGAAAAACTGTATTTCTCTGCCTGTGATAATTACATTACCCATTGTGTAAGGTAATTGTATCACAGGCAGAGGGTAGGATTTTGTGTGGGAGTGTCTGAGTGTATTGTACGTGTTTATTGGTTGTTTTCCAAAACCCTGTGGGTGGTACTAATGTGTATATAAGAACAATAAACCCACAGCTCTGGCTTTTCCTGCTTGACCCGGTGCCTTGTCTCGTTTTTTGGGGGGATTTATTGTATGCTGTTCCAGTTTGACTGCTAGGAGTGTAAACCTATTCGTATGGTTTTTCCTATTCGACTGTTTACAGCATTCGTTTGTTTGAGAGCATTCATATGCTTCTCCGGTTCGGTGGATTGGTGTCTACAGTAGCTGCCTGTATATCTGGAAGGGAATATCCTCTAAACGGCGTTTAACCCCTTTTATGCCTGGGGGTGCCGTTACATAGTCAATGGAGTATATTCGAAGCTTGGGCTTGTCACCAGTGGGGTACCCATTCTCTGTAATATTTTTATTAGTGATATTGCAGAAGGTCTTGATGGTAACGTATGTCTTTTTGTTGATGATACTAAGATATGTATCTTGTGGGTTGATGTTCCAGGAGGGATAAGCCAAATGGGAAATGATTTAGGTAACCTAGAAAAATGGTCAGAGTTGTGGCACCTGACATTTAATGTGGATAAGTGTAAGATAATGCATCTTGGATGTAAAAACCCAAGGGCAGATTACAGAATATTTGATAGAGTCCTAACCTCAACATTTGAGGAAAGGTATTTCAGGGTAATTATTTCAGATGCCTTAAAGGTAGACAGACACTGTAATAGAGCAGCAGTAAATGCTAGCATAATGCTTTGTTGTATAGGGAGAGGTATTATCAGTAGAAAGAGGAAAGTGCTCATGCCATTTGTGGCAAACCTAGCCACTTCAGACTATAGAACTGGGTCTCTAAAGGTTGTCCTAAACACTGCTGCCATATTGTGTTTGAATGTAATTTGCATTCTGTATTAAAATGTATGTTTGCCTGTATTCCTATAGTATTCGTATGCTAGCAGCCGAAAGCCGCTGGCATTTACATGGTCGTTTCACGAACAGCAACTTTACCGGCTGTTCGTGAAACGAATTAGGTACCGAACCCAAGCCCACACACTGAGGGTCATGTGGCACCAATTACCAGATTGCAACATTGTTGCAATCGGTAATTAAGTATGTTCTTACGTGGCCGTCGTTCGACTACCTACCACGCGGCGGTCGGCCATCTTGGATCCTTTGTCTCCCCATCTGTGTTTGGCCGTCGAGCGCGTGGAACTAAAAACGGCTACTCGACAACACGAACACCGCTGTACTTCCAGGCCGTTCAGGAGCTCCGGTCTTCTCCTATTGTGGTTCCCCATCGATGTTCGGTACTTTTAAACGAATTGAATAAGTAAATGTATTTCGTGCGGCGTTCGGTTGTTTTAGCTGGGATCTGAGCGGTATTCACACGAAATGTGCACTCAGACCCCAGCTATCTACCGAACGCCTGTTCGTGCAAATAATGTGAATATTGTTTATGGATTTAAACAGAGGCGGCTCTCTAATTAGGCGGTTTAGGCGGCCGCCTAAGGCCTCGCGCTGGCTGGGGCCTCGCGGCCGCCTAAACCGCCTGTTGGCAGAGTGTGTCAGGTCCTCGGTCAGTGACCGAGGACCTGACACCAGGAGGGGGCCCGGCGGCTTGCCCGGTATGCCGCCGGGTGCGAGGCCCCTCCTGGCTGCCCGGCCACCATCGCAGACACTGGTCTGCAGCTCCGCAGTGTGCAGAGCTGCAGACCATGTGACTCGCGAGATTTGGCCAATCAGAGCGTTGCCGCGGGTTACCACGGCAACGCTCTGAAATCTCGCGAGATTACATGGTCTGCAGCTATGCGGAGCTGCAGACCGGAAGCAGTGGCCACCGGACCACCAGGGAACCCACTGGACCACCAGGGAAAGGTAGGCTCTCCCTCCTCAGCCTCACCCCCACCACCCTCAGCCTCAACCCCCACCACCATCACCCCCCACCACCCTCAGCCTCACCCCCCACCACCATCACCTCTCCCCACCCTCACCATCACCCCCCACCACCCTCAGCCTCACCCCCCCACCATCACCCCTCCCCACCCTCACCATCACCCCCCACCACTCTCACCATCACCCCCCCACCACCCTCAGCCTCACCCCACCACCATCACCCCTCCCCACCCTCACCATCACCCCCCACGACCCTCAGCCTCACCCCCCACCACCATCACCCCCTGTAACGGACCGTTTCACTTACAAGAGGATAAAAACCCAGTTTAGGCGATAATCCCCTTTCCAGATGCACAGGCAGCTACTGCAAACACCATTCTCCCGACTGGAACCACACGAACACTGGAACAGCTGAACAAGAAAAGCAGACATCGGCTTACACTCTTGGCAGTCAGCATACAATCCCATTCCCCCAAAGACATAGACGACACATCGCTTTGAGGGTTAAGCAAGACTCTAGACTGGGACACCCAGTCTGGCTTTTATTACAACCAAGTACATACAGGACACTCCCAGGGGGAGGATGAATTTAACCAATCACATGGATGTACCTCCCACACATTTCCTCCCCTTAGATTAGCACTTAACATAATTATACCGTACACCCTTTTCCCCAATTCCTGGATGTACCCCAAATACATATGCTACACCTCCAAAACAGGTATCCCCTGATAGCCCTTATTCAGGGGGACAACATATTCAAGAATCAGGTCATTCGGATGAATGGTTCGGGAGATATGAGGTTCCAAAGATTTGACCGACCGCATGGGTAAAGTATCCGAAAACAGTTCCATGCATTTTGGCCCTGCGGTCGGTCACAAACAAGTGAATGAAACAGACGAATTGCCTGTGTTATAGAGCCTGGAGAGGGTTTGAATGAATTCCCTTGTTTGTGGGGTTCTTTCTACCGAACGGCTGGTCATTCGGTAGTTTTTATACGAATTTCTGGAAGTATGGAGGGCTCAGCGGTGTTTGCCTAGTCAAGTGTCCGATTTTAGTTCCAGACACTCGACGGCAAAACACCGCTGTTCGGTAGTTTAAGATGGCCGCCGCCACGTGTTTGTTTCCCGAATGGCGGCCACCCAGAGGACAAAGAATACATTACACTGATTGCCAATTACCCGTTTGCGACATTGTTGCAAACGGTAATTGGAGGCACACTTAGTCCTGGGTGGTCTGGTTGTTCGGTAGTTTCCTCAATACAATGAATGGAGTGATTCTACCGAACCATCAGTTGAATGCTGCATACATATCCCAGGTTAAACTGCATACAAAAATACATACATGACATTAAAATATTAAAGGCAGGATTACTGTACTACGCTCCACAGTCTTAAAGGTACAGTATCCCAAAAGTCCCCATAGATCCACGGATGGCCCTTAAAGGCCCAGTAGCAGTAATATACATTATTACATGCCCAAATATAGTTTTTCCAGTACAATATGTCCAGGGGCCGTAGTCGCAGGGCAGGAGGCTAGCAGCCAGGCCTCTCCAGTTCACAGTGGCGAAGCTGGTTTCGCCACACCCCCCACCACTCTCAGCCTCACCCCCCCACCATCACCCCTCCCCACCCTCACCATCACCCCCACCACTCTCACCATCACCCCCCCACCACCCTCAGCCTCACCCCCACCACCATCACCCCTCCCCACCATCACCCCCCACGACCCTCAGCCTCACCCCCCACCACCATCACCCCCCACCACCCTCAGCCTCACCCCCTACCACCATCACCCCTCCCCACCCTCACCATCACCCCCACCACCCTCACCCCCCACCACCCTCAGCTTCACCCCCCACCACCCTCAGCTTCACCCCCCACCACCCTCAGCCTCACCCCCACCACCCTCAGCTTCAGTTCCCACCACCCTCAGCTTCACCTCCCACCACCCTCAGACTCACCCCCACCACCATAACCCCCCACCACCCTCAGCCTCACCCCCTACCACCATCACCCCTCCCCAACCTCACCATCACCACCCCCACCATCACCCCCACCACCCTCAGCTTCACCCCCCACCACCCTCAGCTTCACCTCCCACCACCCTCAGCCTCACCCCCACCACCATAACCCCCCACCACCCTCAGCCTCACCCCCCCACCATCACCCCTCCCCACCCTCACCATCACCCCCACCACCCTCAGCCTCACCCCCCACCACCATCACCCCTCCCCACACTCACCATCACCCCCCACCACCCTCAGCCTCACCCCCACCACCATCACCCCTCCCCCTCCCCACCCTCACCATCACCCCCACCACCCTCAGCCTCACCCCCACCACCCTCAGCCTCACCGCCCACCACCCCTCCTCACCATCACCCCCCACCACTCTCACCATCACCCCCACCACCCTCAGCCTCACCCCCCACCACCATCACCCCTCCCCACCCTCACCATCACCCCCACCACTCTCAGCCTCACCCCCCACCACCATCACCCCCCACCACCATCACCCCCCACCACCATCACCCCCCACCACCGTCAGCTTCACCCCCACCACCCTCAGCCTCACCCCCACCACCCTCAGCCTCACCCCCACCACCCTCAGCTTCACCCCCCACCACCCTCAGCCCCACCACCCTCAGCCCCACCACCCTCAGCATCACCACCACCCCCCACCACCCTCAGCATCACTCCCCCCACCACCCTCAGCATCACTCCCCCCACCACCCTCAGCATCACCCCCCTCACCACCCTCAGCCTCACCCCCCACCACCCTCAGCATAACCCTCCGTCACCACCCTCAGCCTCACCCCACTCACCATCACCCCCCTCTCACTCTCACATTACCCCCTCTCACTCTCACATTACCCTCTCTCACTCTCACATTACCCCCTCACTCTCACATTTGCCACCTTACTCTCACATTACCCCCCCTCACTCTCACATTACCCCCCCTCAGCCTCACCCCCCCACCACCATCACCCCCACCCCCCACCACCATCACCCCCATCACCCCCACCACCCTCAGCTTCACCCCCACCACCCTCAGCTTCACCCCCACCACCCTCAGCTTCACCCCCACCACCCTCAGCTTCACCCCCACCACCCTCAGCTTCAACCCCCACCACCCTCAGCCTCACCCCCACCACCCTCAGCATCACTCCCCCCACCACCCTCAGCATCAACCCCCTCACCACCCTCAGCATCACCCCCCTCACCACCCACCACCCTCAGCATAACCCTCCGTCACCACCCTCAGCATAACCCTCCGTCACCACCCTCAGCCTCACCCCACTCACCATCACCCCCTCCTTCTCACATCACCCCCCTCTCACTCTCACATTACCCCCTCTCACTCTCACCATCACACCCCCCGCTCCCTCTCACCATCACCCCCCCCGCTCCCTCTCACCATCACCCCCCCCCGCTCCCTCTCACCATCACCCCCCCCGCTCCCTCTCACCATCACCCCCCCGCTCCCTCTCACCATCACCCCCTCCGCTCCCTCTCACCATCACCCCCTCCGCTCCCTCTCACCATCACCCCCTCCGCTCCCTCTCACCATCACCCCCCCCCGCTCCCTCTCACCTTCACACCCCCCGCTCCCTCTCACCTTCACACCCCCCGCTCCCTCTCACCTTCACCCCCCCCGCTCCCTCTCACCTTCACACCCCCCGCTCCCTCTCACCTTCACACCCCCCGCTCCCTCTCACCTTCACACCCCCCGCTCCCTCTCACCTTCACCCCCCGCTCCCTCTCACCATCACCCCCCGCTCCCTCTCACCATCACCCCCCGCTCCCTCTCACCATCACCCCCACTCCCTCTCACCATCACCCCCCTTTCACCATCACCCCCCTGTCACCATCACCCGCCTCTCACATCACCCGCCTCTCACATCACCCGCCTCTCACCATCACCCGCCTCTCACCATCACCCCCCCCCCCATACACACAACACACTTCAAGCAGCTACCCCATACACATAGGGTCTCAGACAAAAACGCAAACATGCTCACAGAGACATACATTCGCACACACAAGGATACTCTCTGTCAGACACACTCTCAGGCACATACACAGGTAGACAGTGCATCAATGTGTATATGTGACACTTTTTTGTTAGTGGGGCCTCATGTTTGCGTTTCGCCTAAGGCCTCATAAAGTCTAGAGCCGCCTCTGGATTTAAATGTGAAATGACGGTTCTGCTGCACGGAGGGATAATCCACTTAACGATATATTTCAGTGGGAATATCCCTCTCGTGCAGCAGTGCCTGATGGGAGAAATGCTCCAAATGTTAAGTCCCCCATGTAGTCCCTTACTGTATTACCCCTGCTATGTCAGTAAGGAAACCCCTTGCATGGGGACTTGCATAAATACTGGAAGCTATGAATAAACACATCACTTTGAGGGTAAAACAGGAACTCTGGACTGGCTCATCCAGCCTGGCTTTTATTTCCAACTCACACATACAGGCCACACCCAGGGGGAGGCATAAAAGAACCAATGACATAGATGTTACCTCCCACACATCCCCTCCCCTTAGTGTGACACATAATCCCATTATGCATACAGAGTAAAATATACTTTTACACAACTTTCATAACTTTAAAACCATACATCACATTCACATAAAAATACATATCCACAATCAATCCATTCAGGGGAACAACATATTAAAAAAATGGCATGAATCCGACCAGGGGTTCAAAAGTTACTAAAAGTATCTTTTGTTCCTTTCTGGCTGGCAGAAAAACATCCCCACAATGCACCCTGGTTTCCTCCCTTCTGCCCTGGAGTTAATTGGAGAAGTAATCCAATTATCCAGGACTAGAGGCAGACTCCATTAACCACATGGTTGCAAAACGACATAAAACACTTTAAAATACATAAAGTCACATTTACACATAACACACAGACATTTCACCTATCCCCAGATAGCTGGGATCTGCGCGCACAAAACTACCGAATAGCGCGCAGATCCTACTCACACAGTGCAATTGCCATGGAGCTAAATTCTTTCCCATAGTCTTTCATTATGTGAATAGGCTCCATGGTATAGCTATCTGGGGTATCACATTCCCATAAAGTCTGGTCCATAGTCCAAAGGCAAGAGGCGGGCAATCAGCCCCCTCCAAGGACACGTGGCGAGGTCGGTTTCGCCACAGTCCGGTTACTGGGGGATTTGGGACATTGCCTTACTTTGCAGCGCTGACTGTGGATTTACCTTTAATACCAGCAGAGATCGTGGGATTTAATATTGCTGCTCCGCTACACCATTGTACAGAACACTGGTGAGACCTCACTTGGAGTATTGTATGCAGTACTGGAGACCGTATCTCCAGAAGGATATTGATACTTTAGAGAGAGTTCAGAGAAGGGCTACTAAACTGGTTCATGGATTGCAGGATAAAACTTACCAGGAAAGGTTAAAGGATCTTAACATGTATAGCTTGGAGGAAAGACGAGACGGGGGGATATGATAGAAACATTTAAATACATAAAGGGAATCAACACAGTAAAGGAGGAGACTATATTTAAAAGAAGAAAAACTACCACAACAAGAGGACATAGTCTTAAATTAGAGGGACAAAGGTTTAAAAATAATATCAGGAAGTATTACTTTACTGAGAGGGTAGTGGATGCATGGAATAGCCTTCCAGCTGACGAGGTAGAGGTTAAGCATGCGTGGGATAGGCATAAGGCTATCCTAACTATAAGATAAGGCCAGGGACTAATGAAAGTATTTAGAAAACTGGGCAGACTAGATGGGCCGAATGGTTCTTATCTGCCGTCACATTCTATGTTTCTATGTTTAAATTACAATTGACAAACACTAATTGATTGTTGTGGGAGAGTTGGAACATTATATCACATCTTCTGGATAAGATAACTCCATTCTGCAAAGACCTACACAATCTCCTTCAATCCATTATAAAATGTCCAGTTGAAATATCCCACATCTTTGTTTATTGATACATTTATAGAAAATATATCCAAAAGTCAAGGAGTAATGTTGGGTCATTTGCTTCTTCTGATATCCCGACACTGGAAATCATCAACTGTCCCTTCATTTAGCGAGGAGACTGCTTCTTTTAGAAAACAAACATTGTGAGTTAGCTAAAGGATTGCCATCGCACGCGAATACCACCTTACAACTTGATTGGACGATTTGGGAAGAAGATATTAGGCGCCAATATCAAATTTAGTTATTTCCCCCAAGCCGGTCACTTTGCACTGCATTATGGTTGCTAAATAAGGAACTACCAATGGTAAAGTTATACTTATTATTGTACAATTTCTTTAAATTATTTATAAAAAATATTTTTCATTTTTAATTAGTATTGGATGATTAATAGTACCCATTTTCCTTGTTTGTTTGATGTTACTATTGTTTGGTTTATTATCATATTTAAAACTTTCAATAAAACATTAGAAAAAAATATATATATATATATACACACAGTGTATAGATACTGTGGCGAAACCAACTTCGCCACTGTGAACTGGAGAAGCCTGGTTGCTAGCCTCCTGCCCTGCGACTACGGCCCCTGGACATATTGCTCTATAAACACTATATTTGGGCATGTAATAATTTATATTGCTGCTACTGGCCCTTTAAAATCAGCGATGGACATATTGGGACTTTTGGGACTAATGTCCCTTTAAGACTTTGTAACATATCACAGTAATACTGTCTTAAATATTATGTAGGTAGATGTGACGAAACCAATCTCGCCACATTGTATTGGAGGAGCCTGGTTGCCCGCCTGCTGCCTTTGGACTATGGCCCTGGGAGATTGGGCCCTTTACAAACAGTATTCGGCCCTAACAGAGTGCATGTCACTCATTCTGGCCCTTTAAATACAGTGGGGCCATTCGGTACTTGCCCTGTGTGAGCAGTGATACCCCCCAGATAGCTATGCCATGGAGCCTATTCATATAATGAAAGACTATGGGAAAGACTTTGGCTCCATGGCAATTAAACTGTATTTGTGTGGTCTGCGTGCCATTCACCTAATAATGTGCACGCAGACCTGAGCTATCTGGGGATATGTTAAATGTCTGTGTTCACTGTATAAAATATGACTTTATGTATTTTAAAGAGTTTTATGTTGTTTTGCAACCATGTGGTTAATGGAGTCTGCCTCTAGTCCTGGATAATTAGATTTCTTCTCCAATTATCTCCAGGGCAGAAGGGAGGAAGCCAGGATGCATTGTGGGGATGTTTTACTTTTACTGTTTGAGCCAGGGGGAATAAAAGATACTTTTATTAACTTTTAAACCCCTGGTCTGATTCATGCCATTTTTTAATATGTTGTTCCCCTGAATGGATTGATTGTGGATATGTATTTTTATGTGAATGTGATGTATGGTTTTAAAGTTATGAAAGTTGTGTAAAAGTATATTTTGAACTGTACACATAATGGGATTAAGTGTCACACTAAAGGGAGGGGATGTGTGGGAGGTAACATCTATGTTATTGGTTATTTTATGCCTCCCCCTGGGTGTGGCCTGTATGTGTACTCATGTAATAAAAACCAGGCTGGGTGCCCAGCACCTCAGACCACTGCTTGACCTTCAACACGGAGCCTTGTCTCATTCTTGGGGGGATTCACTGTATGCTGTTGGAGATTTGACTGCTAGGAGTGTAAGCTGATGTCTGCTTTTCCTATTCATCTGCTAGCAGCCATTTGTGAGGTTCCAGCTGGAGTGCTACCTTATTCACCTATATCCAGTTCGTGAGTTCTGATGTTCTGCAGTAGCTGTGCCTTTCTGAGAAAAGGGGATTATCGTCTAAACGGATTTTAACCCCTCATATGCTGAAACGGTCCGTTACAGTATTTATGTGTTCAGTTAAACTGGGGATATGTAGAAATGTGTGTTTTATGTGTTAAATGTATCAGTATGTAATTTTATGTCTTTTACTGTCTTTTTGTAACCATGTGGTTAATGGAGTCTGACTCTAGTCCTAGATAATTGGATTACTTCTCCAATTATCTCCAGGGCAGAAGGGAGGAAGCCGGGATGCATTGTGGGGGATGTTTTACTTCTGTTTGAGCCAGATTGTGCCATGCTGCAAGCCAGGGCCCAAAAGATACTTTTACTAACTCTTGAACCCCTGGTCTGATTCATGCAATTTTTGAGTATGTTGTTCCCCCGAATGGATTGATTGTGAATATGTATTTTTATGCGAATAGGATGTATGGTTTTGAAGTTACAGATATTGTGTAAAAGTTATGTTTTAAACTGTATAATAAGTGGATTATCTCTCAGGCTAAGGGGAGGGGATGTGTGGGTTGTACCATATCTCGGATTGGTTATTTTATGCCTCCCCCTGGGTGTGGCCTGTATGTGGATTATTGTAATAAAAGCCAGACTGGGTGTCCCAGTCCAGAGTTCCTGTTTAACCCTCAAAATGAAGTGTCGTCTCGTTCTTGGGGGGAATTGGATTGTAAGCTGACTGCCAAGAGTGTAAGCGGATTGTATGCTTTTCTTGTTCAGCTGTTCCAGTTCGGAGTGGTATTTCGTATCCAGATCAGGAATTTGATGTTCTGCAGTAGCTGTGCCTGTCTCTAGAAAAGGGGATTATCGCCTAAACGGATTTAACCCCTTGTCTGCTGAAACGGTCCGTTACAATTGGTGGCAGCGGCGGGATCGTTCCTACAACCAGAGGGACAGCTACAGACAACATCCATTCCTGGATCACAGCGCCCTATCTACGAAGGATTTTGGGAAAATGGGCAACACGCACACCTGGGCAACACACACACCTGAGGAAGAGAGTGAATTAGAATGGAGAGATAATGCCCGGATAAGATTATGGTATGATGCCCGGGAAGAAGTCCAGTATCAACGGCAGCAGCGCTTTCCTGTTGGAGGAACAAATGGCCTGGCGGATGCCGCTTCTGGGGGACCAACCCGGAGGGGAGCGGGTAAGACAACTTGAGTACCTCGTGGAAAGGGAACTGAGCCTGGACGTCTCATACCGGGCACTGTGGTGGTACACTGTCCAGCCAGAGACGTGGAGGGCAGAGGGCATCCAGCCGGAGGGGGATCACTACACTAGCCCTGGCCTGTTGTGGAAGGCCCTAACAGAAGACGTTGACTTCGGCAGTCCAGCAGAGTCACGGTACTGGGCTATCATGCATTACCGGAGTGAGATGTTACAGGGCCCGAGATCTATTGGACTGGGACAAGACCTCCGCCGTTTCGCTGCCATGGAACAAGGGCTGGAGATGGACTATGTAGAACTATTAAATTCCGGCCCAGATCCCCAACGGCAGTGTGTGCCCCAGGGAGCAGAAGGTGCAGTCCTTCCTCCCCAGCGGCAGTGTGTACCCCAGGGAGCTGATGGTGTCGTCCATCCTCCCCAGCGGCAGTGTGTGCCCCAGGGAGCCGAAGGTGCAGTCCTTCCTCCCCAGCGGCAGTGTGTATCCCAGGGAGCTGATGGTGTCGTCCATCCTCCCCAGCGGCAGTGTGTACCCCAGGGAGCTGATGGTGTCGTCCATCCTCCCCAGCGGCAGTGTGTGTCCCAGGGAGCAGAAGGTGCCGTCCTTCCTCCCCAGCGGCAGGCTGTGTTACAGGGGGCAGAGGTAGTTGTTCCTACCCCCCAGCAGCAAAGTGATATGCCAAGAAGGCAGTGTGAAGTGAAGGGAGAGGAGAGCAGCGTCCTCCCTCCCCAGCGGCAGTGTGTACCCCAGGGAGCTGATGGTGTCGTCCATCCTCCCCAGCGGCCGTGTGTGTCCCAGGGAGCCAAAGGTGCAGTCCTTCCTCCCCAGCGGCAGGCTGAGTTACAGGGGGCAGAGGTAGTTGTTCCTGCCCCCCAGCAGCAAAGTGATATGCCAAGGAGGCAGTGTGAAGTGAAGGGAGAGGAGAGCAGCGTCCTCCCTCCCCAGAGGCAGTGTGTACCCCAGGGAGCTGATGGTGTCGTCCATCCTCCCCAGCGGCCGTGTGTGTCCCAGGGAGCCGAAGGTGCAGTCCTTCCTCCCCAGTGGCAGGCTGAGTTACAGGGGGCAGAGGTAGTTGTTCCTGCCCCCCAGCAGCAAAGTGATATGCCAAGGAGGCAGTGTGAAGTGAAGGGAGAGGAGAGCAGCGTCCTCCCTCCCAGCGGCAGTGTGTACCCCAGGGAGCTGATGGTGTCGTCCATCCTCCCCAGCGGCAGTGTGTGTCCCAGGGAGCAGAAGGTGCAGTCCTTCCTCCCCAGCAGCAGTGTGTACCCCAGGGAGCTGATGGTGTCGTCCATCCTCCCCAGCGGCGGTGTGTAACCCAGGGAGCCGAAGGTGCCGTCCTTCCTCCCCAGCGGCAGGCTGAGTTACAGGGGGCAGAGGTAGTTGTTCCTGCCCCCCAGCAGCAAAGTGATATGCCAAGAAGGCAGTGTGAAGTGAAGGGAGAGGAGAGCAGCGTCCTCCCTCCCCAGCGGCAGTGTGTACCCCAGGGAGCTGATGGTGTCGTCCATCCTCCCCAGCGGCAGTGTGTAACCCAGGGAGCAGAAGGTATCGTCCTTCCTCCCCAGCGGCAGTGTGTACCCCAGGGAGCTGATGGTGTCGTCCATCCTCCCCAGCGGCAGTGTGTCCTGCAGGGAGCAGAGACAGTCAGTCTCGCACCCCAGCAGCCGGACAAGAGAATGAAAGGGGAGACAGCTGGTCCCCCTTTCCACCAGCAGAGAGAGTGGCAGGGAGAGGAGCCTGCTAACCCCTCTCCCCAGCGGCAGTTTACCATCCAGAGAGAGGAGCTTGTGACACCCTCTCTCCAGCGGCAGCCTAACCCACCAAGGGGAGATGTTAAGCCCCACATCTGTGCAGATGGGACCGTAGTCTCTGCACTTGCAGCACCAGGGGTAGGGACGGTCGGTCCTGTTCCCCAGCCACAGAGCCATATATCCAAAGGGGAGACAATCGGTCTCCAGCAACCAGGCTCCAACCAGACTAACCCTGTGGTAGTGCTGGCAACAGGACAGAGTACCGCTGGTCTCTGCCCCCTCAGCAACCCACCAAGGCAGCCTATCAGTCCCCCACACAGCCGTGGTGAGGCACCTGAACCTGGACAAAATTCTCCCTCACCCAGGTGTAGTAACTGTTTATTGTGGGTGGGCTGCCCTGCTGTTTCTGTTTTGTGGGTGGGTTGCTGGACTAACCAGGGCACTGACCGGCAGGAGGTCAGATACCCTGTTAGTCAAATTGGTAAAGGGGAGAATTGTGGCGAAACCAACTTCGCCACTGTGAACTGGAGAAGCCTGGTTGCTAGCCTCCTGCCCTGCGACTACGGCCCCTGGACATATTGCTCTATAAACACTATATTTGGGCATGTAATAATTTATATTGCTGCTACTGGCCCTTTAAAATCAGCGATGGACATATTGGGACTTTTGGGACTAATGTCCCTTTAAGACTTTGTAACATATCACAGTAATACTGTCTTAAATATTATGTAGGTATTTATGTGTTCAGTTAAACTGGGGATATGTAGAAATGTGTGTTTTATGTGTTAAATGTATCAGTATGTAATTTTATGTCTTTTACTGTCTTTTTGTAACCATGTGGTTAATGGAGTCTGACTCTAGTCCTAGATAATTGGATTACTTCTCCAATTATCTCCAGGGCAGAAGGGAGGAAGCCGGGATGCATTGTGGGGGATGTTTTACTTCTGTTTGAGCCAGATTGTGCCATGCTGCAAGCCAGGGCCCAAAAGATACTTTTACTAACTCTTGAACCCCTGGTCTGATTCATGCAATTTTTGAGTATGTTGTTCCCCCGAATGGATTGATTGTGAATATGTATTTTTATGCGAATAGGATGTATGGTTTTGAAGTTACAGATATTGTGTAAAAGTTATGTTTTAAACTGTATAATAAGTGGATTATCTCTCAGGCTAAGGGGAGGGGATGTGTGGGTTGTACCATATCTCGGATTGGTTATTTTATGCCTCCCCCTGGGTGTGGCCTGTATGTGGATTATTGTAATAAAAGCCAGACTGGGTGTCCCAGTCCAGAGTTCCTGTTTAACCCTCAAAATGAAGTGTCGTCTCGTTCTTGGGGGGAATTGGATTGTAAGCTGACTGCCAAGAGTGTAAGCGGATTGTATGCTTTTCTTGTTCAGCTGTTCCAGTTCGGAGTGTTATTTCGTATCCAGCTCGGGAGTTCTGATGTTCTGCAGTAGCTGTGCCTGTCTCTAGAAAAGGGGATTATCGCCTAAACGGATTTAACCCCTTGTCTGCTGAAACGGTCCGTTACAGATACAATATACAGAGTATAGATAGATTATACAGTGTATAGATACAATACTGTCCGGGTGTCTAGGTATATTGTCAATGTGACTGGTTCGAGTGACTGGGTATATTGTCAGTGTGACTGGGCCGAGTGTCCGAGTGATGGGGTATATTGTCAGTGTGACTGGGCCGAGTGTCAGTATGACTGGGCCGAGTGTCCAGGTGATGGGGTATATTGTCAGAATTACTGGTCCGAGTGACTGGGTATATTGTCAATGTGACTGGTCCGAGTGACTGGGTATATTGTCAGTGTGACTGGGCCAAATGTCCGAGTGACGGGGTATATTGTCAGAGTGACTGGGCCGAGTGTCAGTATGACTGGACCGAGTGTCCAGGTGACTTGGTATATTCTCAGAATTACTGAGCCGAGTGTCCAAGTGACTGGGTATATTGTCAATGTGACGTGTCCGAGTGACTGGGTATATTTTCAGTGTCCGAGTGATGGGTCAGTGTGACTGGGCCGAGTGTCAGTATGACTGGGCCGAGTGTCCAGGTGACTGGTCCAAGTGTCCGAGTGATGGGGTATATTGTCAGTGTGACTGGGCCGAGTGTCAGAATGACTGGGCCGAGTGTCCAGATGACTTGGTATATTCTCAGAATTACTGGGCCGAGTGTCCAAGTGACTGGGTATATTGCCAATGTGACTGGTCCGAGTGTCTGGGTATATTTTCAGTGTGACTGGTCCGAGTGTCCGAGTGACTGGGTATATTTTCAGTGTGACTAGGCCAAGTATCCGAGTGACTGGGTATATTGTCAGTGTGACTAATCCGAGTGTCCGAGTAACCGGGTATATTGTCAGTGTGATTGGGCTGAGTGTCCAGGTATCACGGTCGTTTGATAACCCAACACGCAGAATGTAAACCCACAGAAAACCCAAATATGTATTACTGAACATTGGTCGGGTTTAACGTAAGAGAAAAGAATAGTCCAAGAACAGCCAAAAGACAGCATACCAGAAATCAGGAGAGTGATTAAGAGTAGCCGGGTCAGGATACCTGAGATCAGGAGGTCAAAAGTCAAGCCGAGTCAGGGAACCAGAAAACAGGAATGTCAAAAAGCCAAGCCAGGTCAGAACACAGAAATAACAATAATAGTGTGTATAAGAAGAGCAAACTAGCACTAAAGAGACCATAAGGAACCACAGAAGGGCAAGGAACAAGACAAAAAATGAAGCTTTTATAAGGCAGTGCCTTTTGCTTTAAGGCCATGCCCCCAAAACTTTCTGCTAACACAAATAAAATGCTCTTTCAGAATCCTCCTGTTTTTCATGGTTGGATCGTGGCTGCAGTTTCCAACAGGGAGTGTCTACCTGGAGCGGGACCAGAGCCTAAAGTAAGTTCCTGTTACAGAATCAGAACCGATTTGCAGGTCATGAATGAAACCCCATTATTTATACCCCTCCCCCAGCGTGTGAGAAACACCCCATTAATACCCCTCCCCCAGAGTGTGAGAAACGCCCCATTATTTATATTCCTCCATCATGGTGTGAGCGATACCCTATTATTTATACCACTCCCCTACGTTGTGAGCAATACCCCATTATTTATACTCTGAGAAATACCCCATTATGTATTCCCTTCCCCCACGGTGTGAGAGAGGCTGAGGTTCCTCCTATAACTTGCTTGCCTCCTCCTCCAGGATCCCAGAGGGCTGGTACCATGTGGGGCGAGTAGCCACGAATGAAAGTATCACACTGACCTTTGCCCTACGGCAGCAGCACGTTGACAAACTGGAGAACCTGGTGGAGCAAGTGTCAGATCCATGGAGTCCTCTCTATGGTAAGAGAATCATCCATTTTCTAACAGTCACATATATGTGTAAACGTTTCCCTATTTCTATCCCCCTCCACCCCCAATCTTTCCTTTTTGACTTGTTCATGTTTTTTATTTATACCCCTGCTATAATGCTCTTATCTTCCAACAAAGCATTTTTGGTTGAAGGATACGATGGTGGCTCGACATACTGAGAGAGGCCAGCAATTGTTGATATTTGGCTTTTTATGAGACCCAGAGCCACGTATCAGACCACAAGCTTCCCTGGAGTTTTATCTTACCTTGGCACCATTGTGAAAAGAAGCCTCTGATCAAAACATGGTGTTTTCCTTAAAATAATTCAGGACATGGGTTCTATCCTGACAGCGTACTTTGGGTGAAGAGATTCCTCCATGTCTGTCTTTTAGAATGGAACAAGGGAGAGTTGGAAGTTGTGTGGGGTAACACTAAAAATACGAGAAAGCACACTTAATACAAAAAGGACAAATGTAAATATACAGGAACTGACAGTGAGAATGGAGGAAATAAATAGACCCAATAGGATCAATAACAGCAGGGCTGCATCACATACAAGGGAGCGACTTGTCTGGTAGAACTAAAAAGATATATATCTGGTATGTGAGCGCTCCAATAAAAATAAACTAATAATCATGCAATAAAATAAAATATTGAAATGATGTAATGACCACTATAGCTAGAATCACCACAATGACCACCAAATAAAAAATATATAATATATTAAATATAATGAAGAAATAGGCATATACACTGGGTCAATCTATCTAAACAAATGTACTATACACATATACAAAGTGTATACAAAACTTCATTTATTGTATAAAAAACGAAACATAGAAATATGAAACAGCACCTCAAATGTCCAGCTCAGATCTTAGTATAGTGAATAATATGGGGCCCCTTATTCATTGTTATTATCCACAAAAAAAATGATGTAGGAAATAGGAGATGTGCACATAAAAAATTAAAATAAAAAAATGATGAATGAATTCAAACGAAAAAGTTAATGTATATTCCGTAAAAAAATTGTATATATGATGGAAAGATAGTACCCAAATGAATGCACCGTCTCACGGGGAGGGAGCTCGGGAACCAGCCAAACACCCGGGTCAAGACTAAGGGGGTTGCGATTAGGAAAACCCCTAAATGTGAAATCACATCCACCAGATATGGAACACTGTGGGGGTTCACCAAGGCAACTTACCCTGTTCGTCCGACCTTCGGATGAGGTACTGGGAGCACATCAACTCCAAACAGTGAGAGGTGCAGACAATGCCGTTCCCGCCAGGTCAATCGCCGAAAATCAATGTCAGATCGTAAAGGAAGGACCGGCTGGAAAATTCAAGTAGGTCGGCGGTGTGGTGAAACAGCAGACAGCACGTCTACGCGTTTCGTCCTTGCTAGAGGACTTTTTCAAGACAATGTATGCTGTCTAAGAGCAGGGTATATATACCCCCTCTTGATTATTTTACAAAGTGGTCATACTTGTTAATTGGTGCAATAAAATCATTTATATATATATAAAAAATGCTGTATGTTATTAAAGTAACACAGACTGCAATGAATGAGAGTGTAATGAAATCATTTATAATTACTGAACAATGTCACATAATTAACTTCAAAAATGCATAATTAAAAATATAAAAAATTATATAAAAATATATGACAGTAATAGAATAATTGAATATCCATTTTCAAAATGTTTTCACAAAACTTGATTATATTAATAGACCTTAATTTCCTAGTCTTTTTTAAAAATAATGCAGTTAAATTATTATTTGAATCCTGGAAAATTAATTAAGGAAAAAAACATTAAAATAATACTGAGAACTCATGTAAAACTCATATAAATATCATAGTGAACCATAAAATCTATAATGAATATCCAATATATATGTGTGGTTCCCAATTGATTCTCCCCCACATATGGAATCAGTGAAAAATCCTCCACTACCAGAGACAAAGAATATATATTACAAATCAATTCTTAGATGTTACATTCCACTTCTTCATTTAACCCATTAGGGGTAAGTGTATTAAGTCTAAAGATCCATTTGGTTTCCGCTGTGATTAGCGCTAATTTTCTATTAAGTGTGCTCTCTGCAATATGCTCAATACCCATCACTACTAGATGAGCACGATTACTCTCATGGGCCATTTGGAAGTGTCTGGCCACCGAAGATTTTCTATCATGGTTGCTGATGGCTCGCCTGTGTTCCCTAAACCTAGCTTTTAATGGTCTCGAGGTCTGACCTACATATAGTAAGCCACAAGTACACATCAGTAGGTATACAACAAATGGAGTATTACAAGAGATTCTAGTGGATACATGGAAATTCTCATCTTTAGAGGATGAACAGAAGTTCTTCCTTCCATGACATATGTATTGACACGTTAGGCATCGGGTAGCACCACATTTAAAGTTTCCTGCTTCACATAATACCGATGTTTTATTGGCTTTTGTAGTCGGAAATTTGGAGGGAGCCAATAGATTCTTTAAATTCCTATTTTTATGGAATGTCACTCTGGGTACTTCAGGGATACTATATCGAAGCCATGGATCCAAACGCAAAATCGACCAGTGATTTTTTAAAATCCGAATGATCTGGTTATACGCCCTATTAAACGTAGTAGAGAAAATGGGACCTTTATTCTGACCCACCTCTCTAGTGCTAATGTGAAAATCATTCCTTGATGTACATCTTCTTTTGATCGGATGATTCTCCAGTAGCAATAGAATCTCCCTATGTTTGACTGAAGGGAGGAGTGGTGAAATCGGTATATCAACTGTGGACCCAGGGATGGTAGTGGAATTTTTTCTGTCCATTCCAATCTTCCGCTGATCGATAAGGGAACCTCTATTGAGCCCTCTGGCCTTCTGGTATGCCCGACAAATGATGTTGGGATCATAATTTTAATATATTATATATTTTTTATTTGGTGGTCATTGTGGTGATTCTAGCTATAGTGGTCATTACATCATTTCAATATTTTATTTTATTGCATGATTATTAGTTTATTTTTATTGGAGCGCTCACATACCAGATATATATCTTAATACAAAAAGGCGCTTTCTTACATATATATATATCTCATGTCGCTACCTCGATTCACGGATTCATCGGTAAATCAGACACTCTTGGCGCACTTTTCACAATGGTTTGGCTAGTACAAGTAAGGTGGAGCCTAAATGATGATGAAATGGAAAAAAACCCTGTGGTTATTGGGACAGAGAACCTAATAAAGTAAAACGTAGCTTTTATTCTTCACTCTAAAATGAATAGTAAAAGAATTGTATCAATTGGTGATACCTGGAAACTGAAATTTCCAGAAATAGTTAAAGCTACTGTAGGCACTATAACTGTTTCATCTCACTGCAGTGGTTATAGTGCCTGGAGTCTCCTGGCGCTGTCCCTTTATTCAGTGTTAATCCATTCCATCTTAATGAAGTGGTTATAGTCCCTGGAGTCTCCTGGCGCTGTCCCTCCATTCAGTGTTAAACCATTCCATCTCATTGAAGTGGTTATAGTGCCTGGAGTCCCCTGGCGCTGTCCCTCCATTCAGTGTTAATCCATTCCATCTTAATGAAGTGGTTATAGTCCCTGGAGTCCCCTGGCGCTGTCCCTTTATTCAGTGTTAATCCATTCCATCTTAATGAAGTGGTTATAGTGTCTGGAGTCCCCTGGCCCCTGGCACTGTCCCTCCATTAAGTGTATAAATATTCCATCTCATTTAAGTTGTTATAGTACCCGTAATCCACTGGCTCTCTCTCTCCATTCAGTGTTAAATCATTTCATGTCATTAAAGTGGTTATGGTGTCTATAGTCCCCTGGCGCTGTCCCTCCATTCAGTGTTAAACCATTCCATCGTCTTGAAGTGGTTATAGTGCCTGGAGTCCCTTGACACTGTCCTTCGATTCAGTGTCATTCCATCTCATTGAATGGTTATGGTGCCTGGAGTCACCTGGCACTGTCCCTCCATTTAATGTTAAACCTTTTTTAATGTTTTAATGCTAAATGAGATCCCAACAGCCCATCCCCTCTGCGCTGGTTAGGATAATGAGGCAGCATTAGCCAGCTCGTCAGTCTTGTCATTTAAAGACAACTTCAGAACCTGGACATACCCTTAAAGGAACACTATAGTCACCTAAATGACTTTAGCTAAATAAAGCAGTTTTAGTGTATAGATCATTCCCCTGCAATTTCACTGCTCAATTCCCTGTCATTTAGGAGTTAAATCACTTTGTTTCTGTTTATGCAGCCCTAGCCACACCTCCCCTGGCTATGATTGACAGAGCCTGCATGGAAAAAAAAAACTGGTTTCACTTTCAAACAGATGTAATTTACCTTAAATAATTGTATCTCAATCTCTAAATTGAACTTTGATCACATACGGGAGGCTCTTGCAGGGTCTAGCAAGCTATTAACATAGCAGGGGATAAGAAAATCTTAATTAAACGGAACTTGCAATAAAAGCCTAAATAGGGCTCTCTTTACAGGAAGTGTTTATGGAAGGCTGTGCAAGTCACATGCAGGGAGGTGTGACTAGGGTTCATAAACAAAGGGATTTAACTCCTAAATGGCAGAGGATTGAGCAGTGAGGCTGCAGGGGCATGTTCTATACACCAAAACTGCTTCATTAAGCTAAAGTTGCTCAGGTGACTATAGTGTCCCTTTAATTTGGCTCTAATCTCCTTTTCTAAAGGTTTTTTTTTACAAAGCCATAATCTGCAATATTTGGCAATGTGATCAGGGGGTGTCCATTCCGCTGAATGAGGGTGTCTGATGCAGCGTGGGTCAAATAGAGGACAACCATTGGTATCCAGTAGGATATCGTCCTTAGTATTGTCTAAATTAGTAGTGGACGTAGGATCAGTGTCCTGAAAGGACTGGTTCTGTGGTAGAAGAAAAGTCTCCGTAACAAATTCAGAAGAGGAAGGGTCACCTGGGAGATCCTCATCTGGATATTCATTGTATTCGTCTATCACTCGTAGGTGATAGCCAGAGATTGAACCCTTTAAGGGGTCAGATTCTGAAGTCAAAGTGGGTTTGGCATGAGACAATTTAGCTGTCTTTGCTGGGGCTTTGTCTTTGCCAGCAGAAGCACTGTTACCCTTCCAAGGGCGCTTACGTGGGGCTTCGTCATGGTCAGAGACCCTGGAATCATCAGAGTCTGACAATTGCGTGATGGTGGCAGTAGTGACTGCCTCGTCACGAAACGTTGCCAGGGCTTTGGGGATAGTCTGCAATTGCAGCTTGAAGCCAGGCTTTTAATTCTGCTGACATTGCAGGTTCTGGTTGGTCCGACATGATGACCAATAAAATAATAGTGGGTTCACCACAGAATCAGTATACCAACAGGTATATTAAACAACTTTTTTATTTAAAGGAACACTATAGTCACCTAAATGACTTTAGCTAAATAAAGCAGTTTTAGTGTATAGATCATTCCCCTGCAATTTCACTGCTCAATTCACTGTCATTTAGGAGTTAAATCACGTTGTTTCTGTTTATGCAGCCATAGCCACACCCCCCTGGCTATGATTGACAGAGCCTGCATGAAAAAAAACAACTGGTTTCACTATCAAACAGATGTAATTTACCTTAAATAATTGTATCTCAATCTCTAAATTGAACTTTAATCACATACGGGAGGCTCTTGCAGGGTCTCGCAAGCTATTAACATAGCAGGGGATAAGAAAATCTTAATTAAACAGAACTTGCAATAAAGAGAGTTGTGCAAGTCACATGCAGGGAGGTGTGACTAGGGTTCATAAACAAAGGGATTTAACTCTAAATGGCAGAGGATTGAGCAGTGAGGCTGCAGGGGCATGTTCTATACACCAAAACTGCTTCATTAAGCTAAAGTTGTTCAGGTGACTATAGTGTCCCTTTAAACGGACTCTCCAGTGCCAGGAAAACAATCAGTTTTCCTGGCACTGTAGGTTCCCTCTCCCTCCAGTGACTTACCAGAGGCAGCGACAATGTCCCTCGTCGCTGCTTCTTCCTCCGCCCACACTCCTCCTCTTCATCACGTCAGCCGGCGGGTGAGACCTAATGTGCATGCGCGGCAATGCCGCACACGCGCATTAGACCTCCCCCTAGGAGAGCATTGAAAATGCTTTTCAATGCTTTCCTGTGGGGATTTGAGCGACGCTGGAGGTCCTCACACAGCGTGAGGACGTCCAGCGACGCTATAGCACAATTTGTGCTATAGACCAGGAAGTGCCCTCTAGTGGCTGTCTAGTAGACAGCCACTAGAGAAGGAGTTAACCCTGCAAGGTAATTATTGCAGTTTATAAAAACTGCAATAATTGCACCTGCAGGGTTAGGGGAGTGGGAGTTGGCACCCAGACCACTCCAATGGGCAGAAGTGGTCTGGGTGCCTGGAGTGTCCCTTTAAGGAAAATGTTTTTTTTGTTGTTGTTTGTGTTCGATCGCAATTTGCATCTCTGCATCTCTCATTTATTGCATCAACACATATTATATACCGTTTTAGAGGGCAAAAAGGGCTTTAATTTGATGTCAAATATACATTTATAAATTCTCATTTATTATAAAAAAAAACAAAAACAAAAAACAACCTTTTTTTTTTAGTTTTGGCAATAATAGCGTGTGCATAATATGTCCAGTGTAGTAGATGGCATTGGGATATCCTCAAAATTTCTGAAATGTATGCATCATTCACCTGATTGTTCGGTAGAATCACTCCAGTTATTATGCGAGTGAAACTACCGAACAATCAGACCACCCCAGGAGTAAGTGTGCCTCCAATTACCGTTCGCAACAATGTTGCAAACGGGTAATTGGCAATTCGTGTAGTGTGTTCTTTGTCCTCTGGGTTACGGCGGCCATTTTAAACTCCCGAACAACAGTGTTTTGCCGTAGTGTCTGGAACCCAAATCGGACACTCGGCGAACACCGCTGAGACCTCCACACTGCCGCCAATTTGTGTAAACACTACCGAACGGCTTCCCGTTTGGTAGAAAGAACCCCACGAACAAGTGGATTTACCTGAATCCTCCCCAGCTCTCATAACCTAAACCATTCGTGTGTTTCATTCCCTTTTCTGTGACCGACTGCAGGGCCAAAATACATGGAACCCTTTTCGGCTGTTAACCCCAGCGCGGTCAGTCTTTTTAGTACTTCCAGGAATTTCCCGAACCCCTGGTCCGATCTGGGTGATTTTTGGATATGTATCTCACCCAGATCGGACCAGGGGGTGTAATATTTAAAGGGGTACATTCAGAAACCCAGGGAATTTGTGTCCTGTATAATGGGATTATGTGTCACACTAAGGGGAGGGGATGTGTGGGTGGCAACTAGTGTATGATTGGTGTATTGTGTAATTACTGTAAATCCCTCCCTTGCATGGGAGAATGCTTTAAAACACGGTTGTGTGATTAAAAGTTCAGTTCTGCTCCTGATGCTGTGTGTCGTCCAGTCATTGGGATTGATGTTGGGATATTGTTGGATTGTATTGCCTGCTGGAATTATTGCCTCATGGATTTATAATACTTGTTCCTGAGCCTCACTGGGATCTTAAGTGGAGATAACCTGTGGAATATCAGCCCCCCGCTACATCCAGCTTAGGAAAAATTATTCTTGATTTATAGAGTACATCATATGTCTTGGATTTCAGTTTATTTTGAAAGTTACAGGTCACAAAATACAAGGACTAAAATAAAATACCAATGTGAAACAATTTTAGAAGTTGGTATGTTTGTCTTGTAGGTTTAGTAGCTGTAGCGGAGTGCAATATTATAATCCATGATCTCCGCTGGTATTACAGGTAAATCCACATTCAGCGCTAAAAAGTAAGGCAATATCCCAAATCCCACAGTAACCGGACGAAACCCAGTTCTGGGAGTCAACTGAGGTCTTTATTCAGAACTTCCAGTATTTATGCAAGTCCCCATGCAAGGGGTTTCCTTACTGATATAGCAGGGGTGATACAGTAAGGGACTACATGGGGGACTTAACATTTGGTACATTTCTCCCATCAGGCACCGCTGCACGAGAGGGATACTCCCACTGAAATATATCGTTATGTGGATTATCCCCTCGTGCAGCAGAACCGGCATTTCACATTAAAATCTATAACTTTAACAATATTCGTCTTATTTGCACGAACAGGCGTTCGGTAGATAGCTGGGGTCTGAGGGTACATTTCGTGTGAATACCGCTCAGATCCCAGCTAAACTAACCGAACGCCGCACAAAATACATTCATCTATTTAGTTTGTTTCAAAAGTAACGAACACCGATGGGTCCCACAATAGGAGAAGACCAGAGCTCCCGAACAGCCTGGAAGTACAGCGGTGTTCATGCCGTCGAGTAGCCGTTTTTAGTTCCATGCATTCGACGACCAAACACCGCTGGGGGAGACAAAGGTCCGAGGTCAAGGGCACAAAGAGACAGCGTAAACTAGGACTAGCCGGGGTCTGGTACACAGTAAACAGCAAGCCGGCATACAGAACAGATAATGACAAAGCGAAAACGAAGTCAGAATACAAAGCCAAGGTCAAAACGAAGAAACACAACTGAACACCACAAGCGCTAAAGGGAACTGTAACAGAAACCACGATAGGGCAAGGAACTAAGGGAAAAAGGTAAGTTTAAATAGCTTCTAAACTAACGTGATTGGCTCCTGTCATATCCACACCCCCAAAAGGTAAGTGTATGGTGAGTGTGGTATGACAGGGGCCAATGGGCAATTTAGGCAATTTTGGCAATTTAGGCTCCCACTGTCTCTTTAAGAGCGCGCCGAGACTAGCATAATCAGCCACAGACCTAGAACCCTGTTTAATTCTCATTAATGCTCTTGCGGCATTCTTTGACCTTTTCATTGTGTCAAAAGTTCTGCGAAAAGCCGTAAGAAAACTGTTGAAATCATGCACCATAGGTCCATTAGCTTCCCAAATAGGATTTGCCCACTCAAGTGCTTTATCGGTAAGTTGGTGCATAAAGAACCCAACCTTAGACCTCTCTGTGGGAAATGAACGTGGATACATCTCAAAGTGGAATTCTATTTGATTAATGAAACCTCTGCATGTCTTAGAGTCCCCTCCATACCTAGGAGGAGGTGTTAAATGGGCCGAAGTGTTAGGCAAAGTAGATACTTCAGGAAGAAGGGGTGTAGGAGGGTTGGGTGTGGTTGCTGGAATGGTTCTAGCTAAGAGCCTCTGGAGATCCTGGGCTATCTGATCCATACGGTGATCCTGCTCTATAAATCTAGCCTCATGGGACGCCATCTGTTGAGCTAAATCTGCGGGGTCCATGGCCCTATCGTATTGTAATGAGAATATACCCCTACACGCAGGATCCAGCTAAACAGAAGACAACACAGAGGAGAGATACGTCTACCGGACCTTAGAATGGCCGGACTCGACGTATATGAGAGGAGACAGTCAGGAACAATCCGAGGTCAAGGGCACAAAGAGACAGCGTAAACTAGGACTAGCCGGGGTCTGGTACACAGTAAACAGCAAGCCGGCAAACAGAACAGATAATGACAAAGCGAAAACGAAGTCAGAATACAAAGCCAAGGTCAAAACGAAGAAACACAACTGAACACCACAAGCGCTAAAGGGAACTGTAACAGAAACCACGATAGGGCAAGGAACTAAGGGAAAAAGGTTTAAATAGCTTCTAAACTAACGTGATTGGCTCCTGTCATATCCACACCCCCAAAGGGTAAGTGTATGGGGAGTGTGGTATGACAGGGGCCAATGGGAGCCTTTTGGCAATTTAGGCTCCCACTGTCTCTTTAAGAGCGCGCCCGAGACTCGCGGTGCGCTCTTAGATTCAGGCGGGACACGTGACCGCTTATCGTGGTCACTGCCCGCCTTCCATTTGAAGCTGTCGGAGGAGCCGCGCGCGGCTCGTGCAGCACCAGGACCGCGCGCGGCTCGAAGAGAGGACCGCGGCCGGGCCCCGGATAAGGTAAGTAACGCTACAATCCTTAAATTTCCCCACTAATGTCCATCCACCCTAGCTAAATAATTAAAATTTAAGTAACTAATTAAATGAACCCCAGAGGGTTAAAAAATAATAATCTAATCACAGTGAAATACTGTGATCTGAATTTTGATTACTGCAGGCATTGATCAAAGGGCATACAAGGGGTTTAACCCCTTAACACCGCAGCCAAATGTACAAGTTGTGAACGAAACAAAATGTAAACAAAACCTGGCATTTGCGCTATATGTCTGTCCAACCGTAATTCACCTCTTTCATATTAAATGCACCCCCCCTTATTATATATCATTTTATTCAGGGGAAACAGGGCTTTCATTTAACATCAAATATTTAGCTATGAAACATAATTTAATATGAAAAAATGGGAGAAAATAAGATTTTTATTTATTTTTTTAGTTCTACATGACATTTTAACTGTCAATGTCATAATACTGTTTGCTTTTACTGCAATAAAATACACATATTTGTATTCAGCAAATTCTCACGTGTAAAACAGTACCCCCTGTGTACAGGTTTTATGGTGTTTTGGGAAGTTACAGGGTCAAATATAGCGCGTTACATTTGAAATTGAAATTCGCCAGATTGGTTACGTTGCCTTTGAGACTGTATAGTAGCCCAGGAAATACATTTACACCCATAATGGCATACCATTTGCAATAGTAGACAACCCAAGGTATTGCAAATGGGGTATGTCCAGTCTTTTTTAGTAGCCATTTGGTCACAAACACTGGCCAAAGTTAGCGTTAGTATTTGTTTGTGTGTGAAAAATGCAAAAGACGCCAAAAGTGGCTACTAAAAAAGACTGGACATACCCCATTTGCAATACCTTGGGTTGTCTACTATTGCAAATAGTATGCCATCATAGGGGTAATTTTCATTCTTGGACTACCATAGGGTCATAAAGGCAACGTAAGCAATCTGGCAAATTTTAATGTGAAAATTATATATAAGCCTTATATTTGACGCTGTAATTTTTGAAAACACCATAAAACCTGTACATGAGGGGTACTGTTGTACTCGGGAGACTTCGCTGAACACAAATATTTGTGTTTCAAAACAGTAAAAAGTATTGCAGCAATAATATCGTCCGTGTAAGTGCTGTTTGTGCGTGAAAAATGCAAAAATCGTCACTTTTACTGGCGATATTATCGTTGTAATACATTTTACTGTTTTGAAACACTAATATTTGTGTTCAGCGAAGTCTCCCGAGTAAAACAGTACCCCCCATGTACAGGTTTTATGGTGTCTTGGAAAGGGTTAAAGGGGTTATAGGGTTAAATATAGTGCTAGCAAATTAAATTCCCTATACTTTCGGCATGGGTTGTCAGGCAGGTCCCGCTAATTGTAATTAATTAGGATACCTAATTATGTAAAATTATTACATAAATATATGTGTAGAATTAATATATGTATATATATACATATGTGTATATATACGTATATATATATATATATAATTTTTTTTAAATATTTTTATTTATATATAGTGATATATACGTATATATTTATGTATATAGATATATATATTATTTCGTTATAAGTGTATTTTGATATAAGTGTATTTTGATATAAATATATGTATATTAATATCACAATACAGTTAGAGCGAAATAAAACACATCTATATATTTAATATTTTATTTTTAATTATTTTTTTATTTTATTTTTTTACGTATTTACATATTTTTTTTATATTATTTATAAATATATATATATAACAATATTTATATATATATATATTTAATCAGTATCAGTCTAAGTGTAATTTGATATTAATATATATATATAATTATATATATTAATATTAAAATACACCTAGACGGTGTATGTGTGTGTATGTATATGTGTATATATATACTTAGATCATATATATTTAATATATATATATGAGCTAAGTATATAATTTATTTTTTTTTACACTGTTTTAACATTTTTTTATTTGATTTTCAGCCAGCAGGGGGACCAACTGTCATTACAGTTGGTCCCCCTGCTGGCAATGCAGCAGGCAGCTAACCCGGCCATGTGATTGTGAGGTCCTCGCAAGGACCTCACTCTCACATGGCCGGGAGGGCTCCTGGAGGGCGGACGTGCCGCGGGGGGCTCCCTGGGAGTCCCCCCAACCGCGATCGCCGGCGTGGGATCGCCGGCGACCGGGTAAGTTACAAAAAACCGGAGGGCGTACTATTACGCCCTGCGGCGTTTAGACACGCTTTTAAAAGGACGTAATAGTACGCCCTCCGGTCATAAGGGGTTAAATTTATTGGAAAGGGTTGAGGGAGAGGTTTTGATTTTAAAGGGACACTATAGTCACCAGAACAACTACAGCTTATTGAATTGGTTCTGGTGAGTAGAATCATTACCTTCAGGCTTTTTGCTGTAAACACTGTCTTTTCAGAGAAAATGCAGTGATTACATTACAGCCTAGTGATAACTTCACTGGCCACTCCTCAGATGGCTGTTACAGATCCTTCCTGGGTCATGGCTGCCTAAAATGCATCCAAACATTCAGTGTCTCCTCCCTCTGCATGCAGACACTGGACTTTCCTCATAGAGATTTACTGATTCAATTCATCTCTATGAGGAGATGCTGATTGGCCAGGGCTGTGTAAATTGTGCTGGCTCTGCCCCTGATCTGCCTCTTTGCCAGTCTCAGCCAGGGCCGGACTGGCCCACCGGGATCACAGGAAATTTCCTGGTGGCCCGTGGCACTTGGGGCCGCACCGTGCAGCAGCCCTTCCTCTCCCCACCCAGTACACACACTCACATTGGGGGTTAAGGGGAGCACAGGTCACCTCTTACCTCTAGAAGACACTTTCCTTATCCACTCGCGAGCAGCAGGTGCTGGAAATTGAACTTTCAATGCTGCTCGTGAGTGAGACAATGAGCAGACAGCCGGCAGGAGCCTGGGGTAAGTGCAGGGAGGGTGGCAGTCTCTGTCCCTGCCTGACAGCCTTCACACAGGAAGCATGTGACCTGGCAATCAGGCAGAGCAGGGCAGCCCACACGGGTCTTCCAAAGTCTTGGTTCCTGTGTGTAAAGTGCTGTCAGGCAGGGAGCTCTGTGAGAGAGCTGGAGGGAAGCTGCTGGGAAGGAGCAAGGTACGCTCAGTGAGCAGAGGCACCCAGGCATTTCATTTTAATTGTACTGAGTCTTAGAGTGTTTATATTTGAGGGCGTGAGTGTGCTTGGTGTATATTTTAGAAGTGTGTGTCAGTATGGATCAATATGTGTGTGTGTCTGTCAGTATGGATCAATGTGTGTGTGTGTGTGTGTGTGTCAGTATGGATCAGTGTGTGTGTGTGTGTGTGTATGTCAGCGAGTGTGTATGCATTAGTGATTGTGTGCCAGTGTTTGTATGGGAGGCAGCATTAGTTTGTGTGCCAGTGTCTGTTGATGAGTATATGGCAGTATGTATGGGCAGTGACTACACGCCAGTGAGTATTTATTAATTAAAAATCCATGTGTCTGTCTGTTTTTTGTTTTTTTTTATTTAAAATAAATAGAATTAAAAAAATGATATATATATATAGTTTTGCTTTATCTATGTTATTTGGTGATTTGTGGGAGTATTATGTGTAACGGCACCCCCAGGCATAAAAGGGTTAAACCGCCGTTTAGAAGATCTTCCCTTCCAGAGACACAGGCAGAGCTACTGTAGACACCAATCCACCGAACCGGAGAAGCATACGAATGCTCTCAAACATACGAATAAACAGCCGAATAGGAAAAACCATACGAATAGGTTTACACTCCTACATTACCTTACACAATGGGTAATGTAATTATCACAGGCAGAGAAATCGTTTTTCCACATTATTCATAACTTTAAAAGTATGCATCGCATTCACATAAAATCAGCATACTCCAAATACAAACATACGTCAAAATCATACAAATTGGTCCAGTGGTTCAAAAGATAGATCGTAGTCCTTTGTGACCAAATGAAGCATGGCTTTTCTGCCCAAAACAAGTTCCACAGAGTCAAAACTCAGAGACAAACTCCATTGAACACATGGCAGCAAAAGACAATAAAATACATAAAAATATATAACTGTGCAGCCATTGCATAAAACAGGTACATTCAACATATCCCCAGATAGCTCAGATCTGAGCGCACATTATTACTGAATGGCGCTCAGATCACACACATACAGTTCAATTGTCATGGAGCCAAAGTCTTTCCCATTGTCTTTCATTATACGAATGGGCTCCAAGACATAGCTATCTGGGGTATCACCGCTCAAACAGGGCAAGCACCGAATGACCCGGCTTTCGTGTCTTTGCAGGGGAAAATCAAGCGTTTCAACATGGGGCCATAGTCTAAAGGCAGCAGGCAGGCAACCAGGCTCCTCCAATGCACAGGTCGAGATTGGTCTCGTCATATTATGCATCTATATATTTGCACAAATGTATATTAATATATGTGTATTATTTCAAAATATATATATGTTCAGCCCCCACAGTGATCGGCTGCCTGAGAGCAGAGGAAGACATTGGGATCACTGAGGACTGAGGCAGGCAGGCTGCTGAAGGAGGGAGGGGGCAGCCAGTTTATGGAGAGCTGTGGGAGGAAGGCAGGCGGCTGACAGAGGGAATTGGGTGGCCAGCTCATTTATTGCAGAGGGAGGGAGAGAGGGGTGGCTGGCCCATGGAGAGCTGTGGTAGAAAAGGTGGGCAGCTGACGGAGGGGTGCAGCCAGGTAATGGAGAGCAGAGGGAGGTGGGCGACTGACTTAGTGCCACGGCGAAGGAGCTGTAATCTCCCTGCTCTGCTCCCTTGCGCGGCTTGCAGTGATTCACGGAGCTGGGTTATGATGTCACTCTGGCCCCCAGCTCACTAAACAGTGCGTTAGAGGGAGCCGAGTAGGGAGATGACAGCAGTGCTACTGGACCCCAGGGAAAGCATATTCTCTCCAGGTCTCTAAATTTAAATAAAAAAGTAATTATGAGTGAGTGTTTGTGTCTGTCTGAGTGTGTGTGTTTGTGAGTATGTCTGTGAGTGTGTGTCTGTCGGAGTGTCGGTCTGAGTGTCTGTCTCTGTGTCTGTCTGTGAGTGAGTCTGAGTCGGTCAGTAAGTGTGTGTGTTTCCTCCAATCACATGGGAAAGGGTTTTGGTTTTTTTTCACTCACCTTTTTTCCATGCTGTGGCCGGCCTCACCTCCATGGCTGAAATCCTCAATCTTGACGTTCTCAGACAATTCAATGCTTCCTCATAGCAAAGCATTGGGAGACTATTGCGCATGCACGGCAAAATGCCACTGCCCCAATTTAACTTCTCATAGAGATGCATTGAATCAATGCATCCATATAGGGAACATTAATGTAGGTGCTGCACAGTGTGAAGCACTGACCCAGGAAGCACCTCTAGAGGCCGTCTGAGTGACTGTCGCTACAGGTGACACCTGAAAAGTCAGTGTTTACATTTAAAAGCGTTCAGAGTCAGGATATAGACTTCAGAGCAACTACATTAACCCCTTAAGGACACATGACGTGTGAGACATGTCATGATTCCCTTTTATTCCAGAAGTTTGGTCCTTAAGGGGTTAAGCTGTAGTGGTTCTGGTGATTATAGTGTCCCTTTAAGAATTGTATTTTTGACGTTGATTTCTCTGGCTCCTAACTTTTCTAGCTGGCTGCTAGATTCCAAACTAATTTGTAAAACTGTGTGTGTGTGTGTGTGTGTGTGTATATTTGTATGTATGTATATGTATGTGTATATATGCGTGTGTGTATATGTGTGTGTGTGTGTGTATATGTATGTATGTATATGTATGTGTATATATGCGTGTGTGTATATGTGTGTGTGTGTGTGTGTATATGTATGTATGTATATATATGTGTATATATATATATATATATATACACACACACACACAAACATCAGTATGATACACATATGTTAATAGACATATGCATACATAATACACATTTGGAGATAACACACGTATATAAATGTAACAAGGGTTTTACATTTTTCAAAGGGTTATTCACAAAATTTCTCATTTTAGAAAGTGAAAATCTAAATTGCGTAATTTAGACCAAAATAGCGGATTTGAAAAATCCAAACTCCGCTTTAGTGACAGCTTGACTGATGGACAATGGTGGTCTTGTGAGATGTCTTCCTGGAGCTACTGCTCACAGAGACAGGAGACGTAAAGCAGGAAGGGGGATTGGATGTACTTGTCCATCTAGGGACAAATTACTTGGCTTGCAATGAGGTTTCAGAGGTTAAGGAAGTTTTTAGTGTTTTTGCCAATGATATACGGCAGGTTGCTTCCACACTGTCATTCTCTGAAGTTCTGCCTGTGCATAACACTCAGAACGACAGGCAAATGCGTATTAGGGACTTTAACTTGTGGCTTGGTGAATGGTGTTGGGAGCAAGTATTTGGCTTTATTGCTCATGGTAGCTCTGTTTGGAATGGAAATAAACTGTACAAAAAAGATGGTTTGCATCTTTCTCAAAAGGGAACAAATGTTCTCAGTGAGCAGTTCAGAGGTTTTGCTAGGATGTATTTAAACTAGGAGGGGGGGGGGGGCAAAAGGGTGATAAAACATCAATCCAATTGTCCCCCAAAACAAGGACAGAAGGTGCCTGTAGCAAGTGTGTTAAAAAATGATAAGCTTAGAGTCATGTCTACAAATGCTCGCAGTTTAGGGAATAAGATCTATGAACTTGTGGCAATAATGGCAACTGATAGTGTAGATTTAGTCGCTGTTACTGAGACATGGTATAATGAGAAAAATGACTGGGACATAGCAATACCAGGGTACTCTTTATATAGAAAAGACAGGGAAGGCAAGAAAGGGGGAGGGGTGGCCCTGTGTGTGAAGGATAGCATAAAATCTAGCCTAATAAAAGTTAGTGAGGTGAACATAGAGTCTGTTTGGGTTACGTTAGAATTTGGTAATCACAGAGTAACTTGTGTAGGTGTTATTTATAGATCCCAGGACAAATTGAAGAGTTAGATAATCTACTAGTTGAGGAAATAGCTAAAATGACAATGAAGGGGGAAGTTATCATCATGGGTGACTTTAATCTTCCTGATGTGAATTGGAAAACAAAAAAAGCTGCTTGTGCCAGGAGCACACATATTCTAAACTCCCTACTGGGATTGTCTCTAAAACAAGTTGTTGAGGAGCTAACTCGGAAAGAGGCCATACTAGATTCAGTGTTAACAAATGGAGATTTGGTATCAGATATTACTGTAGGTGAAAGTTTAGGATCCAGTGATCATCAGTCAGTGTGGTTTAATATAAGAACAGTGACTGAGTCACACCACACAAAAACAAAAGTTTTAGACTTTAGAAAAACAGACTTTTCTAAAATTAGAATATGTGTAAAGGAGTCATTATCAGACTGGAGCAATTTAAATGGCGTCCAAGAGAAATGGGATTATTTAAAAGTTGCACTGGTGAAGGCAACAGAAAATTGCATTAGGCTTGTCAGTAAAAGCAAAAAAAGAAACCACTGTGGTACTCCGCAGATGTGGCCAAAATAGTAAAAAGCAAAAAGTTAGCATTAAGTAATTATAAAAAAAAAACGTGAGGAAGACAGAATGACCTATAAGATTAGGCAGAAAGAGGCTATAAGCAAGTTACAAGAGCTTCCAAATCACACACAGAAGAGAAAATAGCACAGTCAGTAAAAAAGGGTAAAAAACTTTTTTAGATACATAAATGAGAAAAGAAAAGTAAAACAAGGATTAGTTAGATTAAAAACAAAAGAAGGAAGGTATGTAGAAGAGGATAAAGTCTAGCTGACTGCCTTAATGACTATTTTTGTTCAGTATTTACAGATGAAAATGAAGGAAAGGGACCTCAGTTAAGAAAAAGGATAAATAACTAATTTATTACACATGAGTTTACAGAGGAAGAGGTTCTATTTCAACTGTCAAAAGTAAAGACAAATAAGTCAATGGGACCTGATGGAATACACCCAAAGCTATTAAAAGAGCTTAGTGGTGTACTAGCAAAACCATTAACAGATTTATTTAACCAATCATTGATAACAGGAGTAGTCCCAGAAGATTGGAAGTTGGCGAATGTTGTGCCCATTCACAAGAAAGGTAATAGGGAGGAGTCGGGCAACTATAGGCCAGTAAGCCTAACTTCAGTAGTGGGGAAAGTGATGGAAACCATGTTAAAGGATAGGATTGTTGAACATCTAAAAACACATGGATTTCAAGATCAGAGACAACATGGATTTACTTCAGGGAGATCATGCCAAATTAATCTTATTGATTTTTTTGATTGGGTAACTAAAATTATAGATCAGGGTGGTGCAGTAGACATTGCTTACCTAGATTTCAGTAAGGCTTTTGACACTGTTGCACATAGAAGGCTTATCAATAAACTGCAATCTTTAAGTTTGGATTCCAATATTGTTGAATGGGTAAGGCAGTGGCTGAGTGACAGGGAACAGAGGGTTGTAGTCAATGGAGTATATTCAAAGCTTTGGCTTGTCACCAGTGGGGTACCTCAGGGATCTGTACTTGGACCCATTCTCTTTAATATTTTATATATATTAGTGATATTGCAGAAGGTCTTGATGGTAAGGTGTGTCTTTTTGCGGATGATACTAAGATATGTAACAGGGTTGATGTTCCAGGAGGGATAAGCCAAATGGCAAATGATTTAGGTAAACTAGAAAAATGGTCAGAGTTGTGGCAACTGACATTTAATGTGGATAAGTGCTAGATAATGCATCTTGGACGTAAAAACCCAAGGGCAGAGTACAGAATATTTGATAGAGTCCTAACCTCAACATCTGAGGAAAGGGATTTAGGGGTGATTATTTCTGATGACTTAAAGGTAGGCAGACAATGTAATAGAGCAGCAGGAAATGCTAGCAGAATGTTTGGTTGTATAGGGAGAGGTATTAGCAGTAGAAAGAGGGAAGAGGCCCTGGGGAGATAGCGCAGCTAAGCAGACAAGGGCACATGTAGGAGTGTGGGGATAGATGCATGGGATTGGTTGAGAAAGAGTGTGTGGGTGGGATTATGTTCTGTGTAAGTTAGTGTGAGGGAGGTCTTACCTCAGTGCCACTTGGGATTCGGGCCAGCAAACAGCTTCCCTCCCGCCCACCTTATTGGTATATTTAGTCGCAGCTAGCCGGGGGTATGTCCTTGCCAGTTGAGTTTGAGGTTACGTTTAAGTATATGGAATGAGATGAACAAGTTTTTAAGGTCTCAACCTCCCCTGCTTTAAAGGTTTAACATTAGGTTGCCTGAGGTCTCGTGCCCATCGAGCGTGGATAAGGTCGGCTGATGGCGGGCATTGGAATGATATGTTTTTATGACGAGGGGGGAGGTGAGAGGAAGTGGTGATTAGGAACCACTGTATGTTTATTGGCAAGGACGGTTGGGTCACTGTATAACACTATGTTATATATGTATATATGTTAATTTATGCTTATTTATGTCTAACGTTTTTGGTTACAGAAAAAGAAGAGATTTAATAAATAAAGTTATGGATGTGTTATGCAGTAATTTAGTTTGTGATAATAAATGCTGTGGCCTGTTTTCATCCATACTAAGTGGTGTCGTTATTGGGGGGTTGAATGGGGTTAGCTTTTGTTCTAGGCTGCATCGCGATTCCCCACTATGTACATACATGCTCATGCCATTGTACAGAACACTGGTGAGACCTCACTTGGAGTACTGTACACAGTACTGGAGACCGTATCTTCAGAAGGATATTGATACCTTAGAGAGAGTTCAGAGAAGGGCTACTAAACTGGTTCATGGATTGCAGGATAAAACTTACCAGGAAAGGTTAAAGGATCTTAACATGTATAGCTTGGAGGAAAGACGAGACAGGGGGGATATGATAGAAACATTTAAATACATAAAGGGAATCAACACAGTAAAGGAGGAGACTATATTTAAAAGAAGAAAAACTACCACAACAAGTGGACATAGTCTTAAATTAGAGGGACAAAGGTTTAAAAATAATATCAGGAAGTATTACTTTACTGAGAGGGTAGTGGATGCATGGAATTGCCTTCCAGCTGAAGTGGTAGAGGTTAACACAGTAAAGGAGTTTAAGCATGCAGGGGATAGGCATAAGGCTATCCTAACTATAAGATAAGGCTAGGGACTAATAAAAGTATTTAGAAAATTGGGCAGACTAGATGGGCCGAATGGTTCTTATCTGCCGTCACATTCTATGTTTCTATGTTTGACTATTGTAGCCTAATTTTGGAATTTATTCACAAAAATTATTAGTTTAGTCGATAACCCTGCCCTTCTCTCAGTCTTTGATTCCCTGGTATCAAACTATATCCAACGCAGAGTGCACTCATAGGATTGAGGACTAAACAAAATAAGATTAATTTAAATTAGACACGCAGCAGCTATCAGTCAATGACTATTCAAGTTTTGGGGATGAAATAATTTTGGGTAAATAATTTATAATCCTTTGTGTTTTTCCACCTGTATATCTGTCACAGCTGGTGTAAAACATTTCCAGGGCTACTTTTTATTCCCAGTCCGGCCCTGGTCTCAGCCAATCCTACAGGGAAGCACTGTGATTGGATCAGGCTATCACTTCTGATGATGTCAGCAGACAGCTATTTTTTCTGAGGCAAACAGCATGCAGAGTTACAGCTTCTGGCTTGAATACAGTAAGATTTTGCTATATTTAGGGAGGCATGAGGGGCCCAGCGGGGCTAGATGGTGGTGTTTACACTATAGAGTCAGGAATACATGTTTGTGTTCCTGACCCTACAGTGATCCTTTAACTAACATGTTTTTCTACAGTGAGAAATGGATCAGTCTTTTCACACTGAACACGGAAGTGCAGGGAGGCAGGTCAGGAGTCCCTGCAGCACATGTACTCGCTCTGACAGGCTCTCAGAGAGGTCACCTGGGCTGGTACTGTGCGGTTGGCTGCTGCCTGTCTGCCTTGGAAACAGAGCCAGACTGCAGCAGCATTAACCCCATAATTGCCATGATCGCGGTGATACAGGGTTAATTTTAGTAAATGACTGAAATTGTTCATATAGCGGCCTTGAGGGTAATATGTGTGATAAACGCTCCTGGAGGATTGTGGAAGCCGGCCTCCTACCCACTGACTGTGGTCCAGGTCTGGGGACACCATTTGGGAGATGCCCAGCCCAGCCGCAATGGTAGCTTCCCTTGGTGCCCCTGGTTCGGCACTTTCCCTCCATGTGAATGGAACCGAATGCTAGCTCCCTGGCGGCCAAACCCATGAATAGTCCTCAGTGTTACTTGACCACAACTGCTATGTAAATAAGTTCAGCATTAGGACTTCGTGGCTTCCCAGTCACCTTAGCAGTACTTAGCCGTGAATGTTATGAAACGGTTTTTGGCATGAGGTGACTGCACGGTTCCCAGACAAATTGGTCCGTGGTTTTAAACTACTTTGAAATCCGCAAGGGGAAGAAACACTACCCAAGAGCCAGACGGAGCACCCCGTATTGCGGACGCAGGAGCTCCAGAAAGTTGACCGGCAAAAGCACTAAATGCCCTGAAACTGTTTGGGGCATAGTACCACATGTGCGGCCAATAAGAACTTTAACATGGTGGCGTTTCCCCTACCCTGCATGGATCTGAGCACTATTTGGAGAATTTGGGAGCTCAGATCTGGGATATTTGGGGATGTATTATATGTGGGGTTATTTTATGTTTTGGAGTACTTTTATGTCGGGCTGTCTATTCCTGGGAGATAATTAGCTTTAACCCCCTCTTTAACCCCTTAAGGACCAAACTTCTGGAATAAAAGGGATTAATGACATGTCACACATGTCATGTGTCCTTAAGGGGTTAAAGCAATTATCTCCCAGGCCCAGAGCTTCCTGGGAGGGGCTTGTGTTGAATACAATGTAGACCACCTGCTGGGGTCTGTGCATAAAAGACAGAGTTTGGCTCATTCAAATCAGTTATACTCCTAGAACTATGTGTCGTCTAGTTACTAGGAGGGAAAAGGGCTAATCACTGCTCAGCACCTTGTTGAGGATTCAGCGGGGAAAGTCCTTGGAAGGACTGTAGCTTCCAGGACTGTGTGTTGTCCAGTCCCTGGAAGGGAGAATAGGCTAGTTCCCGTATCCGGCTTTAGGACAGAGAGGCTCCAGGTGGACCCCAGTCAAGCCACGGTGACTGGGGCAGAAGCGCTGAGGTTTTCCTCGGTTCCAGCTAGGAAGCGGTCCTTGGCTTAGGTACCCAGCCGGGGTACAGGGAGCTCCACTACAATATGCATGATGGATGTTGCGGACCTGGCATCATTCCCTGGGGTTGCCCGAACCCATATTGAGTTTTCCTGAATTGTCCGTATCCCCCTGTTCGTGGACCCAATAGAACTTGTGTGGTTACCCTCTTTATTGCTTCAGAACACCGGTCACCCCTGGCTGCTAACCACAATTAAAGGATTAACTCGAGTGCTTTCCCTGGGTGGCCGCCATTCGTATAACCGAACATACGTGGTCCCGTGGGCCATTTTGTCTCCCGAACACAGGCAGCGCTACATCGAGCGCGTGGAACTCCTTTGGCTACACGTGCTTGCGAACCACCGGCAAAGATGGTACTGCTGCCCATACACTTTCCCGACCATCTACACAAACCACGTTTGGGAGGTATGAACTACCGACTGTGGGGAGCATTTGCTACTTAGGAGCCAGGGAGAGCATTTGTCGGTGTTTGTACAGGAACCCTCGAACAGAGACCAGCCACTGCCCTGAATTCTCTGAAACTCTTTTGGGGCATCACCATGTGGCCGGCCGGACAAAACATCTCTCGAATGGCGATTTCGTTTCACTGAACCAATCTGAGCGCTTTTTGGATATGTTGGGCGCTCAGACACTGACTTTTCTGAGCGCCCAACATATCCAAATAGCACTCTGATCCCACGAACACAGCCGAATCCCCACCAGGGGAATGTTTTGACCAACTGCACATGTGGTGTCTGCGAAAATCAGTTCCAGAGAATCAGCGGTAGCGGTTGGTTACCTTCGGAAGTTCCCAAACTAACTCTTCAACCTATTGTTCCTGTAAGTTTTCTTGTAATTGTCCTATTTATAGTTACATCCACCCTCTCATAATATTGTAAAGTGCTACGGAATCTGTTGGCGCTATATAAATGATAATAATAATAATAATAATAATAACCAAAAGTCGAACGGTTCCCCTGGCTCATGCAAACAATCCTACCGAACATCGCTCTCCTGGTTTGTCGTGGAAAGAAGCATGCGTTTGTACGAAATCACCGGTGTTCGGGGGGGGTCGAGTGACCGCATTAGAATTCCAGACACTCGACGACCAGTTACCGCTGCCTGCTTTTGGGTGACAAGATTTTTCAGTGTTTTTCGGCGCACGTGTTGTTCGGTTATATGAATGGTGCCCACACAAAGAGCACTTAAGTCTATGGATTCTTTGAAGTTAAATGAGCCAGGGGGGTGGTCGATGCTCGTTAGTCTACCGAACGCAGGGAAAAATAACTGCGACAAAGAAATATGGGAGTTTGTCACATATGTTATTTTCTGTAACTGAGACATAATTGAGTTATCCATTTAGAGCTCAATTATCTCTCAGTCCCAGAGACTCTTGGAAAAAAACAACCTGTTATGGTGTTGTGGAGTCCCCATGCTAGGGGCCATGCATAAAAAGCCGTGTGTGGCCGAATAAAACTCAGTTGACTCCCAGAACTGTGTCCAGTTACTGGGGGAATGGGAATGGGCTATAATCACCGACCAGCGCTTTCTTCCAGCTCCAGAGGATTCCAGCAGAGATATTCGATCTTACGATTGCAGCTCCGCTACAATGGAAAATGTCTGTCCAGCTTCGTGAAGGGGTTAATGACACCGCATGATGCTGCTGGAAGTGGATTTACACCTCTGGCAGTCAAGGGTTAAACTAGATACAGACTTCAGGCACCATAGCCACATCAAAACCACTGATGAATATTAAATTACCATAGTATTCTTACAAAGTGGGACAGAATTGTGGAGACGCAAAGATCCACCTGGAGCTACACCTTGTTCAGAAGTAGAAATGTGTCAGACTACGTTTAACCTTTTAATCATAAGAGGCATAAAAACCTTGCCAATAAGTGTGTTCAGTTATTTATAAAGGTGAGAATTCAAAGTGAAGCAGAAAGCCTCGATGACTAAAACCATTTTTCCTTTTCTCTATTTTGACCTTTTGATACCATCAGGATTATTCACTAAAGTGAGAATTCAAACATTCACTGTTGAGAGCGTAGAGGGCGGCACCTTGGTAAATACACTCTGTGTTTGTCTGTGTTCCGACATGAGATCGGCCTGGGCCCTCGTGGAAGAGCGATAATGACTACATTTCACATCTAGCCAAGTTCAGAAGCTTCTAGCGAGAGATTTTCTGTTACCATGGTGTCTTGGACATGATGGAATAGGTGTTAAGGGAGGGGCTGAGCACATGTGTGTATTTTCAGCATAGATCACGTGGGCCCAGGCTGATCTCATGCACAATGGATGCTCAGGGTGGACGATGAGATGCCTGTGTGTGGTCCTCCATTTCTCCCCTCAGGTAAGATACTAATTGTGGCGAAACCGACCTCGCCACGTGTCCTTGGAGGGGGCTGCTTGCCCGCCTCTTGCCTTTGGACTATGGACCAGACTTTATGTGAATGTGTTAACCCAGATAGCTATGCCATGGAGCCCATTCGTGTAGTTAAAGACTTCAGCTCCATGGCAATTGAACTGTGTGAATAGGATCTGCGCGCTATTCGGTAGTTTTGTGCGCTCAGATCCCAGCTATCTGGGGATATGTGAAATGTCTGTGTGTTATGTGTAAAAGGTGACTTTATGTATTTTAAAGTGTTTTACTGTCTTTGTGTCCCCATGTGCTCAATGGAGTCTGTCTCTGTCCTGGGAGGTAATTGAATTACATCTCCATTGTTTCCAGGAGAGAGGGCTCCGTAAAACCGGTCTGAGCCGGAAAGCCATGCTGGCAGGGGTTTTAAAATATACTTTACTAACTTTTGAACCCCTGGTCTGATCCATGCCATTTTTTAATATGTTGTTCCCCTGAATGGATTGATTGTGGATATGTATTTTTATGTGAATGTGATGTATGGTTTTAGAGTTATGAAAGTTGGGTAGAAAGTATGTTTTAACTGTATGTATAATTGAGTTTCCTCTCAGGATAAGGGGAGGGAATATGTGGGATGTAACTGATGTGTGAGTGGTTGTTTTATACCTCCCTGTGGGCGGACCTGTATTTGTAACAACTGCAATAAAAACCAGGCTGGGTGTGCCAGCACGCACATAGTGTATTACAGAATAAACATAGAGGACACGCAGGATGATAATGTGGAACTCACAAGATTGCAGTGATAATCAAGCCCATCATCCTCAGTCAGAAAATATCTTCAGAATATATGAAACACAATCTTCTATTTTTCAACAGGGTCCAAATAAAAACGCATGAAATCCACTCCGAAGGTGGTAGTGACAGCATACAAAGTAAGTCCCCCAAATAGTATAATCCGACGCGTTTCGTCTAGATGACTTCCTCAGGGATTCTGTTTCTCTGTTCACAGGTCGCCGTTTAAATATGCCGCCAAAATACCGGAATGTGCTTCACCTGTGTGGATTCTCCGTCGTGTGCGTTTCAGTTTGGAACGCACTACATCCGTCCGGCGTCACTTCCGGTTCCGGTTTGGCGATGAAACACTTCCGTGCGTTCCATGTTGGAACGCATAGGCGAAAAAACGGAACATAGAAGAAAACCTTTTACATAGTTACAGTAAGATGTCTCATAATGAAAAGATATCCGGCTATTGATAATATAAAGAAAACTGTATGGATTCAAAATAAATATCTGGCTAAAAAATGAATAGCTCAAAAAAATGAATGAAAAAATAGTAAAATAGTTATGTATCTAATAATCATGGGACACCTTTTAACATCCATAACGAGTAAATGTATATCACAATACTATTTTTCCAAAAAACATACATATCTATTATAAATATAAAACCAATATGAATATACATATGGGCACTCCAATACAAATATTTATTAATTGATATCGATACTCCAGTAAAAATAAAATGAATGAATAAATATGAAATTGTTGCTCCAAAAGATATTTCTGAAACTTAAAAAACAGAAATTAAAAACAGAACCAAAAATACATAATTATAAACAGAATTGTATATTGTATCTAAAAAGAGGAAAAGACAGAAAGAAAGTAGGAAAGAATTTAAATTAATCCTGTAAGATCTATATCCATATTGAGGCCTTGTTTAAGGGTGCCTAAATTATAAATCCACTGTGCTTCCTTTTTATTCAATAATATCGATCTGTTGCCTCCTCTCCAATTTTTTTCTGCTCTATCAATCCCAAAGGCCATAAAATTCTCCCATGAAAAAGACGGGCAAGTGTTGCAGTGTTTGGGAACACTGTGTTCCGTTTTGTTGGTACGGATATTATAAAAATGTTCCGCCAGTCTAGTATGTAGTTTGCGTGTTGTTCGTCCTACATATTGTGCACCACGACCGCATTGTAAAAGGTAAATAACAAACGTGGTGGAACATTGGATAAACTTTTTTATCTCATACTTTTTATTAGTATAAGTACCAGTAAAATCATGTGTGGATCTTTTTTGAAATTTACAGGTGGAGCATTTCCCACAACTAAAAAAACCTTTTAAATCAAATAAACGGGTGTTGACCTTTTTTGTGCGCAATAAACTAGGTGCCAAATGGTTTTTCAGATTTTCTGCCTTTTTATATATCACCATTGGTTTTTCTGGAATCACTTTTCCTAATATGTCATCCTTCCTTAGTATGTGCCAATGTCTTTTTAGAATTGTTTCCATTTTTTTGGCCTGGGAATTAAATCTGGTGATGAAAGCATATTCAAATCTGTTGTTAATTTTCTTTTTTTGAAAAACTTCTCGGTTTCTCAATAAAGATTGTCTTTCCAAACTTTTTATTTGTTTATTTGTGTGTATATTATCACTGCAATCTTGTGAGTTCCACATTATCATCCTGCGTGTCCTCTATGTTTATTCTGTAATACACTATGTGCGATTTATTTTTATATAGATATCGCCTACTTCGCTATTGAAAGGTTGTATATATTTTTATATCTGCACCTTAGAAGTGTATTTTTGGTTTCGCATCCCTACTTCTTTATTTGTTACATTATTGTTTTTGGTGTTGTAAGAGGGCACACTTTTTGGTAGGTTTGCTGTCTTTGTTTTTTAGTGGTTGGGGTATCTTTATTGCCTTATGGGTGTGCCAGCACCTCAGATTCTGCTTGACCCTCAAACCGATGTGTCGTCTCGTTTTTGGGGGAATTGGATTGTATGCTGACTGCCAGGAGTGTAAGCGGATTGTATGCTTTTCCTGTTCGGCTGATTCCAGGGTTCATGTGTTTCCAGTTCGGGAGTTGGTGAATTCGTACAGTTTGCAGTTCGGGAGATTGGTGCTTGCAGTAGCTGCTGGTCTATGGAAAAGGGGATTATCGCCTAAACGGTTTTTATCCTCTTGTAAGTGAAACGGTCCGTTACACTAATGTTCCCCAGGGCAGAGACGCCTCTCTTGCCGTCTGTGCCCCCCCCCCCCCATTGTTACACAGTGACACACAGAGAATCTCGGCTGTCAGAGACACCTCTCTTGGGGTCTGTCCCCCTGTAACAGAGCTCCCTGTACCCCTGGCTGGGTACCTCTGCCAAGGACCGCTTCCTAGCTGGAATAGGGGACAAACCTCAGCACTCTTCCCCACAGTCGCCGTGGCTTGACTGGGGCCCTGAAACCGCGCTCTCTTGGAGCCAAATGGGGAATTAGCTCTAGACACCCCCAGGCACTGGACGACACTCAGTCCTGGGAGCTCTAGTCCTTACAAGGACTTTCCCTGTTGAATTCTCTGCAAGCTGGAACAACAGACACAGGAGTAAATCTTCTTTCCCTCCAATAACAGGACGACACACCGTTTTGGAGTGTAAGCTGGAATAGATTTTAATGGTGCCACACTTGGCCTTATATGACAATCCCCATGTAAGGGGTACACCCACATGGACCTGATGGTGGACTGATTTACAACATCACAGACCAATAACAATAAGGTCACAAGGCATGACACTCCCACACACAGCACACAATCCCTCCTTTCTGCCTGGGAGATAATTGAATCAGTAACTGAACGAATTCTAATCCAATTATCTCCAAGCACAGAAAAAAATGTACTTTTCTATGAAGTCCCAAAAGTACCCCAAAACACATGATATCCCCACACCCCCTGATAGCTTTGATCTGGGTTACCAACATACCCATAAATCACCCAGATCAGTTCAGGGGTTTAGGAATTTCCTGGAAGTGACATTTTGACCGACCGCAGGTCCCATAGCCGAAAATAGTTCCATAGAAAATAACATTTACTAACAATATCAACAAAATATATAGTTAAACCCCAGTCTCGTCCTTGCCAAACCATTCCATCACCAAACACGAGTACTCCTGGGCGCTCCCCCCTCATCCTAACACCACCTGGCCTTAACTTACCACCATGCCAACCATTAGCCGGCCTTTGGCTCAGTGGGCATGTAGGTTAGGGGAGGGATCAGCCCCAACCTTCCTTCTTCCCCCTGTACTCTTGCTCCAACCCGGATTGGCAAGGACCATACCCGCCACTAGCCCAGCTGCTTTACCCCTAAATCAGCGGGTGCGACCCCCCACCAACGCCATTGCCTGTTCTACCACATAATGCAGCACTAGATTAAATAAATTTAGAACCACATCGGTCAGGTAGACCCCGTCAGAGCGAAAATAAACCGCCTTCCGTTTTAAAAAAGTGTCAAACCGTCAGACCCCCCTACCCAGCACTAATTTGGAAACCCGTTTGTTTACTTTGATCCTGCAGCGCTACGTTGAGAAGCAACGCATGCCCCAAATCCCAAACCATCTGACATCCGCCGACTCTGTTGAAAGGCCGAGACGAGTCCAATCAGGTTGGACCCCTGCCTGGAGATGGGCCCAATAAATGTAGGAATTGCCAATTAACCAGACCCTTCGGCTGGACCCTGCAGAAAAAACACAGGGGAAAAGGCAGTCAGCCTGGTTGGGAGCACATAGGACCGACACCTTCCCGACTCCCATCTACTAATCCTCTGGATAGCCTGCTCAGAGAATCCCAAACGAGAAGCTTCTGTCACAGGAGAATCCATAGTCTCCCTTACCTGTCTGTCATGGAGGGATTTATTTACTTACTGCTTCTCTCACAGGAGAACCCATAGTCTCCCTTACCTGTCTGTCATGGAGGGATTTATTTACTTATTGCTGCTCTCGGCTCTCACGGGAGGACCCATAGTCTCCCTTACCTGTCTGTCAGGGAGGGATTTATTTACTTACTGCTGCTCTTGGCTCTCACAGGAGGACCCATAGTCTCGCTTACCTGTTTGTCAGGGAGCGATTTATTTACTGCTGCTCTTGGCTTTCACAGGAGAACCCATAGTCTCCCTTACCTGTCTGTCAGGGAGGGATTTATTTACTTACTGCTGCTCTCAGCTCTCACAGGAGAACCCATAGTCTCCCTTACCTGTCTGTCAGGGAGGGATTTATTTACTAACTGAACCTCGTTCTTGGAGGGTCCTGTTTGCCAGCCTCCTTCCCTGTGAATCTGGGCCCTGTAATAGACTTTGTTTAAAAACACTATTTGTGCCGGTTGGGACTGGTAACAGGAACCATTCGAACTTTCGAAGCGGCACTTCGAACTCCAGAAGCCTTTCGAAGTGCCATTCGACCACGCGGCAGCAGCCATCTTAAGCCGCAAGTACAATGAGCGGTGTTTAGTCGTCAAGTTCATGGAACTCACATCGGACACTCGACGTCGTGAACACGTTGTAAACTTTACCTTCCATGGATGTTCGGCTATTCAAACGGTAGTCGAACAGTGTTCGATAAAAAGAAGCTCACGAACAAGAGACATATAATGACTTTATCTACGAATGGCTACATGCGGTATTTCGTACTGTATTTCGAATCCCCAAAGTAGACCGGCTGCACTGCCTGATTCTCTGGAACTGTTTTGGGCATAAGAGCATGCATGCGGTCGGCCAAAATAAGACTTCCATAGAATTCTTGAACCCCTGATCTGGGTGATTTTTGCGCAATGACTTCAGGGCTATCAGATGTAATAATTGTGGGGATTTTATGTGTTTTGGGGGTACTTTTGGAGTTTTGTAAAATATGTGTTTTTCTGCCTGGAGATAACAGTTTCTGCCTCAATTATCTCCCAGGCAGAGAGGAGGGATTGTATGATGTGTAAGGGAGTGTCATATGTAACAGATCGACGGGCACCCCGACTGGGTACCTCTGTTAAAGGATGCTCCTAGCGTTTCCTGAGGACTCCAAACACTCTGGCAGACACCACAATCACCGAACCGGAGAAGCAAATTAGTACTTTCCAACATATGAATGCACTCCTAGCAGTCAAACTGGAACAGCATACAATAAATCCTCCCCCAATAATGAGACGATACTTCACTTTGAGGGTTAAGCAGGAACTCAACTGTAATGGCCACACACTGGCTTTTATCATAGGCGTGCGCAGCCTATTGCATTAGGGTGTGCACCCTAAAGCACAAGCACACGCGGTGTGTATATATGTATGTATGTATGTGTGTGTGTGTATATATATACACACATATATACACACACACACAAAGCTGTGTGTGTGCTGTGTGAGGGTGCTGTTAGTGTGATGTGTGTGTGAGGGTGCTGGTAGTGTACTATGTAGGTGGGGGTGTTTGTGTGTGCATGCTTGTGAGGGTGCTGTGAATGTACTGTGTGTCAGGGTGCTGTTTGTGTGTGAGGGTACTGGTAGTGTGCTGTGTGTGTGTGTATGTGTGTGTTTGTTAGGGTCCTGTTTGTGTTTGTGAGGGTACTGTTAGTGTGCTGTGTGAGTGTGAGGGTGCTGTTTGTGTAATGTGTGTGTGGGTGCTGTATGTGTGTTGGTGCTGTGTATGTGTGTTGGTGCTGTGTATGTGTGTGGGTGATGTGTATGTGTGTGGGTGCTGTGTATGTGCTGTGTATGTGTGTTGGTGCTGTGTATGTCTGTGGGTGCTGTGTATGTGTGTGGGTGCTGTATGTGTGTGGGTGCTGTGTATGTGTGTGGGTGCTGTGCTGTGTATGTCTGTGGGTGATTGTGGGGGGTGGAGGTGGGGGTACATTACTTAATATCCCCCCTCCCTTCTTACTTTATGTAGGGAGGGGGGATCCTTCCTTGCTGCCTTCCCTGGTGGTACAGTGGAGGTGTGGGCAGATCAGTTATCCCCCCTCCCTTCTTACCTTATGCCTGGGAGGGGGTATCCTGCTGCTGCTGCCATCCATCCCTGGTGGTCCAGTGGAGAGTGCAACGCTCAGATCTCGCGAGAGGAACCCGGCGGAGGTGCTGGCAATAGCTCCCCGGGTCCTCTCCTGCCTCCCTCACTGCCTGTGAGCCGGTGAGGGGAGGCTGAGAGCAGAGCCGGCGCTCGGATAGCGCCGGCTCTGCATGGACCGACAGGGGGGATCCTGAGATCTCCCCTGCCGGTCTCAATACATAGGCGTGCCGCGGGGATTAGGGTGTGCCCAGGCACACCCAGCACACCCCGTGCGCACGCCTATGGCTTTTATGCAAGTCCCCATGCAAGGGGACATCCCACAGTGTGGGACACAGTACAACCAATCATATACAGGAAAACCGTAAAACACACCCAGCACAAACATACAATCCCTCCCCTCTGCCTGTGATATAATTACTGAACACAATGGGTTAATGTAATTTATCACAGGCAGGAAAAATACACTATTATAAAACACATCACAGGGACCGCAAAACATGCAATAACCCCATAAAATATCTGGGTGAACCACATATCCAAAATTCACCTAGATCCGTTCAGTAGTTTGGAAGATACAGTTTAATGCAGATTCCGCAGAACATATACAGATTATATAAAAAATAATTACTGTATAATGTGTTCCCTGTTGTATAGTTTAAAACTACTGAATGATGTCTTTGTGCACCAAATACCGGCGAGATGGCACCGTGTAGAAAAGTTCAAACTGTGTCTGTGAGTTAAAATGGCCGCCATCCATTGTTCTCACCATGTGCTTCATCCATTGTTCTCACCATGTGCCTCTGATACATGAAATGGTGGCCACCCAGTAACTCCACAGTATGTCCCCAGATGGTTCTTAAAGGGCCAGTAGCAGCATAATAAAATACAACATGCCCAAATATTGCATTCAAAGTTACAAATTTACCAGGGGCCATAGTCAGCAGGTAGGAAGCGGGCAGCCAGGCCTCTCCAATGCCCAGTGGCGAGGCGTGTTCCACCACATCATACTTTGTAACTTTGCTGTTATTGGTTGTTAAGTTTGTGTCCCTGTCCCCAACAAGGTCCATGTGGGCAGGGGCGTATTAGCCGCGAGGCAAACAAGGCATTTGCCTTGGGCGGCATTTTCCAGGGGGCGGCAAAAAAAGCCGCCCCCAAATGCCCAAGGCAAATGTCTTGTTAGCCTTGCGGCTAACAGACATGCCGGCGGGCTGCTGGGCGATCGGGCGGCACTGCCTGGCGGGCGGCCGGCCAGCGAGGGAGCACTTCCCCTGAGCTGTCTGCTCAGCTCCCTCGCCAGCCGCAGAGTGAGGCTGGGAGGCGGAGCCGGAATATGACGTCATATTCCGGCTCCCAGCCTCACTCTGAGGCTGGCGAGGGAGCTGAGCAGACAGCTCAGGGGAAGTGCTCCCTCGCTGGCAGTGCCGCCCGATCGCCCAGCAGCCACTGGACCACCAGGGAGGAAGAGACACCCCCCCTCCCCAGCATTCCCAAAGGTAGGGGGGGGGGGGGTAAATTAAAAAAAAAAATGTGTTAAAAATTAATTTAAAAAAAAAAGTGTTAGAAATAAATTTAAAAAAAAACGTGTTAGTGTTAGTGTGTGTGTGTGTGTGTGTGTTTGTGTCTGTTAGTGTGTGTGTGTGTGTGTGTGTGTCTGTTAGTGTGTGTGTGTGTGTGTCTGTTAGTGTGTGTGTGTGTGTCTGTTAGTGTGTGTGTGTGTGTCTGTTAGTGTGTGTTTGCCTGTGAGTGTGTGTGTATGTTAGTTTGTGTCTGCTAGTGAGTGAGTGTGTTTGTTAGTGAGTGTGAGTGTGTCAGTGTGTGTGTGTTTCTGTTAGCGAGTGTGTGTGTGTGTGTATTTAGAATGCGGGGCGGGGGGAAAGGTTGGGTGGGGGGGGAGGGGGGGCGCCTGAGTTTTGTTCTGCCTAGGGCAGCACAAAACCAGGATACACCACTGCATGTGGGCATACCCCTTGCTTGGGGATTGTCATAAAAGGCCAGTGTGGCTCCCATTAAAGAGAGATTTGTTTTACCCTTCATGAAGTTTTGGCTCATGTTTGGGGATTGAAGAACTACATTTATTCTGGGGGTTGCTGTATCACAATACTCCCCTGAGCTCTTATAAGAGCTGTTCCTGCTGCGCACTCTGGACTAGGAGAGGTTCACCCACTGGAAGCTGGATCCTTGTCTTGGGTCCAGGGTGGGTGGAGGACAGTGAGACCCCAACCAAGTTGCGGCAGTTCGTGGGGTTTACGGTGGTTATGGTGTTTCAGTACAGTGCTTATGGTGCTCGCACGTACTAGGAAGCAGCAATTGACAGGGGTAACCGGTCTGGATGCCAGGTGGCCGTCACACTGCTGCTCTCAGCTCTCACAGGAGGACCCATAGTCTCTCTTACCTGTCTGCCAGGGAGGGATTTATTACCTGTACTGCTGCTTATTACTTTCAGCTGGGCAGTGGGTTGGAGTCAGTCTGAATTCCTGGCCTGGACCTTTTTTCCCAGTTACCTATAACCTGAGGAGTGGACCACCGGCCCGCCTTACTCTCTGAATGTAACCCCCCCACGGCCCACATCTAAACGTTAATTTATGTTACATGCAACACATACTACCCTCGGGGTTAAATGGCATTATTTAGAGGAAGTCTAAACTCCTTCACAAACAACACAGTTCACTTTATCACAGAATAAAGAAGTACAATACACAGCGCGGCTCGTAACCTCTCAATTCACCTCCTAGAACTAGTTTTAATGGTCACAGAAAAAAAAAAAAAGTGGTTGAAGAAATAAACAAAAAATTAACCCCTTAACGGTGTTCTATGCCGTCCCACATTAAATGGGCTTCAAATATATATACATCTTATATATATGTAACGTCATACGTAGTGTATTTTAATATCTTACAATGACGTTACATATAGAAAAGATATATTTATATATATTATATGTTTATAAATATACGTATAATTACAATAGTAAATCAATAAAATAAATAAAATATTTTTTACAAAACTTAAATAAATTATATATACATATGTAATCTCATTCTAACTGTATTTTGTTATGAATATATATATATATGTAACAAAATACACTTAGAATGACATTCTATATATATCTATCTATATATAAAATACAAATAACTGCAAATATTTATATTATTTATTATATTACAAGGTATAATTGGGGTATGTCCAGTCTTTTTAGTAGCCACTTAGTCACAAACACTGGCCAAATATTCGTTTTTTTGCTTTTTTCACACAAAAACAAACATGAATGCTAACTTTGGCCAGTGTTTGTGACTAAGTGGCTTACCCCACTGGACATACCCCACTTGCAATACCTTGGGTTGTCTACTTTTGCAAATGGTATGCCATCATGGGGGTAATTCTCATTCCTGGGCTACCATACGGTCTCAAAGGCAAACTTACCAATCTGGCAAATTTCAATTTTAAAAACTGAAGAATGGAATGTGCTATATTTGACCCTGTAACTTTCCAAAACACCAAAAAACCTGTTAATGGGGGGTACTGTTGTACTTTTCTGAATCCAAATATGTTTTTTTTTTAGCAGTCAAAGCTAACGGTATTATGACATTTACAGCTAAAATGTCTACAAACTTTTTTAAAAATGTTCATTTCTCACAGTTTTTTACATTTTATTTAGAATAAATTATGTTTCAAATATGAATAGTTCATGAGAAATTAAAAGCCCAGTTTCCCCTGAATAAAATGATATATAATAAGTGTGGGTGAAAATAATATGAAAGAGGTGAATTACGATTAGCGCAAATACCAGGTTTTGTTTACATTTTGTTTTGATCAGAACGTGTACTATTGACTCCGTCCTGAAGGGGTTAAGACAATAATATAAAAAGTCAAAATACCAAAAAAGTGGTCAAATAAAGCACAGTTTGCAATACCCAAAACTGTGGTGTGGGTGGAGGAGGGGGGTCACTGTGGTTATTTCCTTTTTTTTTTGGGGTGCAGTATTTATTTTTGCTGTATTGGTCATTCATTGCTCAGTTTCTGGCTGAGCATTACGTGAAGGTCCACAGTGGTTGTCCACAGTCACTTGCCTCATTTGGGGTATGTCGTTAGATTTGCTTTTCCTGATTTAACGTAATAGCTACATCTAGAGTGTTTAATAATCATTCCTAGTAACCACATCTCATTATATCTCATGATTCCAATCCAGTCATTAGAGGGAAAGATACTCAAATCGAAAGAGGGTAGGCGTAAAAGGGAGGGATTCGCAGGTCGGCAAAATTCCCTGCACCCCGGTGTTAGATCTTTAGCTCATTGTTGTATGAATACATAGTTTAAGAAGAATATTTATCACGGAAAGCCTGCACACCTCCTATCACGTGCTAATGTCATTCTCTTCTTCAGGTCACTACCTGTCTCTGGCTGAAGTAAGTAATCTTATCCGACCGTCACTCGAGTCCGTCGTCAAAGTTAGAATGTGGCTGGAGAAGCATGGAGTCCAGGATTGTGACACGGTGCAGAGTGAAGATTTCCTTCAATGCCAAACACAGGCCAGGTAAGTTTTTTTTCTCCAAATATTTACCATTTGTCTCTAACACATTCACCTACTTAACATCATGATTTTCACCAGTCTTGGACTTAGTGCCTTGTTACTCTCTCTGAAATCTCTTGCTTGATCTACCATTTGTACCAGGTATACAACAAGGGTACACAAGGATGCCGTCATCAAGAGAGACAGCTCAGTGGTTAAGGAAGCCACAGGATCTTAATCTCTCTATAGTGATTGCCTATGTCTTCAACGTAGGCTTGCAGCTCCTTAAACTGCCAGATAAACACTATTCATCATCCGTAAAGAAACACTATGACATATAGAGAATCTCTCTACTTCTGTATGAAATGTGCATTTAGTGTCCACCAGTATTGGACTGAGGCATTTATCCATGTGGTGGAGAGATAATGTTTGTCCACGAGGTGGAGAGATAATGTTTGTCTACGAGCTGGAGAGATAATGTTTGTTCATGTAGTGGAGAGAGAATGATTGTCCATGTAGCGGTGGAGAGATGGTGTTTGTCTATGTGGCGGCCGAGGGACAGTGTTTGTCCATATAATGGATGCATAAGGTTTGTCCATGTTGTAGTGAGCTAGCTAGCTGTCTCTGTCTTTGAGGTTACAGGTCTTTTTTAATGTCTGTCTATGTTGATCAATAGCAAAGACGTAGTACATTCAAAGAAATACTTAGTGGTGTGCTGAAGGGACCTTGCTAGGGGAGTAACTGTTACGACTCCCGGCCCGCCGCATGGTGCGTCTGTGCCCGACCTGCATGACCGTCCCTATAAAGCGAGCTTACCTGCTCGTCTGCGAGCCGGGGACCACTCCTCCGCGTTTTCTGGGCAGTGTGCCCAAACCAAAGATGACGCCGACCATGCAGTCGCGTCCATCAAAGGCTCCGCCCCTCAAAGTTATACGGACGTGCGCGTGACGTCACGACGTCAACGCACGCACATGTTCTGGGGTCAGAGGTCACCCTTTGACCAATCAGAGCCCAGAGAGGGATATTTAAATCCCTGATTTGCCCCAGTACCTTGCCCTGTCATGGTTTCCTGTTCCTGGTTCCTGAGAGTGCGTTTATCCTTGTGATTATGATGTTCTGGTATTTTGACCTTGGCTATTCCTTGTTATTCCGATTTCTGTTTTACCTGACTTGGCTTTCCCTTTGACCATTCTCTGTCTCTAACGTATTAGTCCGGCCATTCTAAGGACCAGTTTACGTTCTATCTAGTGATGTACCGAACTGTTCGCTGGCGAATAGTTCCCGGCGAACATAGCGTGTTCACGTTCGCCGCCGTGGGCGAACACATGCGCGGTTCGATCCGCCCCTATTCGTCATCATTGAGCAAACTTTGACCTTGTGCCTCAAGGTCAGCAGACACATTCCAGCAAATTAGCAGCAGACCCTCCCTTCCAGACCCTCCCACCTCCCTCCCAGCATCCATTTTAGATTCATTCTGAAGCTGCATTCTTAGATAGAGGAGGGAAAGTGTAGCTGCGGCTCATTAGATAGGGAAATTGATATCTAGGCTAGGGTATTCAGTGTCCACTACAGTCCTGAAGGACTCATCTGATCTCTGCTGTAAGGACAGCACCCCAAAAAGCAATTTTTATGGCTAGAACATCAGTCTGCTTTTTTTTTTTTTCTTTTTTCTGTGTAATGTAATTGCAGTTGCCTGCCTGCCAGCTTCTGTGTCAGGCTCACAGTGGATACTGTGCCCATTTGCCCAGTGCCACCACTCATATCTGGTGTCACAATAGCTTAAGCTTGACATTTAAAAAGAAAAACATTTTTTTTCACTGTAATAGATTGAATAGCAGTTAGTTGTCTGGCAGCTTCAGGGCCGTCTTTAGCGCGGGGCAAACGGGGCAGCTGCCCCGGGCCCAGTTGCTCCTGGGGGGCCCAGAGCAGCTGCTCCGTGGGCCCCGCGATTTGGGTAGCCCCCCTTGGACCCGGTGGTGCGGCTGCACAGAGCCGCACCATCCCGCATGCTAAAGAGGGCCCCCGGGTGGCCCATGCACTAAGGGCCACCCAGTGGACATGTGCCAGCAGGGGCCCAGTCGGGCGCTGTTACGCTTAAACAGCGCGACCGGGCCCCTTCCTGTTCGTCAGCCGGCTGGGAGGAAGTGAGTGCCGCGAGTCACTTCCTCCCACCGGAGATCAGAGCCGCACAGGAGGAGAAAGGCAGGGAGGAGGGGAGTTTAAGAGGAGAACTCCCAACTGCCTCAGCCTGCCACTGTTCCCCAGGGAAACCACCCTCCAGAAAAGGTAAGGGTGGTTGGAGGGTGGCTAAATGTATGTCAGTATGTTTGTGTGTGTATGTCTGTCTGTGTTTCAGTGTATCTGTGTGTGTATATCAGTATGCCTGTGTGTGTCAGTATGTCTGTGTGTGTGTCAATACTTCTGTCAGTGTGTGTCAGCATGTCTGTGTGTGTGTGTCAGCATTTCTGTCTGTGTGTCTGTCAGCATTTCTGTCTGTGTGTGTGTCAGTATGTCTGTCTGTGTGTGTGTCAGTATGACTGTGTGTGTGTCAGTATTTCTGTCTGTGTGTGTCAGTATGTCTATGTGTGTGTGTGTCAGTATTTCTGTCAGTGTATGTGTCTGTGTATGTGTGTTTGTTAGTATGTCTGTCTGTGTGTGTCAGTATGTCTGTGTGTATGTCAGTATGCCTGTGTGTGTCACTGTGTCTGTGTGTATGTCAGTATGCGTGTGTGTATCAGCATGTCTGTGTGTGTGTCAATACGTGTGTCAGTGTATGTGTCTGTGTGTGTATGTATGTGCGTCTGTGTGTGTGTGTGTGTGTGTCAGTATGTCTGAATGTGTGTCAATATGTCTGCCAGTATATATTTGTGTGTCAGTGTATGTGTGTGTCAGTATGTATCTGTGAATGTTTTAATATGTCTGTCTCTGTGTGTGTATGTGTCAATATGTCAGTGTGATTGGGGGTTGGGCGTAATTGGGGGGTTGGTTGATTGAGAGGGTCGCAGGGCCGTGGGGGCCCAACAAAATTCTTTGCCCAGGGTCCTATTCATATTAAAGACGGCCCTGGGCAGCTTCTGTGTCAGGCTCACAGTGGATACTGTGCCCACTTGCCCAGTGCCACAACTCATATCTGGTGTCACAATAGCTTAAGCTTGACATTTAAAAAGAAAAACTTTTTTTTTTCACTGTAATAGATTGAATAGCAGTTAGTTGTCTGCAAGCGTCTGGGTGTCAGGCCTTCAGCGTGTAAAAAAAGTTTTTCACTGTAAGCTAATAGCAGTCAGTGTCCTTAAAGCGGGTGTCAGGCCTTCAGCGTGCGCTCTGCCAACCTCATCAAGTGTACTTTGCCACTCATATCTGGTGTCTCTATAGCGTGCCTTTACAAAGAAAAAACTTTTTTCACTGTTATAGATTGAATAGCAGTTAGTTGTCTTCAAGCGGGTGTGTCAGGCCTACAGCGTGTACTCTGCAGACCTCTGCCAGTGCACATTGCCACTCATATCTGGTGTCACAATAGCGTGCATTTAAAACCAAAAAACTTTTTTCACTGTTATAGATTGAATAGCAGTTAGTTGTCTGCAAGCATCAGAAAGTCACCCCCTTGCCCTGCGTCTGACACCTGGCTTGTCTGAACTATTAGCCCGCCAGCTTTTACCATACAAGCTGGTGAAGTCTGAGGCGTTCAAAATTTTTTTAGCTATTGGGACACCGCAGTGGAAGGTAGCCGGCTAAAATGTATTTGCACAAAAGGCAATTCCCAACCTGTACTCAACTGTGCAAAAGGAAGTAATGGCATGTCTGGCACACAGTGTTGGGGCAATGGTCCATCTGACCACTGATACCTGGTCTGCAAAGCATGGTCAGGGCATGTATATCACCTACACTGCGCATTGGATAAACCTGCTGACGGCTGCCAAGCATGGAATGCGTGGCTCTGCAGAGGAGTTGGTGACACCGCCACGACTTGCAGGCAGGCCTGCTGCCACCTCCTCCACTCCTCCTACTCCATCCTCTTCCATAACCTCCTCGGCTGAGTCCTCTTCTGCTGCTGCGTCTTGCTCCACATCAACGGCACCCCCCAGCTCCCCAGGTACTATTCCACATCCCAGATACGGCAGTGTCACGCCGTCTTGGAGTTGACTTGCCTGAAAGCAGAGAGTCACACTGGACCAGCACTCCTGTCCGCCCTGAACGCACAGGTGGAAAAGTGTCTGACTCCGCACCAACTGGAAATCGGCAAAGTGGTTTGTGACAACGGAATAAATTTGTTGGTGGCATTGAATTTGGGCAAGTTGACATGTGTGCATGGCACATGTGTGTAATCTGATCGTACAACGCTTTGTGCATAAGTACCCAGGTTTACAGGATGTCCTGAAGCAGGCCAGGATCGGCTTGGGGATGTCCATAGGAGTACTCACAGATCACTGTCCAAGGTATGTTTGTCTGGATAACCCATCAGCATTGCCATTTTGCTTCCCAGGGCAATAGTGAATTGTAAAGTCAAAAGGCTGTAGCACAAAACTCCAGCGCAACAGCCTGGCATTGTCTCCTGACACCCTGTTCAGCCACACCAACGGGTTGTGATCTGTAAGGTAAACGGTTGTCCATACAAGTAAGGATGCAGCTTTTTGCGGGCACACACCACCGCCAGGCACTCCTTTTCAATGGCAGTGTATCTACTTCCCTGGGTAAAAGTTTCCAGCTTAGATAAGCCCCGGGTTGCTCGCCGCCATCTGCTCCGACTTGGTTCAGTACTGCTCCCAATCCAAACATAGAAGCGTCTGTATGGACGAGAAAGCGTTTAGTTGGATCAGGAGCAGAAAGTACAGGTGATTTAATGAACGCCGTCTTGAGCTGTTGGAAGGTCTGTTCACACTCTGGGGCCCATACTACTATCTTAGGGAGGTTTTTATGTGTTAGATCCGTGAGAGGTTTTGCTAGGGTGCTGTAATTAGCTACGAATTTCCTGTAGTACCCTGCGGTACCCAGGAATGCGAGAACCTGGGTTTTAGTGCGGGGGGTTGGCCACTTGGCGACTGCCTCTATTTTAGCGGGTTCTGGTTTCTGTAGCAGGCTCCCGACTCTGTGCCCTAAGTATTGAACTTCTGCCATTCTTATATGGCACTTACTGGGCTTTAGGGTCAGTCCGGCCTCCCTAATCCGGTCTAGTCCGGCTCCTATGTGGGTCAGGTGTTCGGTCCAGCAGCAGCTAAAAATGGGTATATCATCCAAGTAGGCACAGGCATACTCCTGAAACCCATCCAGTAGCCGATCTACCATCCTCTGAAAGTTAGTCGGGGCATTCTTCATCCCGAATGGCATGACCTTAAACTGATACAGGCCAAACGGGGTGACAAATGCCGACTTGGGGATGGCGTCCTCGGCTAATGGAATTTGCCAGTACCCCTTGCACAGATCTATTGTGGTGAGGTACTGGCCTCTGGCCATTTTGTCTAGGATCTCGTCTATCCAGGGCATAGGGTAGGCGTCTGAGGTTGTTTTATCGTTTAGCCTCCGGTAGTCCACACAGAAACGGGTCGTGCCATCCCGTTTCGGTACTAGTACTACCGGGGAGGCCCAGGGGCTGTCAGAGTGTTCTATCACCCCTAACTGCATCATTTCCTCAATTTCTTTCCGCATATTTTCTTTAACTGCTTCGGGTATGCGATAGGCGGTTTGGCGAAGGGGGGTCTGGTCTAGGGTTTCAACTTTGTGAGTGGTTAACGGAGTGTACCCAGGTAGGTTGGGAAACGTGCCCCCCTTGTCCTGGATTAGTCTTTGGACCTGGGTTCGCTCCTGGGGGTCTAACCGTTCTCCTAACTGTACTTCTCCCAGGTCTCCGTTCTGGCCCTCTTGGTCTAGGAGATCTGGGAGTGGCAAATTATCATAATCTTCAGTGGCAGGTGCACAGATCGCAGTTACCTCTTCCGTGCGCTCATGGTATGGCTTGAGCATGTTCACATGGAGCATGCGCTTGCCTCCCGTGCCTGTGACCGGACCGATCACAAAGGTGGTATCACAAACCTGCTCTACCACCTTGTATGGGCCCTGCCAGGAAGCCTGCAGCTTGTCCTTGTGGACGGGTCGCCAAATTACCACCTTTTGCCCCACCTTAAAGCTGCGGTCCCTGGCTCCCTTATCGTAGCATCTGCGTTTCCTGTGTTGGGCCGCCTGGAGGTTGTCGCGTACGTTCTTGGTCAGCATCTCCAGGCGGACCCTAAACTCTAGCACATAGGGTACGATGGGGGTGCCGCTAACAGTCTCGTCTCCCTCCCAGTGTTCCCTAATTAAATCTAGGGGGCCCCTCACTCTCCTCCCAAATAATAGTTAGAAAGGAGAGAACCCGGTGTATTCCTGAGGTACTTCCCTATAGGCAAACATCAAGTGGGGTAGGAACCTTTCCAAGTCTGAGTGTCTATCATCTGTTTAAGTGTTCCATTAAACCGTTCACAGAGCCCATTGGACTGGGGGTGATAAGCGGACTTCAGTATTTGCTGAACCCCACATATCTTCCAGAGTTGTTGTGCGACTTCGGCGGTAAACTGGGTGTCCCTATCCAAAATAATTTCTTTGGGAAATCACACCCGGGAAAATATTCACATCAGGGCATCCGCTACCGTCTCTGCGTGCACATTAGTCAAAGCTATTGCTTCTGGGTACCTGGTGGCATAGTCCACCACGGTCAGTAAATATTTCTTGCAGGAGGGGCTGGGCTTGGATAGGGGTCCTATAATATCTACCGCTACCCTACTGAACGGTTCCTCAATTATGGGAAGAGAACGGAGCCGGGCTTTGTATCAGTATCCCTTCTTCCCTACCCTCTGGCAGGTATCACAGGTCTGGCAGTATCGCCTGACCTCCTGTGAGATACCTAGCCAGAAGAAGTTCTGGGTCAGCCTGTGCTTAGTACGGCTGATCCTTAAGTGCCCAGACAGGGGAATGTCGTGGGCGATGCGTAATAACTCCAGTCTATATTTTCTCGGCACTATCAATTGCTTTATGGGTAAAGGAATGGATCCGGACACTATTTTTTCTACAGCAGCCCCTTGTCCCAGGTGTACCTTTCCCCTTCTAATCCTGCCTGGTCTTTATTAATACGATCTTTGTAGATCTGCAGGGAGGGATCTAGGGCCACTTCAGAACCGAATTCTAGGGGGGATGTCCGGGGCGTGACATTGGGCATGGGGGGTACATTGCTTACCTGAGCCTCAGAGTGGTTTGGCGGAGCTGTGGTGCGGGCCTGCTGCCAGGTCACAACCGGATACGCCTCTTGTACTGCGGTTTGAGGAACAAAAGCTGAAGTCAGCTCCCCCAGGTCGTTGCCCAAAATAACGTCAGCGGGTAGGTCCTGCCTGCCCCACCTCCACGTTTCCGTGCCCCGCTCCACAATTCAAATATACCTTGGCAGTGGGTACTTTATAAATGGCTCCACCTGCCACCCGTACAGCAACACAGTCTCCAGTTAGGAGGACCGACCAAGCATCTTTTTCTATCTCACGGTTCCTAAAATCGCTGCCATATACATGTCCACTGAGAGGGGACGCAACAGGGATTAAACTGATAAGAATAGTACTACTTAACACACCTTATAATAACGCAGAGAGAGGAAACGCAGAGAGAGGAGTCTGAAGAAGAGGAGTCAGAGGAGGAAGGTGGCTTTAAGGAGGTGGAAGACCAAACACAGCAGGCGTCCTAGGGGGCTTGTTGTCACCTTTCGGGGACCCTTGGTGTTGTATGTGGCTGGGTGGAGGAAGAGACCTTCAATTACATCAGTGAGGACAAGGAACGGGACATGGCTAGCTTGGTATCCAACCTTGTGAAAATGGGGAGTTTGCGATTGTGGAAATGGACTGTTTGCGGTTGTTTGCGGTGCGTTAAACGGGGAGTTTGGTCTGTCACTGTGAAGCGGGCGTAACCCTTACACTACCTGATCGATACAACATCATACCCGCTCTCGGGTGGGGGCGGGGGGAGGACAGTAGGTCCCCCCCATTGTGATTTATGCCCCCCACCCACCGCACAGGGGTCGGGGCTGGGGGGGGAGGAATATTCCCCTGTATAACAATGTTTGGCATTTAGTGAATATTCCCTATTCTGCTCTGTGTCAGTGTGTATCAGGGTCTCTGAGGATAGGTGTCAATCCAGATCTGCCAAGTGATCCTATGTAGGGGGAACAGTCTCTATTCTGCTCTGTGTCAGTGTGTATCATGGTCTCTGAGGACAGGTGTCAATCCATATCTGCCAAGTGACCCTATGTAGGGGGAACAGTCCCTATTCTGCTCTGTGTCAGTGTGTATCAGGGATCTTTAGGATAGGTGTCAATCCATATCTGCCAAGTGACCCTATGTAAGGGGAACAGTCTCTATTCTGCTCTGTGTCAGTGTGTATCATGGTCTCTGAGGACAGGTGTCAATCCATACCTGCCAAGTGACCCTATGTAGGGGGAACAGTCTCTATTCTGCTCTGTGTCAGTGTGTATCATGGTCTCTGAGGACAGGTGTCAATCCATATCTGCCAAGTGACCGTATGTAGGGGGAACAGTCCCTATTCTGCTCTGTGTCAGTGTGTGTCAGGGATCTTTAGGATAGGTGTCAATCCATATCTGCCAAGTGACCCTATGTAGGGGGAACAGTCTCTATTCTGCTCTGTGTCAGTGTGTATCATGGTCTCTGAGGACAGGTGTCAATCCATATCTGCCAAGTGACCGTATGTAGGGGGAACAGTCCCTATTCTGCTCTGTGTCAGTGTGTATCAGGGATCCTTAGGATAGGTGTCAATCCATATCTGCCAAGTGATCCTATGTAGGGGGAACAGTCTCTATTCTGCTCTGTGTCAGTGTGTATCAGGGGCTTTGAGGACAGGTGTCAATCCATATCTGCCAAGTGACCCTATGTAGGGAGAACAGTCTCTATTCTGCTCTGTGTGAGGAGGAGGAACGGGAAATGAGTAGCTCGGCATCCAACCTTGTGCAAATGGGGTCTTTCATGCTGTCGTGCCTGTTGAGGGACCCTCGTATAAAAAGGCTGAAGGAGAACAACCTGTACTGGGTGTCCACGCTACTAGACCCCCGGTATAAGCAGACAGTGGCGGAAATGTTACCAAATTACAAGTCGGAAAGAATGCAGCATTTGCAAAATAAATTAAAAAGTATGCTTTACACAGCGTATAAGGGTGATGTCACAGCACAACGGGAATCTAACAGGGGAAGAGGTGAAAGTCATCCTCCTCCTCCCACGACCACGCCATATCTGCCAAGTGACCCTATGTAGGGGGAACAGTCTCTATTCTGCTCTGTGTCAGTGTGTATCAGGGGCTTTGAGGAAAGGTGTCAATCCATATCTGCCAAGTGACCCTATGTAGGGGGAACAGTCCCTATTCTGCTCTGTGTCAGTGTGTATCTGTAGCAGTACTTACCCTCTCCAGGGGCCGGCCGGGGTCCTCTCTTCTCGCCGCGCGCGGTCCTGCTCCTGCACGAGCCGCGCGCGGCTCATCCGACGGCCAGATCAGGAAGGCGGGCAGTGACCGCGAGAAGCGGTCACGTGTCCCGTCTGACACTAAGAGCGCGCCGCGTGTCTCGGGCGCGCTCTTAAAGGGACAGTGGGAGACTAAATTTAAAACAGTCTCCCATTGGCCCCTGTCATGCCACATTCCCCATACAATCACGTTTTGGGGGCGTGGATATGACAGGGGCCAATCAAAGTGAACTCTAGGGTATTTATACTCACCTGTTTCCTTAGTACCTTGCCCTATCGTGGTTTCTGTTCAGTTCCCTTTAGTGCTTGTATCGTTCAGTTGTTTTTTTTGGTGCTTGACCTTGGCTTTGTTCCTGACTCGGCTTTCTCTTTATCCTTGCTTGTCTATCCGCCGGTTTGCTCTCCCCTGTGTACCAGTCCCTGGCTTTTTCTACTTTACGCTGTCTCTCGGTTCCCTTGACCTCGGCTTGTTCTGGACTCTGCCTTTTCTTGTACTCGTCTAAGTCCGGCCATTCTAAGGTCCGGTACGACGTATCTTGTTTTCTTGCCTCTAGACTATCTGGACTATTCTTGCGTGTTGGGGTATATTACCGTGACATTACGATAGGGCCATGGACCCCGCAGGTTTAGGACAACAGATGGCCACTCATGAGGCTAGATTTGCAGAATAGGATCACCGTATGGATCAAATGGCTCAAGCCATCCAGACACTTTTATCCAGAACAGCTCCGGTACCTGTACCCAGGGGTGTATTTACCACAAGGCAAACAAGGCATTTGCCTAGGGCGGCACTTTCAGGGGGGTGCCAAAAAATGCCACCCGAAGCTCCCAGACAAATGCCTTGTTTGCCTCGTGTTCTAGGGCTGCCCACCTTACTGCGAGTGAGTGTAGCTGTCAGTGTGTGTCGGTGCGTGAGAATGGGCGTGCTTGTGAGTGTGTGTCAGTGTGTGTATGTCATTTTATGTGTATCTGAGAGTGTGTCAGTGAGTGGGTGTGTCATTGTGTGTCTGTCAGTGAAAGTGTGTGTTCGTTAAACAGTGTGTGCCAATGACTGTGTATCTGTCAGTGAGTGTATATCAGCGCATGTATCAATAAGGGCATGTGTCTGTCAGTCAAAAAAATTGTCCTTGACATGAATTGAGGGGGCAAATTTAGATTTTGGGGATGCCCGAATTTAGTAATGCCTAGGGCAGCACAAATCCAAAATACACCACTGCCTGTACCTGCGCCTCCTGTAACCCTGTACCAGACACAGCTAATATGCCTAATGCTTCAGCACATCTAACCCCGCCACCTAGGTATGGAGGGGATGCTAAGACATGTAGGGGATTCCTTAATCAAGTGGAATTGGAATTGTTCTGGACTCTGCCTTTTCTTGTACTCGTCTAAGTCCGGCCATTCTAAGGTCTGGTAAGACGTATCTTGTTTTCTTGCCTCTAGACTATCTGGAATATTCTTGCGTGTTGGGGTATATTACCGTGACAGTATCACGGTCTCTGAGGACAGGTGTCAATCCATATCTGCGGCCACCCAGAGAGCACTTAATAGACGGTTCTTTTGAAGATAATGAGCCAGGAGGGTGGTCGGTATTCGGTAGTTTCAAACTACCGAACCCATAACTACCGAACCCATGAGTTCAATACTGTAGTCTATTTTCTTCACAATACTCCCCCTTAGTTCCATGGGTCGGCATACCTGCCTAGACCCTGCCGGGTTGGCTAGGGGATGTCCGGGTGGCATAGTTATATATCTAAGTCGGTTTGGTGGGAAAGTCCATCCGCATTGCCGTTCTCATTGCCTGGGCGGTATCGCAGTGTAAAATTATAGGGCTGCAACGCTAAATTCCAGCGCAACAACTGGGGATTGTCTCCAGAGACTCGGTTGAGCCAAATGAGGGATTGTGGTCAGTGAGTAGGGTAAAATCACGGCCATAAAGTTACGGTTGGAGTTTCTTTAAGGCCCATACTAGAGCCATAGCTGACCTCCCGAGGTAACAACTTACGGCTGAGATATGCCACCGGGTGCTCCATGCCATCTTCCCCCACTTTGCTCAGCACGGCTCCCATCCCAAACATGGAGGCATATGTATGGACGAGAAATGTTTTATTAGGGTCTGGGGCCGCCAATACTGGAGCTTTGCTCAAAGCCGTTTTAAGTCTCTGGAACGCCGTTGCACACTCCGGGGACCATGCTACCTGCTTGGGTAGGGCCTTTTTGGTCAGGTCGGTGAGGGGTTTTGCTAGGGTGCTATACTCAGGGACGAACAAGCCAATACCTGCGTCTTTGTGCGGGGCTGGGGCCAGTTGGCTATGGCCTCTACTTTGGCCGGTTCGGGGCACTGTTTCCCAAACCCTACTCTATGCCCTAGGTATTGAACCTTTGCCATGCCCACATGGCACTTCTCGGGTTTCAGGGTGAGGCCGGCTTCTTGTAACTTCCCAAATACCGTAGCCAAGTGCGTCAGGTGGGCCTCCCATGTGCCGTTATAGATGGCAATATCATCTAGGTAGGCACATGTGAAGTCCTGCATTCCCTCCAGAAGTTGGTCCGCCATCCTTTGAAACGTAGCTGGGGCATTCTTCATCCCAAACGGCATAACCCGAAATTGGTATAGCCCGAATGGGGTGACGAATGCCGACTTAGGGATTCAGCCCACCGTATTCCTGCAGCAGGTGTTTTGCGTGTGCCTGCCTGTGGGGTGTAGTTTCTCCCCCAACCCGGCCTGCTCTAAGGTACCTTGGTTAGCAGCCAGCAGATCGGGTAGCAGACATCACTCCCAGCCATCGTCCTGCAAAAACAATTTTAGTAAAATAAGCTATGTATGTATGTCAGCATGTCTGTCTGTGTTTATGGATGTCAGTATGTATGTCTGTGTGTATGTATGTCAGCATGTTTGACTGTGTGTATGTATGTATGTATGTCAGTATGTCTGTCTGTGTGTAAGCATATCTGAGTGTGTGTATGTATGTGTGTCTGTGTGTATGTGTGTCTATATGTCTGTATGTGTCTGTATGTATGTCAGCATGTCTGTCTGTGCGTATGTATGTATGTCAGTATGTCTGTCTGTGTGTAAGCATATCTGAGTGTGTGTATGTATGTGTGTCTGTGTGTATGTGTGTCTATATGTCTGTATGTGTCTGTATGTATGTCAGCATGTCTGTCTGTGCGTATGTATGTATGTCAGTATGTCTGTCTGTGTGTAAGCATATCTGAGTGTGTGTATGTATGTGTGTCTGTGTGTATGTGTGTCTATATGTCTGTATGTGTCTGTATGTATGTCAGCATGTCTGTCTGTGCATATGTATGTATGTCAGTATGTTGGTCTGTGTGTATGCCAGTATGTCTTTGTGTCGATGTATGTATGTGTATGCATTTTAGTATGTCAGTATGTATATATGTGTGTCTCTGTGTGTGTATGTATCTGTATGTATGTCCGTATGTGTCTGTATGTATGTGTTTGTGTATGTGCCTTTCTGTGTTTGTGTGTATGTATGTCCTTATGCTAGTGTGTGTCTGTATTTATGTATGTGTCTGTGTAACTGTATAGACCTATGTGTTGCTTTCAGTATGTATAGGAATATCAGAAAAATAATTGGAACCTTATTCCGGCCCACAACCGGGTCCGCGGGACAGTGAACTGGCCCCTGTTTGAAAGGTTCGGGGACGCCTGATTTAGATTGTAGAGGGAGAAGGGAGAGATCACCTAAGTCTCTTATTAATTAAAAAATAACTTGCAGTACATTACAATTCAAACATGTCATATCAAATGAGAATTAGTGCATATTCTCTTATGCTCAAATATTTATTAGACACTTGTGTTAAATATTAAAAATGATCAAAATGACTAAGCTTCCGCTGCTGAGAGACAATTTATGTTTCCTAAACGAAAGTTGGAATTAGGAATCACGTGTTTTTTCTTTTTCTTTTTTTGGAACATTGTGAAATCCTTATTTATAACTATACTAATTTTATTTTTACAAACAAAATGTGATTAGTGATTATCACAAGACGCCTATCGTTCATTCACTATGTGGGTATATGGATATCTAGGAACGAAAAGGCGTCGTCCTATTCCTTCCTGTGCCGTGAAATGGATTAGGTCTCACTTTCCTGCTCCGGACAACTCTTACATGGGGTTTTGTTATGCTGATGAAGACCCCATCGCTGTGGATCTTGTTTAATGGACACCACGTGTCAACACTTTGTGGATTGCAATCTGCATACTGTTCAATTCATTGCACACCGTTCAACATTCTTATTTTGTCTTAGAATATATTTTGGGGGATAAATATTTTAACCATTAATTTGTAATTGAAAGATTATCATAAAAACGACTGAAATTAATTAATTTGATACAAAGCATCACTTGCAATTAATGTTTGCATCCTAACACTAATTTTACATTAAGTGCATTTAATTCATAGTCTATTGGACATTTATCAATAACATAATCCTATGAAACACTCAGTCGAATTAGTTTTTTTTTAATTATTACCGTGTTATGTGTTTCAGTTGCTGCATTACTCTACAATAATACATTTAGTATGGATTTCACTTTTCATAAATTAACAAAAATCCAAAATGTAAATATTATCAATTGGATGTGACCTATAATCCCATGTTTCTGTTGGTAATTTGGCCCATAATTATCGTATTCAATATTGTGAACAATATAATAGCCTTATCACAGGCACACATACAACTTCATCAAAATGATTTCGATCCAGGAAATATTATGTTCCCTCCTGCCCCAGTCTCTGCTCCTCCTTTGATTTCATCCTTAAAAAGAATTTCTAAAGTAAAAGGACTGTGCCGCGAGCCACCGAGCAAGGACAACACAGAATTAAATAGCGGAGAAGGCTCATCCACAGTTCCGTTTAAAAAATGCTGTAGAATAGTTACATAGTTAGATAGTTACATAGTTAGATAGCTGAAAAGAGACTTGCGTCCATCAAGTTCAGCCTTCCTCACACCAGAATAGGTACCTTTACGACAATTAGTAAAATGTGTAGTCACTGATTGCCTAAGAACATGTCTACATTTATTTATTTTAAAATAATGTCAAGTACAAACGTCGTTTCTCAAATTTCTTTTAATATACCGGTAAATCAAAAAGTTTCACAATACTAATTTCAAATATTATTATTTAATATCAATAGTTTATTTCGCTAACTGAAAATTTAGATCTCGTCAAATGACAAGATAAACAATAATTACCTCAATATACAAGTAATGGAAACTACTTCCTCAGTTGCAATGGATCACATTGGCATTCACACGTTGCATGGATCACATTTTGACTAACTCACAATCACTACAGTTTCAATTAGTAAACAAAAATTAGGTCATCAAATAAATATAATTTATACTCAAGTAAAATATGTAAAATGAAAATATTAAAATATTTTATAACAAGAGATAACAAGAATTCTCCAGAAGAACTATAGTCTTTCTTGTCTGAAACGAGAAACATGTTTTTTTAATAATTCCATGGTGGATGGACGAGGGGTTGACGATATGTTTGATGGTAATAGACATCTCTGGGACTTCCAATTTATTTCTAATTGATCCAAAGCCAGTCATAGTACATCTTCCACCATTGGAAAAATATGCTCAATAGTTGTTTTCTCAAATATTTTTTCACTTTGCCATGTTTTGTTTCTCTTGGAGAAGAAATGTTTGAAACGAAAATCTCCAATTCGTCCACTTCCCTTCCATGGATTTCTGGATTGTGGCTTGCTTTCTGTCCACATTGGCGTTGTGTGCAAGCATGGCCAATTGTGTCCTGGCTACCATGCCGTCCATTGAGAAGTGCACTCTTTTTGAACGATATTTCAAAACAAAGCTGTGAAAATCTTCAAGTGAGCCTGTGTGACCAAATTCAACCAAATGTGGGAAGTCTTTCACTAATTTTTCATCCTTCACATAACTGCGCAGTTTTGCATATGCTACTCCACCGGATTTGAGCCATTTTTTTTTCTTTGTGTATTGTCATTATATTCTCCATGATCACACTTCTTGAAATATGTTGCGGAGTCCCACTGGTGAATATCTGAGATATGATAAAGGACCGACTGACATTTCTCCATTAAAAATTGAGGACTTCCTTCACAGGATGAACATGCTGCCCACATGTGATTGATTATTGATTTCTGCCAGGGTACCAACTCCTTGTACAGGGATTGTCTGCATATTGCTGATCGTTTCGAACGCATGCTCTTGCAGTAGTGCCAGATGTCGAACTGATGATTCATGTTTTTATATTTTTCACGCATTATTTTCCTTATGCTAACATGTCTGTCCGTTATAAGTATTTGGACAATCAGGTTTTCATTCAAAATGTGATCCATGCAACATGTGAATGTAGCGGAAAGCACTAGGGCTGTCCTGAAAGACTGTGGTGAAATTGTAATTCATGTGTTTTTCCCATTGCTATGGTTAACTTATATGTATTATTCGTATGTTATTCGGTAGTTTCCATCCGTACTCTATACGAATGGAAACTACCGAACTAATGGACCACCCCAGAGAGAAGTGTGTAGCGGAGAGCTGATTTCTCGCAGCTATTCTCCACTTTAGATCCAAGGAAGGCTCAGGAACAAGTCATTAGTAAATCCACAGCAGAGTTTCCAGCAGGTAAAAAGGTACAGCGAAATCCCCACAGCACTCCCAATAACTGGACGACACACAGTTTCAGGAGTAGAACTGACATTCGTTTATTCCAAGGTTTCTTATAAAGCCTGCTCCCATGCAAGGGAGGGAACTACAGTAATTATGACAGTAACCAATACCATTCTTGTTACCTCCCACACATCTCCTCCCCTCAGAGTGAGTCATAATCCCCTTAAGTTGTACAGTACTTTACCCCAAACTTGGATATACCCCTAAACCATCACATATCCTTAATATCAGGGTACCGCTAGGTAGCCCTGATCTGGGTGAATATAATATCCAAAATTCACCCAGATCGGACCAGGGGTTCGGTAGTTACAGGCAGGTGAAGTTTGACCGACCGCACACGAGTTGGTATCCGAAAAGGGTTCCATGAGAATGGGCCCTGCGGTCGGTCTCCGTTCGGCAGTTAAAACAGACATTTATAATTGCCATCCACATTTACATTCACCTAGATAGTGATTCCCTCATTCGGTACTTTATTACTACCGAATGGGGATTCGTTATGTTTCTCCGTTCGGCAGTTACGGAGCTCTGGAGGTCTCAGCGGTGTTTGGTTGTTTGAGTGTCCGATTTGAGTTCCAGGCACTCGACGACCAAACACCGCTGGGATTTTCATGCGTAAGATGGCCGCCGCCACGTGTACGCATGCCGAATGGCGGCCACCCAGATACAATGTTAATGAGCCGGTTAACTTGCGGTTGGAAAGAATGTGAACTTTAATAGCTGGCACACTTCTCTCTGGGGTGGTCCCTCCGTTCGGTAGTTTCCATAAGTATATAGTACGGATGGAAACTACCGAATACCATACAATTCACATAATACACAAACGAATAGCAATTTCAACATAGGGAAAACATATACGAACACAGTCACACAGGCATTTTGCAGGACAGGCTCACTGCATTCCGCTACAAAGTGTGTCGCCTATTAAGCGTTCACACTTCTCTGACCTCAAGTTAATAGGCACTTTATGGATGTATCTGGGTGGCCGCCGTTCGGTATACGAACACATGGCGGCGGCCATCTTACGCACGAAAATCTCAGCGGTGTTTGGTCGTCGAGTGTCTGGAACTCAAATCGGACACTCGATTACCCGAACACCGCTGAGACCTCCAGAGCTCCATAACTCCCGAACGGGAAGGTTGATCAAACCCCCGATGTACCGAACGAGGGGATTCGTATGAAGGGAAAGTTAATCGTGGATGGCAGTATTTTCTATGTATTTTATCTCCCGAACAAAGACCGACCGCAGGGCCAAAATGCATGGAACTCTTTTCGGATACCACCTCGTGTGCGGTCGGTCAAATTACACCCTCCACCTAACTCCCGAACCCCTGGTCCGATCTGGGTGAATTTTGGATATGTTAGTCACGCAGATCAGGGCTACCAGGGGGTGCCATTTAGATAACTGTACCTGGCTGTTTTGGGGTACATCCAGAACCAGGGTAAAAATGTATGAGTTATAAATGGATTATGTGTCACACTGAGGGGAGGAGATGTATGGGAGGTAACTACTGTACTATTGGCCAATGTACTAATTACTGTAAATCTCTCCCTTGCAAGGGAGAATCCTTTATAAACAAGCTGTGTAATTAAAGGTTTGAGTTCTGCTCCTGATGCTGTGTGTCGTCCAGTCATTGGGATCTGTATGGGATATTCTTGGATTACTTTGCTTACTGGAATTACTACTAGATGATATTTTGCTTATTTGTTCCTGAGCCCCACTGGGATCTTTAGTGGAGTTAACCTGTGAAATACCAGGCCTCCGCTACAGTGAATGCCCTTGCTTCCATTGCAACAGAGGGAGTAGTTTAACTTACTTGTATAGTGTTGCACTCAATGATTTTCTGTGTACTCTCCTCTAAAAGTGAATAAGTGCAGTACTTTTCACTGAAACCAGGGCTATCACATTGCCCGTCTCCTGCAAGGTATAAAACTTTGTCCTTCAAGCTCTCAATAATAGGGAAAATGTATTCATACTTACCGTAATTTTCTTTTCCTGGCTATTATTCATGGCAGCATTTAACATATGGGTTAGCTCCTCCCTCCAGCCAATAGGACAGGAAAACCAGTTAAAAAATGCAATTATCCCTGAGGTGTAAGAGATCCCAGAAGACTAGGTTCCTCAGTCTAGTAGCAAGCTGATCTGTCATAAAAAATGGGTGGGAAACCCAAATGCTGCCATGAATAATAGCCAGGAAAATAAAATTACGGTAAGTATGAATACATTTTCCCTATTCCTGGCTAATCATGGCAGCATTTAACATTTGGGGAATACCCGAGCAGTAAATACCACAGGGAGGGAATAGATGCTCAGAAATTTTGATTTGCTTTGAGAAGAACAAGAATTTAGGACCGAAAGGCCAAATTGCAGACTAGACTCTGAAGAAACATCCAGTTTGTAATGACTAATAAACGTCCCTATAGAAGACCAATTAGCAGCTTTGCAAATGCTCTCTGGTGATACTCCAGACTCTGCAGCCCATGAAGTAGCAATCGATCTGGTAGAGTGTGCCCTTATATTCTTTGGAACGGGAACTCCTCGGACCTTATAAGCTCTCAAAATTCCAGGAGAGTCCAGGAACAGAGAGTAGAGACAGAGGCCGCTTCACCTTTACGGGAACCCCAAGGGACAACAAAGAGCTGAGGAGACTTCCTCCATGCGTTAAATGTAAATCAAAAGACACCTCTTAAGGTCCAGCATGTGACATTTTTCTTCCATCTCGTTCGACGGATTCTGAAAGTAGACTGGAAGAACTATTTCTTGGTTCAGGTGAAAAGGAGAGACCACCTTAGGCAGAAATTCTGGTCTAGGACGGAGAATGACCTTGTCCTGATAGAAAGTGGTATAAGGTTCTTCTACTGAAAGACCTCTTATGTCCGCCATTCTTCTAGCTGAAACCAAGGCCAATAGAAGCAGGGTCTTTTGGGTCAGGGATAACATAGGAATTTCGTCCAATGGCTCGAAAGGCTGTTCCATCAAGGACTGTAAGACCAAAGGTAAATCCCAGGGACACTTGTAAGCCCAGATTGGTGGTCTAATCCTAAGAACTGCTTTCATAAAATGGATTACCATGGGGTTTACAGCCCATCTGATACCTGACATGGCAGATATAGCAGAACAATGAACCTTGAGTGTGTTCAGACTTAGACCTCTATCCAACCCAGCCTGTAAGAATCCTAAAACCTGTGAAATAGAAGGTGACTTTAAATCCTTCACATCTTCATGCAGCCATTCCGCGAATGCCCCCCATATCTTATAGCACGTAGAGGAGGTAGAAAATTTTCTGGAACGTAGCAAGGTGGAAACAACTTCTTCAGGAAAACCCTGTTTGCTTAAGGATTGCCTTTCATGAGCCATGCATGAAGACGCAGCTTGTGTGGCTCCGGGTGTACTAGAGGTCCTTGAAACAGAAGATTCCAGAAGACTGGAATTTCCCATGGTTTGTCTATCAACAGACTCTTCAAGAGGGGAAACCATGGACGGCGGGGCCAGAACGGGATGATAGCTGTTATCCTGCATCTTTCCTTGGATATTTTCTTCAGAAGGGCGGGAATGAACTGGATTGGAGGGAATACATATTCCAGCTGAAACGGCCATCTTGTTGATAGGGCGTCTTGAGCATATGCCACAGGGTGAAATCTCCTTGTCATGAAGCATGGAAGATGAGTATTCTGAGCAGTGGCCATTAAATCCACCTGCGGGAGCCCCCACTTCATTACCAGTCGTTGGAAGGCCAAATCGGAGAGCTTCCATTCTGTCTCCTTCACTTTATGTCTGCTCAGGAAGTCTGCAATCATATTCTCCTTCCCAGGAAGGTATAAGGCAGAGAGACCGGCTAGAGTTTTCTGTGCCCAAATCATGATTGGCTTGATCTCCTTCATCAGTGCATAACTCCTGGTACCTCCTTGATGTATGCTACAGCTGCCCTGTTGTCTATCCTCAGCTTCACCCATTGATTCTAAATGAGAGGGTTGAAGTGTAGAAGAGCTAGAAAGGTAGCTCTCAATTCCCTTATATTGGAAGGAAGATGACGGGTGCGCAGGGGCCATAGAGCCTGAACAAAATGGTCTTTCAGATGTGCACCCCAACCATCCTGACTGGCATCCGTGGTGATTATCATCCAGTCCACCTCCCTCAGAGGGAAACCTTTGGATAGGTTTTCCCAAGAAAGCCACCAGTTGAGGGATAACTTTATATGATCCGGGATGGACATCTTCATCTCCCATTCCTGGGAGCCTGAATCGAACTGCTGAAGGAAGTATTCTTGTAGAGGGCGGAGGTTCCACTGAGCCCATCTCACTAGGCCAATCGTGGAGGAAAGGGAACCTATGATCCTCATACATTTCCTTGCTGTAGTCATTCTTTCGATTTGAAATTTTCGAATGCGTGAAAGTATACTCCGTTTTCTGTCGTGGGCCAGAGACACTACTGCTGACATTGTGTCGAATTCCGCTCCTAAAAACACCAGCCTTCTGGCAGGCAGAAGTTGACTAACCAGCCAAAGCGTTCTAGTGTCTGAAGTACCATCAGTCGATGTCGTAGCAAAACCTCGTATATTGGAGTGACTATCAAGATATAGTCGAGGTAACGGAAAACCGCTATTCCCTTCTTTCTGAGCAATGTGATAACCGTCACCAGGATCTTCGAGAAGGTCCTTGGGGCTGTGCTGATTCCAAACGGTAGAGCCTGGAACTGGAAATGTAGATTGTTTATGCAGAATCTGAGGAACCTCTGGTGATGAAGAGCTATTGGGACATGGAAGTAAGCGTCCTTCAGATCTACTGAAATTAGCCAATCTCCTTGACGTACCACCGGTATGATAGAGCGAAGAGATTCCATCTTGAATTTTCTCAACCTCAAATGAATATTGAGCTGATGTAAGTCCAGAATGGGTCTCCACTTTCCCCCAGGTTTTGCTCTAGCACGCTCACAGCTCTCAGCTGTCTAATGCAGGCACGCTCACGTTGGAGTTCCCTGCATTAGACCCACGTGATGTGCGACGTCCTCATACAGTGGGTGGGGGCGTCGCACGTCGTAACTCACCTTTTCTCTTCTATGGACGCGGAAGCACCATCTAGCGGCTGTCTGAGAGACAGGAGCTAGAGGCGGGATTTTAAATTTAATCAAAACACTGCGGTTTATCAAAAACCACAGTGTTTTGACTAACTTGGTTAAGGGTAGAGGGTCAAGGCACCCAGACCACTCCAATGAGCTGAAGTGGTCTGGGTGCCTGGAGTGTCCCTTTAATAATGTGGAACACCCTCCTGTTACAGAGATTCCCTCTATTGGATACGTACAGTTATTTTGTTCCCTTTTTGCTACTTTGTTTCACACAAACCCATTCTGCAAGCCGTTCGTATATACGAATGCTCGACCACCCGGCCCTTGGCGTGTGCCACCAGTTAACCTTGTTGACCTTAAAACCGCCGAAAGAACTAACGAACAGCAGACCACCCCGTTACAGGAGTGTGCCGACAATTAACCACCCAGGAGTTGCGGTTTGTGGTTAACCTGGGAGTAAGATCTCTGGAACTATAATCGGCGGATGATTTACACGAATCCCGCTGAGGTACCGGTTGTCCCATCCGTTCACACAAAACCATACGAACAAACTATAATGATGTGACTCTTATACACCATTCGTGAGATCTGAGCACAATTCGTATATCTAGTGCGCTCACATCTGAGCTAACGAATGGTCGAATGGGCTATTTACATGATAAAATATAAAAGTTATGTTTTTTTTTTTTTGGCAGCAGTGGGGGACCGTGTCCTGTATAGCACGTGGCGTCCTCCATGTTGTTTAGTGCCGGACCGACGATGCAGGTACGCCTGGGTTGGTGCCGTGCACCTGAATTGTGAGCTGTGTGCCGGGATATCCCTCTCCGGTAGGGGGAGGGAGAGAGTGTGTTGGGGAGACCTCCAACTAGGTTGGCTGCAGTCCGCAGAGGGATCGGCCGCTTCCCCCGTGCCGGCTGAGTAGGCCGCTTGTAGGCCTCAGGTCGATTCCCGGGTTATCGTCGCTGGTTTCAGCCGCGGTCTCGGTTAAGTTTTGCTTCCGTGGTGAGCCCTTGTCTCTGATGCTGAAAGGCAGGCAATTTTCGGGCTCAGTGCAGGTTTGTAGCTTAATTTAGGCATTTTCTGAGAGGAGCTCGTCTGATGTGCGACCGTTCGGCTTGGCTGCTAGGCTCCGCCCCAAGTTATGTATTTTTATTTTATTTTCAAGTGTACAATAAAACGTGGTATTTTAATGAGCTTGGAGATAATTAGGTTAGTGTAACCGTTGAAACCAATTATCTCCAAGCTAGGAGGGAGCATTTTCAACAGATACATTGTACTCTCAATGGTTGGGACATTGCATTGTCCAGTGTACCATCAGGTCCAGAGGGGTTGTCCTTTGGCCTGACAAATTGTATAAATTGCCATGGATGAGTGCCATTAAAACCAGTTCAGTTTACCCTCAACTCGCAGTCTTGACTCGTGTTGTAAGGAACAGTGAATCCTAGCTCTACTATAGCTAGTGGGATATTCAACATTTGCAGGTTTTGCCAATTGAAGCAGCGTTTGTCTCTCTGAGTTCAGGAACTGGGATATCCAAGCGAGCCAACTTCCAGCCAGCCTGGAGGCAACCGTAACATCTCCTTTAGTAGTTTTTCTTTAAATTGGGCTCACCCTGGCGTACCCTGGTTCTTGGGAAAAGGTTAACTCTTTCTCAGAGAGTAACTGTTGGAGTTGGCCCTTCTCTACGGGGGATAGGCGCTCCCCTAGCTGTATGGTACTAATAAAGCTGCCTGGGGCAGGGTGGGCTAGTAGGTCTGGGATAGGAAGGCTGTCAGAGTCTACAGTAGCGGGAATGCCAGAAATCATCAAAGCATTCCACGGATTCTATACCCAGCTCTATAATCTAAGACAGACCCCTCCCTCTCTGACTGATATTCACACATTCCTCTAAAAAAGGATCACAACTACTTTACCAACAAATGAGAGAGCATTTTTAGATGGTTCAATATCAGTTGAAGAATTTCAGCACATGACCAGAAGTATCCCTTTAGGCAAGAGCCCAGGTCCCAATGGTTTCACGGGTAAATACTTTAAGATAATGTCCCAGACACTAGCCCACCTTTTAACACACAAAGACTCTCATCCATGATTCCAAAACCACACATTTTAAATTAAATGCTCACCTACAGTGAAGTTTCCAACTTTCAGGCAAACTTAACAAAGTGTGAAATACTCCCCCTCTACACAACACTAGACATAGACACACTTCTGCGTCAGCAGTTCCATTTCTCACAGACACGTACCATAAGGCCATTCACATGACTAGAATATACAAATGGACTAAGAATCTCCCGACTCAACAATGGGTAACCATTGAAGATTCCTTCCTGGAAATCCCCATACAGACTACCCCCTGGCACAAATAAAGTTCCATGTTTCTAAAACATAACCACCCAACCACCACAGCTACACTTAGAGTCTGGTCACAGCTGACACAGTCCAAAGACTTTTCTCCCTACCCATCCCCCCTTTACCCACTCACACACAATCCTCTTTTTCCAGAAGGCACTTCAGGGAGCACGTACAGACAATATCATAATAGCTCTTATCTGAAACTCCAAGACATGATTAAAAACCACAAAATGATCTCGCTAGGTAATATTTCAATGACTAATCCACCCATGGGTACACAACACCTACAATATGCGTAACTCGCTCACTTTATCCACAGTAAAAGACTACAGCCTGGGGGGATGAGGGAACTTACACACTTTGAACAATTATGCATATCCCATCCACTGAAAAACTAATTACTGTACACACAAGTACAAAACACCACATCACTCGACATCCTCCACTTTGCAGTACAATGGACAGAAGAGTTGGACATAGTTATACCAAGAGACAAATGGCAGAAAATTTTCCTGAAAGCACATAAGGCATCTTCTTCCAGTGCAGGACAGCAGCTAAAATCCGTAAGATTCACTATACTTCTGAGGATAATTGCTGGAGATGTGGCAATCCGAAGGCCCACACGTCACACATTTGGTGGCAATGTCAGATAGTAGAATCCACACATTAATCCACACGATCACAAACACACAAATCCCATAGTCACCAGAATTTCTTATTTCTCATGCCTCCTCCCAGCTATAGTAAACAAGAAGTCTCACTCACACACTAGTTATGGCAGCTAACCAGCCATTTAGCAAAATGGAAACAGCCAGGAGTTCCTTCCATTAGGGAATGGATACAAAGAGTAGAGGGAATAAAACAGATGGAAGAAAGAACATGCTATCTCCATAAATGTCAGAAAATGCACCCGTATATGGGAACCATGGAACACCTTCTTGAGGGAAAACACAGCCCACTTATAACAAGATGACCCCCACAGATAATGGTGAGGCTTCCACATTTCTTTCATAAAAACAAAGATAACCCCCCACCAGGAGACACACTAGCAAAAACCTCAGACAGGAGATAAGGTGATGTGGACAGAACTGCAACCGATTACACATAGAACATTCTGGTTATGGATTGCACAGAATAATGGAATACCTGATTCGACTCAGGAACTTATGGGTGAAGATTACTGTTTGTATCTTATTGTATGTTAATTTGTCAATTTGTTAATTTATTTATAAGCTGTGAAGAAATGACTATATTCTTCGATATTTTGTTGCATAGTTCTTGTTTTTTTGTGTACTTTTCATTCGGCAGATGGGACTGCCGAACAGAGACCACCCCTGGCTCACTTAACTTCAAAGCCGGCATCACTTTCACCCTCTATGTGTGCGGTCAGCGTTCGTACTGTCGAACGCCACGTGGCAGAGAAAACCGCGGCCATCTTGTTTTCGCCAAACAAAGGCAGCGGGACTTGGTCGTCGAGTGTCTGGAACTAAAATCGGACACTCGACTTCCCAATCACCGGTCCCCATCATGCGAACGCTGGAACTAGTGATACCGATTAGCTAGGAGAGCGCTATTCGGTACAAATACGCACACGAATGAGGGGAACAATCGCTGCTAGGAGCCAGGGGAATTCATTCGGTACTTTTATGCATTTCTTCCCTTTTTCTGAAGTGACCGGCAAAACCACACGAACCTCTGGAACTATTTTGGGCAGTCCGCCCCCAGTGGACCGGTCACAAAGGACTTCCATACTTTTTGCGAACCCCTGAACCGATCCGGGTGAAATTTGGATATGTTGGTCCCCCGGATCGGGGCTATCAGGGGATATAGCATTTGTGGGGATACCCCAGGTATAAAGGGGTGTTCCAGAAATTGGGGAAAATAGTGAATTTTCAGCCTGGAGATAATTAGGTTGTTACTATATCAGACCTGATTATCTCCAGGACTAGGGGAGGGAACTGCCTGTTTGTATTGGGTGTGTTTTATATTTTTACTGTTCGGGATTGGAGGAATGTTACTCCTCCCTGTGGGATGTCCCCTTGCATGGGGACCTGCATAAAAAGCCATGTGTGTGAATAAAAGTTAGTTCTACTTGTATCCTGAACCTGGACTCTGACTGTTATTTGGAATTCGTATGCTGTAACCAGGGAATTATCTTATGCAGCTGTTTTATTCCGTATGGATTTCGGTTCCTGTAACTATCACAGCAAGCTCGCACTACCTTAGACTCTGACCTTTCGGGAGGAAACTACCGAACGCGGTTTGTCTAAACTTGGTTTCCTTACATAAGCTATCCTCTAGTCCTCATAAATTACCACACGCCCAGCGTGGCAAGGTTAACATAGATTTCAATCTCCGTAACTAAGATCCTTAGTACCTATACAGTTAAATTAATACAAATCTCTTATGTATATATGACATTGTATAGCACTAGCAACTGCCCAACAGGAAAAATGGCTCATTATGTGTTCTAATGCCCAACATGTGGTGGTGGTAGAGACATGTGGTGGTGGTGGTAGAGATGGTGTTTTTCTATGTGGCGATGCAGGGACAGTGTTTGTCCATATGGTGGATGCATAAAGTTTGTCCATGTTGTAGTGAGCTAGATAGCTGTCTCTGTCTTTGAACTTACAGGTTTTTATTTGTAGTCTGTCTATGTTGACCAATACAAATTTCAAATACTTTCTCCCTCCCCATATTTTTCTTGCATCATGGATGCTAATGGCTAATTGGTGGTCTCCTCCTATCTCATAGCACTGCTGAGCGCTTGCTCCCTGGAACCCAGTTTCATCGCTATGCTAAGGGTGAACAGCGTGTCATAAGGTCGTCCTCTCCGTACTCTCTCAACTCAGAAGTGGCACCTCATATAGACTTTGGTAAGAGCAAGCCCAATGCTTCCTGTGGAAGATATTCAACAGCTTCTAAGCAACACTGTATTAAAATGTGGGATTTAGGATAAGGGCTAGCCTTAAACATACATGGGGAGAAGATATTTGTGGGGTGGGGGTAACAGATGCTGCTGCTCTTTGTGTGGAATTAAACATCTGGATGTTATATGTGGTGTAGGATAGGATGAGTGGGATTCTCTGTGTGCTCTGGAGAAGATTATCTCTGTGTGAGAGGAGATGGGATAGACTAGTGATTTTTTTTATATGAGATGGCACAAATGTGTGGTGGAGATCTGGCCAACATCTGTGTTCCTGTGTGGTGAAGCGATGTCTCATGTCTAGGTTCCTGTGTGGTGGAGAGATGGCTAATGGCTGGGTTCCTGTGTGGTGGAGAGATGGCTAATGGCTGGGTTCCTGTGTGGTGGAGAGATGGCCAATGTCTGGGTTCCTGTGTGGTGTAGAGATGGCTAATCTTTGAGTACTTGTGTGGAGGAGAGATTGCTGGGTTCCTGCGTGGTGGAGCGAAGGCTAATGGATGGGTTCCTGTGTGGTGGAGTGATGGCTAATGGCTGGGTTCCTGTGTGATGAAGACACGGCTAATGTCTTCATCACACGCGAGCAATGGCTAATGGCTGGGTTCCTGTGTGGTGAAGAGATGGCTAATGGTTGGGCTCCTGTGTGTTGGATGGATGGCTAATGGCTGGGTTCCTGTGTGGTCAAGAGACGGCTAATGGTTGGGTTCCTGTGTGGTGGAGCAGTGGCTAGTGGCTGGGTTCCTGTGTGGTGCAGCGATGGCTAAAGGCTGAGTACCTGTGTGGTGGAGAGATGGCTTATGGCTGGGTTCCTGTGTGGTGCAGCAATGGCTAATGGCTAAGTACCTGTGTGGTGGAGAGATGGCTTATGGCTGGGATCCTGTGTGGTGGAGTGATGGCTAATGTTTCTGTGTGGTGTAGCGATGGCTAATGGCTGGGTTCCTGTGTGGTGGAGTGATGGCTAATGGCTGGGTTCCTGTGTGGTGGAGCGATGGCTAATGGCTGGGTTCCTGTGTGATGGAGAGATGGCTAATGGCTGGGTTCCTGTGTGATGGAGAGATGGCTAATGGCTGAGTTCCTGTGTGGTGGAGAGATGGCTAATGGCTGGGTTCCTGTGTGGTGGAGAGATGACTAATGGCTGGGTTCCTGTGTGATGGAGAGATGGCCAATGTCTGGGTTCCTGTGTGGTGTAGAGATGGCTAATGGCTGGGTTCCTGTGTGATGGAGAGATGGCTAATGGCTGAGTTCCTGTGTGGTGGAGAGATGGCTAATGGCTGGGTTCCTGTGTGGTGGAGAGATGACTAATGGCTGGGTTCCTGTGTGATGGAGAGATGGCCAATGTCTGGGTTCCTGTGTGGTGTAGAGATGGCTAATCTTTGAGTACTTGTGTGGAGGAGAGATTGCTGGGTTCCTGCTCCTAGGTGGTGGAGTGATGGCTAATGTTCCTGTGTGATATAGCGATGGCTAATGGCTGGATAGCTGTGTGGTGGAGCGATTCCTGTGTGGTGGAGCAATGGCTAATGGCTGGGTTCCTGTGTGATGCAGTGATGGTTAATGGCTGGGTTCCTGTGTGGTGGAGCGATGGGTAATGGCTGGGTTCCTGTGTAGTCAATAGACCGCTAATGGCTGGGTTCCTGTGTGGTAGAGCACAGGAATGGGTAATGGCTGGGTACCTGTTTGGTGGAACAAAGGCTAATGGCTGGGTTCCAATGTGGTTGAGCAATGGCTAATGTCTGGGTTCCTGTGTGTTGGAGACATCTGTTTTTAAATTTTTGAAGAGCTTTTACTTTTTATTTTTGTTTTTAAACTTGTTTGAAGTGTTACAATGGATTTTTATCTGACTTTTATTTTAAATTATTGTTATTGAGTTGGGGTGAATCGTTTGATGGAGTATGGGTAGTTTGCTTGTGTGATTGGGGACAGGTGTTATTGTGTGATTGGGCATGTGTAGTGAAGAATGAGTGTCTGTGTTATGGGAGAATGGGTGGTGTCACTGTGTAGTAGGAGTGAGACATGTGGGTTGGTGTATGTGTGTGCTTTAATTAGATTGCACTGAAATATTTCCCATGACCTTCTCTCCATAGTTGGTGGGGTACACCGCTTTCCAAAACAAAGAAAGCTCCTGAATCGTGAAAAAGCAGAATTCCACCTTGGAGTTACCCCATCTGTTCTAAGAGAAAGATACAACCTATCAAAAAGTGACATTGGAAGTCACCCCAATAACAGTCAGGCGTGTGCCCAGGTAGGTGCTGTCTCCATAGTTACACTTTACATGAATGGGGCAGGCTTTTCTGCTATAGTTCTATTTTCTCCTTTTCAAAAAGACCTTACCAACAGAACACTGATACGTGTTTTCAATGTAAATTAATATAGGTAAAGCAGTAAAATAGGAAAGGGAGGAACCTAGTACAAAGGGGGAAAGAACAGAGAATAGTCCATTGAGGTGCGGATGGATCCTACACTGAATAGCACATTGTGGTCTGGATCCAGACTCCAAACTGGCCTTCACATACTTTTGTATGTTTGCAGAGTGCCACAAATAATGAACGCATCAGACCTGTAGGAGCTTGTTGAACATCCCTTTCCAAAATCATGGCCATTAGAATGGTTTTGGAAAGGCTTACCACAAGATTTTAGATTGTGTCTCTGGACATTTGTACACATTAACAAAAAGAGCATTTGTAAAGTCAGGACTTGATGTTGGATGAGAATGTCCATTTCCAACTCATCCCAGAGGTCTTCAGTAAAGTTCAGTAAGGCTCTGCACTGGTCATTCGAGTTCTTCATGGACCTCACTTTGTGCATGGGGCTCAGTCAGGCTGGAACAGGAAAGGGCCTTCCCCAAATTGTTACCACAAAGTTGGAAGCTCCAAATTTTCTAAGATCGCTCTGCATCCTGAAGTATTAAGATAACCTTTCACTGGAACGAAGGAGCTTCGCCTAAATCCTGAAAAATAGCCCCAGACCATTAACCCAACCTCCATCACCTTTACAGAAAGTCTGCATTCTGGTATGCAGCATTCCTCTGGAATGCACCACACCCAGATTCAAACATCAGACTGCAGATGTAATTAAATACATCAAAATGCTAAGTATATGTAACAAAGACACCTATACAAAGTTGAAAAAACACCTAGTGGGGGAAATAGATAAATCAACAAATTACCCATGTACAGGCCCGGACTGGCCATCGGGCATACCGGGCAAATGCCCGGTGAGCCGCGATGGCCATGGGCTGAGGCTGACAGGGGACATCAGGCGGGGGAGGGAGAGAGGATCTGAAGAGGCTCAATCTTGCAGCTACACCGGGTTCCTTTCGCGAGATCAGAGCGTTGCTGCGTTTACTATGGCAACGCTCCGATTTCGCGAGAGTGAGCTATACCCCAGTAACTGCAGGGTTGAGTTCACTCCTCACCGGACCACCAGGGATTTCCCACCAGACCACCAGGGCTGGTAACATGGTCCCCTCTCCCAGACAAAGGTAACAAGGTAGGGGGGACATCACCCCGAACATGCAAACACTACACCCCAATTATCACATTGCACTCCAAACGCCACACTGCACCCTTTACATGCACACACTACACCCCAAATACCACAGAGCACCCCTCACATGCACACACTACACCCCAAACATCACGCTACACCCCAAACACCACACTACACCTCTCAGATGCACACACTGCACCCCAAATACCACAGAGCACCCCTCACATGCACACACTACACCCCAAACACCACACTACACCTCTCACATGCACACACTACACCCCAAACATCACACTACACCACAAACACCACACTGCACCCCTCACATGCACACACTACACCCCAAACATTACTGTAGCGGACCTGCTGGGAACTCGCCCAGTTGACCTTGTTCAGCCACGTCTTGTCCCTGGAAGGGAATCAGTTATAATACAGAGAGACCCATTTCCCACCCAGTAACCGGACGGCATACAGTTCTGAGGGTACAACACCAACTTTATTGGCCACACTCGGCTTTAAACTTTCCCCATGCAACAACATTCCCTCCCCTTTGTCCCCTGTTCCCACCACTCCATGCCCACTCGCAGGGCCTTCCCCCTCCCAGGGGCTTGTGCATGTGACAGGAAATCCAGTCCCTTTGTCCCCAGTTCCCGCCACGCATCCTCAAGGTTTCCAACTTCCGATGACCAAGGCTCTTTATCCCATGAGCCTCTGTGCCTGGGAGTCCCAGCGCTGGAAAGTTTCCCACCTCTGTGACTCCCAGCCACAGAAAGCCCGCCAAACCGCCATTGTGCCCAAGAGAGTGCCCCCACCATTCTCAATGACCCCACAAAACGGTAATCGTCTATACAAACGGCAGCCGCCCAGGGAAGCACTCATTAATTACTTCCCATATGGTTTCACACTTATGTTGCAAGTTGATTGGTGTGAACACTCCAAGGGGCACTGTGGAGGTCCCCGTTCTGGAACAAAACGAGGTGGGAAGCAATCCACGAATGCTCCCCCTGGACGGCGTTCGTATAAAACGAACGGGCCGCCACCCAGGGGAGGCACGCGCCGAGGCTTCCCTTGCGGTTTGTGGTTTCTAAACAAACATTTTAAATAAGTTGTTGGGGTGGTCCCCGTTCAGGAGGGGAATGCATTCCTTTCGTGTAGGCGCTCTGGAACAGGGAGCAGGCACATTCATACAAAAAAGTACAGGGAAATATACAGAATATAACACAGCAATTCACGAACAGCTGAATAACTGGAGAATCTCCTTGGGTGACTTGGCTCTGGGTGGCTCGGAAGATGCGGCATGCCCACTCCACATGGGAGTCCTTCTCGCCCTTCTTGGTGCCCCTGAACTTCCTGCGGTACGCCTACAGGGTCACAGCATACTGGGCTAGGAGGACTTCCTTGACCGCCTCAAACTCCCGGATCTTGTCGCTAGGCCTCTGCCGCCCTCCCCATTAAGGTCCTGGTCAAGATAGTGACCCACTCTGCAGGGGCGACTTCCTGCAATAGACACTGGAGCTTGAAATCCTGCCTCCTTGAACTCTCTGAAGGTGGCAAAGGGCAACTTGGGCTTTCGGGCCGGACCTTCTGGAGACCTCTCTCTGATCCGTCGTTCTTCTGGTTCTTCTGCCTGAGGACATTTGCTTGAACCTCAGAGAGAATCCGATTCATGTTTTCCTCTAAAGGAGGTTTCATTAAAGAGGGACAGGCGCCAGGCTACTTCCCTGCGCATAGCATCTTCTTCGACCTCCGGCTGTGGCATAGCTGCCTCCTGTGTGTACAGTCGTCTTCCATGAGATCTGCAGCCTTGTTACGACTGGTAACCCTCTGGCTTCCAACAGGTTGTGTAAGGTTTGTCTCTTTAGAGTGTTGTACTCCAATAGTCTGTTCGACTCACAAACGCTGGTTCAGTGTGGCTGGGACGTGGGATCCCGCCGCTTGCCACCAGTTGTAGCGGGCCTGCTGGCAGCTCACCTGGTTGCCCTTGTTCAGCCATGTCTTGTCCCTGGAATGGAATCAATTATAGTACGGAGAGACCCATTTCCGACACAGTCCTGGGGAAATGGCCACACTCGGCTTTATACTTTCCCCATGCTACCACACACTTAATGACAATGTCCCCTCCCAGGGTTCTCCCCCTCCTGGGGATCCCATAACAGAACCAGAACCCAATTCCTTTTGTCCCCTGTTCCCGCCACTCCATGCTCCCTCCCAGGGTCCTCCCCCTCCCAGGGGCCTTTGCATTTGACAGGAACTTCAGTCTCTTTGTCCCTAGTTCCCGTCACCCACCCTCAGGATTTCCCACCTCCGGGTCCCAGGGGCTCTTTATCCCATGAGCCTCTGTACCGGGGAGTCCCAGCCACAGAAAGCCCGCCAAACCGCCACCAATCTCAGGATGGTAACCACCTCTGCTCGTGGGGTCCCTGGGTGAAACCAGGCAAAGGAAGTGTCTCCTTTCGGTGTCCGCCCAGGGAAGCACTCATTAATTACTTACCTTGCAGTTTCACATTTATGTTGCATGTTGCCAATGTTCTAAGTGATTGATGTGAACACTCCAAGTGGCACTGGGGAGGGAACAGAACGAGGTGGGAAGCAATCCACGAATGCTCCCCCTGGACAGCGTTTGTATAACGAACAGACAGCCACCCAGGGGATGAATGCGCAGAGGCTTCCCTTGTGGTTTTGACACCTCATTACGAGGTGCAAACATTTTAAATCAACATTTTAAATGAGTTGTCGGGGTGGTCTCCATTCGGGAGGAGAATGCATTCCCTTCGTGTATGCCCTCCCGAATGGGGAGCAGACACATTAATATGAAAAGTACAGAGAAATACTCAGAATATAACACAGCAATTCACGAACAAGCAGCGGTCCCGCCACAATCACACTACACTTCAAACACCACACTGCACCCCTCACATGCACACACTACACTCCAAACACCACAGAGAACCCCTCACATGCACACACTACACCCCAAACACCACACTGCATCCCTCACATGCACACACTACACCCCAAACATCAAACTGCAACCTACACACACACACACACTACGCCCCAAACATCACACTACACCCCTCACACACACACTACACCGCACCCCAAACCACAGAGCACCCCAAACACACACACAAATAGTGCACCTTAAACACCATAGACACACACACACACACACAGCACCCCTCACACACACAATGCACCACACACACTGCACCCTTCAAACACACACTGCATGCCTCACACACCCGGCACCCTTCACACACCGTGCAACCTTCACACATACAGTGCACCCCCCACACATGCACCCTAAACACACACAGACTGCATCCTTCACACACACACACACACACAGTGCACACCCTGCACCCTTCACACACGCAGTGCACCCCTTGCACACATTACTCTTGCACACACCCCTGCACCCTTCACACACCGTGCAACCTTCACACATACAGTGCACCCCCCACACATACACCTCACACACACACACACACTGCACCCTAAACACACACAGACTGCATCCTTCACACGCACACAGTGCACCCCTTGCACACATTACATTCTAGACACACACTACATCCTGTGGCAGAAATGCCTCTGCCACGTGTTCTTGGAGGGGCCTGCGTGATTTATGTACTTTTGTACTCCAGAAAGATTAAAAATTGTGACTTCCGTGGAAATCCCAAACCTCTGAACTGATCTGAGTGATTTTTGGATATGTTGGCCCCCCAGATCGGGGCTATCAGGGGATGTAACTGTGGGGTTTCCATGTGTTTTTGGGGTGCTTTTGGGGTATTGTAAAGTATATGTTTTTTGTGCCTGGAGATAATTGAGTTTAGTACAGTTCCTCTCTCAGGCACAGGGGAGGGATTATCCTGTTTTGTGTGGGAGCGTCCTGGAACTGGACAGTGTGTACTTTGTCACAGTCCCTGTGACGGTCACCCCTGAGTAGTATTTACCGCCTTTTCCCTGGAAGGGCGCTGTTGTGTCCTAATACGACATCCTACCAGTCAAAGTGGTATTGGTAAAAGTCCCAGCAGGCAGAAATAATATCCTAGAACCAAATAAGTCACAGGGGCCATAGTTCCAAGGTAAAAGACTGGCAATTAGTCCTCTCCATAACCCAGGGGCAAAGTGGCCTTCATTACACAAAAAAGGAGAAACACTAAACCACTGCAGAAAAGGGGAAACACCATAACCACTGGGAAAACAGAGGGCTCCTGTTACAGTCCCCTCTCAGGTCCAGTGGGGAATGCCCCTGGAATATGTTATGGAAACCCCTTGCATGGGGCCCCTTGCATGGGGCCAACTGGGGCCAGTTGTGGCTGCCATTAAAGAGTTCTACTTCACCCTCAACACAGCCTCATCTTGTGCTTATAGGGAACATCTATACCAGCTATATCACTAGGTCTTGTACAAGCTATCCTGCTACACTCTCTGAAGGAGTATAGGTCTGCCCACTGGAAGCTAGACCCTTGACTTGGGTCCAGGGCGGGTGGAGGACATTGAGACTCCAGCCAAGCTGCGGCGGCTAAGGGTCTACAGTGCTGATGGTGTCTGGTGGAGTGCTTGGAAGTACTCAGAGTTACTAGGAAGCAGTGATTGGCGGAGGCACCCAGTCAGGGTGCCAGGCGGTCATCACACATCCCTACACACTACATCCCTAATACACACACCCTAGATCCCGTACATAACTATGGATCCTCTACACACATACACACTGGAATCCCCTAATTCTTCTACGCACACTCTGGGTTCTCCACACACACTAGATCCCCTACGCACACAATAGATCCCCTATAGGCACACAGTGCACCACCTATACATACTACATTAATGACATTTACACTCTGGATCCCCTATGAACACACTACATCCCCTGTAAGCCAACACACACTACTTTCCCTAAACACACACTACATCATCTATACACACATACACTACAGCCCCTATGCACACACTCGCTACAGCCCCTATACTCACACTCTCTACAGCCCCTAGCCATACATATTACACCACAAACACAAAACAAATGAAACTGACATTTACACAAAACACCACACCACAATGAACTAACTCTACACACACTCAATCCCACAAGCATGATTTAAACACATGTACACTTTGCTTATCCCACTTATGGAGACACTGGAGACATGTCACAAGCGAACACAGCGCAAGCATGTTAATAAATTTACTTGCGCTGCATAGAACAAATACAGGGCCACCAGTTAATTTCCTCGTGGTGACAGCATTTGTCATTTGTACTAAAATGGAATTGAACTTAGAAACTCTGCACGTTTATTATTCTGCTAACTCCTACATGTCCTGATGTCGATACGAAGACTTCTATTGTTATACTGATATGCCTACAATCAATGTGGGTTTGTGAGTGCATTTTTATTTCTCTTCACTTCACTCCAAGTGCATACAATATTGCCCTATGTCCTTTTGTTATATTCTTCTGTATTGTAGATAACCTTTTTTGGTATTTGCGTATAATTAAATACATTAATATTTTCAATGGGGGTATATACTAGACATTGATTTCTATTTTGTATTTGGGCTGTGGAGTTTTTAATTTTTTGGCAATATCCTACAGAATCTCTCCCTCACGTGTCATATCTTTTCCTATCTGCCTGTTTTCCTCTCTCATAGTAATGTTTCCTCTTTCCCTTCCTGGAGCGGTAATGTTTCCTCTCTCTCCCTTCCTGAAGCTGTAACGTTTCCTCTTTCCCTTCCTGGAGCGGTAACGTTTCCTCTCTCTCCCTTTCTGGAGTGGTAACGTTTCCTCTCTCTCCCTTTCTGGAGTGGTAACGTTTCCTCTCTCTCCCTTCCTGGAGGGAGCAGTAATGTTTCCTCTTTCCCTTCCTGAAGTTGTAACTTTTCCTCTTTTCCTTCCTGGAGCGGTAACGTTTCCTCTCTCTCCCTTCCTGGAGCGGTAACGTTTCCTCTCTCTCCCTTCCTGGAGCGGTAACGTTTCCTCTCTCTCCCTTCCTGGAGTGGTAACGTTTCCTCTCTCTCCCTTACTAGAGGGAGTAGTAATGTTTCCTCTATCTCCCTTCCTGGAGTGGTAACGTTTCCTCTTTCCCTTCCTGGAGCGGTAACGTTTCCTCTCTTTCCCTTCCTGGAGCAGTAACGTTTCCTCTCTCTCCCTTACTGGAGGGAGCAGTAATGTTTCCTCTCTCTCCCTTACTGGAGCGGTAACGTTTCCTCTCTCTCCCTTCCTGGAGCAGTAACGTTTCCTCTCTCTCCCTTACTGGAGGGAGCAGTAATGTTTCCTCTCTCTCCCTTACTGGAGCGGTAAAGTTTCCTCTCTCTCCCTTCCTGGAGCAGTAACGTTTCCTCTCTCTCCCTTCCTGGAGCGGTAACGTTTCCTCTCTCTCCCTTCCTGGAGCTGTAACGTTTCCTCTCTCTCCCTTCCTGGAGCAGTAACGTTTCCTCTCTCTCCCTTCCTGGAGCGGTAACGTTTCCTCTCTCTGCCTTACTGGAGCGGTAACGTTTCCTCTCTCTCCCTTACTGGAGCGGTAACGTTTCCTCTCTCTCCCTTCCTGGAGCAGTAACGTTTCCTCTCTCTCCCTTACTGGAGGGAGCAGTAATGTTTCCTCTCTCTCCCTTACTGGAGCGGTAAAGTTTCCTCTCTCTCCCTTCCTGGAGCAGTAACGTTTCCTCTCTCTCCCTTCCTGGAGCGGTAACGTTTCCTCTCTCTCCCTTCCTGGAGCTGTAACGTTTCCTCTCTCTCCCTTCCTGGAGCAGTAACGTTTCCTCTCTCTCCCTTCCTGGAGCGGTAACGTTTCCTCTCTCTCCCTTACTGGAGCGGTAACGTTTCCTCTCTCTCCCTTCCTGGAGCAGTAACGTTTCCTCTCTCTCCCTTCCTGGAGCAGTAACGTTTCCTCTCTCTCCCTTCCTGGAGCAGTAACGTTTCCTCTCTCTCCCTTCCTGGAGCGGTAACATTTCCTCTCTCTCCCTTCCTGGAGCGGTAACGTTTCCTCTCTCTCCCTTACTGGAGCGGTAACGTTTCCTCTCTCTCCCTTCCTGGAGCGGTAACGTTTCCTCTCTCTCCCTTCCTGGAGCAGTAACGTTTCCTCTCTCTCCCTTCCTGGAGCAGTAATGTTTCCTCTCTCTCCCTTACTGGAGGGAGCAGTAATGTTTCCTCTCTCTCCCTTCCTGGAGCGGTAACGTTTCCTCTCTCTCCCTTCCTGGAGCAGTAACGTTTCCTCTCTCTCCCTTCCTGGAGCGGTAACGTTTCCTCTCTCTCCCTTCCTGGAGCGGTAACGTTTCCTCTCTCTCCCTTCCTGGAGCGGTAACGTTTCCTCTCTCTCCCTTACTGGAGGGAGCAGTAATGTTTCCTCTCTCTCCCTTCCTGGAGCGGTAACGTTTCCTCTCTCTCCCTTACTGGAGGGAGCAGTAATGTTTCCTCTATCTCCCTTCCTGGAGTGGTAACGTTTCCTCTCTCTCCCTTCCTGGAGCGGTAACGTTTCCTCTCTCTCCCTTCCTGGAGCGGTAACGTTTCCTCTCTCCCTTCCTGGAGTGGTAACGTTTCCTCTCTCTCCCTTCCTGGAGTGGTAACGTTTCCTCTCTCTCCCTTCCTGGAGCGGTAACGTTTCCTCTCTCTCCCTTCCTGGAGCGGTAACGTTTCCTCTCTCTCCCTTCCTGGAGTGGTAACGTTTCCTCTCTCTCCCTTCCTGGAGCGGTAACGTTTCCTCTCTCTCCCTTCCTGGAGCGGTAACGTTTCCTCTCTCTCCCTTCCTGGAGCGGTAACGTTTCCTCTCTCTCCCTTACTGGAGGGAGCAGTAATGTTTCCTCTATCTCCCTTACTGGAGCGGTAACGTTTCCTCTCTCTCCCTTCCTGGAGCGGTAACGTTTCCTCTCTCTCCCTTCCTGGAGTGGTAACGTTTCCTCTCTCTCCCTTCCTGGAGCGGTAACGTTTCCTCTCTCTCCCTTCCTGGAGCGGTAACGTTTCCTCTCTCTCCCTTCCTGGAGCGGTAACGATTCCTCTCTCTCCCTTACTGGAGGGAGCAGTAATGTTTCCTCTATCTCCCTTACTGGAGCGGTAACGTTTCCTCTCTCTCCCTTCCTGGAGCAGTAACGTTTCCTCTCTCTCCCTTACTGGAGGGAGCAGTAATGTTTCCTCTATCTCCCTTACTGGAGCGGTAACGTTTCCTCTCTCTCCCTTCCTGGAGCGGTAACGTTTCCTCTCTCTCCCTTCCTGGAGTGGTAACGTTTCCTCTCTCTCCCTTCCTGGAGCGGTAACGTTTCCTCTCTCTCCCTTCCTGGAGTGGTAACGTTTCCTCTCTCTCCCTTCCTGGAGCGGTAACGTTTCCTCTCTCTCCCTTACTGAAGGGAGCAGTAATGTTTCCTCTATCTCCCTTACTGGAGCGGTAACGTTTCCTCTCTCTCCCTTCCTGGAGCGGTAACGTTTCCTCTCTCTCCCTTACTGGAGGGAGCAGTAATGTTTCCTCTCTCTCCCTTACTGGAGCGGTAACGTTTCCTCTCTCTCCCTTCCTGGAGCGGTAACGTTTCCTCTCTCTCCCTTACTGGAGGGAGCAGTAATGTTTCCTCTCTCTCCCTTACTGGAGTGGTAACGTTTCCTCTCTCTCCCTTACTGGAGGGAGCAGTAATGTTTCCTCTCTCTCCCTTCTTGGAGTTTTAACATGTCCTAATTTCTCCCTTCCTGAAACTGTAGCGTTTCCACTCTCTCCATTCCTGTAGCTGTAACGTTTCTTCTCATTTACTATTTTAGTATTTTCTGTCTTTCTAGTTCCTGGAGCAGTATTTCCACCCTTCAGATCTCTCTGAATTCATGCACTTATTTGGGGGGAGTTTCGAGCATCGTTCAGTTGTTGATCATGTTATTGGTCAGCAAGGAGGAGGACGTGCTGGTCTGGAGGCCAGTCTAGATGTAGAGTACATTATGAGCACGGGAGCTAATATCTCCACTTCAGTATTCAGCAATCCAGGTAAATATATGGAATATCAATATTGACATAGTGGAGAATGTAAGGGGTAAATGGCTCAAGAATTGTCACAACTTGGAGTTGTTCTACTTGGAGTTGTCCTCTTACCACCACTCCAAGTTACCCTGGATGTCCACCTCTTTCTACCACTCTGTGTTAGAGTGGGTGTTCAACTCCCTCATACTGCCACCACTCTGAGATACTCTGGGTGTCCACCTCCCTTCTCCTGCTATCACCACTCTGAGTTACCCTGGGTGCCCACCTTCCTCATCCTGCTACCACCACTCTGGGTTAAGAAAAACAATAAAAAAGGCTGCGCCACAATCAGTAATAAAAAGTCCAGTTAAAAGGCAAAAGTCCAAATATATTATCCTTACAAATGGTCTTTAGTGATGAGTTCTTCTACTATTGCAGTGGATCCACTTTATATGAAAGATAAAAAGAGAGAAGGACAACCAATGGTGCAGTATGTAAAATTCAAGTATAGACGTAAAGGAGTAATAATATAAAACTCACATTTGCCAGAGCTAATAACCAGCTCTGGGGTGAAGCGCATACAGCGGTTTAATCCCCGCTTGTGGGATATAAATGGATTCCTCTCCGTCACTGTTGTCCAATTCTCGGATAAAAAGAGACAACCAATAGTGCTCACTGTATGGTAATATTGATAAAAGAATAAAAGAATGTACTTACAAGACAAGAGCAGACCAACTGCTCTGTGATGACAGCGTGGGTGGATTTATCCCCACCTAAGGATTTCTTTAGGTACAGGAAACTTCCAAAGATGTATTTCAGAGGTTTTACATAAAACCAATAAAAGGTGAATAAGATAATACTAAAAAGCCAGGGTAAAATAGATTATGTGTCTATAAAAAAGGTAATTGGCACAATAAAATGACCAAAAATACTGGCTTTTTAGTATTATCTTATTCACCTTTTATTGGTTTTATGTAAAACCTCTGAAATACATCTTTGGAAGTTTGCTGTACCTAAAGAAATCCTTAGGTGGGGATAAATCCACCCACGCTGTCATCACAGAGCAGTTGGTCTGCTCTTGTCTTGTAAGTACATTCTTTTATTCTTTTATCAATATTACCATACAGTGAGCACTATTGGTTGTCTCTTTTTATCCGAGAATTGGACAACAGTGACGGAGAGGAATCCATGTATATCCCACAAGCGGGGATTAAACCGCTGTATGCGCTTCACCCCAGAGCTGGTTATTAGCTCTGGCAAATGTGAGTTTTATATTATTACTCCTTTACGTCTATACTTGAATTTTACATACTGCACCATTGGTTGTCCTTCTCTCTTTTTATCTTTCATATAAAGTGGATCCACTGCAATAGTAGAAGACCTCATCACTAAAGACCATTTGTAAGGATAATATATTTGGACTTTTGCCTTTTAACTGGACTTTTTATTACTGATTGTGGCGCAGCCTTTTTTTATTGTTTTTCTTGTCTTATTTTAAAGGGTTTGAGGGATTCCTTTTAAGGTTGCTGCCTATAAGTTAAGTAAGCGCTGTCTCATTCTTCCATTTTTTTCACCACTCTGGGTTACCCTGAGTATCCACCACCCTTCTACTATTACCACTCTAAGTTACCCTGAATATCCTCCTCCTGCTACCACTCTGAGTTACCCTGTCCACCTCCCTCCTCCTCCTCCTACCGTCACTATGTGTTACCCTGGGTGTCCACCTCCCTCCTCCTTCCACCATTTTATGTTACCCTGGTGTCCACCTCCCTTTTCTACCACCACTCTGAGTTACCCAGGGTGTCCACCTACCTACTCCTGCTACCACCACTCTGAGTTACTTTGGGTGTCTACTTCCGTCTCCTACCACCACTCGGAGTTACCCTGGGTGTTCACTTCCCTCCTCCTATCACCAGTCCATGTTACCCTGAATATTCACCTCTCTTCTCCTATTACCACTCTGAGTGTCCTCCTCCTGCTACCACTCTGAGTTAAGTTAAAAATCAAGTGCTTTGTCGTTCGCATACCCAAACATCAGCCGAGACTTGAGGAAGGGTACAACTGGAATCCTTTATTATGGCAAGACCCAGCATGGGGTCTCCAGCAAAAGTATAGGAAAACACGCGCAGGCATTTCTGTGTCTGGGAGATAATGTCCTCTCTTTGCTTAGACTAATTATTTCCCAGGCAATAGAGGTACAAAATATAAAGCATACAATACCCCAAAACATATATAATATTACTAGGGACCCCCACAAGTCCTATGAGTGTCCACCTCCTTATTCCTACCACCACTCTGAGTTACTTTGGGTGTCTACCTCCATCTCCTTCCACCAGTCTGAGTTACTCTGGCTGTTCACCTCTGTTACGGTTGCCTCCAGGCTGGCTGGAAGTTGGACTGTAGAAAGGATGCTCCTAGCGCTCACCAAAGGACCATCAGCACCGTAGACACCATACAGCGTAGACACCAAAAGTACTGCAGACTCCACGAACCACCGCTGCTGGGCTGGTATCTCGCCGTCTGCTCTGCGCCCTGGACCTACGACCAGGCTCCAGGTTCCAGTAGGTGAACCTCTTCCTTCTGTAGAGCGAAGCAGGATCAGGAACAAGAGCTCTTACAAGAGCTCAGTAGCCAAGGGAGTATGAAGAGCATAGCAATCCCTGTAGTGATTATAGCTGTCCCCTACAAACATGAGTCGAGGCTGCAAGTTAGAGGGTCAAGTCATTCTGTTTTATGGACACCCAAAGGGCTTTCTTTTATGCAGTGTTACGATTACCTCCGGTCTAGCCAGAGGTTGGATCGCTTAGATGTCCTGGGTTTCCGAAATTAGAGAGTCGAACAATATTCCATTCGGTAGAGAGCCTGTAAATGTAGAATATCCCAATAGCTATAGTGAAGCTAATATTCCCGGATCCCTACAACACGAGTCGAGGCTGCGAGTTGAGGGTAACACGAACTGGGGCCACCCAGCGTTCGGCAATTTACCTACAGCAGACTCCCAGCCTGGGAGGTAAATTGCCTGCACACTTCCACTTCTGGGTGGTCCGCCTGTGTGGTACTTGGTTCAGTAAGCCCCATTTACTGAACCAAGTGGGAGAAAGGCAGGAACAAGTTATTTTACAGGTCTGGGGACATAGTCTTAAAGGGGTATTGTTCACCAAAGTCACAATATGTCCCCAGACGGTTCTTAAAGGGCCATACACACCCAGTAAAAGTCTATACGTTTTCAGGAGCACAATCTTCCAGGGGCCATAGTCATGAAGAAGGCTGGCAAATAGGCTTCTCCACAACCCAGGGAAGCAGGGAAATTTGTCATTTAAAGGGCCAGTTACAAATGGTAGTTTGTAACATGCAGGTTTCCCTTACATAGGACCACCCACAGGGTTTTACAGAACAACCAATAACACACGTACATTACAAAAAACACTCCCAGCAATTACACACAAAATCATCCCCCTCTGCCTGTGATATAATTATGGTACACAATGGTTAAGATAATTATCACAGGCAGGAAAAATATTGTTTTTATACATACACTGTAACTTTAAAAATATACGACCAATCTTAAAAATCATAATAATTACATATTCAGAATCAGCATACTTTAAATATAAACATAACCAAAAATCACACAAATCCCTCCAGTGGATAAAAAGTTAGACGGAAGTCCTTTATGACCGACCGCAAGCACATTTTCCTGCCCAAACAGTTCCATAGATTTGGGCTGTGCGGCCGGTCAATTTCACACAGAAAAATGACAATTCTCCCAGGGGCCATAGTCATGAGGAAGGAGGCTGGCAAATAGGCTTCTCCACAACCCAGGGAAGCAGGGCAATTTGTAATTTAACCCCTTAAGGACACATGGCATGTGTGAAATGATTCCCTTTTATTCCAGAAGTATGTTCCTTAAGGGGTTAAAGGGCCAGTTACAAATGGCAAAAACCAAAGAAAAGAAAATGTTACTTGCGCTTTCTCCTTAATCCCTATGTATATTTAGACAAATGGAGGTCATTTAGTTGCTCCAATGGCCATTGGAGGGAATGCCCGCCTGCCAACGTCAAGGCAGACCCCCCTAAGCGGGTCCTAACACTGACCCTTCAGCCTGCTTCCTTGAGCTTCTGGCAAAGATATCTCTAATGAGAAAGGGGTATTTTTTATATACACCCCTATATACTTATTAACCCTTAATAGGGAACACATGGGATGGGCAGCAGCATTGTAACAAATGGCAGCTTGTAACAAACTCCCTCCTGCTACCATCACTCTAAGTTGCCCTAGTTGTCCACCTCCCTTTTCTTAGCACTACTGTAAGTAACCCTGGGTTTCCACCTCCCTTTTCTTGCTACCACTCCGAGTTACCCTGGGTGTCCACCTTCCTCCTCCTTCAAAAATTCTGACTTACGCTGGGTGTCCACCTCCCTCCTTCTACCACCACTCTGAGTTACCCTGGGTGTCCACCTCCTTCCTCCTCTGGTGGGGGCTTGTCTTCCTTTGTTACAGGAATATGGGAACAGAATGACATTGAGCGATTCAGCAGAGCCCTGAAAACCCCCTGTGTTAGCTGAGTTGTTATTGTGTAATGAAATTTGCCTGTGTCTACTGAATACTAGGAAAGACAGCTGATTTCCAGTTAAATTGCAACTCTATATCTTTAATCATTGTCCTTTCAGGCCGCCATGAGTCCCAGGAGCCATTTTTAGACTGGATGTTGCTGCTCAGTAACACTTCCAAGATCCCATGGGTCCACACCATCAGTTATGGAGACGACGAGGACAGTCTGTCCACAGCCTACATGCAGAGGATCAATGTGGAATTCATGAAAGCTGCAAGTCGAGGCCTCACAATTCTCTTTGCTTCAGGTACTGCAGGAGGTTGTAGGAAATAGCAATAGAAAATAGAGGGAAAAACCAGGGATTAATCATCAGACCATGAGGTGTGAATTAGACTTTGGGCTAGTCTGGTAACTATCAGGGTCAACACACCCTTAAGAAGCCCAAGAGCTTGCGATCTAAGGTGTGGTTTTTAGATGCGAGTTAATGGATAACTTTTGTTTTTTTGCAGGTGATGATGGTGCTGGTTGCAGAGAAATCGCAAAAGACAAAGATACATTTCGTCCAAGCTTTCCAGCCTCCAGGTGAGACAAAGTATTTGTTTGAAAATATTCGTTAAGATGCAGCAATGTTATGAAAACAGAAAAGTGAAGGAGGCAGCCGTGCTCAATCAGCTTACAGCAACTGATCTATTAAGTGTCACGTCATGGAGAAGTGGTCAGGCCTGCCGTAAATTAGTAAAAAGGGGGAAAGACAGGTGTAACGGACCGTTTCAGCAGACAAGGGGTTAAAATCGTTTAGGCGATAATCCCCTTTTCAAAGACAGGCACAGCTACTGTAAAATCACCAAAACTCACGAATTGGATATAAGTGAATGCAGCAAACTCCCGAACTGCATACAAGGGAATAAGGTAGCACTCCAAACTCCCGAACTGGAACCTCACGAATAGCTGCTAGCAGACGAACAGGAAAAGCTCCCAAGTGGCTTACACTCCTGGCAATCAGTCTCTATCAGCATACAATCCTTCCCTCCCAAGAACTAGACGAAACATAGGCTGGGAGTCAACTGAGTTCTTTATTCACAGGTCACAGTATTTATGGGATTCCCCATGCAAGGGGTTTCCCTACAGACATTCCAGGGGTTGTACAGTAGGGGACTACATGGGGGACTGAATAACCTGGGCATTTCTCCCATCAGGCACCGCTGCACGAGAGGGATACTCCCACTAGAATATACAGTTAAGTGGATTATCTCCTCGTGCAGCAGAACCAATATTCTACATAAAAATACATGTCTTTTAAAATATTAGGTTGATTGAAACGTATAGACGTTCGGTAGATAGCTGGGATCTGAGCGCACATTTCGTGAAAGTACCACTCTGATCCCAGTTAAAATAACCAAACGCCTCACGAAACACACATTATTTCTAAGTTACATTTAAACTACCGACTGACCTTAGAGAAACACATTACCGAAGGACGGGGGCTCCCGAACGGCTTGGAAGTCCAGCGGTATTCGTGCCGCCAAGTAGCCGATTTTAGTTCCAGGCGCTCGACGACCAAATATCGTTGGGCTAACAAAGGATCCAAGATGGCCGACTGCCGCGTGGTCGGTAGTCGAACGACGGCCACCCTGAATCCTCTTAATTACCGATTGCAACAATGTTGCAATCCTTAATGGGAGCCACACTACCTCCTGTGTGTGGTCTCCATTCGGTAGTTTGTTCGTTTCACGAACAGTGTTGAAATTCACTGTTCGTGAAACAATTGCATGAATGCTGGCGGTTTTCATGCCGTCAGCATACGAACGCTATAGATCACCAGAACCATGTTATACATAACACACATACGCTTGGTTCTTTAAAGTGGTATACACATATGCAATAACATGATACATACAGGAATAACAATATACAGTGGCTGTGTTTGCCACAACAGGGGATTTGGTTGGAGTACTCGAGCTTGGGGTGGAGGTGAAAATAATCATTTGACACAGCTGGTAAAAAGGATAAAGATACAGAGGCGCAGAGTCTGACAAAGCATATACAATGGGGCTCTATCATTTCCCCATGCTTGCAGGGTTGTATTTGTGTGTAGTGTTGTTTTTTGAATGTAGGGATATGCTTATATATTATTGGTATTTAACACCAAAATGTTTTTGTATGTAGTGTTAAGGTTTCAGTGCAGGAGTGTGTTTGTATGTAGTGTTGGTGTATCAATGCTGAGATATATGTACATACTCTGCACACACACACTGTGATACACACAGATACACACTGACACACTGAAACAAATGCAGATACACTGCTATACACAACCTGACACACATGCAGATGCTCAAACACATAGGTGTACACACTGACTACATACAGATACTACAGATACACACAGTGATAACATACAGATACACACATAAAGATGCACACACACATACAGATACATATACTGTCAGACATATGAACACAGACACATACACTGAGAGACATACTGATACATACACTGACAGACATACTGACACATACACATACACAGACATACTGGCAAACACACATACACTGACAGACATACAGTCTGTCAGTGTATGTGTATCTGACACATGCAGATACACATACTCACACTGACTACATACAGATACATACACTGACAACACACAGATACACTGACACATATACTGTCAGACAGACACATGCACCGGCAAGCATACTGACACACACAAATACATATACTGGCAGACATACTGACACACACAAATACATACACCGACAGACATACTGACACACAAGGATACATACGCTGACAGACATACTGACACACAAAGATACATACACTGACTGACATACTGATACACAGCCACCTACACTGATAGACATACTGACCCTCACACACATTCACATATACTGACATAAATACTAATACACACAGACATACTGACACACACAGACAGACAGGTTTAAACCCACCCTCCTCACTGCCTCTTCCTCTTCCCTCCTGCACAGCTCCTTCTGCCCTTCTCTCCCCCCCCCTCCCCCACGACTTCTCTCTTTATGAAAGGAAGTGACTAGCAGCTGTCACTTTCTCCCAGACGGCTGCCGAAAAGCAAGGGGCCAGTTGCGCTGTTTTTAGCGCGTGACAGGGCCCCTGCTAAAAACAAGTGTGTGGCCTTGCAGCAATGGGTGGGGGGGGGAGGGTATTCTTGAGGGCAGCGGGGCCCATAGGGCATCAGCTTTGAGCCCCCTGAAGTCACTGGGCCCTGGGCAGCTGCCCCGTTTGTCCCGTGCTTAAGACGGCCCTGCCTGCACGATACAGACACTAAGCACAAATACAACTCTGCACCTGTACTCCATTATGCACGAATAGAATGCTGCGCACACACTGACACTCTTCACAAATACAACCCCACTGGCAGATCCGGGGGGGGGAGGTGCAACGGGGCAATTGCCTCCCCTGAGCGTCTCCCCGGCCGGCTAATGTGCCTTCACAGACCGGAGGAGAGATCAGAGATCTCATTCCCCAGTCCGCAGGCACATTGCTGGCAGTTTGCAGGGGAGGGAGGGAGAGAGGACCCGGGAGCTCAGCCTGCAGCTCCTCCTTCTCTCGCGAGCACGGAACGTTGCCGCGATTACCATGGCAACGCTCCAAATCTTGCGAGAGTGAACTCTAGCCCTGGAGCTGCAGGCTACTCTGACCACTGGGACCACCAGAGATTGAGAAATGCCCCCCCTCCTCCATCATTAAAGGTAAGAAGGTAATAATGTTATTAAATACATTTAAGCCCCACTACCCCCACCACACATTCACACACTGCACTACACACACACTGCCCACACACACACACACACTGCCCCCACATACACTGCCCCCCATAAACACACTGCCCCACACACACACATACACTGCCCCATATACACTCACTGCCCCCACACACACACACTGCCCCCTCATACACTCACTGCCCCCACACACACATACACTGCCCCCCATAAACACACTGCCCCTCATACACTCACTGCCCCCACACACATATACACTGCCACACACACACATACACTGCCCCCACACCCACTGCCCCACACACACATACACTACCCCCCCACACACATTGCCCCCCAAATACACTACCCCCCCACACACATTGCCCTCACATACACTGCCCCCCACACACACACATTGCCCCCATTTACTCACTGCCCCCAAACACACATACACTGCCCCACACACTGCCCCCCCATATACACCACACTGCCCCCACACACACATACACTGCCCTCACATACACTGCCCCCCCACACATACACACTGCCCCCCATACATACCACACTGCCCCACACACACATACACTGCCCACCCATACACATACTGCCCCACAGACACACACACATTGCCCCACATACACAGCCCCCACACACACATTGCCCCACACACCCTACACATTCACACACTAACCCCCCCCCACACACACACACACACTGCACCACTCACACACACCACTGCTCCTATACCCTACTACAGCCCCATATCCCAGCAGACCCCAGGTAAGTTGTCAAACTGTTCTTAAACGGTTTGACTACTCTTGGAGGGGGTCCCGGCACTCCTGGCACCATAAACCATTACACAGAGCTGTAGTGGTTATTGTGCATGGATTATTTCTTTAAATAATTGTCAGGGTACCTGTGGTCTCTACCTCCGAAAGAGGTAGAGACTTAGCTGTTCCTCCATCCAGACGGTCTGATGGCTCCCTTCCCCGCGGTCTATCCGGTCATGCTAGGCCGGCCGCGAGGGAGTGACTGCCTTTTACAGCATCTAGGCAGGAAGTAGTCATCAGGACACTCCCCCGGAACAACCTGTCAGTCAATGGCTGCAGGACCAATCAGGACGTCTTGGGGGCGTGGTTACTGCTCTGAACAGGGTATTTAACAGAGCTTCTTTCATTAGCTCATTGCCCTGTCGTGGTTCTAGCTTGTTCTAGTCACTCAGTGCTTGTGTATTCTATTATCCCTTTTGGTTTTGACCCGGCTTGTTTACCTTACTCTGCTTATCTCTGTTACCCTTGATTCGGCTTGTCTCTCGCTTACCTGTCTTCTGTTACCCTCGACCTCGGCTTGTCTTTGACCATTCTATACTGTACTACTTACGTTAGTCCGGCCATTCTAAGGTCCGGTATACGTATCTGGCTACTGTTTGTACTCTGCGTGTTGGATCCCTGTCCCGATCCTGACATTACGACAGGGCCAATGGATCCTGCAAGTACAAACAGTCAGCTGGCTGCTCCTGATCCTAGGTTTGAGGCCATGGATCACAGAATGGATCAGATGGCGCTTGCGCTACAGGCTCTATTAGCTTGTGCCAATAAACCACCAGAGGAGATACGTAATACCCCTGTTTCTCCTGTCGGTTCAGGTCTAGAGGTAGCCACAGTGGGTGCTTCTTCTCACATTACCCCCCCAGTACGCTATGGTGGGGCTCCTGAGAAGTGTCGTGGTTTTTTAAACCAAATTAGTATCCACTTTGAATTGCAACCTCGCTCTTATCCTACAGATAGGGCAAAAGTAGGATTTATTATCACCCTACTCATTGAGAAAGCTCTGAGATGGGCCAACCCACTATGGGAGAACGATAATCCATTAGTTTATAACTATAACGCATTTGTAGCTGCTTTTAGAAGAACATTTGACCCTCCAGGTAGAAAGGTTAATGCAGCCAGATTACTGTTGCGCCTGAGACAGGAGAACCGAACACTGGTGGATTATGCACTAGAGTTCAGGTCTCTGGCGGCAGAAATCAAGTGGAATGAGCAGGCGTATATGGATGTATTTTTGAATGGCCTATCTGATGTAATCCTTGATGAGGTTGCTACCAGAGAACTCCCTGAGAATTTAGAGGATTTAATTTCGTTCATCTCTCGTATAGATGAACGTCTAAGAGAGAGACAGAACACTCGAGAGGGGAACCAGAGACCTTCTTTTAGGTTAGCTCCCGCTGTTCCAAGTCCTGACTCCACGATATCTTTGCTTACTGAACCTATGCAGATAGGGTATACCCGCCTCTCTGAGGAGGAAAGACAGCACAGGAGAAGAGAGGGTTTGTGTATGTATTGTGGAGCCAAGGGTCATTTACTCTCGAACTGTTCTAACCGCCCGGGAAACGCTCGCACCTAAGTCTCTCTAGAGGACAGGCCTTGGGTGTTTCTATTTTGTCCTCTACTCCTGATTATAAAGATCACAGGCTTCTGCTACCAGTTTCCTTAACTTGGGGGAAGGAAGTAGTAAGGGCTATGGCATTGATAGATTCCGGTGCTGCTGAGAATTTTATCGACCAAGCCTTTGCTAGTAAGAACAATTTCCCATCCCAGCAAAGGGAGACACCTTTGGCCGTTGAGGCCATAGATGGTAGACCACTACTAGACCCTGTTATCTTTCGTGAGACCATACCCATTAATTTAAATGTTGGTATCCTGCACGTGGAGAATTTATCTCTTCTGCTCATTTCGTCTCCTTCCGTTCCCATAGTTCTGGGGTACCCATGGTTGAAAAAACATAACCCTATTATCGATTGGGAGTTAGGAGACATACTCTCGTGGGGCCAGGGCTGCCAGGATCGGTGTTTGTGCAAGGTTTCTCCATTAGCTAATATTAACATACCGGAGAATCCTACTCAGTCCACAGAAAGACAAATACCAGACCTTTACCTAGACTTAAGGGCAGTGTTTGACAAGAAGAATGCCGATTCTTTGCCTCCACACAGGTCATTTGACTGTAAGATTAAGCTTCTACCCGGCACTATGCCTCCGAGGGGCCATGTATATCCTTTGTCTGTTCAGGAAAACTCGGTTCTAGAGGAGTATATTCGGGAGAATTTAGAAAAGGGATTCATCAGGAGGTCTTCTTCTCCGGCCGGGGCTGGGTTCTTTTTCATTAAGAAGAAGGATGGCACGCTGAGACCTTGTATCGATTACCGAGGCTTGAATAAAATAACTGTCAGAAATGCCTATCCTATCCCACTGATTACCGAGTTATTTGATCGTCTTAAGGGCTCCAAAATCTTCACCAAGTTAGATCTCAGAGGGGCTTACAATTTGGTGAGAATCCAGCAAGGTCACGAGTGGATGACGGCATTCAATACCCGGTATGGCCATTACGAATACACTGTTATGCCATTTGGACTATGCAATGCTCCTGCAGTATTTCAAGATTTGATTAATGAGGTACTTAGGGAGTTTCAGCATGATTGTGTTATTGTTTACCTGGACGACATACTAATACACTCTAAGGAGATTGAGACTCACCATAGACAGGTCAGAAAGGTATTACACAAGCTGCTGCAACATGGTCTATATTGCAAATTGGAGAAGTGCAGTTTTGATCAGTCTCAGGTAGACTTTCTTGGATACGTGATTTCTGGGGAGGGTTTTAAAATGGATCCTGTAAAACTTCAATCTATTTTAGACTGGCCCTTGCCCAAAGGACTCAAGGCTATCCAAAGGTTTATTGGTTTTTCCAACTACTATAGGCGCTTCATTAAAGGATACTCCTCTATCATTGCGCCTATTACCAATATGACCAAACAAGGGGCTGATACTAAGTTCTGGTCTAAGGAAGCTCTGGGTGCTTTCAAGACTCTCAAGGAACTTTTTGCCTCGGCTCCCATTCTAGTCCATCCTGATACGACTCTGCCTTTCTTGCTCGAGGTCGATGCCTCTGAGACAGCAGTTGGGGCTGTTCTGTCTCAAAGGTTAGGGGTGGATAAACCGTTACACCCTTGTGGTTTCTTCTCTAAGAAATTTTCTGGGCCTGAGAGCAGATATGACATCGGAGAAAGGGAACTGTTAGCAGTCATTAAAGCCTTAAAGGAGTGGAGACATTTGTTGGAGGGGACCCTACACCCGATTACGATTTTGACGGACCACAAAAACTTGTCCTATATTGGGGAGGCTAAGCGCTTATCCTCTAGACAAGCTCGTTGGTCCTTATTCCTGACTCACTTCAATTATGTACTGACTTACAGACCTGGTTCTAAAAACTCTAAAGCCGATGCATTATCTCGCCAATATGAACCTTCTACTGTACCTGAACCAGTTCTTTCTTCTATAGTTCCGAAATGCAATATCATTGCTAATACGAATCTCAGGATTCATTCTCCATTACTGGCCGAGATCATTAAGTTGCAACATCTAGCACCTAAACAGACTCCTGCGGGCCGTCATTTCGTTCCTCCTGCTCTTCAACTGGAACTTTTACAGTGTTTACATAATAGCAAGATGGCGGGACATCCTGGTATCCGCAAAACTTACGCGTTGATCTCTAAGGACTTCTGGTGGCCTGCTTTACGGAGGGACATTGAGGAGTTCATCGCTGCATGTGAAGTTTGTACTAAAACCAAACAACCCCATACGCTTCCATGTGGATTCCTGCAACCCTTGGAGGTTCCAGAAAAACCATGGTCCTGTTTGGCCATGGACTTTATTGTCGATCTACCTATCTCTAAAAGACAGACTGTTATCCTCACCGTGGTTGACAGGTTTACTAAGATGGCACACTTCATTCCCCTGCCTAAACTCCCGTCTTCTCCCGAATTGGCAGAGATATTCGCTAAGGAGATTTTTCGCCTACATGGGATACCCTCTCAAATTGTATCGGACAGAGGCTCCCAATTTGTTTCCCGCTTTTGGAGGTCCTTCTGCTCTCAACTTGGTATTAAATTAAACTTTTCTTCTGCCTATCATCCTCAGTCTAACGGAGCTGCTGAACGTACCAACCAGAAAATTGAACAATATTTACGATGCTTTGTTTCTGAACACCAGGATGATTGGGTCGGTTTGATTCCTTGGGCGGAGTTTGCACACAACAATCTCGTTTGCGATTCTACTCATTCAAGCCCCTTCTTCATGAATTATGGTTTTCATCCGTCTATTCTTCCTTCGGATTCCCCTTCCCAGGGGGTGCCGTCGGTTGATGTTCATGTTGCCAATTTGAGGAAGTTGTGGGATCAAACTCGACAAATCCTTGTGCACAACTCTATGTTGGTCAAGAAACACGCTGATAAACGTAGAAGGGCGGCTCCGGTCTTTGTTCCAGGTGATAGGGTATGGCTGAGCACGAGGAACATCCGTTTAAAAGTGCCCTCCATGAAGTTCGCTCCTCGTTATATTGGACCCTACAGGGTGCTGACCCGTATCAATCCAGTTGCGTATCGTTTAGCTCTTCCTAATACCTTACGCATCCCGAACTCGTTTCACGTTTCATTGCTGAAACCACTCATATGTAACAGATTTTCCTCCACAATAGCCCCTCCTCGCCCCGTTCAGGTGGAGGGTCAGGAGGAGTATGAGGTTAACTCTATTATTGATTCTCGAATCTCCCGGGGGAGAGTACAATATCTGGTTGATTGGAAGGGATATGGTCCTGAGGAGAGGAGTTGGGTACCTCAGGAGGATGTTCATGCTCCCCGTCTCCGCAGGGCATATCACTCTCGCTTCCCATCTCGTCCCGGTTCATTCCGCCCGGTGGGCGTATCTGAGAGGGGGGGTACTGTCAGGGTACCTGTGGTCTCTACCTCCGAAAGAGGTAGAGACTTAGCTGTTCCTCCATCCAGACGGTCTGATGGCTCCCTTCCCCGCGGTCTATCCGGTCATGCTAGGCCGGCCGCGAGGGAGTGACTGCCTTTTACAGCATCTAGGCAGGAAGTAGTCATCAGGACACTCCCCCGGAACAACCTGTCAGTCAATGGCTGCAGGACCAATCAGGACGTCTTGGGGGCGTGGTTACTGCTCTGAACAGGGTATTTAACAGAGCTTCTTTCATTAGCTCATTGCCCTGTCGTGGTTCTAGCTTGTTCTAGTCACTCAGTGCTTGTGTATTCTATTATCCCTTTTGGTTTTGACCCGGCTTGTTTACCTTACTCTGCTTATCTCTGTTACCCTTGATTCGGCTTGTCTCTCGCTTACCTGTCTTCTGTTACCCTCGACCTCGGCTTGTCTTTGACCATTCTATACTGTACTACTTACGTTAGTCCGGCCATTCTAAGGTCCGGTATACGTATCTGGCTACTGTTTGTACTCTGCGTGTTGGATCCCTGTCCCGATCCTGACAATAATCTACAAGTGCCCCTTCCGAGATCAGGTTTTGGATCCGCCACTGTACAACCCTCCACCATATTGAAATTACACATGTGTATGACGCTGCACACAAATAAAACCCCATTAACATTACGCTGACAATATGTACTGACAATATGTACAAATACAACCCTGCACACACACTAACAATATGTACAAATACAACCCTGCACAATATTAATCCTATAGAACATGGACACTACACACAAACCTGCATTCACACACTCGGACCTACCACTCACATACTCCCCTGCAAGTGGGCTTTGTGGACCCTTCTACAGCCTGCTAACCAATCTCTGTCTTTAAGGGTTCCATATGTGAAGAAAAATAAGTAATATAGGCAGAGAGTGGCCCCTTCTGTTGTAAAGGCATTGCAGAGATAGTACAAACAAGCTGTGATTCATTAGCTTTGATGTGCTTCATGGTCACATGTCCAGCCGTGTTATTGGACAGGGACAGGAAGCTGTGAGATCAGGTACTCAGGTAGGGAAACCAGAAGGAAGGATGTTATCATGGAGCAGATGAGGCGGAGTTAAAGAGGAGGATATGGCAAAAAATGTACTTATTGATTTTTGCAAAAACTATTGAAATAAACTATTTATTCAAATATACAGCAAGACCAAAGGCTATAAAATGTATAAAAGTTGTGTATGTGCCCGGAGTTGGCTATTAGTGCTTACAAACTGTCCCGGATAATGTTCCTTTTTCCGTGTTATCTATCCAGTCCATATGTAACAACAGTAGGCGGAACATCTTTCAAGAACCCATTCCAGGTTACCTACGAAGTGACGGACTACATCAGTGGCGGGGGATTTAGCAACTCATTCGCTATGCCACAGTATCAGGTAGGAAGACCCCGCTCCCCGTGTGTCATACAGTGACCTGGCCCTCTGGTCTTTGAAGCTAGTTTAGACTCCCATCTTCATCGTTTGCCTCTCATTCTTGGTTAGTTTATGTCCAGTAGAAAAACTCATTCCTCGCCAGCTCCTTATAGCAATGCGATCTGTTCCTCAGCCACTGAAATCACCTGGTGTTTCCCATGTATTTAGGGATCAGCTTGGGGATCTGGGCTAAAAAAAGAGTGTACCTCAAAGTTGAAACTCCTCAAAGCTGAACATCATGGTCCAAATGGAAATGAATTCCTTCAATTACAATCCGATTTCTCCTTTGGATCATTTATCTGTTACCAAATATATTCACTTTTATATGAAGTCTTTAAAAGTACAACCTCGTTAGGCAGAAATGTCCATATCTTCATTACTGTAAAGAACCCTTTCCATTGCTGTAGGCAAAATCTCTTTATTATTGTTTTATCTCAATGTTTTTCTATATAATATTGTGTATACAAAAATCTGCATAAGATTAGCTAGTATTTCCTATTTGGTGCAGTCTGTTTTTTTCTGGCTCTCTTGTCTTTTGTACAGTCCTAATAATGAACCAGTTATCAGATTATTTGTATATCATTTCTCTTGACAAATGTTGTTTTACTAGCGTTTCTTCATTAATGAAGTCTTCCATCCCCCTTATGAATTTTGTAGCCTGCCTCTGCATATCTTCTAATTTCTGTGAAATTGTTTACTGTCTTAATGCTAAACGAGAGTGCTTTAACACTGGTTTAACACTGAATGCTCTGGAATGGTTTAACACTGAATGCTCTGTGCTGCCTCTGCTAATGAGGAAGTATTAGCCTGAGCAGCAATGGGCAGCTGTGGTTGGCCGAGAGTGTCAGCTGACTGCATTCAACCTACCACAGCGCCCATTGCTGGTATGATCCGTGTCACTTGAATTAATGCATAATCTCTGCCTTGGCCACACCTCCAGTGGGGCTGGGGCTGTGTAAATCAGGGATGTTAATTCAGTGTTAAACTGCTCATAAATAGCTGAACACTGAATGGAGGGACAGCGCCAGGGGACTCCAGGCACTATAACCACTTCAATGAGATGGAATGGTTTAACACTGAATCGAGGAACAGCCCCAGGGGACTCCAGGCACTATAACCACTTCAATGAGATGGAATGGTTTAACACTGAATGGAGGGACAGCGCCAGGGGACTCCAGGCACTATAACCACTTCAATGAGATGGAATGGTTTAACACTGAATGGAGGGACAGCGCCAGGGGACTCCAGGCACTATAACCACTTCAATGAGATGGAATGGTTTAACACTGAATGGAGGGACAGCGCCAGGGGACTCCAGGCACTATAACCACTTCAATGAGATGGAATGGTTTAACACTGAATCGAGGAACAGCCCCAGGGGACTCCAGGCACTATAACCACTTCAATGAGATGGAATGGTTTAACACTGAATGGAGGGACAGCGCCAGGGGACTCCAGGCACTATAACCACTTTAATGAGATGGAATGGTTTAACACTGAATGGAGGGACAGCCCCAGGGGACTCCAGGCACTATAACCACTTCAATGAGATGGAATGGTTTAACACTGAATGGAGGGACAGCGTCAGGGGACTCCAGGCACTATAACCACTTTAATGAGATGGAATGGTTTAACACTGAATGGAGGGACAGCCCCAGGGGACTCCAGGCACTATAACCACTTCAATGAGATGGAATGGTTTAACACTGAATGGAGGGACAGCGTCAGGGGACTCCAGGCACTATAACCACTTTAATGAGATGGAATGGTTTAACACTGAATGGAGGGACAGCGCCAGGGGACTCCAGGCACTATAACCACTTCAATGAGATGGAATGGTTTAACACTGAATGGAGGGACAGCGCCAGGGGACTCTAGGCACTATAACCACTTCAATGAGATGGAATGGTTTAACACTGAATGGAGAGATAGCGCCAGGGGACTCCAGGCACTATAACCACTTCAATGAGATGGAATGGTTTAACACTGAATGGAGGGACAGCGCCAGGGGACTCCAGGCACTATAACCACTTCAATGAGATGGAATAGTTTAACACTGAATGGAGGGACAGCGCCAGGGGACTCCAGGCACTATAACCACTTCAATGAGATGGAATGGTTTAACACTGAATGGAGGGACAGCGCCAGGGGACTCCAGGCACTATAACCACTTCAATGAGATGGAATGGTTTAACACTGAATGGAGGGACAGCGCCAGGGGACTCCAGGCACTATAACCACTTCAACGAGAAGGAATAGTTTAAAACTGAATCGAGGAACAGTTTCAGGGCACTCCAGGCACTATAACCACTTCAATGAGATGGAATGGTTTAACATTGAATGGAGGGACAGCGCCAGGGGACACCATGCACTATAACCACTTCAATGAGATGGAATGGTTTAACACTGAATGGATGAACAGGTTCAGGGGACTCCAGGCACTATAACCACTTCAATGAGATGGAATGGTTTAACACTGAATGGAGGGACAGCGCCAGGGGACTCCAGGCACTATAACCACTTCAACGAGAAGGAATAGTTTAACACTGAATCGAGGAACAGTTTCAGGGCACTCCAGGCACTATAACCACTTCAATGAGATGGAATGGTTTAACACTGAATGGAGGGACAGCGTCAGGGGACTCCAGACACTATAACCACTTCAATGAGATGGAATGGTTTAACACTGAATGGAGGGACAGCGTCAGGGGACTCCAGACACTATAACCACTTCAATGAGATGGAATGGTTTAACACTGAATGGAGGGACAGCGCCAGGGGACTCCAGACACTATAACCACTTCAATCAGATGGAATGGTTTAACACTGAATGGAGGGACAGCGCCAAGGGACTCCAGGCACTATAACCACTTCAGTGAGAGGGAATGGTTTAACACTGAATGGAGGGATAGCGTCAGGGGACTCCAGGCACTATAACCACTTCAATGAGATGGAATGGTTTAACACTGAATGGAGGGACAGCGCCAAGGGACTCCAGGCACTATAACCACTTCAATGAGATGGAATGGTTTAACACTGAATGGAGGGACAGCGCCAGGGGACTCCAGGCACTATAACCACTTCAATGAGATGGAATGGTTTAACACTGAAAGGAGGGACAGCCACAGGGAACTCCAGGCACTATAACCACTTCAATCAGATGGAATGGTTTAACACTGAATGGAGAGACAGCGCCAGGGGACTCCAAGCACTATAACCACTTCAATCAGATGGAATGGTTTAACACTGAATGGAGGGACAGTGCCAGGGGACTCCAGGCACTATAACCACTTCAATGAGATGGAATGGTTTAAAACTGAATGGAGGGACAGCGCCAGGGGACTCCAGACACTATAACCACTTCAATCAGATGGAATGGTTTAACACTGAATGGAGGGACAGCGCCAGGGGACTCCAGGCACTATAACCACTTCAATGAGATGGAATGGTTTAACACTGAATGGAGGGACAGCGCCAGGGGACTCCAGGCACTATAACCACTTCAATGAGATGGAATGGTTTAACACTGAAAGGAGGGACAGCGCCAGGGGACTCCAGACACTATAACCACTTCAATCAGATGGAATGGTTTAACACTGAATGGAGGGACAGCGCCAGGGGACTCCAGGCACTATAACCACTTCAATGAGATGGAATGGTTTAACACTGAATGGAGGGACAGCGCCAGGGGACTCCAGGCACTATAACCACTTCAATCAGATGGAATGGTTTAACACTGAATGGAGGGACAGTGCCAGGGGACTCCAGGCACTATAACCACTTCAATGAGATGGAATGGTTTAAAACTGAATGGAGGGACAGCGCCAGGGGACTCCAGACACTATAACCACTTCAATCAGATGGAATGGTTTAACACTGAATGGAGGGACAGCGCCAGGGGACTCCAGGCACTATAACCACTTCAATGAGATGGAATGGTTTAACACTGAATGGAGGGACAGCGCCAGGGGACTCCAGGCACTATAACCACTTCAATGAGATGGAATGGTTTAACACTGAAAGGAGGGACAGCCACAGGGAACTCCAGGCACTATAACCACTTCAATCAGATGGAATGGTTTAACACTGAATGGAGAGACAGCGCCAGGGGACTCCAGGCACTATAACCACTTCAATCAGATGGAATGGTTTAACACTGAATGGAGGGACAGTGCCAGGGGACTCCAGGCACTATAACCACTTCAATGAGATGGAATGGTTTAACACTGAATGGAGGGACAGCGTCAGGGGACTCCAGGCACTATAACCACTTCAATGAGATGGAATGGTTTAACACTGAATGGAGGGACAGCGCCAGGGGACTCCAGGCACTATAACCACTTCAATGAGATGGAATGGTTTAACACTGAATGGAGGGACAGCGCCAGGGGACTCCAGACACTATAACCACTTCAATCAGATGGAATGGTTTAACACTGAATGGAGGGACAGCGCCAGGGGACTCCAGGCACTATAACCACTTCAATGAGATGGAATGGTTTAACACTGAATGGAGGGACAGCGCCAGGGGACTCCAGGCACTATAACCACTTCAATGAGATGGAATGGTTTAACACTGAATGGAGGGACAGCGCCAGGGGACTCCGGGAACTATAACCACTTCAATGAGAAGGAATGGTTTAACACTGAATGGAGGGACAGCGCCAGGGGACACCATGCACTATAACCACTTCAATGAGATGGAATGGTTTAACACTGAATGGATGAACAGGTTCAGGGGACTCCAGGCACTATAACCACTTCAATGAGATGGAATGGTTTAACACTGAATGGAGGGACAGCGCCAGGGGACACCATGCACTATAACCACTTCAATGAGATGGAATGGTTTAACACTGAATGGATGAACAGGTTCAGGGCACTCCAGGCACTATAACCACTTCAATGAGATGGAATGGTTTAACACTGAATGGAGGGACAGCGTCAGGGGACTCCAGACACTATAACCACTTCAATGAGATGGAATGGTTTAACACTGAATGGAGGGACAGCGCCAGGGGACTCCAGGCACTATAACAACTTCAATGAGATGGTATGGTTTAACACTGAATGGAGGGACAGCGCCAGGGGACTCCAGACACTATAACCACTTCAATCAGATGGAATGGTTTAACACTGAATGGAGGGACAGCGCCAAGGGACTCCAGGCACTATAACCACTTCAATGAGATGGAATGGTTTAACACTGAATGGAGGGACAGCGCCAGGGGACTCCAGGCACTATAACCACTTCAATGAGATGGAATGGTTTAACACTGAAAGGAGGGACAGCCACAGGGAACTCCAGGCACTATAACCACTTCAATCAGATGGAATGGTTTAACACTGAATGGAGAGACAGCGCCAGGGGACTCCAGGCACTATAACCACTTCAATCAGATGGAATGGTTTAACACTGAATGGAGGGACAGTGCCAGGGGACTCCAGGCACTATAACCACTTCAATGAGATGGAATGGTTTAAAACTGAATGGAGGGACAGCGCCAGGGGACTCCAGACACTATAACCACTTCAATCAGATGGAATGGTTTAACACTGAATGGAGGGACAGCGCCAGGGGACTCCAGGCACTATAACCACTTCAATGAGATGGAATGGTTTAACACTGAATGGAGGGACAGCGCCAGGGGACTCCAGGCACTATAACCACTTCAATGAGATGGAATGGTTTAACACTGAAAGGAGGGACAGCCACAGGGAACTCCAGGCACTATAACCACTTCAATCAGATGGAATGGTTTAACACTGAATGGAGAGACAGCGCCAGGGGACTCCAGGCACTATAACCACTTCAATCAGATGGAATGGTTTAACACTGAATGGAGGGACAGTGCCAGGGGACTCCAGGCACTATAACCACTTCAATGAGATGGAATGGTTTAACACTGAATGGAGGGACAGCGTCAGGGGACTCCAGGCACTATAACCACTTCAATGAGATGGAATGGTTTAACACTGAATGGAGGGACAGCGCCAGGGGACTCCAGGCACTATAACCACTTCAATGAGATGGAATGGTTTAACACTGAATGGAGGGACAGCGCCAGGGGACTCCAGACACTATAACCACTTCAATCAGATGGAATGGTTTAACACTGAATGGAGGGACAGCGCCAGGGGACTCCAGGCACTATAACCACTTCAATGAGATGGAATGGTTTAACACTGAATGGAGGGACAGCGCCAGGGGACTCCAGGCACTATAACCACTTCAATGAGATGGAATGGTTTAACACTGAATGGAGGGACAGCGCCAGGGGACTCCGGGAACTATAACCACTTCAATGAGAAGGAATGGTTTAACACTGAATGGAGGGACAGCGCCAGGGGACTCCAGGCACTATAACCTCTTCAATGAGAAGGAATGGTTTAACACTGAATGGAGGGACAGCGCCAGGGGACTCCAAGCACTATAACCACTTCAATGAGATTGAATGGTTTAACACTGAATGGAGGGACAGCGCCAGGGGACTCCGGGAACTATAACCACTTCAATGAGAAGGAATGGTTTAACACCGAATGGAGGGACAGCGCCAGGGGACTCCAGGCACTATAACCACTTCAGTGAGATGGAATGGTTTAACACTGAATGGACGGACAGAGCCAGGGGACTCCAGGCACTATAACCACTTCAATGAGATGGAATGGTTTAACACTGAATGGAGAGACAGCGCCAGGGGACTCCAGGCACTATAACCACTTCAATGAGATGGAATGGTTTAACACTGAATGGAGGCACAGCACAGGCACTATAACCACTTCAACGAGATGGAATGGTTTAACAATGAATGGAGGGACAGCGCCAGGGGACTCCAGGCACCATAACCACTTCAATGAGATGGAATGGTTTAACACTGAATGGAGGGACAGCGCCAGGGGACTCCAGGCACTATAACCACTTCAATAAGATGGAATGGTTTAACACTGAATGGAGGGACAGAGCCAGGGGACTCCAGGCACCATAACCACTTCATTGTGATGGAACGGTTATAGTGCCTACAGTGTCTCATTCCTATATTTCATTAAAACATGGGCCAATACTGAAGGAGGAATGTTCCTATTGGAAGTTCTGCTCTGTTAGTGAAGGCTTGGAAAAAACTTTGTCTCTAAACAGTTTAAATAAGACAATAAAGAAAGTATTGCGGTTACTCATATGGAAACATGGGCAGACACATATAAATGATCCAGTTTACATTACTAATCGTAATTTTGTAGAGCCTTAATACTTATTATACTTGATAGAGTGGTGTGAAAGTTTTCAAAAATATCTTTTAGCCCAAGGTACAATCTACTACTGCTGGCACAAAAATCTATTCCAGATTGGGGTGCCTGCCTAGAGTCCTGGACTTTGACAAGGTGAATCAGTAAACCTCAAATAGAGAAACTGGGACAAAATCTGATATGGCAAAATTCAACTTTATTCACACTTTTTGCCTCAGTTTTTCCATTCTGATTTCATTTATGAAAATGTAAAGTTTAGTGCATAAGTGTCTCACCCCCTGTACCCTCTGTGTATGTGATTAAGGTGTGTAGTGTGAGTAATGCCTGCTGGCTGTGTGTAATGGCTGTGTGTAGTGTGAGTAATGCCTGCTGGCTGTGTGTAATGGCTGTGTGTAGTGTGAGTAATGCCTGCTGGCTGTGTGTATGTGTTTGTGTAATGGCTGTGTGTAGTGTGAGTAATGCCTGCTGGCTGTGTGTATGTGTTTGTGTAATGGCTGTGTGTAGTGTGAGTAATGCCTGCTGGCTGTGTGTATGTGTTTGTGTAATGGCTGTGTGTAGTGTGAGTAATGCCTGCTGGCTGTGTGTAATGTGTTTGTGTAATGGCTGTGTGTAGTGTGAGTAATGCCTGCTGGCTGTGTGTATGTGTTTGTGTAATGGCTGTGTGTAGTGTGAGTAATGCCTGCTGGCTGTGTGTAATGGCTGTGTGTAGTGTGAGTAATGTCTGCTGGCTGTGTGTAATGTGTTTGTGAAATGGCTGTGTGTAGTGTGAGTAATGCCTGCTGGCTGTGTGTAATGTGTTTGTGTAATGGCTGTGTGTAGTGTGAGTAATGTCTGCTGGCTGTGTGTAATGTGTGTGTTTGATGGCTGAGTGTAATGTGTGTGATGGCTGAGTGTAGTGTGTGCAGTGTCTGCTGGCTGTGTGCTATGTGCGTGTGTGATGGCTGAGTGTAGTGTGTGCAGTGTCTGCTGGCTGTGTGTAATGTGTGTGTGTGTGATGGCTGAGAGTAGAGTCTGTGTCTAGTGTCTGTGTTTCCTCTACTTGTCCCTTGTTTCATGTTATCTTTTGGGAGTCTTTGTGTTCCCATAATTGGTCAATGTTTATTGATTTAATAGACTGGGAGCAACCAGATACATTCTTGCACTTTATGCATCTCCTTTGTGTAGTAATGTTCTCTCTATGAGCAGATAATTCATGTTTTTCTTCATTCTGTAGGCCAATGCTGTGTCTCAGTACCTCCAGCTGGTCAAATTGCCACCAGAGAGTTATTTCAATCGCAGTGGGCGGGCATATCCTGATGTTGCAGCACTTTCTGATAACTACTGGGTGGTCACTAACATGATACCTATACCATGGGTCTCCGGCACCTCCGTGAGTGTCACAGCGTTCCTCTTAGCCTCTTTCAGTTCTCTGTCACTCCACGCTGTTCAGGCTTATTGTTATCTGTTGTGTTATGTGACTTCCTGTTGTGTGTCATGTGTGACACTCACTCTGGTTATATTATCATATAAGGTGTTTCACTCAGTGTCTTCTCATGTCACTTTCTGTGTCTTCCATTTGTCTTGCCTAGTGTCTCGTGTCACTTTCTGTGTCTGCCACGTGCTACTTTATGTCTTCTATTTGTCATGCTCAGTGTCTGCCACGTGTCACTTTCTGTGTCTTCCATTTGTCATGCTCAGTGTCTGCCACGTGTCACTTTCTGTGTCTTCTGTTTGTCATGCTCAGTGTATGCCACGTGTCACTGTAGCAGACTTGGTCCCCTTTACGTTTGTTGTCTTTACTCCCCTTGTTTGTTCCCCGAACGTGCCATATATTGTGACGGACCACCTGGTACTTTCAAGCTGTCCCTGAGTACCAAAAGCACCGCACCGGACACCATAAGCACCATAGTCCCCTTAGCAGCCGCAGCTTGGCTGGAGCCTCGCCGTCCCTTCCCACCCTGGACAAACACCAGGATCCATCTCCCAGTGGGAAGACCTTTCCTCCAAGAGAGTATCGCTGTATATCAAGTGATTATAGCTTTTCTCCACAGACATTAGGCGAGCCTGCATGCTGGGAGTGAACAGTTTTTTTCCAGCCAAATGGCTCACTTATATACAGAATCTGAGCACAGTCACATGCCTCCAAACACACCCATAAACACACCCACAATGTGCCACAAAATACAGTGTCACTGTGACTCAGCATAAAATACAAAATATTAAAAACACATATTTCCCACATAGGAACCTCCACAGTCTATACATCCCTGGAAAGCCTGGATCTAAGCACCCAACATATCCAAAAAGTGCTCAGATCCCACAAACAGCCGAAATGCCACCGTGTGGAATTTCTGACCGGCCGCACACATGGTCCTATACCCAAAACCGTTCCAGGGCTTTTTGTGCTTTTGGCTGGTCAGATCCGGGAGTTACATGTGAAAGAACTACGGAACGCACACTCTGGCTTCTTGGTAGCGTTTGTTCGTATTAACTATATGAACAAACCTACCGAATGGCGCTCTCCTGACGTGTGTGGGGAAGGAGCAGGCGTTCGTCAAAGTTCAGCGGTGTTCAAGAGTTTCAGTGCCCAATTTTAGTTCCATGCGATCGACTCCCAAACACTGCTGCCTGCATTCTCGTGAACAAAATGGCCGCTAACAATTCCCACGCGTTCGAGAATTCGAACAACGGCCACCCAGCCGCACAATTATAACCCACACTGATTGAAGTGTCAGGAGAGGTTAACAAGGGTCAATAAGGTGGTCCATAGTTCGTGGGCTGGTTTCGGTTCCCAAACAGTCCAAGGGAATCCCACGAACCCAGTCATTCAGTAGTCTTTTAGCATGGCCCATAGTCTAGAGGCAGAAGCCTAGCAAGCAGGCTCCTCCAGGAGCTTGTGGCAAGGAGAAGTTCGCCACATATATCTACCAAACACCGACCACCCCTCGGCTCTTTAACTTCAAAGGAACCTTTTAACTTAAGGGCTCTCTCCGGGTGGCGGCTGTAAAGGCCCCAGGGAGCGTGCGCAGCTTAGCGGACAAGGACACATGTATGAGTGTGGGAATGGATGAAACAGGATGGGCTGTGTTTATGTTGGGGGAGTGTAGTATGAGAGGAAGTGGGTGGTGACTATTGGGACTGACCTCAGTGCCACTTAGGAGCCGGGCCAGAAATACATACATGGATCCTCTATACTCCGACTGAGTATATCCGTTATAAGTCTCCCAAGGGAAAAATGATTAGCAGGATAAACCCTATAATCAGTGGGTGGAGCGCTGAATAATAGACATGCAGATATTGGCTTACCCCTATGGATGGTAATATAAATCTCGATGTGGAGTGATATATACACCCTGTTCCAAATTATTATGCAAATTCTATTTAAGTGTCACAAAGATTAAATATTTTGTTTTTCAGTTTAACTCATGGATGGCATTGTGTCTCAGGGCTCTTTTAATCACTGAAAACAATCTCGGACACCTGTGATAATTGTAGATTATGCTAGCTTTAGTGTACCTATAATCTTAATTTTATTAATGACAGGAGGCTTCGTATTTGCTTAAGTCTTTCTTTACTAGAACTCCACAGCAGCACAGAAAAAACAACCAATCAGAGAAAAGTTAGGTACTATAAAACTCCCCTCCTCACACATCATTTCCTCTTTTAAGCTGCGACAAACAGAACAAAAGACAGAAAAAAATAATGGTGAAGAAACAAAGTCCTAGATACAATGAATACAACAATGTCCACCATCCGAGAAGAACTGCCAAACCGGATAGCGTTGATGGACTGTAAACTGAAACGAGAGAAAAAACAGAATCGAACCGGTTGGTTAGTGTCAGGGTACCTGAGGCCTCTACCTCTAAGGGAGGTAGAGACTTGGTGGTTTATCCGTCCAGGCGAGCTGCTCCCTCCGTTCCTCGCGGTTCATCCAGTCACTTAAACACCGGCCGCGAGGAATCCACGTCCTTTTCTAGCAGGACGCTCAATACGTGACGTCATGACGCTATCACGAGCGACCTGTCACTCAAGTGTCCGATATCCAATCGGTACTTGTCAGAGGCGTCCTTACCATCCGGAGCCAGGGTATTTAAGCTTACTTCTTCCTTCAGCTCATTGCCCTGTCGTGGTTCTAGCTTGTCTAGTCACTCAGTGCTCTGGTATTCTCGTTTGCTCTATTTGGTTTTGACTCGGCTTGTTGTACTTTCCTGCTTCTCTGTTATCCCTTGACCCGGCTTGTCCCTCGCTTATCTGTCTTCTCGTTCCCTCGACCTCGGCTTGTCTCTGACTATTCTCTATTACTCTCGGTACGTTAGTCCGGCCATTCTAAGGCCCGGTATACGTACCTTTCCTCTCTTTGTACTCTGCGTGTTGGATCCCTGTCCCGATCCTGACATTACGACAGGGCCAATGGATCCTGCAGGTACAAACAGTCAGCTTGGTTCTTCGGATCCCAGGTTTGACGCCATGGAGCATAGGATGGATCAGATGGCTTTGGCACTACAGGCACTTTTGTCTCGTGCTAGTAATCCACCTGAGGAGACACGTACTCCTTCTATTTCCCCTGCAGTCTCAGGTCTAGAGGTAGCCACTGTAGGTGCTTCTTCCCGTATTACCCCACCAGTACGTTATGGCGGGTCACCGGAGAGGTGTCGTGGCTTTCTGAACCAGATTAGCATTCATTTCGAATTACAACCCCGCTCTTATCCTACAGATAGAGCGAAGGTTGGATTTGTTATTACTTTACTCATTGAAAAAGCTTTGAGATGGGCCAATCCTTTATGGGAGAATGATAATCCACTAGTCTATAATTATAATGCCTTTGTAGCTGCGTTTAGAAGAACTTTTGACCCTCCCGGTAGAAAGGTCAATGCAGCTAGATTACTGTTGCGCCTTAGACAGGACAATCAAACACTTGTGGATTATGCACTAGAGTTCAGGTCCTTGGCGGCAGAAGTTAAGTGGAACGAACAGGCTTATATAGATGTATTTCTGAATGGGTTATCAGATGTAATTCTTGACGAGGTCGCTACTAGAGAACTCCCTGAAAATTTGGAGGATTTAATTTCTTTTATATCTCGTATTGATGAACGCTTAAGAGAGAGGCAGAACACTCGAGATAGGACCCGTAGACCCTCCTTTAAACTAGCGCCTACCTTTCAAAATTCTGAGTTCGAGGGCTTATGTATGTATTGTGGAGTCAGAGGTCATTTACGCCTAAATTGTCCCAATCGTTCGGGAAACGCTCGCACCTAAGTTCCTCTAGAGGACAGGCCTTGGGTGTTTCTACTTTGTCCTCTATTCACAACTACAAAGAGCTCAGGCTTCTGTTACCCGTTTCTTTAAAGTGGGAGAAGGGAGTAGTTAAGACTATGGCACTAATCGATTCTGGAGCTGCTGAGAGCTTTATAGATCAGGGTTTTGCTGCCAAGCATGCTATTCCATCCCAGTTAAAAGAGACACCACTGGCTGTTGAGGCCATCGATGGTAGACCGTTACTTGAGCCTGTTATTTTCCATGAGACCATACCAATTAACTTAACTGTTGGCATCCTACATAGAGAGGACATATCCTTACTGCTCATTTCTTCTCCGTCTATTCCCATAGTTCTGGGGTACTCCTGGTTGAGGAGACATAACCCTATTATTAATTGGGAGTCAGGGGAGATAGTTTCGTGGGGACAGAATTGTCAAGAGAAATGCTTGCGGAAGGTCTCACCTCTCGGCTTGACCAACACAGCGGCTAACTCTGACAATCTTACAGAGACACAAATTCCGTCTCAGTATCTAGATTTAAAGGCTGTATTTGACAAAAAGAAAGCCGATACCTTACCTCCACACAGGTCCTTTGATTGCAAAATTAACCTACTCCCTGGTACCATGCCACCCAGAGGTCATGTATACCCGTTATCTACGAAAGAGAACTCAGTTCTAGAGGAGTATATTCACGAAAATTTAGACAAGGGATTCATTAGGAGGTCCTCCTCTCCTGCCGGGGCTGGATTTTTTTTTGTTAAAAAGAAGGATGGTTCTTTGAGACCTTGTATTGACTATCGAGGCCTAAATAAGATAACCATTAAAAATGCCTACCCGATTCCCTTGATCACCGAACTCTTCGATCGTTTGAAGGGCTCTACAATTTTCACCAAGTTGGACCTCAGAGGGGCATATAACTTGGTGAGAATCCAGCAGGGACATGAGTGGATGACGGCATTCAATACTCGATATGGTCACTATGAATATACTGTTATGCCTTTTGGGTTATGCAATGCGCCAGCTGTATTCCAGGATCTGATAAATGAGGTTCTTAGGGAATTTCAGCAAGATTGCGTCATTGTATACCTAGATGATATACTCATTCATTCTAGTGAGATTGAGACTCATCACAAGCAAGTCAGGAGGGTTTTGCACAAGCTTCTCCAGCATGGCTTGTACTGCAAGTTGGAGAAATGTAGCTTTGATCAAACCCAGGTAACCTTTCTTGGCTATGTGATCTCTGGGGAGGGATTTAAGATGGATCCGGATAAGCTCCAATCCATTCTAGAGTGGCCTTTACCCAAAGGTCTTAAAGCCGTACAGAGATTTATTGGTTTTTCTAATTATTATAGGCGCTTTATTAAGGGCTATTCTTCCATTATCGCACCTATCACTAATATGACCAAACAGGGGGCTGATACTAAGAATTGGACTACTGAAGCTCTCCTTGCGTTCAAAACTCTCAAGGAGCTTTTCGCTTCCGCTCCAATTTTAGTTCACCCCGACACTTCTCTGCCTTTTCTACTTGAGGTAGACGCATCGGAGACTGGTTTAGGTGCTGTCCTATCTCAAAGGTTGGGTGTTGATAAACCATTACATCCATGTGGATTTTTCTCTAAGAAATTGACCGGTACTGAAAGCAGATATGACATTGGTGACAGAGAATTACTAGCGGTTATCAAGGCTTTGAAAGAGTGGAGACATTTATTGGAAGGTACATTACATCCTGTTACCATTCTAACTGACCACAAAAATTTGTCTTATATCGGAGAGGCCAAGCGTTTGTCCTCCAGGCAGGCTCGTTGGTCGTTGTTTCTTACCCATTTCAATTACGTTCTAACTTACAGACCTGGGTCAAAGAATTCTAAAGCCGATGCGCTATCTCGCCAATATGAGCCCTCTGCTTCAGTTGAACCACTTATGTCCTCCATTGTACCCAAATGCAATATTATTGCTAATACCAGTCTCAAAATTCATTCTCCGCTACTTGACCAGATCTTGAAGTCACAACATCTAGCTCCCGGAAACACTCCTGAGGGAAGAAACTTTGTTCCTCCTGAACTTCAACTGGAGCTCTTACAATGTTTTCACGAAAGTAAAGTAGCTGGTCATCCTGGTATTCGCAAGACATACTCTCTGATATCCAAGGATTTCTGGTGGCCTTCACTTCGAAAAGATATTGAGGAGTTCGTCGCAGCTTGTGAAACTTGTGCCAAGACTAAACTACCTCATGCTTCTCCATGTGGCCTGTTACACCCCTTGGACATTCCTGAGAAACCTTGGTCCTGTTTGTCCATAGACTTTATCGTTGATTTGCCTGCTTCCAAGAGACAGACTGTTATTCTCACGGTGGTGGATAGATTTACTAAGATGGCTCATTTCGTGCCATTACCTAAACTTCCGACTTCCCCTGAATTGGCGGAGATTTTTGCGAGAGAGGTTTTTCGTCTACATGGGATTCCTTCGGAGATTGTTTCTGATAGAGGCTCTCAATTTGTCTCACGTTTCTGGAGATCCTTTTGTTCTCAAATGGGCATCAAATTGAACTTTTCCTCTGCCTATCACCCTCAGTCTAACGGAGCTGCTGAACGTACCAATCAAAAGATCGAACAGTATCTGCGTTGCTTTGTTTCCGAACACCAGGACGATTGGGTCGGTCTGATTCCTTGGGCGGAGTTCGCACACAATAACCTTGTTTGCGATTCAACTCGCTCTAGCCCTTTCTTCATGAACTATGGCTTTCATCCTTCGATTTTTCCTTTGGTTTCCTCTTCTCAGGGGATACCGTCGGTTGATGATCATGTCGCCAACCTGAAGAAATTATGGGATCAGACTCGGCAAATTCTGTTACATAGTTCCTCGTTGTTCAAGAAACACGCTGACAAGCATAGAAGAGCGGCTCCTGTTTTTGTTCCTGGGGATAGGGTATGGTTGAGTACTAAGAATATTCGCCTAAAAGTTCCATCTATGAAATTTGCTCCTCGCTACATAGGTCCTTACAGGGTTCTCACTCATATCAATCCGGTTGTGTATCGCCTGGCTCTGCCACCTGCCTTACGCATTCCTAACTCTTTTCATATCTCCTTGTTGAAACCTCTTATTTGCAACAAATTCTCCTCTAAGGTTTCCTCACCTCGTCCTGTTCAGGTGGAGGGTCGGGAGGAGTACGAGGTCAGCTCCATCATTGATTCCAGAATTTCGAGGGGAAAATTGCAATATCTGGTCAACTGGAGGGGATATGGTCCTGAGGAGAGGAGTTGGGTACCTCAGGAGGACGTTCATGCTTCTCGCCTTCGCAGAGCATTTCACCTTCGCTTCCCATCTCGCCCCGGTTCCTTCCGCCCGGTGGGCGTACCTGAGAGGGGGGGTACTGTCAGGGTACCTGAGGCCTCTACCTCTAAGGGAGGTAGAGACTTGGTGGTTTATCCGTCCAGGCGAGCTGCTCCCTCCGTTCCTCGCGGTTCATCCAGTCACTTAAACACCGGCCGCGAGGAATCCACGTCCTTTTCTAGCAGGACGCTCAATACGTGACGTCATGACGCTATCACGAGCGACCTGTCACTCAAGTGTCCGATATCCAATCGGTACTTGTCAGAGGCGTCCTTACCATCCGGAGCCAGGGTATTTAAGCTTACTTCTTCCTTCAGCTCATTGCCCTGTCGTGGTTCTAGCTTGTCTAGTCACTCAGTGCTCTGGTATTCTCGTTTGCTCTATTTGGTTTTGACTCGGCTTGTTGTACTTTCCTGCTTCTCTGTTATCCCTTGACCCGGCTTGTCCCTCGCTTATCTGTCTTCTCGTTCCCTCGACCTCGGCTTGTCTCTGACTATTCTCTATTACTCTCGGTACGTTAGTCCGGCCATTCTAAGGCCCGGTATACGTACCTTTCCTCTCTTTGTACTCTGCGTGTTGGATCCCTGTCCCGATCCTGACAGTTAGCCAATGAAATGTACGCTGAACAAACATGTAGGTACCCAATGCAGCAACCAAAATTACCTTTATTTGTAGATATCCCAACCCTACTTATGAAAACAGACATAAGAACAAGTGACGGGTAGCAGAGACAACAAGTAGAGTTGCATACGTACTTGATGAACCCAAACTATTAAAATTAAACAAGGGAGGGATAAGAATGGGTGGGAAATACTCGCCTCCTATCATTAATACAATAAAGATTATAGGTACACTAAAGCTAGTATAATCTACAATTTTATAACATGACAGGAGGCTTCGTATTTGCTGTTTTAACACTCAGCCAACAAATGCAACACTGCTTGTTTCGCTGGTACCTATTCCGGGAGATACCAGAGCAATCCTAAATGGACTTTCCAACTGCGATAAGTGACAGTAGACGGATTGATGAAGATGCCAGTTGTAGAGGCACCCCAAAATACGGGAAAACACCATATGCTGTTAGATCCATTGTACGAGGGGTTGCGACCTGTTTCCTAGCAGCCGGTTCATGAGCTGCCAAGCTGACCTATTAGCCATTTTCCTGTAGATGTAAAATGCTGAAGGTCAGTTGCGGACTTCGGTCCGCGAGAAGAAACTGCCACCAGGTCTCGACCCTTGATGTGGAAGATGGCTCCTCCGATCTTGCCCGGGTCACCAACCTCAAGTAATGCGTCTAAGTCTACCACCAATTCTGTAACAGAACCGAGTTGGGTCTTTACGTTACCTCATGACCTACCCGGTGAGTGGTCTCCTCCGAGAATGAAATTATTATGCAGATAAGAGTGCGGTCACAACTAGCCGTATCCTAAGTGACTCCAGTACTCCAAATGGACTGTGTAACCCACGGCTGCGGTAGAGAAGGAACTCCCAAAGGACCACCAATCAGGGTCCCAAATCGAACTTGTGTAGTGAAAGGTGGTCGACTACTCTGGGGGATTGTGGATCCTGGAAATATCCAAAAGGAGTGGAACGTAAACAGGGGTTGAGATTTCCATGCAGATATATTATCGTCGAGGATTGATAAGTGGTCCGGATCCAATGGTAAGTGGGACCTGTATAACAAAGGAGAATCCTCAAGTGCTGTAGTGAGAGAATGAAATAATCCGAATACTCATTTGTACGATCCTGATCCATGCCCGACCTGTCAAATTCGTGTAGGAGCTCATGTTCTGCATGCCACCTACAAGACAGGGTAAAACATAGTGAAACCTTTAGGTCCCTGTACCCCAAACTGTCCAGGCACGTATCTCCAAGAGTAGGCCCTAGGCCAAGGGACCCGGGAAAGTGAACACCTCCCTTCTTAGCGTTCTCTAACACACAGGCAAGACGTAAAGTCTCTTCACTCACGACAGAGAGCAGATATAGCGAAAAAACAAAGGTTTTGCTTCAACCGTCCGAAGCAGGGGTTGTCTAGTTTAAGAACGGCGGCAGCTATATACGAGCCTTCTACACATCCTGAGTAGAACTCCAGCGGTAGGTTGCGTCCCGACTTGTGACGTCTGTGTAGGAACCGGGGACACATAGGGTTCCCCCATGGAGTCCAAGTAGGTCTCCTTGATGGTAGTTGAATAGGTGGGAAGTGCAAACTCAAATCCAAGACAGTTCCCATTAGGGATTCAGAGTATAGAAAGGAGGGCCATCCATATCCGAATCATGTATTTCAGCCATGTTCTCAGAGGAGTAGAGGCAGTCCTGTAATCTTATCCCAAGATAGTTATTGACCAGGGAACCCAAGTCAACCGAGGACTCCGGTCTTTCCATGCGATCCCTGCGTACGGTGTACCTGCAGACCAGGTTTTGAGCCTTCCCCAGTCTCGTTACCCGAGCAAGGCAGTGCACGTTTGCTCTATGAAGGCCTCATGATCTCATGTCACCTTGACATGGGAAAAACTGTCTGCGCAGTTTGTTCACAATGGTCTGCCTAACCTAGACAGAGTGCGATTGCTTGTTAGATATAGCGCAGAATATACCAAAAACCTGCACTCTTGTAATAACTGAGGCTCATCCGTTAGTTGTACCGTCTCCAGGAGTACCTCCAATGGGAAAGTATAGGGTCACCAACAAAAATGGGCCAATCCTGGGAGCTGAACCCAAAAAGCCCCCATACTGTCCCATAAAGTCCCCAGGGAGTGAGTAAATAAGCGGGGAATCTCCCCGAGTAATACCTCCGAGAGTATTTCTTGCGAGGGGAACAGTGGCCCGGATTCAGTGGATCCATTATAGGAGATGAAATAGAGGAATCCAGTCTAAACATGTATACTCTGCACGAACAGGCAGCCCTCTACAAAGAAATCGGTAGTATGGTCCTTAGATCTAATGTAGGGGTTCTCTCCCCTTGCCCAGTCGTTGTGAAGCATAGTCTCCCTTGCATACCGGTGAGGTACTATACCCCTAAACCAGAGCTGAAGCGTCAGCGGTATGTGGTACGCATCTCCATATTGGAATTGAATGTAGGAGGGATGCTCCTCTATGTAGTCATCGTTGTCCTGTACAGGTACAAGCCTGTGTGATGAAACAATGTGACGGCACCCTAGTGCTTTGAGTGTATGTAACCGAACCACACAAGGCCCAATTTAGTTCCAGAGAAAAAGTGGTAGCGGTCAGTCACTTTCAGGAGTTCCAAACGAACAAACTGTCGAACAGTTTCACTGGCTCATAGGTAGCAATTGTTCGCATAGTTTGTGCGAACAATCCTACCGAACAGCGCTCTCCTGTCTTGTCGGGAATAGAAGCAGGTGTCGACGCAAGATCACCGAGGTTCGCACGTGGTTGCATCCGATTTTGAGTTCCATGCGCTCGACAACCAAGTGCAACTGCCTGCGTTCGTGAGACAAGATGGCCACAGTTTTTCACAGCATGTGTTGTTTGGTTATATGAACGGCAGCCACACAGAGAGAGCACTTAAAGGGACACTCCAGGCACCCAGACCACTTCTTACCATTGAAGTGGTGTGGGTGCCAACTCCCATCAACCTTAACCCTGCAAGTGTAATTATTGCCGTTTTCATAAACTGCAATAATTACCTTGCAAGGTGTGGTGGAACCAACCTCGCCACTGTCCACTGGAGAGGCCTGGTTGCTCGCCTGCTCCCTGTAGACTATGGTCCTGCATTTTAAATTTTTATTTTACCTGCAGAAAGGTTTATTCGTGCCATTCTGCGGACTGTTAAAGCCATGCTACCCCAGATAGCTATGCCATGAATCCCAGCCGTATACTGAAAGACTGTATGAAAGACTTTGAATCCATGGCGATTGAACTGTATGTATGTGATCTGAGCACCATCGGTAATAATGTGCGCTCAGATCTAAGCTATCTGAGAATATGTAGAATGTGTATGTTCTATGTGATAAATGTAACAGTATGTATTTTTATGTCTTTTATTGTCCTTTGTCTGCCATGTGGCTAATAGAGTTTTGCCTCTGTCCTTGGAGATAATTGAATTACTTCCCAATTATCTCCAGGATAGAGGACTCTGTGGAACTGGTTTTGGGCAGAAAAGCCATGCTGCATTTGGTCAAATAGGACTTTCCCTTAACGTTTTAACCCCTGGATGGAATTGGCTGAATTTTGGTTATGTTTATATTTAAAGTATGCTGATTCTGAATATGTATGTATTTATGCGAATATGATGCATATTTTTAAAGTTACAGTGTATGTATAAAAAGTGTATTTTTCCTGCCTGTGATAAATTACATTAACCCATTGTGTTCAGTAATTATATCACAGGCAGAGGGGAGGGATTATATGTTTGTGCTGGGTGTGTTTTATGGTTCTCCTGTAAATGATTGGTTGTACTGTGTCCCACCCTGTGGGATGTCCCCTTGCATGGGGACTTGCATAAAAGCCAGTGTGTGGCCATTACAGTTGAGTTCCTGCTTAACCCTCAAAGTGAAGTGTTGTCTCATTATTGGGGGAGGATTTATTGTATGCTGTTCCAGTTTGACTGCTAGGAGTGTAAACCTATACGCTTGTTTTTTCCTATTCGGCTGTGTACAGCATTCAAATGCTTGAGAGTACTCATATGCTTCTCCGGTTCGGTGATTGTGGTGTCTGCAAGAGTGCTTGGAGTCCTCAGGAAACGCTAAGAGCATCCTTCAACGGAGGTACCCAGTCGGGGTGCCCGTCAATCCATTACACAGGGTTAAGCCCTCCTCCTCCCCCAGCGTCGCCTGAATCCCCATTGGAAAGCATTGAATAATGATTTCCTATGGGGAGGTCTAATGCGCCTGAACAGCCATTGCCGCACATGCGCATTCGGTTTCCCCCGCTGACTGATGTCTGCACTGGAGGAGCATGGGTGGAGCCTGACCCAGCGCCGATGGACATCAGTGCTGGATTGAGGTAAGTCACGGAAGTGATTTTAACCCGGTGCCTTGACTGGTGCCACACTTGGCCTTTCATGACTATCCCCATGCAAGGGGCACTCTCACATGGACCTTGTGGGGAACTACGGTACAAAATCACAGACCAATAATAACAGTGTTACAATGCATGGCACTCCCACACATAGCATACAATCCCTCCCCTCTGCCTGGGAGATAATTGAGTCAGATACTGTATTAACTCAATTATCTCCAGGCAGAAAAACACATATCTTTATAAAACCCCAAAAGCACCCCAAAAACACATAAGATCCCCACAAATGTTACATCCCCTGATAGCCCTGATCTGGGTGACCAACATATCCAAAAATCACCCTGATCAGATCAGGGGTTCAGGAATTCTACGGAAGTCACATTTTGACCGACCGCACGCACGCATGCCCAAAACAGTTCCAGAGAATCAGGCTGTGCGGTCACTCCACTTCGGGAATTCAAAGCAGAATACAAAATACCGAACGTGAGAGTACGTATGGTACATAGTCTATGTTTCTGGTTCGGGAGCTTATTCCCACCAAACGCCGTTAGACTCCCGTTCGAATAGCCGAACATCAGTGGAAGGTAAGTTTTCAGCGGTGTTCGCGCCGTTGAGTGTCCGATTTGAGTTCCATGTACTCGACGATCAAACACCGCTCATTGTGCTCGCGGCTTAAGATGGCTGCCACCACGTGTTCAAATGCCACTTTGAACCGCTTTGGGAATTCGAAGTGCTGCTTCACAGTTTATTACAGGGGTCACAGGGCAGGATGCTGGCAAACAGGCTCCTCCAAAAGCCAGTGGTGAGGTTACTTTTGCCACAAACGGGTTTGTTTTCCTGGCACTGGAGAGTCTTTAAGTTTGTGGTTAGTTTGTAGTTAATGAGCCAGCGGGGTGGTCGGTGTGATGGACTGCCTGGCACCCCGACCGGGTGCCTCCGCCAATCCATGCTTCTTATGCTCACCGAGGACTCCAAGCACTCCACTAGACACCACCAGCACCGTAGACCGCACAAACTGCCACAGCTTGGTTGGGGTCTCGCCGTCCTCCACCCACCCTGGACCCAAGACCAAGATCCAGCTTCCAGTGGGTGAACCTCTCCTACGCCAGAGAGTATAGCAGGAACAGCTCATACGAGCTAGTGATTATACTCCAAGGGAGTATAATGAGTATAGCAATCCCTAGAGTGAATATAGCTGTCCCCTCCACACATGAGACAATGCTCTATGTAGAGAGTGAAGAGGAACTGATTTTAATGGTGCCACACTTGGCCTTATATGACAATCCACATGCAAGGGGTACGCCCACATGGACCTGATGGTAGACTGATTTACAACGTCATAGACCAATAACAATAAGGTTATAAGGCACGACACTCCAACACACAGCACACAATCCCTCCCCTCTGCCTGGGAGATAATTGACTCATTGACCCTGGATTAGTCAATTAAGCTGCGGTTAACCGCAGCCTCAGGGAGGTAAATTGACGGCACACTCCAGTTCCCAGGTGGTCGCGCATTCGTTAGTTTGTTCGGTTGATGAAACCGAACACCCTGGCAGAAAGGCACGAATAAGCCTTTCTGCAGGGAAAATAAAGTCATTTTAAAGTCTGGTCCATAGTCCAAAGGCAGCAGGCGGGCAACCAGGCTTCTCCAATGCAATGTGGCGAGATTGGTCTCGTCACACACACAATTTCCCCAAAAATTTTACATCCCCTGATAGACCAGATCTGGGTGACCAACATATCCAAAAATCAATCAAACAGATCAGTTCAGGGGTTCAGGAATTCTATGGAAGTCACATTTTGACCGACCACAGGCATGCGGTCGGTCTAGTTCGGTAATTTGAAAACGGAAACTACCATAAAGAGTCAATAGTCTTACCCTGGAGCTTGTTCCCCTCATCCAGGTGAATGATTTACCGAACAGTGCCCTTCTAAGTTGTATAGAAACGAACACAGGTGATGATGGAAGTCCAGTGGTGTTCGGGAATTTCTGTGTCAGATTTCAGTTCCATGGGATTCATGCCCAAACAGCGGTGCCTGCATTCATGCAAACAAGATGGCCGCCACCTAGTGGTTGTCCATAGGAATTGCGGCCACCCAGACAAACAATTAGAACACTGCGGTGAGAAACGTTCCAAGTTGTTAATAGGTGTTAACAAGCTCCAGGGTGGTCTCTGGTTCGTGCGGTTGTTCGGGAGTTCGAAGTGATGCTTCGAACCACTTCGAGAATTCAAAGTGTTACTGTCCAAGTCCAAAAAGGCACAAACAATATCTTTAACAAAAGTCTATTACAGGGGCCATAGTCACAGTGCAGGAGGCTGGCAAACAGGCTCCTCCAAAACCAATGGTGAGGCTACTTTTGCCACAGTTGGTGTTTGGTAGATTGTAGTTGCCAAACTGGGGAAACATATGTGTGTGCGTGGAAACTTATAACACGATCTAGAAGGGAAAGGTCTTGAGAACAGGATAAATAGTGAGTTTGTCACAGCCACCATACGTATGACCGAACGCACGTGCTATATGGATGGTGGGCATTTTGTCTCCTGAACGCAGGCAGTGGTACATGGTCATCGAATGCCTGGAGCTAATTCCCGGATACCCTATCTCGCGAACCCCCGGAAAACTGTACCGCTGCCTATTCTTTTCACAGACAAGCCAGAAGAGCATTATTCGGGGAAAAGACTTGTTCACCTGAGGAGAGCATTCGCTCCTTAAGAGACAGGGGGAGCTTTTGTTTTTGCTCGCACAGGAACTCCCGAAAGTTGGCCGGCCGTTTCCTCTTCATGGAATTATATTGGGCTGCTACCTCATGGCCAACCAGTAATAACTTTGCCCTGATAGCGATTCACCTACACTGAATGAATCTGAGCGCTATATGGACAACTTGGAAGCTCAGATCCAGGCTATTAGAAGATATAAGACATTTGGGGTTCCTGTGTAGGTTGAAAGTGGTTTAGGGTTAGACAGGTGCAATTCGTTTCGTTTCGAATGCAAATTCGGCCGAATTTTGGAAAATTGGGATGCTTCCGAATGTACGAAGTGCCGAATTTCGGAATTCCGGTCCGAATTGCCCAAGTGCCGAATTTCGGAATTCCGAACTGAAGTGCCAAAGTGCTTCGGATTTCTGAAAAGTGGCAAAACAGAAGAGGGTTGGGTTAAGGGTTGGAGTAGAGGTAGGGTTAGGTTTAGGGGTAGGGGTAGAGTTAATGGTTGGGGTAAGGTTAGTGTGACGAATTTCACTTCGCCACTGGTTTTGGAGAGGACTACTTGCTAGCCTTTTACCCCTTAACTATGGCCCCTGTGACTTATTTTGTTCTAAAGCATTATTTCTGCCTATTGGGATTGTGGACAGTGGCTCTTTAAACTTTCCAAGTAGTCGAAATGGCACTTCGGATACAGCGAAGACGGCGGCCATTTTGTTTAGTCGAATGCATTCAGCGGTGTTTGGTCGTCGAGTTCATGGAACTCAAATCGGACACGCAATGGCACGAACACCGCTGAACTTTACTGTAACGGATCACCTGGCACCCCATTTTAACTCACAGACCTTGTGACTTTTCTACACGGTGACATCTCGCCGGTATTTGGTGCACAAAGACATCGTGCAGTAGTTTTAAACTATACAACAGGGGACACATTATACAGTAATTATTTTTATATAATCTGTATATGTTCTGCGGAATCTGCATTAAACTGTATCTTCCAAACTACTGAACGGATCTGGGTGAATTTTGGACATGTGGTTCACCCAGATCTCCCGGTTCTGAGGATATACTTTACATGGGGTTATTGCATGTTTTGGGGTCCCTGTGATATGTTTTATAAAACTGTATTCCTCTGCCTGTGATAATGATATTACCCATTGTGTTCAGTAATCATATCACAGGCAGAGGGGAGGATTTTGTGTGGGAGTGTCTGTGTGTATTGTACGGATTGATTGGTTGTTCTGTAAAACCCTGTGGACTGTACTATGTTTGTGGATTGGGAATAAAAGAGACTGTATGTGCCAGTACAGTCAGTTCCTGCTTAACCCTCAAAGTGAAGTGTCATCTCGTTCTTGGGGGGAATTTGAATGTATGCAGATTGCCAGGAGTGTAAGCTGTTCGTATGGCTTTTCCTGTTCGGCTGCTTCCAGTGTTCGTGTGTATCTTGTTCGGAAGCTGGTGAATTTATGTAGTTTGCAGTTCGAGAGATTGGTGATTGCAGTAGCTGCTTGTCTATCTGGAAGGGGATTATCGCCTAAACGTTTTTTATCCTCCTGTGAGTGAAACGGTCCATTACAGAGAGCTACAGTGCATGTTTTTAAGTTCCAGTTGTAGCGGACCTTCCTGTACCCCGGAATCGCTTCCTATCTGGAACCAGAGAAAACTGTTACTCTTCTGCCCCAGTCGCCAAGGCTTGACTGCGGTCCTTCTGGAGCTTTTCCACCTTACCAGGCTCCATCTCTCCTTCCAGGCAGGTATCGTCCCCTCTGCCCATTCCGCTGCAGCTCTTCTTCCAGGCAGGTATTGTCCCCTCTGTCTCTTCCTCTGCAGGCATTCTTCCAGGCAGGTATCGTCCCCTCTGCCTATTCCACTGCAGCCCTTCTTCCAGGAGGCAGGTATCGTCCCCTCTGCCTATTCCACTGCAGCCCTTCTTCCAGGCAGGTAGAGAGGGAGAGAGATCTGAACAAGATACGTGGCAAATCTCTCTATGATGCTCAGTATCGTGTTCAGATCTCTCTCCCGCTCTATGATGCTCAGTGTCTGCCACGTATCGTGTTCAGATCTCTCTCCCGCTCTATGATGCTCAGTGTCTGCCACGTATCGTGTTCAGATCTCTCTCCCGCTCTATGATGCTCAGTGTCTGCCACGTATCGTGTTCAGATCTCTCTCCCGCTCTATGATGCTCAGTGTCTGCCACGTATCGTGTTCAGATCTCTCTCCCGCTCTATGATGCTCAGTGTCTGCCACGTATCGTGTTCAGATCTCTCTCCCGCTCTATGATGCTCAGTGTCTGCCACGTATCGTGTTCAGATCTCTCTCCCGCTCTATGATGCTCAGTGTCTGCCACGTATCGTGTTCAGATCTCTCTCCCGCTCTATGATGCTCAGTGTCTGCCACGTATCGTGTTCAGATCTCTCTCCCTCTCTATGATGCTCAGTGTCTGCTACGTATCGTGTTCAGATCCCTCTCCCTCTCTATGATGCTCAGTGTCTGCCACGTATTGTGTTCAGATCTCTCTCCCGCTCTATGATGCTCAGTGTCTGCCACGTATCGTGTTCAGATCTCTCTCCCGCTCTATGATGCTCAGTGTCTGCCACGTATCGTGTTCAGATCTCTCTCCCTCTCTATGATGCTCAGTGTCTGCCACGTATCGTGTTCAGATCTCTCTCCTGCTCTATGATGCTCAGTGTCTGCCACGTATCGTGTTCAGATCGCTCTCCTGCTCTATGATGCTCAGTGTCTGCCACGTATCGTGTTCAGATCTCTCTCCCGCTCTATGATGCTCAGTGTCTGCCACGTATCGTGTTCAGATCTCTCTCCCTCTCTATGATGCTCAGTGTCTGCCACGTATCGTGTTCAGATCCCTCTCCCTCTCTATGATGCTCAGTGTCTGCTACGTATTGTGTTCAGATCGCTCTCCTGCTCTATGATGCTCAGTGTCTGCCACGTATCGTGTTCAGATCTCTCTCCCGCTCTATGATGCTCAGTGTCTGCCACGTATCGTGTTCAGATCTCTCTCCCTCTCTATGATGCTCAGTGTCTGCCACGTATCGTGTTCAGATCTCTCTCCTGCTCTATGATGCTCAGTGTCTGCCACGTATCGTGTTCAGATCGCTCTCCTGCTCTATGATGCTCAGTGTCTGCCACGTATCGTGTTCAGATCTCTCTCCCGCTCTATGATGCTCAGTGTCTGCCACGTATCGTGTTCAGATCTCTCTCCCTCTCTATGATGCTCAGTGTCTGCCACGTATCGTGTTCAGATCCCTCTCCCTCTCTATGATGCTCAGTGTCTGCCACGTATCGTGTTCAGATCGCTCTCCTGCTCTATGATGCTCAGTGTCTGCCACGTATCGTGTTCAGATCTCTCTCCCGCTCTATGATGCTCAGTGTCTGCCACGTATCGTGTTCAGATCTCTCTCCCTCTCTATGATGCTCAGTGTCTGCTACGTATTGTGTTCAGATCCCTCTCCCTCTCTATGATGCTCAGTGTCTGCCACGTATTGTGTTCAGATCTCTCTCCCGCTCTATGATGCTCAGTGTCTGCCACGTATTGTGTTCAGATCTCTCTCCCGCTCTATGATGCTCAGTGTCTGCCACGTATCGTGTTCAGATCTTTGTCTCTCTCTATGATGTTCAGTGTCTGCCACGTATCGTGTTCAGATCTCTCTCCCACTCTATGATGTGTCTGCCACGTATTGTGTTCAGATCTCTCTCCCACTCTATGATGTGTCTGCCACGTATCGTGTTCAGATCTTTGTCTCTCTCTATGATGTTCAGTGTCTGCCACGTATCGTGTTCAGATCTCTCTCCCTCTGTATAATGCTCAGTGTTTATGAATTTTCTTGTAGGCCTCCACTCCTGTGTTTGGTGGGGTAATAGCTCTGATTAATGACTATCGGCTGCAGAAAGGCCTTTCTCCGCTTGGCTTTCTTAATCCGGCCCTGTACAGTCTGAAGGGCACCGGTCTGTATGATGTAAGTACAATGGTTCCTGCTGTATTCATCATTCACCACTCATTACTCATTTATTCATTATATATAGGTTTCTTTTCTCCTGTTTTTGTAGTCTTTCTTCCAATAATTTTTCTCTACTCTTTATTTTCAGGTCACAGATGGCTGCCACCTGTCCTGCATTGATGATATTGTTTTAGGTCAGGGATTCTGTGCGGCTCCTGGCTGGGACCCAGTGAGTGGCTGGGGTACTCCAAACTTCCCAGAGCTGCTCAAAGCTCTTCTCCACTGAAAGCCCAGTATCTGTGTGTATCCAGCCTTCTGATTGTCGTTGATCATCACCCCATTTCCATCTACTAATTATTACTTTCAGCCACCCTTTTCACAAACAGAGTGCCGATATTCACAGCCATGGGTAGGAGTTCCAATATTCACAGCCACTACCACGGGTAGGAGTATTGATATTCACAGCCACGGTTGGGAGTGCAGATATTCACAGTCACGGCTGGGAGTGCCGATATTCACAGCCACGGGTGGGAGTGCCGATATTCTCAGTCACGAGTGGGAGGACCGCAAGGGTCAAGTGCTGGGGAAAAAAGTGTGGTGACCCAAGATCCACCCACCCCACCAAAATAAAATAATAATATACACTCATATGCATATATAAACACACACACTCACACACAGACACACATGCACACACTCACAGAAACACACAAATAATTTATATTTTTAACATTTACAAAATGTCCAACCAGCCTCACTACCTAGAGAGCTGGCGTGGACCTGTCCCTGGGGTCCACTGGAGCTTCAGTGAGGCGGGTGCTGTCTACCTGTCAGACGCGGCGAGGGAGCAGATCAGAGAGAACACAGCTCCCTCGCCGCGTCTGACAGACAGCTGCCAACCGGGGGGTCCATTAGGTGGCCATGACAGGGGGAACACTGGGGGAATTTGGGGGCGGATTAGTGCCTGCGGGAGCAACAGGAACAGCGTTTCTGCTGTGAAAAAGTGCAGGAACGCCGTTCCCACGTGTTCCTGCAGGATCCAAGCCATGGAGTACAGATATTCACAGCCATGGGTGGGAGTCACAGCCACGGGTGGGAGCACCAATACTCAGTCACGGCTGGGAGTGCCGATATTCACAGCCACGGGTGGGAGCACCGATACTCATAGCCATGGGTGGGAGTATCGACATTCACAACCATGGGTGGGAGTATCGACATTCACAGCCACGGGTGGGAGTATCGACATTCACAGCCACGGGTGGGAGTATTGACATTCACAAATACAGGTGGTAGCACCAATATGCACAGTCACGGGTGAAGGTACCAGCATTCACAGCCACAATTGGGTTCATGGGTATTCACAGCCATGGTTGGCAGTTCCTATATTATTGACCATGGTTGGGAGTGCCTTATTATTGACTGTGGTTGGGAGGGCATGTATTCATGGCCATGGTTGGGAGGGGCCTTTATTATAGCTCATGGCTTGGAGCACCTACATTATTGTCCATGGTTGGGAGCATCTGTATTATTGGCCGTGGTTTGGAGTGCCTTATAATTGCCTGTTGTTGGGAGCTCCTTATTATTGGCTGTGGTTGGGGGTGAATATATTATTGTCCATGGCAAGGAGTGACTGTATTAATGGCTGTGGATGGGTGGGTAAACTAATATTCACAATGAATTTACACTCAGGAGCTTTATAGACTACCCTAAATAATGCGCACCTCATTAAAAGGATCCAGAGGACAAATATAATAATCTCATTCAGGAACTGAAGATAATATGCTGTGGGCTCAGTTTCTTTAGACTACTTACCTTCACCACTGTCCACAATGCAGATTATACCCAGAGAGTATTATAGGACAGGTGGCTGAATGCACTTTCCCTCTGTAACCTGCGTACGTTGGTGGTGGTACCCACATCGGTGCAAATGCTAAATAACTATTTCTTCCTGTGCTTGGTGATGGAAGGACATTAATGGGGTTCCAGAGGGTGTAGTCTAGTGCTGAATATTTCATGCATTTTGTTTTATATTGTTCATTGTCTTTGAATTGTCCACAAATAATTTGATCATTCTGCTTCCTCTGTGCTAAAATCAAATCCTTGTACTTCGTTTCTGATCGTGCAGAGGTTTTAGAAATAGGTCAATGGGTCGATTAAAGACGGGCTTGGAGAGAGCAATCATAAATACGTCAGGTTATATTTTAAGAACCAAACGAGCAATTTTTGGCAAACAGTAGAACAACGCTGTTGTCAGTTTGCTCCATACTTGCCTTATTCAATGTTTGTGGATTGCGATTCTGCACACTACACCCTGGCTTTCCGTTATTTGCAGTGAGCTCGTTACATAAAATTGGAAATTCGTTAGAGTGAAAGAGAAACAATTAAAATCTAATCATTTCATAAACTCTGACCTCTATAAACATGTATTACTATAATTTAGGCTTCTTTTAAGTTTAATACCAACCGATTTCATCCACCTTGCATAATAATCTAACAGCTCGGTGGTTCTTGGTTTTCTCAGGGAGTGTGGTCTTGGGATCTCTTGATTAGAGAGATCTGAGCAGGACACACAGATGTTCATACAAAATGTGCGTATCACAGGCAGATGCAGCTCGTCATTTGGTATTTTACGAGATGGGGTTAAAGACCTTTTCCCTCCTCATATGGACTCCATAAATCTGTTCACAGAAACTGTCCCAGTAACTGGCCATACCTCCACGGACCACCCCTCAGATGGCTGCTAGAAGTGCTTCCTGGGGCAGTGCTGCACAGTGTGACTGACATTCAGTGTCTCCTCTGCATGGAGACACTGAACTTTCCTCATAGAGATGCATTGATTCCATATATCTCTAGGAGGAGATGCCAATTGGCCAGTGCTCTGTTTGGCTCCAACCACCTCCGTGGCTGAGATCATTAGAACGGACAATCTCAGCCGATCCAGTGCTTTCCTAAGGGAAAACATCAGTGATTGTCTGAGATAATCACTACTGCTGATGTCAGCCAAGGATGCAGATCGAGGGCGGGGCCAGCAGCATATATTTAGGAGAGCAAGGGAGGACTAGATAGTGTTCCTTTAACCCCTTAAGGACCAAACTTCTGGAATAAAAGGGATTCATGACATGTCACACATGTCATGTGTCCTTAAGGGGTTAAACTTCTGTTTCAAGGGGTAACGTTTCCAACCCTGTTATTTCCTGTATTAAGGACACAAAATGTGTTGCTATAGCCCCCAACCATCTTCTGCCTGTTGCCAGCGTCATTCTGCCTATTCTACAAGAACAGAGGTCAAGTGTGAAATCTCAATTGCTGGATGAGGAATATTCTTGGAATTAATAAATGAATTGAACTATGATTGTCTACGCCTTTTAATTCATGACTTAACAATGCATCCAGTAAATTATTCTCCTTCAAGAGCAGAGCTTTTCATGTAGTGCACAGCAGGGCATGAAATATCTCTGTGGCTGACCACCTGGTACCCCGACTGCGTACCTCCGCCAAACATGCTTTCACGAGCCACCATCAGCATTTCACTGGGACACCATAACCATAACTTAGCTGCCGCAGTTGGGCTGGGGTCTTGCCGTTTCCGCCCACCCTGGACCCAAGTGCTGGATCCAGCTCCCAGTGGGTAGACCTCTCCTCCAAAGAGTATAGCCGGTATAGCCAGCAATGGCTAATGGGAGATTGAGGAGGGACAAATCAGCTAGTTTAAACTGGTCTGGCAGTGTCCCTGGGACAACGCCCTACTGGGGAAACAATAGGACAGGAATTGTGCCTGAGAGATAATCAGGAACTGTACAAACTCAATTATCTCCAGGTACAGAAAAACACACAATTTTACAACACCCAAAATTCCACAGAAACCCCCAAGAGTCACATCCCTGTGTAGCTATGATCTGGGTGACCATCATATCCAAAAATCCCTCCGTTCGGTTCATTGGTTAGAATTTTCCATGGAAGTCACTCCAGGAACACGTGGCAAAAGCATCTTTGCGACAATCTCCAGTCCTATTGTGTTTTATACCCCACCTCCTATAGACTGTAAGCTCGTTTGAGCCATCCTGTAAGTTTTTTGTTATTGTCTTATTTATTGTTAAATCTCCCTCTTTTATAATATTGTAAGAAGCTACGGCATCTGTTGAGGCTATATAAATGCAAATAATAAAATCAGTACCCTCAGACAGGGCACAATGTGACGCACACCCTAATGTCACGCTCTGATACCAATACATAGCAAATACAGGGCGCAATATGAGGCACACACTAATGTCACGCTCTGATACCAATACATAGCAAATACAGGGCGCAATATAAGGCACACCCTAATGTCACACTCTGATACCAATACATAGCAAATACAGGGCGCAATATGAGGCACACCCTAATGTCACGCTCGGATACCAATACATAGCAAATACAGGGCGCAATATGAGGCACACCCTAATGTCACACTCTGATACCAATACATAGCAAATACAGGGCACAATATGAGGCACACCCTAATGTCACGCTCTGATACCAATACATAGCAAATACAGGGCACAATATGAGGCACACCCTAATGTCACGCTCTGATCCCAATACATAGCAAATACAGGGCGCAATATGAGGCACACCCTAATGTCACTCTCTGATACCAATACATAGCAAATACAGGGCGCAATATGAGACACACCCTAATGTCACGCTCTGATACCAATACATAGCAAATACAGGGCACAATATGACGCACACCCTAATGTCACGCTCTGATACCAATACATAACAAATACAGGGCGCAATATGAGGCACACACTAATGTCACACTCTGATACCAATACATAGCAAATACAGGGCACAATATGAGGCACACCCTAATGTCACACTCTGATACCAATACATAGCAAATACAGGGCGCAATATGAGGCACACCCTAATGTCACGCTCTGATACCAATACATAGCAAATACAGGGCGCAATATGAGACACACCCTAATGTCACGCTCTGATACCAATACATAGCAAATACAGGGCGCAATATGAGGCACACACTAATGTCACGCTCTGATACCAATACATAGCAAATACAGGGCACAATATGAGGCACACACTAATGTCACTCTCTGATACCAATACATAGCAAATACAGGGCGCAATATGAGACACACCCTAATGTCACGCTCTGATACCAATACATAGCAAATACAGGGCACAATATGATGCACACCCTAATGTCACGCTCTGATACCAATACATAACAAATACAGGGCGCAATATGAGGCACACACTAATGTCACACTCTGATACCAATACATAGCAAATACAGGGCGCAATATGAGGCACACCCTAATGTCACGCTCTGATACCAATACATAGCAAATACAGGGCGCAATATGAGGCACACCCTAATGTCACGCTCTGATACCAATACATAGCAAATACAGGGCACAATATGAGGCACACCCTAATGTCACGCTCTGATACCAATACATAGCAAATACAGGGCGCAATATGAGGCACACCCTAATGTCACACTCTGATACCAATACATAGCAAATACAGGGCGCAATATGAGGCACACACTAATGTCACACTCTGATACCAATACATAGCAAATACAGGGCGCAATATGAGGCACACCCTAATGTCACGCTCTGATCCCAATACATAGCAAATACAGGGCACAATATGAGGCACACACTAATGTCACACTCTGATACCAATACATAGCAAATACAGGGCGCAATATGAGGCACACACTAATGTCACACTCTGATACCAATACATAGCAAATACAGGGCGCAATATGAGGCACACCCTAATGTCACGCTCTGATCCCAATACATAGCAAATACAGGGCACAATATGAGGCACACCCTAATGTCACACTCTGATACCAATACATAGCAAATACAGGGCACAATATGAGGCACACACTAATGTCACACTCTGATACCAATACATAGCAAATACAGGGCGCAATATGAGGCACACCCTAATGTCACGCTCTGATACCAATACATAGCAAATACAGGGCACAATATGAGGCACACCCTAATGTCACTCTCTGATACCAATACATAGCAAATACAGGGCGCAATATGAGACACACCCTAATGTCACGCTCTGATACCAATACATAGCAAATACAGGGCACAATATGAGGCACACCCTAATGTCACGCTCTGATACCAATACATAGCAAATACAGGGCACAATATGAGGCACACCCTAATGTCACGCTCTGATACCAATACATAGCAAATACAGGGCACAATATGAGGCACACCCTAATGTCACGCTCTGATACCAATACATAGCAAATACAGGGCGCAATATGAGGCACACCCTAATGTCACGCTCTGATACCAATACATAGCAAATACAGGGCACAATATGAGGCACACCCTAATGTCACGCTCTGATACCAATACATAGCAAATACAGGGCGCAATATGAGGCACACACTAATGTCACACTCTGATACCAATAAATAGCAAATACAGGGCGCAATATGACGCACACCCTAATGTCACGCTCTGATACCAATACATAGCAAATACAGGGCACAATATGACGCACACCCTAATGTCACGCTCTGATACCAATACATAGCAAATACAGGGCGCAATATGACGCACACCCTAATGTCACGCTCTGATACCAATACATAGCAAATACAGGGCACAATATGAGGCACACCCTAATGTCACACTCTGATACCAATAAATAGCAAATACAGGGCGCAATATGACGCACACCCTAATGTCACGCTCTGATACCAATACATAGCAAATACAGGGCGCAATATGAGGCACACCCTAATGTCACGCTCTGATACCAATACATAGCAAATACAGGGCACAATATGACGCACACCCTAATGTCACGCTCTGATACCAATACATAGCAAATACAGGGCGCAATATGAGGCACACACTAATGTCACACTCTGATACCAATAAATAGCAAATACAGGGCACAATATGAGGCACACCCTAATGTCACACTCTGATACCAATACATAGCAAATACAGGGCGCAATATGACGCACACCCTAATGTCACGCTCTGATACCAATACATAGCAAATACAGGGCACATTATGACGCACACCCTAATGTCACGCTCTGATACCAATACATAGCAAATACAGGGCGCAATATGACGCACACCCTAATGTCACGCTCTGATACCAATACATAGCAAATACAGGGCGCAATATGAGGCACACACTAATGTCACGCTCTGATACCAATACATAGCAAATAAAGGGCACAATATGAGGCACACCCTAATGTCACACTCTGATACCAATACATAGCAAATACAGGGCACAATATGAGGCACACCCTAATGTCACACTCTGATACCAATACATAGCAAATACAGGGCGCAATATGACGCACACCCTAATGTCACACTCTGATACCAATACATAGCAAATACAGGGCACAATATGAGGCACACCCTAATGTCACGCTCTGATCCCAATACATAGCAAATACAGGGCGCAATATGAGGCACACCCTAATGTCACGCTCTGATACCAATACATAGCAAATACAGGGCGCAATATGAGACACACCCTAATGTCACGCTCTGATACCAATACATAGCAAATACAGGGCACAATATGAGGCACACTCTAATGTCACGCTCTGATACCAATACATAGCAAATACAGGGCGCAATATGAGGCACACACTAATGTCACGCTCTGATACCAATACATAGCAAATACAGGGCACAATATGAGGCACACCCTAATGTCACGCTCTGATCCCAATACATAGCAAATACAGGGCGCAATATGACGCACACCTTAATGTCACACTCTGATACCAATACATAGCAAATACAGGGCACAATATGAGGCACACCCTAATGTCACGCTCTGATCCCAATACATAGCAAATACAGGGCACAATATGAGGCACACCCTAATGTCACACTCTGATACCAATACATAGCAAATACAGGGCGCAATATGAGGCACACCCTAATGTCACGCTCTGATACCAATACATAGCAAATACAGGGCGCAATATGAGGCACACACTAATGTCACGCTCTGATACCAATACATAGCAAATACAGGGCACAATATGAGGCACACCCTAATGTCACACTCTGATACCAATACATAGCAAATACAGGGCGCAATATGAGGCACACACTAATGTCACACTCTGATACCAATACATAGCAAATACAGGGCGCAATATGAGGCACACACTAATGTCACACTCTGATACCAATACATAGCAAATACAGGGCGCAATATGAGGCACACCCTAATGTCACGCTCTGATACCAATACATAGCAAATACAGGGCACAATATGAGGCACACCCTAATGTCACGCTCTGATACCAATACATAGCAAATACAGGGCGCAATATGACGCACACCCTAATGTCATGCTCTGATACCAATACATAGCAAATACAGGGCACAATATGAGGCACACCCTAATGTCACGCTCTGATACCAATACATAGCAAATACAGGGCGCAATATGACGCACACCCTAATGTCATGCTCTGATACCAATACATAGCAAATACAGGGCGCAATATGAGGCACACCCTAATGTCACGCTCTGATACCAATACATAGCAAATACAGGGCGCAATATGAGGCACACACTAATGTCACACTCTGATACCAATACATAGCAAATACAGGGCGCAATATGACGCACACCCTAATGTCACGCTCTGATACCAATACATAGCAAATACAGGGCACAATATGAGGCACACCCTAATGTCACGCTCTGATACCAATACATAGCAAATACAGGGCGCAATATGACGCACACACTAATGTCACGCTCTGATACCAATACATAGCAAATACAGGGCACAATATGAGGCACACCCTAATGTCACGCTCTGATACCAATACATAGCAAATACAGGGCGCAATATGACGCACACCCTAATGTCATGCTCTGATACCAATACATAGCAAATACAGGGCACAATATGAGGCACACCCTAATGTCACGCTCTGATACCAATACATAGCAAATACAGGGCGCAATATGACGCACACCCTAATGTCATGCTCTGATACCAATACATAGCAAATACAGGGCGCAATATGAGGCACACCCTAATGTCACGCTCTGATACCAATACATAGCAAATACAGGGCGCAATATGAGGCACACACTAATGTCACACTCTGATACCAATACATAGCAAATACAGGGCGCAATATGACGCACACCCTAATGTCACACTCTGATACCAATACATAGCAAATACAGGGCACAATATGAGGCACACCCTAATGTCACGCTCTGATACCAATACATAGCAAATACAGGGCACAATATGACGCACACCCTAATGTCACACTCTGATACCAATACATAGCAAATACAGGGCACAATATGACGCACACCCTAATGTCACGCTCTGATACCAATACATAGCAAATACAGGGCACAATATGAGGCACACCCTAATGTCACACTCTGATACCAATACATAGCAAATACAGGGCACAATATGAGGCACACCCTAATGTCACGCTCTGATCCCAATACATAGCAAATACAGGGCACAATATGACGCACACCCTAATGTCACGCTCTGATACCAATACATAGCAAATACAGGGCACAATATGAGGCACACCCTAATGTCACGCTCTGATACCAATACATAGCAAATACAGGGCACAATATGAGGCACACCCTAATGTCACACTCTGATACCAATACATAGCAAATACAGGGCGCAATATGAGGCACACCCTAATGTCACGCTCTGATACCAATACATAGCAAATACAGGGCGCAATATGAGGCACACCCTAATGTCACGCTCGGATACCAATACATAGCAAATACAGGGCGCAATATGAGGCACACCCTAATGTCATGCTCTGATACCAATACATAGCAAATACAGGGCGCAATATGAGGCACACCCTAATGTCACGCTCTGATACCAATACATAGCAAATACAGGGCGCAATATGAGGCACACCCTAATGTCATGCTCGGATACCAATACATAGCAAATACAGGGCGCAATATGAGGCACACACTAATGTCATGCTCTGACACCAATACATAGCAAATACAGGGCGCAATATGAGGCACACCCTAATGTCACGCTCTGATACCAATACATAGCAAATACAGGGCGCAATATGAGGCACACCCTAATGTCACGCTCGGATACCAATACATAGCAAATACAGGGCGCAATATGAGGCACACCCTAATGTCACGCTCTGATACCAATACATAGCAAATACAGGGCGCAATATGAGGCACACCCTAATGTCACGCTCTGATACCAATACATAGCAAATACAGGGCACAATATGACGCACACCCTAATGTCACACTCTGATACCAATACATAGCAAATACAGGGCACAATATGAGGCACACCCTAATGTCACACTCTGATACCAATACATAGCAAATACAGGGCGCAATATGAGGCACACCCTAATGTCACACTCTGATACCAATACATAGCAAATACAGGGCACAATATGAGGCACACCCTAATGTCACGCTCTGATACCAATACATAGCAAATACAGGGCGCAATATGAGGCACACCCTAATGTCACGCTCTGATACCAATACATAGCAAATACAGGGCGCAATATGACGCACACACTAATGTCACGCTCTGATACCAATACATAGCAAATACAGGGCGCAATATGACGCACACCCTAATGTCACGCTCTGATACCAATACATAGCAAATACAGGGCGCAATATGAGGCACACCCTAATGTCACGCTCTGATACCAATACATAGCAAATACAGGGCACAATATGACGCACACCCTAATGTCACGCTCTGATACCAATACATAGCAAATACAGGGCGCAATATGAGGCACACCCTAATGTCACGCTCTGATACCAATACATAGCAAATACAGGGCACAATATGACGCACACCCTAATGTCACGCTCTGATACCAATACATAGCAAATACAGGGCACAATATGAGGCACACCCTAATGTCACACTCTGATACCAATACATAGCAAATACAGGGCACAATATGAGGCACACCCTAATGTCACGCTCTGATACCAATACATAGCAAATACAGGGCACAATATGAGGCACACCCTAATGTCACACTCTGATACCAATACATAGCAAATACAGGGCGCAATATGAGGCACACCCTAATGTCACGCTCTGATACCAATACATAGCAAATACAGGGCGCAATATGAGGCACACCCTAATGTCACGCTCTGATACCAATACATAGCAAATACAGGGCGCAATATGAGGCTCACCCTAATGTCACACTCTGATACCAATACATAGCAAATACAGGGCGCAATATGAGGCACACCCTAATGTCACGCTCTGATACCAATACATAGCAAATACAGGGCACAATATGAGGCACACCCTAATGTCACGCTCTGATCCCAATACATAGCAAATACAGGGCGCAATATGAGGCACACCCTAATGTCAGGCTCTGATACCAATACATAGCAAATACAGGGCACAATATGAGGCACACCCTAATGTCACACTCTGATACCAATACATAGCAAATACAGGGCGCAATATGACGCACACCCTAATGTCACGCTCTGATACCAATACATAGCAAATACAGGGCGCAATATGAGGCACACCCTAATGTCACGCTCTGATACCAATACATAGCAAATACAGGGCACAATATGAGGCACACCCTAATGTCACGCTCTGATACCAATACATAGCAAATACAGGGCGCAATATGAGGCACACCCTAATGTCACGCTCTGATACCAATACATAGCAAATACAGGGCACAATATGAGGCACACCCTAATGTCACGCTCTGATACCAATACATAGCAAATACAGGGCACAATATGACGCACACCCTAATGTCACGCTCTGATACCAATACATAGCAAATACAGGGCGCAATATGAGGCACACCCTAATGTCACGCTCTGATACCAATACATAGCAAATACAGGGCGCAATATGACGCACACCCTAATGTCACGCTCTGATACCAATACATAGCAAATACAGGGCGCAATATGAGGCACACCCTAATGTCACACTCTGATACCAATACATAGCAAATACAGGGCACAATATGAGGCACACCCTAATGTCACGCTCTGATACCAATACATAGCAAATACAGGGCGCAATATGACGCACACCCTAATGTCATGCTCTGATACCAATACATAGCAAATACAGGGCACAATATGAGGCACACCCTAATGTCACACTCTGATACCAATACATAGCAAATACAGGGCGCAATATGAGGCACACACTAATGTCACACTCTGATACCAATACATAGCAAATACAGGGCGCAATATGAGGCACACACTAATGTCACACTCTGATACCAATACATAGCAAATACAGGGCGCAATATGAGGCACACCCTAATGTCACGCTCTGATACCAATACATAGCAAATACAGGGCACAATATGAGGCACACCCTAATGTCACGCTCTGATACCAATACATAGCAAATACAGGGCGCAATATGACGCACACCCTAATGTCATGCTCTGATACCAATACATAGCAAATACAGGGCACAATATGAGGCACACCCTAATGTCACGCTCTGATACCAATACATAGCAAATACAGGGCGCAATATGACGCACACCCTAATGTCATGCTCTGATACCAATACATAGCAAATACAGGGCGCAATATGAGGCACACCCTAATGTCACGCTCTGATACCAATACATAGCAAATACAGGGCGCAATATGAGGCACACACTAATGTCACACTCTGATACCAATACATAGCAAATACAGGGCGCAATATGACGCACACCCTAATGTCACGCTCTGATACCAATACATAGCAAATACAGGGCACAATATGAGGCACACCCTAATGTCACGCTCTGATACCAATACATAGCAAATACAGGGCGCAATATGACGCACACACTAATGTCACGCTCTGATACCAATACATAGCAAATACAGGGCACAATATGAGGCACACCCTAATGTCACGCTCTGATACCAATACATAGCAAATACAGGGCGCAATATGACGCACACCCTAATGTCATGCTCTGATACCAATACATAGCAAATACAGGGCACAATATGAGGCACACCCTAATGTCACGCTCTGATACCAATACATAGCAAATACAGGGCGCAATATGACGCACACCCTAATGTCATGCTCTGATACCAATACATAGCAAATACAGGGCGCAATATGAGGCACACCCTAATGTCACGCTCTGATACCAATACATAGCAAATACAGGGCGCAATATGAGGCACACACTAATGTCACACTCTGATACCAATACATAGCAAATACAGGGCGCAATATGACGCACACCCTAATGTCACACTCTGATACCAATACATAGCAAATACAGGGCACAATATGAGGCACACCCTAATGTCACGCTCTGATACCAATACATAGCAAATACAGGGCACAATATGACGCACACCCTAATGTCACACTCTGATACCAATACATAGCAAATACAGGGCACAATATGACGCACACCCTAATGTCACGCTCTGATACCAATACATAGCAAATACAGGGCACAATATGAGGCACACCCTAATGTCACACTCTGATACCAATACATAGCAAATACAGGGCACAATATGAGGCACACCCTAATGTCACGCTCTGATCCCAATACATAGCAAATACAGGGCACAATATGACGCACACCCTAATGTCACGCTCTGATACCAATACATAGCAAATACAGGGCACAATATGAGGCACACCCTAATGTCACGCTCTGATACCAATACATAGCAAATACAGGGCACAATATGAGGCACACCCTAATGTCACACTCTGATACCAATACATAGCAAATACAGGGCGCAATATGAGGCACACCCTAATGTCACGCTCTGATACCAATACATAGCAAATACAGGGCGCAATATGAGGCACACCCTAATGTCACGCTCGGATACCAATACATAGCAAATACAGGGCGCAATATGAGGCACACCCTAATGTCATGCTCTGATACCAATACATAGCAAATACAGGGCGCAATATGAGGCACACCCTAATGTCACGCTCTGATACCAATACATAGCAAATACAGGGCGCAATATGAGGCACACCCTAATGTCATGCTCGGATACCAATACATAGCAAATACAGGGCGCAATATGAGGCACACACTAATGTCATGCTCTGACACCAATACATAGCAAATACAGGGCGCAATATGAGGCACACCCTAATGTCACGCTCTGATACCAATACATAGCAAATACAGGGCGCAATATGAGGCACACCCTAATGTCACGCTCGGATACCAATACATAGCAAATACAGGGCGCAATATGAGGCACACCCTAATGTCACGCTCTGATACCAATACATAGCAAATACAGGGCGCAATATGAGGCACACCCTAATGTCACGCTCTGATACCAATACATAGCAAATACAGGGCACAATATGACGCACACCCTAATGTCACACTCTGATACCAATACATAGCAAATACAGGGCACAATATGAGGCACACCCTAATGTCACACTCTGATACCAATACATAGCAAATACAGGGCGCAATATGAGGCACACCCTAATGTCACACTCTGATACCAATACATAGCAAATACAGGGCACAATATGAGGCACACCCTAATGTCACGCTCTGATACCAATACATAGCAAATACAGGGCGCAATATGAGGCACACCCTAATGTCACGCTCTGATACCAATACATAGCAAATACAGGGCGCAATATGACGCACACACTAATGTCACGCTCTGATACCAATACATAGCAAATACAGGGCGCAATATGACGCACACCCTAATGTCACGCTCTGATACCAATACATAGCAAATACAGGGCGCAATATGAGGCACACCCTAATGTCACGCTCTGATACCAATACATAGCAAATACAGGGCACAATATGACGCACACCCTAATGTCACGCTCTGATACCAATACATAGCAAATACAGGGCGCAATATGAGGCACACCCTAATGTCACGCTCTGATACCAATACATAGCAAATACAGGGCACAATATGACGCACACCCTAATGTCACGCTCTGATACCAATACATAGCAAATACAGGGCACAATATGAGGCACACCCTAATGTCACACTCTGATACCAATACATAGCAAATACAGGGCACAATATGAGGCACACCCTAATGTCACGCTCTGATACCAATACATAGCAAATACAGGGCACAATATGAGGCACACCCTAATGTCACACTCTGATACCAATACATAGCAAATACAGGGCGCAATATGAGGCACACCCTAATGTCACGCTCTGATACCAATACATAGCAAATACAGGGCGCAATATGAGGCACACCCTAATGTCACGCTCTGATACCAATACATAGCAAATACAGGGCGCAATATGAGGCTCACCCTAATGTCACACTCTGATACCAATACATAGCAAATACAGGGCGCAATATGAGGCACACCCTAATGTCACGCTCTGATACCAATACATAGCAAATACAGGGCACAATATGAGGCACACCCTAATGTCACGCTCTGATCCCAATACATAGCAAATACAGGGCGCAATATGAGGCACACCCTAATGTCAGGCTCTGATACCAATACATAGCAAATACAGGGCACAATATGAGGCACACCCTAATGTCACACTCTGATACCAATACATAGCAAATACAGGGCGCAATATGACGCACACCCTAATGTCACGCTCTGATACCAATACATAGCAAATACAGGGCGCAATATGAGGCACACCCTAATGTCACGCTCTGATACCAATACATAGCAAATACAGGGCACAATATGAGGCACACCCTAATGTCACGCTCTGATACCAATACATAGCAAATACAGGGCGCAATATGAGGCACACCCTAATGTCACGCTCTGATACCAATACATAGCAAATACAGGGCACAATATGAGGCACACCCTAATGTCACGCTCTGATACCAATACATAGCAAATACAGGGCACAATATGACGCACACCCTAATGTCACGCTCTGATACCAATACATAGCAAATACAGGGCGCAATATGAGGCACACCCTAATGTCACGCTCTGATACCAATACATAGCAAATACAGGGCGCAATATGACGCACACCCTAATGTCACGCTCTGATACCAATACATAGCAAATACAGGGCGCAATATGAGGCACACCCTAATGTCACACTCTGATACCAATACATAGCAAATACAGGGCACAATATGAGGCACACCCTAATGTCACGCTCTGATACCAATACATAGCAAATACAGGGCGCAATATGAGGCACACCCTAATGTCACACTCTGATACCAATACATAGCAAATACAGGGCACAATATGACGCACACCCTAATGTCACGCTCTGATACCAATACATAGCAAATACAGGGCACAATATGAGGCACACCCTAATGTCACGCTCTGATACCAATACATAGCAAATACAGGGCGCAATATGAGGCACACCCTAATGTCACGCTCTGATACCAATACATAGCAAAAAGAGGGCGCAATATGAGGCACACCCTAATGTCACACTCTGATACCAATACATAGCAAATACAGGGCACAATATGAGGCACACCCTAATGTCACGCTCTGATACCAATACATAGCAAATACAGGGCACAATATGACGCACACCCTAATGTCACTCTCTGATACCAATACATAGCAAATACAGGGCACAATATGAGGCACACCCTAATGTCACTCTCTGATACCAATACATAGCAAATACAGGGCGCAATATGAGACACACCCTAATGTCACGCTCTGATACCAATACATAGCAAATACAGGGCACAATATGAGGCACACCCTAATGTCACACTCTGATACCAATACATAGCAAATACAGGGCACAATATGAGGCACACCCTAATGTCACTCTCTGATACCAATACATAGCAAATACAGGGCGCAATATGAGACACACCCTAATGTCACGCTCTGATACCAATACATAGCAAATACAGGGCACAATATGAGGCACACCCTAATGTCACGCTCTGATACCAATACATAGCAAATACAGGGCACAATATGAGGCACACCCTAATGTCACGCTCTGATACCAATACATAGCAAATACAGGGCGCAATATGAGGCACACCCTAATGTCACGCTCTGATACCAATACATAGCAAATACAGGGCACAATATGAGGCACACCCTAATGTCACACTCTGATACCAATACATAGCAAATACAGTGCACAATATGAGGCACACCCTAATGTCACGCTCTGATACCAATACATAGCAAATACAGGGCGCAATATGAGGCACACCCTAATGTCACGCTCTGATACCAATACATAGCAAATACAGGGCACAATATGAGGCACACCCTAATGTCACGCTCTGATACCAATACATAGCAAATACAGGGCACAATATGAGGCACACCCTAATGTCACGCTCTGATACCAATACATAGCAAATACAGGGCACAATATGAGGCACACCCTAATGTCACACTCTGATACCAATACATAGCAAATACAGGGCACAATATGACGCACACCCTAATGTCACTCTCTGATACCAATACATAGCAAATACAGGGCACAATATGAGGCACACCCTAATGTCACGCTCTGATACCAATACATAGCAAATACAGGGCACAATATGAGGCACACACTAATGTCACGCTCTGATCCCAATACATAGCAAATACAGGGCACAATATGACGCACACCCTAATGTCACTCTCTGATACCAATACATAGCAAATACAGGGCACAATATGAGGCACACCCTAATGTCACGCTCTGATCCCAATACATAGCAAATACAGGGCGCAATATGACGCACACCCTAATGTCACGCTCTGATACCAATACATAGCAAATACAGGGCACAATATGAGGCACACCCTAATGTCACGCTCTGATACCAATACATAGCAAATACAGGGCACAATATGAGGCACACCCTAATGTCACGCTCTGATACCAATACATAGCAAATACAGGGCACAATATGAGGCACACCCTAATGTCACGCTCTGATACCAATACATAGCAAATACAGGGCGCAATATGAGGCACACCCTAATGTCACTCTCTGATACCAATACATAGCAAATACAGGGCGCAATATGAGGCACACCCTAATGTCACGCTCTGATACCAATACATATCAAATACAGGGCACAATATGAGGCACACCCTAATGTCACGCTCTGATACCAATACATAGCAAATACAGGGCGCAATATGAGGCACACACTAATGTCACACTCTGATACCAATACATAGCAAATACAGGGCACAATATGACGCACACCCTAATGTCACGCTCTGATACCAATACATAGCAAATACAGGGCGCAATATGAGGCACACACTAATGTCACGCTCTGATACCAATACATAGCAAATACAGGGCACAATATGACGCACACCCTAATGTCACGCTCTGATACCAATACATAGCAAATACAGGGCACAATATGAGGCACACCCTAATGTCACGCTCTGATACCAATACATAGCAAATACAGGGCACAATATGAGGCACACCCTAATGTCACGCTCTGATACCAATACATAGCAAATACAGGGCGCAATATGAGGCACACCCTAATGTCACGCTCTGATACCAATACATAGCAAATACAGGGCACAATATGAGGCACACATTAATGTCACGCTCTGATACCAATACATAGCAAATACAGGGCACAATATGAGGCACACCCTAATGTCACGCTCTGATACCAATACATAGCAAATACAGGGCGCAATATGAGGCACACCCTAATGTCACGCTCTGATACCAATACATAGCAAATACAGGGCGCAATATGAGGCACACCCTAATGTCACGCTCTGATACCAATACATAGCAAATACAGGGCGCAATATGAGGCACACACTAATGTCACGCTCTGATACCAATACATAGCAAATACAGGGCACAATATGAGGCACACCCTAATGTCACGCTCTGATCCCAATATGTAGCGGAGTAGAGGTACGATCCAAGGTAGCTCCGCTGGTAGACAGGAACAGCAATCCAATATAGGTATCAAACGGGTAGCGTGGTTACAATCCCTTCCCTCCAAGAACTAGACGACACATAGCTTGGAGGTCAACTGTCAGCTTTATTCACACAATTTCTTTTATGGCTTTTTCCCATGCAAGGGAGGTAACTCAAAACAACCAATCACCTCACAATCCCCTCCCCTCCCTCTCCTCCCCTTAGATTAGCAGGTAAATTAATTAGAGGGAACCGAGTTTTCCCCAGTTTCTGAATGTCCCCTAAATACGGGGGGTACGAGGATAAATGAGGGGTCCCCTGGTAGGTCTGCTCTGGGTGAGAAACATATTCAAATTTCACCCAGATCAGACCAGGGGTTCGGGAGTTACAGAGATTTTAAGATTTGACCGACTGCAGGGACACAGTAGCCGAAAACAGCTCCATAGATCCTGGCCCTGTAGTCGGTCTACTTCACTGAATAAAAAGTGCCGAACGGCTCAGCCATCCGACCCCAATCTTTGGTTCGGATGAATCCCCTAGACTGGGGAATGCAAACTACCGAACGGCGGGCCGTTCGGTAGTTTGGATCATACGGTTTGGTGATCCTGGAGGTCTGAGCGGTGTCTGGGTAGTCGAGCGTCCGATTTTAGTTCCAGACGCTCGACGACCAAACACCGCTGTTCGGCAGTTAAGATGGCCGCCGCCACGTGGAGATTAGGCGAACGGCGGCCACCCACGGACCCAGTTAACAATACGTGCAACATTGTGTCTCTCTGAACAGGAGACACACGACCACAGCAGGGTGGTCTGGCATTTCGGTACTTTTAATCGGTTCCCGAACCGGGTAAGTATATCTGGCTCGGGGACCGATTACATTAACCTGCTGGACAACATACATTATATACATAGATATATAGAGCTAAGTGCAACGGCATTATAACTAAGAGTCTCTGGTGGCTGCTTCTGCCACAATGCTCCCCCAGAACCAAGCCAGCATACACAGTCTGATCCCAACGGATCGGCTTGGGGATGTCTGGAGGAGTACCCACAGATCACTTGTCCAGTTCTGTTTGTCGAGATAACCCGTCAGCATTTCCATTGAGCTTCCCCGGGCGATATTGGATATTGAAATCAAATGGCTGAAGCGCTAAGCTCCAGCGCAGCAGTCTGGCATTGTCTCCTGACACCCGGTTCAGCCAGACCAACGGGTTGTGATCTGTGAGCAGGGAAAATGTTTGTCCATACAAATAGGGCTGTAGTTTCTTGAGGGCCCACACCACGGCAAGGCATTCCTTTTCGATGGCGGCGTAGCTTACTTCTCTGGGTAAAAGTTTTCGGCTGAGGTAAGCTACTGGGTGTTCACCGCCATCGGCTCCGATCTGGCTCAGTACTGCTCCCAATCCGAACATTGAAGCGTCTGTATGGACGAGAAAGCGTTTAGTCGGATCGGGAGCAGCCAACACAGGGGCATTAACAAGGGCATTTTTTAGGAGTTGGAAGGCCTGTTCACACTCTGGGGCCCATACTACTAATTTGGGAAGGTTTTTGCGGGTTAAGTCGGTAAGGGGCTTGGCTAGGGCGCTGTAGTTAGGTACAAACTTTCGGTAATATCCTGCCGTCCCCAAAAAGGCTAGTACCTGGGTTTTAGTGCGGGGAGTTGGCCATTTAGCTACGGCCTCTATTTTGGCTGGTTCGGGTTTTTGGTGGCCGCTGCCTACTCGGTGTCCGAGGTATTGGACCTCGGCCATCCCTATATGGCATTTACTGGGCTTGAGGGTCAGTCCGGCTTCCCGGATGCGGTCTAGTACTGCTCCGATATGGTCTAGATGATCGGCCCAGGAGTAGCTAAAGATGGCTATGTCGTCTAGATAGGCGCAAGCGTATTCCTGAAACCCGTCCAATAGTCGGTCCACCATCCTCTGGAAGGTGGCCGGGGCGTTCTTCATCCCAAATGGCATGACCCGGAATTGGTACAGGCCAAATGGGGTGACGAAGGCCGACTTGGGAATGGCGTCCTCGGCTAGAGGAATTTGCCAATATCCTTTACAAAGATCAATGGTGGTTAAGTATTTCCCCCTAGCCATTTTGTCTAATAGCTCGTCTATCCGGGGCATGGGATAGGCATCGGATATGGTTTTATCATTGAGCCTCCGGTAATCTACACAGAAGCGGGTAGTTCCATCCCGCTTTGGCACGAGTACTACGGGGGATGCCCAGGGGCTATCGGAATGCTCAATTACCCCTAACTGCAACATTTCCTTCAGTTCTTTGTACATGTTTCCCCTCACTGCTTCGGGAATGCGGTAGGGCGGTTGACGGAGTGGGACCGGATCTAGGGTTTCTACCCGATGGGTAGCTAACGGGGTATATCCCGGGAGGTTGGAAAAAGTGGCTCCTTTTTCCCTAATTAAACTTTGGGCCTGAGCTTTTTCCTGGGGATTCAAGCGGTCTCCTAGCTGTACGGCTGCGAGATCCTCTTGTAGCGTTTCTCGGGCCAGCATGTCAGGGAGGGGTAGGTTATCTGTGTCCTCTGCAGCCGAGGCGCAGATGGCGGATACTTCCTCTGTGCGCTCGTGGTAGGGCTTCAGCATGTTCACATGGAACATGCGTCGGTCCCCGGTCCCGGCGCAGGGGCCGATTATATAGGTGGTATCGCAGACCTGCTCTACCACCTTGAATGGGCCCCGCCAGGAAGCCTGCAGCTTGTCAGTAGGGACGGGGCGTAAGACTAGTACTTTCTGGCCGACCTGAAAGCTGCGGTCCCTAGCTCCCTTATCATACCAGTGGCGCTGGCGTGTCTGGGCCGCCTGGAGGTTGTTGCGCACAGCTCGGGTCAATTCCTCCAGGCGGTTCCGAAACTCCAACACATAGGGTACGATAGGGGTGCCGTCAATGGTCGTCCCCCCCTCCCAGTGTTCCCTTATTAGGTCTAGGGGTCCCCTTACCCTCCTTCCGAACAACAGTTCGAAGGGAGAGAACCCAGTGGACTCTTGGGGTACCTCTCGGTAGGCGAACAGGAGATGGGGTAAGAACCGCTCCCAGTTCTTCTGAGTGGCTACGAACGTGCGGATCATTTGTTTTAAGGTCCCATTAAACCGTTCGCAGAGGCCATTGGACTGGGGGTGGTATGGGGAATTAAGGATAGGTCGGACCCCGCATACTTTCCAAAGCTGTTGCGTGACCTCGGCCGTGAATTGGGTACCCTGATCTGAAATGATCTCCCGGGGGATCCCCATACGAGTAAAGATACGCATGAGGGCGTCTACTATGGTCTCTGCGTGTACATTCGTTAGGGCTACTGCTTCGGGGTATCTAGTGGCATAATCTACCACGGTCAATATGTATTTCTTACCAGACGGGCTTTTTTGTCTCAGTGGTCCGATAATGTCTACCGCTACTCGGCTAAAGGGTTCTTCAATAATGGGCAGGGTGTGTAGTTTGGCCTTGTATCGGTCCCCCCGCTTTCCCACTCTCTGACAGGTATCGCAAGTATTACAGTACTGCTTAATATCCTGTGATATCCCTGGCCAGAAGAAGTTCTGTAGCAGCCGATGTTTGGTTCGGCTGATCCCTAGGTGTCCAGACAGGGGAATGTCGTGGGCGATTCGCATTAACTCTTGTCGATACTTTCGAGGCACAATTAACTGTTTAATGGGTACAGGAATTGACCCCTTATCCCAAGCATATCTCTCCCCCTCTCTGCCAGTCTGGTCTTTATCTATCCTGTCCTTGTAAACCTGTAGGGACGGGTCCAGGGCGACCTCGCTACCAAATTCTAATGGGGCAGCCCAGGGTAATACAGTGTGATCAGGGGGGTTTGTGCTTACCTGAGCCTCAGAGTCAAGGTGGGGTGCCGTGGTGCGAGCCTGTTGGCGGGTGACGACCGGGTAAGCTTCCCGTGGAGGAGGCCGGGTAACAAACGCGGAAGTTAGCTCCCCCAAATCGTTCCCCAAAATCACATCGGCAGGTAGGTCCTGCATCATCCCTACTTCAATTTGTCCTGCCCCCGCTCCCCAGTCCAAATGTAGTTTAGCAGTGGGTACCTTGTATATAGCTCCCCCTGCCACTCGAACTGCAATGCACTCCCCAGTGAGATGGTTCGGGGCCACTAAATGGTTCCGTACCAGAGTGATGGTGGCCCCAGAATCTCTTAACCCCTCCAGCCGCTTGCCCTCCACATGGACCACTTGTCGGTGGCCCTGGCGGTTGTCTGAGGCCGCCTGGACCGGGTTTACCTCATGGAGGGTGCCCAAGGGTTCTGCTATTTGGGTAGAGGTGAAAGGTTGAGCCCAGGGCCTGCCCTGATAGCAGTGTACCGCGGCTCGGGGGGTGGTTGGTGGTCGTTGAGGGGTCCAGGCTGGTCTGGCCCGGTTTTGGGGACAGTCTCGTTGCATGTGACCCAGCTGGTTACATGCATGGCACCGGACAGATGCCCGGTTGTTGTACCGGGGGGTTTGAGACTGGTAGGTCCCCCCTGGTCGGGGCGGATTTACTGGGGTAAGCTGGGGAACAGCTGGCGTAGATTGCACTCTACTGGAGACATGCTGTTCCCGTCGGGAGTCCTGATGCTCATCTGCTAGTTGAGCGGCCTCATGCAGAGTACGGGGCTTACGTTCTCTTACCCAGATCTGTAACTGTGGAGACAAACGTCGGTAGAACTGCTCCAGCATCATCAATTGCTTGATCTCTTGGGCCGTGACGGCTTTGGCTGCCTCAAGCCACCCGTCAGCTGCCCGTTGTAGGCGGTGTGCAAATTCTGCATGTGAGTCTTTTTCTGATTTGGGTAATTCCCGGAACTGTGTTCGGTATGCTTCAGGTGTAAGGGCATACCGTGCGAGCAAGGTTTGTTTTACCTTTTGATAGTCCCTGATATCCTCTGCCGGCATAGCTCGGTAGGCATCTGCTGCGCGGCCGGATAGGTTACCCGCTAGCACTCGTACTTGTTCTTCAGTGCTAATGGCATGTAGCTGGCACAAAAGTTCAAAGTTCTGTAAATAGCCATCAATGTCCCCCTCGGTATCATTAAATGCTTTGAATACCTGGTACGGTATTTTAGCTTTCGCTGGCGGGGTGGGGGCCGCTGTTGCGCTTCCCTGCGCTGATCGCTGCATAAAGAGAGCCTGTACATCGTTGTACACCTGGTCTGCTTTCTGTGCTGCCATGGCTGGTGAGAATAGAGCCATCCTGGCCCTATATTCTCTGGTAAACTCAGTTTCTTCCCCCTCCCTTGGAGGTGCTGCAGCAGCTGCGACTCTGTCTCCTTCCATGAGTTCTGCGATTAGGATAGCCTTTGTTTTGTTGCTTGCTATCCTCCCTCTCGCTTCCAGTAACTCTTTTAGCGTGTCCCGTTTCAAGAGGGTATAATCTGTTTCCATTCAGTCCTTTTTAATTCCTGCTGAATGCCTCTTGCTGTGTAGTACGATCCCGTCGCTTGCCACCAATTGTAGCGGAGTAGAGGTACGATCCAAGGTAGCTCCGCTGGTAGACAGGAACAGCAATCCAATATAGGTATCAAACGGGTAGCGTGGTTACAATCCCTTCCCTCCAAGAACTAGACGACACATAGCTTGGAGGTCAACTGTCAGCTTTATTCACACAATTTCTTTTATGGCTTTTTCCCATGCAAGGGAGGTAACTCAAAACAACCAATCACCTCACAATCCCCTCCCCTCCCTCTCCTCCCCTTAGATTAGCAGGTAAATTAATTAGAGGGAACCGAGTTTTCCCCAGTTTCTGAATGTCCCCTAAATACGGGGGGTACGAGGATAAATGAGGGGTCCCCTGGTAGGTCTGCTCTGGGTGAGAAACATATTCAAATTTCACCCAGATCAGACCAGGGGTTCGGGAGTTACAGAGATTTTAAGATTTGACCGACTGCAGGGACACAGTAGCCGAAAAAAGCTCCATAGATCCTGGCCCTGTAGTCGGTCTACTTCACTGAATAAAAAGTGCCGAACGGCTCAGCCATCCGACCCCAATCTTTGGTTCGGATGAATCCCCTAGACTGGGGAATGCAAACTACCGAACGGCGGGCCGTTCGGTAGTTTGGATCATACGGTTTGGTGATCCTGGAGGTCTGAGCGGTGTCTGGGTAGTCGAGCGTCCGATTTTAGTTCCAGACGCTCGACGACCAAACACCGCTGTTCGGCAGTTAAGATGGCCGCCGCCACGTGGAGATTAGGCGAACGGCGGCCACCCACGGACCCAGTTAACAATACGTGCAACATTGTGTCTCTCTGAACAGGAGACACACGACCACAGCAGGGTGGTCTGGCATTTCGGTACTTTTAATCGGTTCCCGAACCGGGTAAGTATATCTGGCTCGGGGACCGATTACATTAACCTGCTGGACAACATACATTATATACATAGATATATAGAGCTAAGTACAACGGCATTATAACTAAGAGTCTCTGGTGGCTGCTTCTGCCACACAATACATAGCAAATACAGGGCGCAATATGAGGCACACCCTAATGTCACGCTCTGATCCCAATACATAGCAAATACAGGGCGCAATATGAGGCACACCCTAATGTCACACTCTGATACCAATACATAGCAAATACAGGGCGCAATATGAGGCACACCCTAATGTCACGCTCTGATACCAATACATAGCAAATACAGGGCACAATATGAGACACACCCTAATGTCACGCTCTGATCCCAATACATAGCAAATACAGGGCACAATATGAGGCACACCCTAATGTCACGCTCTGATCCCAATACATAGCAAATACAGGGCACAATATGACGCACACACTAATGTCACACTCTGATACCAATACATAGCAAATACAGGGCGCAATATGAGGCACACCCTAATGTCACGCTCTGATACCAATACATAGCAAATACAGGGCACAATATGAGACACACCCTAATGTCACGCTCTGATCCCAATACATAGCAAATACAGGGCACAATATGAGGCACACCCTAATGTCACGCTCTGATCCCAATACATAGCAAATACAGGGCACAATATGACGCACACACTAATGTCACACTCTGATACCAATACATAGCAAATACAGGGCACAATATGACGCACACCCTAATGTCACGCTCTGATACCAATACATAGCAAATACAGGGCACAATATGAGGCACACCCTAATGTCACGCTCTGATCCCAATACATAGCAAATACAGGGCACAATATGAGGCACACCCTAATGTCACGCTCTGATACCAATACATAGCAAATACAGGGCACAATATGAGGCACACCCTAATGTCACACTCTGATACCAATACATAGCAAATACAGGGCGCAATATGAGGCACACCCTAATGTCACGCTCTGATACCAATACATAGCAAATACAGGGCACAATATGAGGCACACATTAATGTCACGCTCTGATACCAATACATAGCAAATACAGGGCACAATATGAGGCACACCCTAATGTCACGCTCTGATACCAATACATAGCAAATACAGGGCGCAATATGAGGCACACCCTAATGTCACGCTCTGATACCAATACATAGCAAATACAGGGCGCAATATGAGGCACACACTAATGTCACGCTCTGATACCAATACATAGCAAATACAGGGCACAATATGAGGCACACCCTAATGTCACGCTCTGATACCAATACATAGCAAATACAGGGCACAATATGAGGCACACCCTAATGTCACGCTCTGATACCAATACATAGCAAATACAGGGCGCAATATGAGGCACACACTAATGTCACGCTCTGATACCAATACATAGCAAATACAGGGCACAATATGAGGCACACCCTAATGTCACGCTCTGATACCAATACATAGCAAATACAGGGCACAATATGAGGCACACCCTAATGTCACGCTCTGATACCAATACATAGCAAATACAGGGCGCAATATGAGGCACACCCTAATGTCACGCTCTGATACCAATACATAGCAAATACAGGGCGCAATATGAGGCACACCCTAATGTCACGCTCTGATACCAATACATAGCAAATACAGGGCACAATATGAGGCACACCCTAATGTCACGCTCTGATACCAATACATAGCAAATACAGGGCACAATATGAGGCACACCCTAATGTCACGCTCTGATACCAATACATAGCAAATACAGGGCACAATATGACGCACACCCTAATGTCACGCTCTGATACCAATACATAGCAAATACAGGGAGCAATATGAGGCACACACTAATGTCACGCTCTGATACCAATACATAGCAAATACAGGGCGCAATATGACGCACACCCTAATGTCACGCTCTGATCCCAATACATAGCAAATACAGGGCACAATATGAGGCACACCCTAATGTCACGCTCTGATACCAATACATAGCAAATACAGGGCACAATATGAGGCACACCCTAATGTCACGCTCTGATACCAATACATAGCAAATACAGGGCACAATATGAGGCACACCCTAATGTCACACTCTGATACCAATACATAGCAAATACAGGGCGCAATATGAGGCACACACTAATGTCACACTCTGATACCAATACATAGCAAATACAGGGCGCAATATGACGCACACCCTAATGTCACGCTCTGATACCAATACATAGCAAATACAGGGCACAATATGACGCACACCCTAATGTCACGCTCTGATACCAATACATAGCAAATACAGGGCGCAATATGAGGCACACCCTAATGTCACGCTTTGATACCAATACATAGCAAATACAGGGCACAATATGAGGCACACCCTAATGTCACTCTCTGATACCAATACATAGCAAATACAGGGCACAATATGAGGCACACATTAATGTCACGCTCTGATACCAATACATAGCAAATACAGGGCGCAATATGAGGCACACACTAATGTCACGCTCTGATACCAATACATAGCAAATACAGGGCACAATATGACGCACACCCTAATGTCACGCTCTGATACCAATACATAGCAAATACAGGGCACAATATGACGCACACCCTAATGTCACGCTCTGATACCAATACATAGCAAATACAGGGAGCAATATGAGGCACACACTAATGTCACGCTCTGATACCAATACATAGCAAATACAGGGCGCAATATGACGCACACCCTAATGTCACGCTCTGATACCAATACATAGCAAATACAGGGCACAATATGAGGCACACCCTAATGTCACGCTCTGATACCAATACATAGCAAATACAGGGCGCAATATGACGCACACCCTAATGTCACGCTCTGATACCAATACATAGCAAATACAGGCGCAATATGAGGCACACACTAATGTCACACTCTGATACCAATACATAGCAAATACAGGGCACAATATGAGGCACACCCTAATGTCACGCTCTGATACCAATACATAGCAAAAACAGGGCGCAATATGAGGCACACCCTAATGTCACGCTCTGATACCAATACATAGCAAATACAGGGCACAATATGAGGCACACATTAATGTCACGCTCTGATACCAATACATAGCAAATACAGGGCGCAATATGAGGCACACCCTAATGTCACGCTCTGATACCAATACATAGCAAATACAGGGCACAATATGAGGCACACCCTAATGTCACGCTCTGATACCAATACATAGCAAATACAGGGCGCAATATGACATACAAGGTGTAGCGAAAGCCACTTTGCCACTGTGTTTTGGAGGGGGCTGCTTGCCCGCCTCTTACCCTGTGACTACGGTCCCTGGGCGATTCGGCCCTTTATGCGCGGTATTTGGGCATACTGTGGGTTATTGGGCTGCCCCAGGATTATGGGCCCTCTCATCAGCCCATACGAAACTTAAACCCCATGGCGTTTGAACTGTGTTTGTGGTATCTGAGCGCTGTTTGGATATGTTGAGCGCTCAGATCCAAGCCATCTGGGGATGGGTTGAATGTGGGGGTTCTGTTTAGTATAACAGGAGTTATGTATTTTTATGTCTTTTGGTGGTTGCTGGTAACATGTGCTTAATGGAGGCTGTGTTTGTCCCTGGATATAATTAAATCAGCTTCTCCATTGTCTCCAGGATAGAGGATTCTGGGGAACTAGTTTGAGCTGGAAAAACCATGCTTCCAGAAGGTCAAATGCACATTTGTACTAACCTTTGAACCCCTGGTCCAATTCATATGATTTTTGAGTATGTTGTTCCCCCGAATGGATTGATTGTGAATATGTATTATATGATACCAATACATAGCAAATACAGGGCACAATATGAGGCACACCCTAATGTCACGCTCTGATACCAATACATAGCAAATACAGGGCGCAATATGACGCACACCCTAATGTCACGCTCTGATACCAATACATAGCAAATACAGGGCGCAATATGAGGCACACACTAATGTCACACTCTGATACCAATACATAGCAAATACAGGGCACAATATGAGGCACACCCTAATGTCACGCTCTGATACCAATACATAGCAAAAACAGGGCGCAATATGAGGCACACCCTAATGTCACGCTCTGATACCAATACATAGCAAATACAGGGCACAATATGAGGCACACATTAATGTCACGCTCTGATACCAATACATAGCAAATACAGGGCGCAATATGAGGCACACCCTAATGTCACGCTCTGATACCAATACATAGCAAATACAGGGCACAATATGAGGCACACCCTAATGTCACGCTCTGATACCAATACATAGCAAATACAGGGCGCAATATGACATACAAGGTGTAGCGAAAGCCACTTTGCCACTGTGTTTTGGAGGGGGCTGCTTGCCCGCCTCTTACCCTGTGACTACGGTCCCTGGGCGATTCGGCCCTTTATGCGCGGTATTTGGGCATACTGTGGGTTATTGGGCTGCCCCAGGATTATGGGCCCTCTCATCAGCCCATACGAAACTTAAACCCCATGGCGTTTGAACTGTGTTTGTGGTATCTGAGCGCTGTTTGGATATGTTGAGCGCTCAGATCCAAGCCATCTGGGGATGGGTTGAATGTGGGGGTTCTGTTTAGTATAACAGGAGTTATGTATTTTTATGTCTTTTGGTGGTTGCTGGTAACATGTGCTTAATGGAGGCTGTGTTTGTCCCTGGATATAATTAAATCAGCTTCTCCATTGTCTCCAGGATAGAGGATTCTGGGGAACTAGTTTGAGCTGGAAAAACCATGCTTCCAGAAGGTCAAATGCACATTTGTACTAACCTTTGAACCCCTGGTCCAATTCATATGATTTTTGAGTATGTTGTTCCCCCGAATGGATTGATTGTGAATATGTATTTTTATGCGAATGTGATGTATATTTTGGGAGTTATGAATGTTGTGTAAAAACTGTATTTTCCCTACCTATGATAATTGTATTTTCCTGTGTGTACAGATAATTAGTTTACAGGTAGAGGGGAGGGCTATGTGTGGGATGTAACTATTGTGTGATTGGTTAATGTACGTTACTGTGTGTGTCCCTCCCCTTCATGGGAGCACCTAATAAAAAGGGCTGCAAGCTAGCAGCCAGAGAGTTCTATTTTTACCCTCAACTTGAGTCCTGTCTCTTATTGGGGGAATCTGCTACAAGGGATTGCTATGCTAGGCATATTCCCTTGCTATAATCACTGAGCTCTTGTAAGAGCTTGTTCCTGCTTCGTTCTGAAGGGAGATAGCTGCAGCCTGCGGTGCTTATGGTGTCTGGTGGAGTGACTGGAGTCCTCTGGAAGCGCTAGGAGCATCTTTCAACGGAGGTACCCAGTCGGGGTGCCAGGTGATCCGTTACACAAGGTAAACTGTGTAAGTAAATGAATAATAAAACATAAGGAAAGTGAAATAACATTTAACAAAAAATTACTTGAAAACAGTGACTTTTTTTGTTGAATAAAAAACAGGAGAGACTTTGTGTGTGTCTGATTAAATGTTAAACTTTATTAAAACTTTAATAAAACCGTAATAAAACGTTAATAAAATCAGGGTAAGAAATTAAATGTTAAGGTGCCGCATCAGAGCCTGACGTATTTCACTCTTCTTCGCTGCATTCTTCTTCGCTATCCTGAGTGTTACCCGTCCTGGCTCTTCTGCAGACGTATTCCAATCCTGGTGGAAGTCTTTTCCATTTCTTTCACAAAGATTGTGAAGAGCACAGCAAGTAAGCACCATGGATTGCAATGTCACTGTCATTCCACTTCATAAGACAACGCCACTTACCCTTAAGTCTTCCGAATGCATTTTCAACTACGACCCATGCCCTGGATGTTTTCTTTTTGTAGGTTTGTGTTCTGGTGTCAGGCGGCCATTGCCAGGAAATGGTTTCAGGACCCAATTTTGTAAAGGGTAGGCAGAGTCCCCGAGCACATAATAGCCAACATTCACCCCGCAATGTTCTTAGTGCAAACAGGATACAGGCCTACAGTCGTAGAACCCGGGCATCATGCAAACTCCCAGGCTTTCCTACATTCACACTCCAGAATAGTCCTTTTCCATCCACTACTCCCTGGAGGATGATGGAATGCCAGCCTTTTCTGTTGAAGTAGTCGGTGTGGTATTCTTGTGGTGCTATTATTGGTATGTGTGACCCATCAATAGCACCAACACACTGTTCTCAAAGTAGTCAGCCATGTCTTTAAGCTTTTGCCAGTCCGGAAAATGAATAATTTCAGGAGCTAGCAATGTGCAAAGCTACGTCCAGTGATGGAGAAGCAAACCACCAACTTCAGAGCCTGTTTGCCTGTGAGGAAAAGAGTTGCCATTGCACTGTGGAAGCTGGCTACCAACAGTGAATACAGAAGTATAGGTCTGTAGCCTTACAGAAATCCTGAACACACCGGCACACTGATGATTTACTGACACCAAAAAGATGACCCATACTTCTGTATTCACTGTTGATAGCCAGCTTCCAGGGACGGTCATATCCCACCACTCATTGACGCGGCGGAGTGCCCAAATGACTGGCCGGTGGCGCTGCTTTGACAAAAGGAGAAGCATCTTTAAAAAAAAAAAAAGACAGATGTGGCGGAACAGACCTCTCCACGTGTTCTAAGAGGGGGCTGATTGCCCGCCTCCTACCTTCTGACTATGGCCCTGGGATATATGGCATCTGAAAACACTATTTGTGCCCTGTGACACAACTGGAGATTGTGCACAAATATCACTATTGTCCATATTTTTTATGATTCCCTTTGTTTGTTGCACTGTTCCCCATGTGTTTCATCTGTTGGTTCGGCTGGATAGACTACCAGACAAACTGTGGAGTTACTGGGTGGCCACCATTTCATGTATCAGAGGCACATGGTGAGAACAATGGATGAAGCACATGGTGAGAACAATGGATGGCAGCCATTTTAATTCACAGACACTGTTTTGACTTTTCTACACGGTGCCATCTCGCCGGTGTTTGGTGCACAAAGACATCATGCAGTAGTTTTAAACTACAGAACAGGGGACACATTTAACAGTAATTATTTTTCATATAGCCTGTATATGTTCTGTGGAATCCGCATTAAACCGTATCTTCCAAACTACTGAACGGATCTGGGTGAATTTTGGATATGTGGTTCACCCAGATCCCCCCGGTTCCGGATATTTTTTTATGGGATTATTGCATGTTTTGGGGTCCCTCTGATATGTTTTATAATACTGTATTTTCCTGCGTGTGATAATTAAGTTAGTATATTGTGTTGAGATAATTGTATCACAGGCAGAAGGGGGGATTTCTGATGTAATGAATGGGAGTTTTAGCTGTGTTGCAATGTGTTGATTGGTTGTTCTTCAAAACCATGTGGGCAGTACTATGTTTGTAGAATGTGAATAAAAGAGGCTGTAAGTGCCAGTACAGTCAGTTCTACTTGACCCTCAATCTAGAATCCTGTCTCTTATTGGGGGAATCTGCTACGAGGGATTGCTATGCTTGTCATCCTCCCTTGCTAAATCACTACTAAGCTCTTGTAACAGCTTGTTCCTGCCTTGCTCTCTGGAGGAGTCTACGGTGGCTATGGTGTCGGCTGGAGTGCTTGGAGCCCTCAGGAAGCGCTAGGAGCATCCATCAACGGAGGTACCCAGTTGGGGTGCCAGGTGATCCGTTACATTGGTGGCAAGTGGTGGGATGGCGTCCTAGTGCGAGGAGAAGCAGCTCGGAGACACTGGTAACGTTTGGAGTTACAAATTGAGGGCAACGCTAGTATCCGTACAGCGCCCCTGGTTACAGCAGGATGGAATTGGCTAGAATTTGCTAGTGTTCCATGATGAGGAGGAGGAGGCAGCCGCAGACTACAGGGATGCAGACAGAAAGGAACTCTGGTATGATGCCCTGGAAGATGCCCAGTGGCGGCGAGGTGAGAGTCTCCCCAGTGATTAGCAGCGGCTACAGAAGCGCGTGGCGATGCGGATGTATTTATTAGGAGAGCAGCCCCTGGATGAGTGGGTGACAAGACTAGAGACCCTGGTATGGCGAGAGATCTGGTTAGACAACGCATACCAGGCCCTCTGGTGACATACCATTCAACTTACCCCCTGGACGGCCAAGCACGACTTACTGGAGGGGGATGATTATGATGGCCCGGGTTTATTATGGGATGCCTTGGAGGACGACATTGATCTTGGCAGCACGGAGGGGTCTAGGTTTTGGGATATCTACGACTACCGGATGGGCATGTATGTCTGGGCTGACGAACGCGAGGTGAGCAAAGACATGACCCACCTGGTAACAAGGGAGTGGGAGCTGGAGCAGGACTACCAACATCTGCTCAGCTTCGTGCAGCCCCAACCTACCCAACAAGCAGAACCAGACCTTATTGACTGGTCCTGGGATGACCTCCAGATGGCAGGTAAAGATGGGATCGAGATCTCTCTACCGGCCCTACAGGGATGCTGGGCAGCCAACCCAGATCTCTAGCGACAGTGTGAGTCCCAGGGAGCCGAAGGTGCCATCCTTCCTCCCCAGCGGCAGTGTGAGTTCCAGGGAGCCGAAGGTGTCATCCTTCCTCCCCAGCGGCAGTATGTATCCCAGAGAGTTGAAGGTGTCGTCCTTCCTCCCCAGCGGCAGTATGTGTCCTTAGGAGAGGAGACAGTTGGTCTCTCTCCCCAGCAGTCCAGTGAATTACAGGGAGACAAAGGTGCCGTCCATCCTCCCCAGCGGCAGTGTGAGTTCTTAGGAGAGGAGACAGTCACTCCCTCTCCCCAGAAGTCAAGCAAGTCCCAGGTAGCCTAAGGTGCTGTCCTTCCTCCCCAGCGGCAGTATGTATCCCAGGGAGTTGAAGGTGTCGTCCTTCCTCCCCAGTGGCAGTATGTGTCCTTAGGAGAGGAGACAGTTGGTCCCTCTCCCCAGCAGTCCAGTGAATTACAGAGAGACAAAGGTGCCGTCCTTCCTCCCCAGCGGCAGTGTGAGTTCTTAGGAGAGGAGACAGTCGGTTCCTCTCCCCAGCAGTCAAGCGAGTCCCAGGGAATGTGAATAAAAGAGGCTGTAAGTGCCAGTACAGTCAGTTCTACTTCACCCTCAATCTAGAGTCCTGTCTCTTATTGGGGGAATCTGCTACAAGGGATTGCTATGCTTGTCATACTCCCTTGCTAAATCACTACTAAGCTCTTGTAACAGCTTGTTCCTGCCTTGCTCTCTGGAGGAGTCTATGGTGGTTATGGTGTCTGCTGCAGTGCTTGGAGTCCACAGGAAGCGCTAGGAGCATCCATCAACGGAGGTACCCAGTCGGGGTGCCAGGTGATCCGTTACAACAGATGTTACCATATCACTAATAATACAACATAAAATACTTTACACGGACAGATAGCATCATGTATAAAAGCGAGCAACATAAATAACATAAGGAGTATTTATGTATAAGGTGTAATTCTTGAATTTTACAAATGTGTGCAACATGTATGTTGTTAAATACATAATGTATATCCTTCCCATCTTATATTCTGTATTATTTTTATTGTTTAATACGTGTAGAACTACATGACAAATGGCATAAAGTTGCTTACCCTATAGCGCTGCCGTCTTTGTCTTTACATAGAACATAGAAACATAGAATGTGACGGCAGATCAGAACCATTCGGCCCATCTAGTCTGCCCAGTTTTCTAAATACTTTCATTAGTCCCTGGCCTTATCTTATAGTTAGGATAGCCTTATGCCTATCCCACGCATGCTTAAACTCCTTTACTGTGTTAACCTCTACCACTTCAGCTGGAAGGCTATTCCATGCATCCACTACCCTCTCAGTAAAGTAATACTTCCTGATATTATTTTTAAACCTTTGTCCCTCTAATTTAAGACTATATCCTCTTGTTGTGGTAGTTTTTCTTCTTTTAAATATAGTCTCCTCCTTTACTGTGTTGATTCCCTTTATGTATTTAAATGTTTCTATCATATCCCCCCTGTCTCGTCTTTCCTCCAAGCTATACATGTTAAGATCCTTTAACCTTCCCTGGTAAGTTTTATCCTGCAATCCATGAACCAGTTTAGTAGCCCTTCTTTGAACTCTCTCTAAGGTATCAATATCCTTCTGAAGATAGGGTCTCCAGTACTGTGTACAGTACTCCAAGTGAGGTCTCACCAGTGTTCTGTACAATGGCATGAGCACTTCTGTAACGGAATGCAGTATAATAATACACGATATCCGTCGGTATCCTCAGGAAATCCACAGTCAGAGTAGAAAGCAAGGCAATATCCCCAATCCTCCCAATAACCGGACGAAACACAGTTTGGGAGTCAACTAACTCGGTTTATTCACAAGCAGCATATTTATACAGTTCCCCATGCAAGGGGTTTCCACACAGATAATGCAGGGGATTTCTCCCAACATGCATTGTGACTTTCCCAACAGGCATTGCTGCACGAGAAGGATACTCCCACTAAAATGGACGATTAAGTGGATTATCCCCTCGTGCAGCAAAACCGACAATTGACTTTAAAATACATATTTCGCAAAATATTCGGTACTTTGGAATAACCGAACGTTCGGTAGATAGCTGGGGTCGGAGCGCACACTTTGTGAGAATACCGCTCTGATCCCAGCTGAATTGACCGAACGCCGCACATAATACATTTAAACATGGAAGTTGGTCTAAAAGTACCGAATAAGTACGGGACACATAATGTACCGAACGCGGAACTCCCGAACGCTCTGGAAGTCCAGCGGTGTTCGGATCATTGAGTAGCCGTTTTCAGTTCCAGGCTCTCGACGACCGAACACCGCTGCAGAGACAAAGGATCCAAGATGGCCGACCGCCGCATGGTCGGTAGTCGAACGACGGCCACCTAGGAGAGCCCTTAATTACCGATTGCAACAATGTTGCAATCGGTTAATTGGTACCACACGACTTGTGAATGTGTGGTCGACCAGGGGAGCCCGTATTCGTACGGCGAACGGCCAGGATAGCCGTGTTTCGTCGTACGAATGCTTGTATGCTGGCAGCGTACGGCTGTCAGCATGCGAACGGCCATAGCACAACACATATACATTTAACGGAACACATTATACATTCAGCCTACGGACAACCTATACTGTATATAGCTCAGAAGTGGCTAGGTTTGCCACAATGCTCCCCCAGAACCAAGCTGGCATACACAGTCTGATCCCAACGGATCGGCTTGGGGATGTCCGGGAGAGTACTCACAGATCACTTCTCGAGTTCAGTCTGTCTGGATAACCCGTCAGCGTTACCGTTTTGTTTTCCGGGCCGATAATGAATGGTAAAGTCAAAGGGCTGCAGCGCCAAACTCCAGCGCAGCAGCCGGGCATTGTCTCCAGATACACGGTTTAGCCACACTAACGGGTTGTGATCTGTGAGTAAGGAAAAAGGTTGTCCGTACAAATAGGGCTGTAACTTTTTGAGGGCCCACACCACGGCCAGGCATTCTTTCTCAATGGCAGCGTAGCTCACTTCCCGCGGCAGCAACTTGCGGCTTAAGTAGGCTACGGGGTGTTCTCCGCCATCGGCTCCCACTTGGCTCAGTACTGCCCCCAATCCAAACATTGAAGCGTCTGTGTGAACAAGAAATCTTTTAGTTGGATCAGGAGCAGTCAACACAGGAGCATTAGTTAGAGCCGTTTTGAGTTGCTGGAATGCCTGCTCACACTCTGGGGCCTAGACAACCTGTCGGGGTAGGTTCTTTTTAGTCAAGTCCGTTAGGGGTTTGGCCAGGGTGCTATAGTCTGGAACAAACTTCCGGTAGTAGCCGGCCGTCCCTAAAAACGCCAGCACCTGAGTCTTAGTCCTGGGGGTAGGCCACTTTGCTACGGCCTCAATCTTGGCTGGCTCGGGTCTCTGCTGCCCACACCCTACTCGGTGTCCCAGATACTGCACCTCAGCCATACCTATGTGGCACTTGCTAGGCTTTAACGTTAACCCAGCCTCCCCAATACGATCTAGGATCGCCCCTATATGGTGTAGGTGGTCTTCCCAGGTCTGGCTAAAGATGGCTATGTCATCTAGATAGGCACAGGCATACTCCTGGAACCCTTCCAGTAGCCGATCTACCATCCGCTGAAAGGTAGCCGGAGCGTTTTTCATTCCGAAAGGCATGACCTTGAACTGGTACAGGCCAAACGGAGTGACAAACGCCGACTTGGGGATGGCGTCATCGGCTAGCGGAATTTGCCAGTACCCCTTACACAAGTCAATGGTAGTGAGATACTGGCCCCGTGCCATCTTGTCTAACAGCTCGTCTATCCGGGGCATCGGGTAGGCATCAGACACCGTTTTGTCATTTAGCCTCCGGTAGTCGACACAGAACCTGGTGGTGCCATCCTTTTTAGGTACCAGGACTACCGGCGATGCCCAGGGGCTATCGGAGGGTTCGATAACCCCTAGCTGTAACATCTCATCGAGCTCGGCTTTCATATGGGTACGGACTGATTCCGGAACCCTATATGGAGCCTGCCTCATAGGTAGCTGTCCCAGGGTGTCTACTCGGTGGGTGGCTAGCGGAGTGTAACCAGGTAAATTGGAGAAGGTAGCTCCTTTGGCTTCAATCAGCGCTTGTACCTGGGCACGCTCCTGGGGGCTGAGCCGCTCCCCCAGCTGAACTCCCTGGGAGGGCTCTATCGGTGCCTCGGGTTCTAGTAGGTCAGGTAAGGGTAAGTTCTCCTGATCCTCTAAGGAGGAGGCACATATTGCCGTCACATCCTCGATCCTCTCATGGTAGGGTTTGAGCATGTTCACGTGGAGCATGCGTCTCTTCCCTACCCCTGAGCAGGGGCCGATCACATAGGTAGTATCGCATCGCTGCTCCACTACCTGGTATGGGCCTTGCCAGATGGCCTGCAGCTTGTCTGTGCGGACGGGTTTTAAAATTAAAACCTTCTGTCCCACCTGAAAGCTGCGGTCTCGGGCTCCTCTATCGTACCAGCGTCGCTGTCGTTGCTGGGCCGCCTGGAGGTTGGTGTGTACAGCCTGAGTGAGCGCCTCCAGACGGTCCCTGAACTCCAGTACGTATGATATGATAGGGGTTTCGTTGGTAGTACTCTCTCCCTCCCAATGTTCCCTAATCAAGTTCAAGGGTCCCCGCACCCGTCTCCCAAATAGTAACTCAAACGGGGAGAATCCTGTCGACTCCTGGGGAACCTCTCTATAAGCAAAGAGTAGGTGAGGCAGAAACCTCTCCCAGTCTTTGTGGGTCTCCCCGAACGTCCGAAGCATCTGCTTCAGCGTCCCGTTGAACCTCTCACATAGCCCATTGGACTGGGGGTGGTAGGCGGAATTAACTATTGGCTTAATGCCACATACCTTCCACATCTGTTGGGTAACTTCGGCCGTAAATTGGGTACCTCGGTCCGAGATTATCTCTTGGGGAAACCCTACCCGGGAAAACACTTTCATTAACGCTTCCGCTACGGTCTCAGCATGGATATTAGTGAGGGCCACAGCTTCGGGGTACCTAGTGGCGTAGTCCACTACCGTTAAAATGTATCTTTTGCCAGAGGGACTGGGTTTTGGCAGGGGCCCTATGATATCCACCGCTACTCTGCTGAAGGGTTCTGCGATAATGGGTAGGGGACATAGCTTGGCCTTGTGGCGATCCCCTCGTTTACCCACTCGCTGGCAGACGTCGCAAGAGGTGCAATACTGGCGCACATCCAGAGAGATCCCGGGCCAGAAGAAGGCATGCGTTAAGCGGTATCGGGTACGGGTCATCCCTAGGTGTCCTGACAAGGGGATGTCATGAGCAATTCTAAGCAGCTCCTGCCTATACTTTTGCGGTACCACTAGCTGTTTGTTAGTCAGGGTGACAGACCCCCCCACATCTTTTGTCGTGACACGGTATAACAACTCTTTCTCCCAGATGTACCGCTCCCCCTCTAGCCCTGCTTGGTCTGTTTGTGCCCGGTCCCTATATACTTGGAGGGTGGGATCGGTCTGGACTTCGGTCGCAAAGGTAGTCGGGGTATCCCAGGGCATGGGGGTCGGTTGGGGGACATGGTCTCTTACCTGAGCCTCAGAGTGTATCGGTGTAGCCGTGGTGTGAGCCTGTTGCCGGGTGGTTATGGGGTGTGCCCCTGTCTGATATTATCTCTTGGGGAAACCCTACCCTGGAGAACACTTTCATTAAGGCTTCAGCTACGGTCTCAGCATGAATGTTAGTGAGGGCCACAGCCTCGGGGTACCTGGTGGCGTAGTCCACTATAGTTAAAATGTACTTTTTGCCAGAGGGACTGGGTTTTGGCAGGGGTCCTACTATGTCTACAGCTACCCTGCTGAAGGGCTCTGCGATAATGGGTAGGGGACATAGCTTGGCCTTGTGGCGATCCCCTCGTTTCCCTACTCGCTGGCAGACGTAGCAGGAGGTGCAATACTGCCGCACATCCTGAGAGATTCCGGGCCAGAAAAAGGCATGCGTTAAGCGGTATCGGGTACGGGTCATCCCTAGGTGTCCTGACAAGGGGATATCATGAGCGATTCTAAGTAGCTCCTGCCTATACTTCTGCGGTACCACTAACTGTTTGTTAGTCAAGGTGACAGCCCCCCCCACGTCTTTTTCCGTGACACGGTATAATAACCCTTTCTCCCACGTGTACCGCTCCCCCTCTAGCCCTGCTTGGTCAGCTTGTGCCCGGTCCCTATATACTTGGAGGGTGGGATCGGTCTGGACTTCGGTCGCAAAGGTAGTCGGGGTATCCCAGGGCATGGGGGTCGGTTGGGGGACATGGTCTCTTACCTGAGCCTCAGAGTGTATCGGTGTAGCCGTGGTGTGAGCCTGTTGCCGGGTGGTTATGGGGTGTGCCTCCTGGTAGGGAGCCTGGGGAATAAAAGCGGAAGTCATTTGGCCTAAGTCATTCCCCAGTACAACATCTGCAGGTAAATTCTGCATAAGCCCCACTTCCACAGTCCCCTCTCCCACACCCCAATCCAAGTGTACTTTGGCAGTAGGTAGCTGGTATACTGCTCCCCCGGCCACCCGTACTGCCACTGAACCGCCAGTGTGGGTTGCGCCTGGTACCAAATGTGGTGCAACCAAAGTTAAAGTGGCTCCCGAATCCCGGAGCCCCTGTACCTCCTTCCCCTCTAGGGTTACTAGCTGCCGATGATGTTGACGGTTGTCGGTGGCTCGGACCGACATTACTTCGTGGAGCACCCCTAGAGGCTCCTCAATTTGAGCGCTCAGCAATTCTTGGGTGGCGGGTGCTACCTGGTAATGGTGCGCAGCAGCCCTTGGTGCCAAATTTTGTCGCACCTGATTCCAAGCTTGCCGGCTCCGGTTTTGGGTGCACTCCCGAGAAATGTGTCCCCACTGCTTGCAGGTGTGACACTGAATGTTAGCCCGGCCGTTGTATCGGGAGGGGGGTGGTGGAGTATTCAGTGCTGGCCTGTGCAGGTTGTCTGGGCCCCAGAGTGTGAGCAGGCATTCCAGCAACTCAAAACGGCTCTAACCTAGCGGCTTCGGGTAGGGTGAGTGGTTTACGGTCTGTGGCGAAACCAGCTTCGCCACTGTGAACTGGAGAGGCCTGGCTGCTAGCCTCCTGCCCTGTGACTACGGCCCATGGACATATTGCTCTATAAACACTATATTTGGGCATGTAATAATTTATATTGCTGCTACTGGCCCTTTAAAATCAGCGATGGACATATTGGGACTTTTGGGACTAATGTCCCTTTAAGACTTTGTAACATATCACAGTAATACTGTCTTAAATATTATGTAGGTATTTATGTGTTCAGTTAAACTGGGGATATGTAGAAATGGGTGTTTTATGTGTTAAATGTATCAGTATGTAAGTTTATGTCTTTTACTGTCTTTTTGCAACCATGTGGTTAATGGAGTCTGACTCTAGTCCTAGATAATTGGATTACTTCTCCAATTATCTCCAGGGCAGAAGGGAGGAAGCCGGGATGCATTGTGGGGGATGTTTTACTTCTGTTTGAGCCAGATTGTGCCATGCTGCAAGCCAGGGCCCAAAAGATACTTTTAGTAACTTTTAAACCCCTGGTCGGATTCATGCCATTTTTTAATATGTTGTTCCCCTGAATGGATTGATTGTGGATATGTATTTTTATGTGAATGTGATGTATGGTTTTAAAGTTATGAAAGTTGTGTAAAAGTATATTTTACTCTGTATGCATAATGGGATTATGTGTCACACTAAGGGGAGGGGATGTGTGGGAGGTAACATCTATGTCATTGGTTCTTTTATGCCTCCCCCTGGGTGTGGCCTGTATGTGTGAGTTGGAAATAAAAGCCAGACTGGGTGTCCCAGTCTAGAGTTCTTGCTTAACCCTCAAAGCGATGTGTCGTCTCGGTCTTTGGGGGAATGGGATTGTATGCTGACTGCCAAGAGTGTAAGCCGATGTCTGCTTTTCTTGTTCAGCTGTTCCAGTGTTCGTGTGGTTCCAGTCGGGAGAACGGTGTTTGCAGTAGCTGCCTGTGCATCTGGAAAGGGGATTATCGCCTAAACTGGGTTTTATCCTCTTGTAAGTGAAACGGTCCGTTACAATTGGTGGCAAGCGGTGGGATCGTTCCTACAACCAGAGGGACAGCTACAGACAACACCATTTCTGGATTACAAATTGAGGGCAACGCTAGTATCCGTACAAAGGAAATCAGGAAAATGGAAGGAGACAGAGTCGCAGCTGCTGCAGCACCTCCGAGGGAGAAGGAGGAATACGAGTTTGCCAGGGAATATAGGAGCAGGATGGCTCTATTCTCACCAGCCCGAGCGGAGCGGATGGCAGACCGGGTCTACAACGATGTACAGGCGTACCTCATGCTGCGAACGACGCAGAGGAACCAACAAGCTGCGGGATTGTTCCCACAGCCAGAAGGACAGCTACAGAACACCAATTCCTTGGAGTTACAAATTGAGGGCAACGTTAGCATTCGTGCAGCGCCCCTGGCAGCAGAGGTATCCAGCGACTTGGAGCAGACAAGTATGGAAGGCTCTGACGCTGAAGATGATTTTATGGCCAAGGTGAGGCAGCAAGTGGCCCAGTATGGGGGTTATATATCCATGGACACATTCCAGGGGATCTGGAACCAGGTCATGGCTGAGCAAAACTCAAAGATGGACGAAGAGTATGATGAGCAGGAAGAGTGGTACAGCAGCAGAGTAGAGGCTGCATCCGAGGAGGTTAGCCGCCCCCCCCCCCCGAGGCGGCAGGAAGAACCCGAAGTAGGGGTCCTCATAGATTGGTCCTGTGAGGAACCACAACAGGCAGGTGGAGATGGGACCGAGGTCTCTCTACCGGCCCTACAGGGATGCTGGGCAGTCGGCCCAGATCCCCAGCGGCAGTGTGTCACCCAGGGAGCTGATGGTGTCGTCCATCCTCCCCAGCGGCAGAGTAAGTCCCAGGGAGCTAAAGGTGTCGTCCTTCCTCCCCAGCGGCAGTGTGTGTTTCAGGGAGATGAAGGTGTCGTCCTTCCTCCCCAGCGGCAGGCTGAGTTACAGGGGGCAGAGGTTGTTGTTCCTGCCCCCCAGCAGAAAAGTGATATGCCAGGAAGGCAGTGTGAAGTAAAGGGAGAGGAGAGCAGCGTCCTCCCTCCCCAGCGGCAGTGTGTGTCTCCGGGAGCTGATGGTGTCGTCCATCCTCCCCAGCGGCAGGCTGAGTTACAGGGGGCAGAGGTTGTTGTTCCTGCCCCCCAGCAACAAAGTGATGTGCCAGGAAGGCAGTGTGAGGTGAAGGGAGAGGAGAGCAGCGTCCTCCCTCCCCAGCGGCAGTGTGTACCTCAGGGAGCAGAAGGTGCAATCCTTCCTCCCCAGCGGCAGTGTGTACCCCAGGGAGCAGAAGGTGCAGTCCTTCCTCCCCAGCGGCAGTGTGTGTCTCCGGGAGCTGATGGTGTCGTCCATCCTCCCCAGTGGCAGGCTGAGTTACAGGGGGCAGAGGTTGTTGTTCCTGCCCCCCAGCAACAAAGTGATGTGCCAGGAAGGCAGTGTGAGGTGAAGGGAGAGGAGAGCAGCGTCCTCCCTCCCCAGCGGCAGTGTGTACCTCAGGGAGCAGAAGGTGCAATCCTTCCTCCCCAGCGGCAGTGTGTACCCCAGGGAGCTGATGGTGTCGTCCTTCCTCCCCAGCGGCAGTGTGTACCCCAGGGAGCAGAAGGTGCCATCCTTTCTCCCCAGCAGCAGTTTGCCATCCAGAGAGAGGAACTTGTTACACCCTCTCTCCCACGGCAACCTAACCCACCAAGGGGAGATGTTAAGCCCCACAACTGTGCAGATGGGACCGTAGTCTCTGCACTTACAGCACAAGGGATAGGGCCGGTCGGTCCTGTTCCCCAGCCTCAGTGTGATGGATCCAAAGGGGAGACAGTCGGTCTCCCCCTCCGGCAGTCGAGCTGTGCACCTAAAGGGGAGACAGCCAGTCTCCAGCAACCAGGCGCCGACCAGACTACTCCCGTGGTAGTGCTGGCAACAGGACAGAGTACCGCTGGTCTCTGCCCCCTCAGCAACCCACCAAGGCAGCCTACCTGTCTCCCACCCAGCAGTGGTGAAACACCAGAACTTGGACAAAATCCTTCCTCACCCAGATGTAGTAACCGGTTAGTGTGGGTGGGCTGCTCTGTTATTTCTGTTTCGTGGGTGGGTTGCTGGACTAACCAGGGCACTGACCGGCAGAAAGTCAGGTACCCTGTTAGTCTAATTGGCAAAGGGGAGAAATGTGGCGAAACCAGCTCTCTCACCCATTCTTGTGCTTCTGGGGACAAACCATTAAAAAACTGTTCCAGTAGCATAAGCTGTCGCAACTCCTCCATATTAGTAGCGTTGCTGGCCTGTATCCAGCTTAGTGATGCTTGATCCAGCTTGTGCGCCCACTCTGCGTGAGAATCTTTCTCAGGTTTGCGCAAGCCCCTGAACTTGCGCCGGTATGCCTCTGGGGTAATAGCATACCTCTCCAAGATCGCCCTCTTTACTTTAGGGTAATCTTTGCTGTCCTCTCGAGGTACAGCACGGTAGGCTTCAGCTGCCCTACCCGATAATTTGCCTGCCAGCAGCGGCACCCATACTGCGGGTTCCAAATCGTGCAAATCGCACAGCCGCTCAAAATCCTGTAAGTACCCATCAATTTCGTCCTTTTCTTCACAAAATGCTTTAAATGCGTAATGTGGGACTTTGGGCTTTACCTGTCCGTAGGTGGAGGCAGTAACAGACTCTGCCCTAGGCGGTGTTGCTGGTGGGTTGGTTGCCATCAGATAATCCTGTACATCCGATACCATCACGGTCAATATTTCCAACGGTACTGGTTGCGGCAGAAACGCCAACCTGGTTCGTAGCTCTTTCTGGAATGGGGTCTCTTCCATGGCTGGTGGAGGTGTAGCGCTGCGGGCTCTGTCTCCCTCCATCAGTTCAGCGATCAGCACAGCCTTAGATTTGTTGCTGGCTATCTTGCCCCTGGCTTCCAGTAGCTCTTTTAAAGTCTGTCGTTTCAGTATGGTATAGTCAATCTCCATACGAATTGCCCTTGCTTTCCTTGTTCGGTAGTTCCAGTTTACACGAACGCTGCTTTTCGGCTGTAAGGCTCGGATCCCGTCGCTTGCCACCAATTGTAACGGAATGCAGTATAATAATACACGATATCCGTCGGTATCCTCAGGAAATCCACAGTCAGAGTAGAAAGCAAGGCAATATCCCCAATCCTCCCAATAACCGGACAAAACACAGTTTGGGAGTCAACTAACTCGGTTTATTCACAAGCAGCATATTTATACAGTTCCCCATGCAAGGGGTTTCCACACAGATAATCCAGGGGATTTCTCCCAACATGCATTGTGACTTTCCCAACAGGCATTGCTGCACGAGAAGGATACTCCCACTAAAATGGACGATTAAGTGGATTATCCCCTCGTGCAGCAAAACCGACAATTGACTTTAAAATACATATTTCGCAAAATATTCGGTACTTTGGAATAACCGAACGTTCGGTAGATAGCTGGGGTCGGAGCGCACACTTTGTGAGAATACCGCTCTGATCCCAGCTGAATTGACCGAACGCCGCACATAATACATTTAAACATGGAAGTTGGTCTAAAAGTACCGAATAAGTACGGGACACATAATGTACCGAACGCGGAACTCCCGAACGCTCTGGAAGTCCAGCGGTGTTCGGATCATTGAGTAGCCGTTTTCAGTTTCAGGCTCTCGACGACCGAACACCACTGCAGAGACAAAGGATCCAAGATGGCCGACCGCCGCATGGTCGGTAGTCGAACGACGGCCACCTAGGAGAGCCCTTAATTACCGATTGCAACAATGTTGCAATCGGTTAATTGGTACCACACGACTTGTGAATGTGTGGTCGACCTGGGGAGCCCGTATTCGTACGGCGAACGGCCAGGATAGCCGTGTTTCGTCGTACGAATGCTTGTATGCTGGCAGCGTACGGCTGTCAGCATGCGAACGGCCATAGCACAACACATATACATTTAACGGAACACATTATACATTCAGCCTACGGACAACCTATACTGTATATAGCTCAGAAGTGGCTAGGTTTGCCACAACTTCCCTCTTTCTACTGCTAATACCTCTCCCTATACAACCAAGCATTCTGCTAGCATTTCCTGCTGCTCTATTACATTGTCTGCCTACCTTTAAGTCATCAGAAATAATCACCCCTAAATCCCTTTCCTCAGATGTTGAGGTTAGGACTCTATCAAATATTCTGTACTCTGCCCTTGGGTTTTTACGTCCAAGATGCATTATCTTGCACTTATCCACATTAAATGTCAGTTGCCACAACTCTGACCATTTTTCTAGTTTACCTAAATCATTTTCCAATTGGCTTATCCCTCCTGGAACATCAACCCTGTTACATATCTTAGTATCATCCGCAAAAAGACACACCTTACCATCAAGACCTTCTGCAATATCACTAATAAAAATATTAAAGAGAATGGGTCCAAGTACAGATCCCTGAGGTACCCCACTGGTGACAAGCCCAAGCTTCGAATATACTCCATTGACTACAACCCTCTGTTGCCTGTCACTCAGCCACTGCCTTACCCATTCAACAATATTGGAATCCAAACTCAAAGATTGTAGTTTGTTGATAAGCCTTCTATGTGCAACAGTGTCAAAAGCCTTACTGAAATCGAGGTAAGCAATGTCTACTGCACCACCCTGATCTATAATTTTAGTTACCCAATCAAAAAAATCAATAAGATTAGTTTGGCATGATCTCCCTGAAGTAAACCCATGTTGTCTCTGATCTTGAAATCCATGTGTTTTTAGATGTTCAACAATCCTATCCTTTAACATGGTTTCCATCACTTTCCCCACTACTGAAGTTAGGCTTACTGGCCTATAGTTGCCCGACTCCTCCCTATTACCTTTCTTGTGAATGGGCACAACATTCGCTAACTTCCAATCTTCTGGGACTACTCCTGTTATCAATGATTGGTTAAATAAATCTGTTAATGGTTTTGCTAGTACACCACTAAGCTCTTTTAATAGCTTTGGGTGTATTCCATCAGGTCCCATTGACTTATTTGTCTTTACTTTTGACAGTTGAAATAGAACCTCTTCCTCTGTAAACTCACGTGTAATAAATGACTCATTTATCCTTTTTCTTAACTGAGGTCCCTTTCCTTCATTTTCATCTGTAAATACCGAACAAAAATATTCATTGAGGCAGTCAGCTAGACCTTTATCCTCATCTACATACCTTCCTTCTTTTGTTTTTAATCTAACTAATCCTTGTTTTACTTTTCTTTTCTCATTTATGTATCTAAAAAAGGTTTTGTCCCCCTTTTTTACTGACTGTGCTATTTTCTCTTCTGTGTGTGATTTGGAAGCTCTTATAACTTGCTTAGCCTCTTTCTGCCTAATCTTATAGGTCATTCTGTCTTCCTCACTCTGGTTTTTTTTATAATTACTAAATGCTAACTTTTTGTTTTTTACTATTTTGGCTACATCTGTGGAGTACCACAGTGGTTTCTTGAATTTTTTGCTTTTACTGACAAGCCTAATGCAATTTTCTGTTGCCTTCAGTAGTGCAACTTTTAAATAATCCCATTTCTTTTGGACTCCATTTAAATTGCTCCAGTCTGATAATGACTCCTTTACACATATTCTAATTTTGGAAAAGTCTGTTTTTCTAAAGTCTAAAACTTTTGTTTTTGTGTGGTGTGACTCAGTCACTGTTCTTATATTAAACCACACTGACTGATGATCATTGGATCCTAAACTTTCACCTACAGTAATATCTGATACCAAATCTCCATTTGTTAACACTAAATCTAGTATGGCCTCTTTACGAGTTGGCTCCTCAACGACTTGTTTTAGAGACAATCCCAGTAGGGAGTTTAGAATATGTGTGCTCCTGGCACAAGTAGCTATTTTTGTTTTCCAATTTACATCAGGAAGATTAAAGTCACCCATGATGATAACTTCCCCCTTCATTGTCATTTTAGCTATTTCTTCAACTAGTAGATTATCTAACTCTTCAATTTGTCCTGGGGGCCTATAAATCACACCTACACGAGTTACTGTGTGATTACCAAATTCTAACCTAACCCAAACTGACTCTATGTTCGCCTCACTAACCTTTATTAGGCTAGATTTTATGCTATTCTTTACATACAGGGCCACCCCTCCCCCTTTCTTGCCTTCCCTGTCTTTTCTATATAAAGAGTACCCTGGTATTGCTATGTCCCAGTCATTTTTTTCATTATACCATGTCTCAGTAACAGTGACTAAATCTACACTATCAGTTGCCATTATTGCCACAAGTTCATGGATCTTATTCCCTAAACTGCGAGCATTTGTAGACATGACTCTAAGCTTATCATTTTTTAACACACTTGCTACAGGCACCTTCTGTCCTTGTTTTGGGGGACAATTGGATTGATGTTTTATCACCCTTTTGCCCCCCCCTTCTAGTTTAAATACATCCTAGTTTAAATACATGCCGCACAAAGGTGTACTTCTCCTCCCAGCTCAAGACCCAAGCCATAAGTTTTCTTTTCTGCTGTGTTTCTCTTCGCCGCTCGCAACCTTCTCTCATAAAGTGCGGCATGCATTTTAATTTCAAAGAACCAAAAGCCAAACAGAGCAAAGACGAGCTGCTGGATGACCTCCATTATTGTTATTTGTAGCGTCATGTATGTTGTCGCACTAGTGTGACGCCACACTAGGCATTTGGCGTAAATCACGCAAGCCTCCAGGCATTCCAACTTGCAGTGGAAACGCTCGCCTGAATAGGCCGGACCATTCAAAACCTTCCAAACTGTACCAAACCGAACCGATCAGCTCAGTGGAAACGAGGTATTAGATATAGTTACATAGTTACATAGCTGAAAAGAGACTTGCGTCCATCAAGTTCAGCCTTCCTCCCATATGCTTTTGCTGTTGATCCAAAAGAAGGCAAAACACCTAGTCTGAAACGCTTCCAATTTTGCCACAAACTAGGAAAAAATTCCTTATTGACCCCAAAATAGCAGTCAGATGTCTCCTTGGATCAAGCAGCTATTACCCCACTAATTAGAAATTATATCCCTGTACGTTATGTTTTTGTAAGTATTTATCCAATTGCAGTTTAAACATCTGTAGTGACTCTGACAAAACCACCTCTTCAGGCAGAGAATTCCACATCCTTATTGCTCTTACTGTAAAAAAAAACTTTTATTTGCCTTAGATGAAATCTCCTTTCTTCAAGCCTAAATGTGTGACCTTGTGTCCTATGTATAGCCCTGTTTATGAATAGATTTCCAGATAAAGGTTTGTATTGGCCCCGAATATATTTGTATAATGTTATCATATCCCCTCTCAGGCGCCGTTTTTCCAAACTAAACAGATTTTATTTTTTTAACCTTTTTTCGTAACTAAAATGCTCCATTCCTTATATCAATTTTGTAGCTCGTCTCTGGACTTTTTCTAGTGCCATGATATCCTTCTTTAAAACACGTGCCCAAAATTGCACAGCATATTCGACGTGTGGTCTTACCAGCGATTTATAAAGAGGCAAAGTTATATTTTCATCCCGGGAATTTATGCCCCTATTTATACATGACAAAACCTTACTGGCCATAGCAACTGCAGATTGACATTGCATATTGCTGCCTAATTTGTTGTCTATAACAATTCCCAAATCCTTCTCGTGTGTGGTTATCCCTAATTCACTACCATTTAGAGTGTAAGTTACTTGTGCATTCTTAACCTCAAAGTGCATAGCTTTGCATTTCTCTACGTTAAATTGAATCTGCCATTTTAGTGCCCAGTCCCCCAATCTATCCAAATCCCTCTGCAGCAAAGCAATATCCTGCTCACATTTTATTACTTTACAAACTTTTGTGTCATCTGCAAACACTGATACATGGCTTTCAAAGCCTATTTCAATATCATTTATAAATATGTTAATATCTATGATTTAGCCCCCAGTCTTCCTAAACGTGAAGGAATAGTATAATCAGTCTAGAATATGGTTTGGAACTGACTGAGTTTTGTTATAAGCTAACTTCGTTCCTGCGAAATATCCCCAGTAACCCTGAGAAATAATTCTGTTTTATGCTATTCTCTTTTGCGGTCTGGTAGCCTAGTTCTGAGATTTGCTATATTCTGGTGAGATACCTCTAGTCACCCTGCTTCTCAGACTGTCTGCTTGTACTATTCTAAGGTAACTGCGAGTCGGTTAGATACTGTGGCGGAACCAACCTCGCCACTGGCCACTGGAGGAGCCTGGTTGCCGCCTCCTGCCGCTGGACCCATGTTTAACACTGTTCTTTTTCCCTGCAGAAAGGCTGGTTCGTGCCTTTCTGCGGACTGTTAAAGTCACGAACACCGCTGAGCCGCCGACCTCCCTTCTCCTACCTGCAGTCAATTATCCGAACACCGGTCCATTCGGTACTGTTACAGATTGCTATTTGTAACTGGCCCTTTAAATGGAAAATTGCCCTGCTTCCCTGGATTGTGGAGAAGCCTATTTGCCAGCCTCCTGCCTCATGACTATGGCCCCTGGAAGATTGTGCCCCTGAAAACGTATTAACTTTTATTGGGTGTGTATGGCCCTTTAAGAACCGTCTGGGGACATAGTGTGACTTTGGTGAACAATGCCCCTTTAAGACTATGTCCCCAGACCTGTAAAATAACTTGTTCCTGGCTTTCTCCCTCTTGGTTCAGTAAATAGGGCTTACTGAACCAAGTACCACACAGGCGGACCACCCAGAAGTTAAAGTATGCAGGCAATTTACCTCCCAGGCTGTGAGGTTACTGCAGGTTAATTGCCGACCGCTGGGTGGCTGCAGTTCGTGCAAACGAACACGTGGTGGCGGCCATCTTTGTTCGTTCGAATGCGGTCAGCGGTGTATGCTAAAGATTCTGTGGAACTGAAATCGGATGAGCAAATACACGAACACCGCTGACCCTTACCTTCTTCCATACTGAACTTGCAGCTCCAGAGACTAAGTCCCGTTCGAAGATGGAGATTGAATGTATGGTTTTAAAGTTACAGTGTATGTTTAAAAACTGTATTTTTACTGTCTGTGATAATTATGTTAAACCATAATTATATCACAGACAGAGGGGAGGATTTTGTGTGTAATTACTGGGAGTGGTTTCAATGATGTACGTGTATGATTGGTTGTTTTGTCCCTCCCTGTGGGTGGTCCTGTATTTACAAAATGGTAATAAAAACCAGGCTGGGTGTGCCAGCACCTCAGACCTCTTCTGACCCTCTAACTTGCAGCCTTGACTCATGTTTGTAGGGGACAGCTATAATCACTACAGGGATTGCTATGCTCTTCATACCCCCTTAGCTACTGAGCTCTTGTAAGAGCTCTTGTTCCTGATCCTGCTTCGCTCTACAGAAGGAAGAGGTTCACCTACTGGATCCTGGAGCCTGGTCGTAGGTCCAGGGCGCAGAGCAGACGGCGAAATACCAGCCCAGCAGCGGTGGTTCATAGAGTCTACAGTACTTATGGTGTCTACGCAGTAGTTATGGTGTCTACGGTGCTGATGATCCTTTGGTGAGCGCTAGGAGCATCCTTTCTACGGTCCAACTTCCAGCCAGCCTGGAGGCAACCGTAACAGGTACTTTACTGTTTACTTTACTGTTTAACCCATGCTACCCCAGATAGCTATGCCCAGCCGTATACTGAAAGACTGTATGAAAGACTTTGGCTCCATGGCGATTGAACTGTATGTATGTGATCTGAGCACCATCCGGTAATAACGTGCGCTCAGATCTAAGCTATCTGGGGATAGGTAGAATGTGTATGTTCTATGTGATAAATGTAACAGTATGTATTTTTATGTCTTTTATTGTCCTTTGTCTGCCATGAGGTTAATGGAGTTTTGCCTCTGTCCTTGGAGATAATTGGATTACTTCCCAATTATCTCCAGGACAGAGAGGAGGGATTGTGATGCATTGTGGGGTTGCAAGCTTGTGATTGGTCAATGTCCAATATGTTTCCCAGTTTCCCATCTGGTCCCCTAGGGGAGTGTCCACCAGGTGGGAGACCTGCATAAAAGCCGGGCAGGTAGCCCCAGTAAATCAGTTCTGCTTGACCCTCAAACGAAGTGTCGTCTCGTTCTTGGGGGGAATTGGATTGTATGCTGTTATAGTGTGACTGCCAGGAGTGTAAGCTGTTCGTGTGGTTTTTCCTGTTCGGCTGTTTACAGCATTCGTGTGTTTCCAGTTCGGGAAATTGGTGAATTCATGTGTTTGCAATTCAGGAGATTGGTGAATTCATGTGTTTGCAATTCGGGAGATTGGTGATTGCAGTAGCTGTCTGTACATCTGAAAAGGGGAATTTTGCCTTAATGGTTTTTAACCTCTTGTGTGCAAAATGGCCCGTTACAATTGGTGGCACACTGTGATCTCATAGTTTCAGAAATATTTGAATGTTTCAATAATATCTCTGTTCACCAGATGAGGTAATTTTCCCTGAAATAGGGGTGATAATGAATTTCCGAAATGGAAAGAAAAGAATGTGTCCATAGGAGTTACAATTGTGACAAATATGTTGTGCGTTAAAGAAAAAGGGGTGTAGGTTAGCGCTAATAATATATAGGACAGGCAGCGACCTTATAGAGGGTAACCCTCTAACCCTCTATACAAGGAATACAAGGTAAAAAACAGAGAAAGGTTGCGCCAAAGTTAAAAAATAATCAGTAAAAACTATACAATGATAAAAATAATAATAATAGTAGATAAGTTCCAATGAGTGTCAGAAGGTCAAATGGTTCAAGTCTCTAATTCCGCTGTGGGGGTGACTTCTCTTGTTGTAGTAGTTCACACCGTCTCGTGATATGGAAGACACAAGAAGAGAGGACCAATCGTGCGGAGTGTATAACAGTAAATGTAGTAGTATTAAATCATATGTATTTCACTCACATTTAGATGAGCTATAGCCAGCTCTGGGTTTGTAGGCATATAGCGGAATAATCCCCGCTTACAGGATGTGTTGGTGCTTGTCCTCCAGGGGTTGGGTCCAACTTTCAGAAGAAGAAGATAAAAACAGCAGATATTGCTCTCTGATGGTAGTAAAAATGGTGGTAAAAATAGTTGAAATAATAAAAAAATAAAAATTATAGTTGTGTGTAAAAAATGATAATGGTGCATATATCTAACCAAAAAATCATTTATGCTTATAAAACACAATATAAAATAACCATAACGCGTTTCACCGCTGGGGATTTATCAAAATGGTATAACATATATCCTGGCACATGAATAGTATATATAGGTACACTAGTACTTTAAAAAATGGCGCCAAAATGACATCATAGTTTGGTGGCCAATCAGAATCATACACTGTACATTTAAAAAACGGATTTAAAATTGAGTTTAAAATTTGAACCAAAGGAGTGTATCTTTTTAATAAAACGTTTGTTTTAGTCATATCAGATCGTTTTTTCTTAAAAACGATGTTTTAAAAGTTCAGTGGAATAAAATTTCGAAATCGCACGTCACTTGACCCGCACAGCACCATGGGTAATGTAGTGCGCCGGTCACGTGATCGGCCTCTGCAGAGTAGGGAGGTCTTGTAAGCAATGCTGACGTCCAGTGAGTGGGCGGCATCCATTGCATGAGGGGCGGATCGTGAGGCAACACGTGACCCGCGGCCAATAGGAGGATGGCACGGGGTCACGTGATCGGCAGTTCGGCGAAAGGGCGCATGGGAAATGTAGTTTAGCGCACCCTTTCGTCAGTAAATCGTTAGAGACTAATAGTTCTCAGAAAAAACATATTTGTATATGTATAAAAGTTTGTTGAGGAGGTAAATAAATGATTAGATGAATTAGTTAAGTATAACATATACTGACTAATTATAAATAAATTAATGGATGAATTAATTAAGTGTGAATTGTACTGGCTGATTAAGCATATTAAATAAGACATTAGATGTAATAGTGCAAATAGGGAAAATAAAATGAGTATGTAGACATCATAAACATCACTTATATAAACTTTTTAAAACCAAAAAGCAATAGAGATATTTCTGGACACTTATATGTAATAAATAAATAAAATAAAATAAATAAAATGAGATAAAATAAAATACAATAAAATAAAATAAAACAATGAGACACATCTTAAAGAGTAACTGGTAGTGGAAGCCTTAAATTTTAGGCTTTCATTAAGGTGCATAAACATATTTAAGCATATATATTAATGGTTTATATATTAATGATGAACATATTAGCGATAATGCAGTCAGGCTGGGGGTATCCCAGACTATAATGCCGTAGGTAACAACTATGAATCGGATAGCCCCAGACTGACTGCATAAAACCATACATAATAAAATGACATTTATTAAAAAACCAATCATATTATTATAAAAAAATAAATAAATCAAAATCAGCGTTTAAGCCTTGGGGGGGTTAGATTGATCACACCAGTTGTCACTATAAACCATGGCTGGAGAGTGCACCGAAAAGTCAGTTTTTACGAATACGTCGAAATTGTTCCCACATTAATGATTTTAACGAACAATCATTGGTTTTAAAAAAACAATTCACCCACAAAATTGGATAACACTATATTATCAGTGAAAGAAAAACCTAGAGAGAGCCTCCTTACCTATAAGGATAAAAACAACACGAAAGCCCCCACCCTTCCTATAATTTTTAATTATAATAACAAAAATGGTTTTATCAAAAAAACAATCAAAAAACACTGGCATCTCTTAAGACAAGACGATCTCCTGAAAGAAATCTTACCAATACAACCTAAAATTGTTTTTAGAGGTGCACCAAATTTTAGATCCATTTTAACTGACAACTATACTAAAGAAATCAAAAATCCACCACACACCTTTTTAGATGGAGCTACAGGATTTTACAAATGTAAAAGATGCATTGTGTGTAAGAGCACTGATCCCTCTACACACTGTAAAGTCACTAATTTTAAATCCAATATCACCAACAAAAACAATACCATTAAAGATTTTGTTGGATGTAATACCACCAACGTCATCTATCTATTGGAGTGCCCATGTGGCCTCCAATATGTAGGTATGACCACCAGATGTCTAAAAACCAGATTAGCAGAACATTGCCGGAATATAAAAAACGGATACCCCAATCACTCTGTGTCTAAGCACTTTGTTAAACATAATCGGGATCCCAAATTTTTAAAATGTATAGGTATCAAAAAATGTAAATTGCCCTGGAGAGGGGGCAACATAAAAAATATCTTAGGGAGATCAGAAATGGAGTGGGTGTTCAATCTACAAACTCTAACCCCCCAAGGCTTAAACGCTGATTTTGATTTATTTATTTTTTTATAATAATATGATTGGTTTTTTAATAAATGTCATTTTATTATGTATGGTTTTATGCAGTCAGTCTGGGGCTATCCGATTCATAGTTGTTACCTACGGCATTATAGTCTGGGATACCCCCAGCCTGACTGCATTATCGCTAATATGTTCATCATTAATATATAAACCATTAATATATATGCTTAAATATGTTTATGCACCTTAATGAAAGCCTAAAATTTAAGGCTTCCACTACCAGTTACTCTTTAAGATGTGTCTCATTGTTTTATTTTATTTTATTGTATTTTATTTTATCTCATTTTATTTATTTTATTTTATTTATTTATTACATATAAGTGTCCAGAAATATCTCTATTGCTTTTTGGTTTTAAAAAGTTTATATAAGTGATGTTTATGATGTCTACATACTCATTTTATTTTCCCTATTTGCACTATTACTTCTAATGTCTTATTTAATATGCTTAATCAGCCAGTACAATTCACACTTAATTAATTCATCCATTAATTTATTTATAATTAGTCAGTATATGTTATACTTAACTAATTCATCTAATCATTTATTTACCTCCTCAACAAACTTTTATACATATACAAATATGTTTTTTCTGAGAACTATTAGTCTATAACGATTTACTGACGAAAGGGTGCGCTAAACTACATTTCCCATGCGCCCTTTCGCCGAACTGCCGATCACGTGACCCGCGTGCCATCCTCCTATTGGCCGCGGGTCACGTGTTGCCTCACGATCCGCCCCTCATGCAATGGATGCCGCCCACTCACTGGACGTCAGCATTGCTTACAAGACCTCCCTACTCTGCAGAGGCCGATCACGTGACCGACGCACTACATTACCCATGGTGCTGTGTGGGTCACGTGACGTGCGTTTTGGAAATGTTATTCCACTGAACTTTTAAAACATCGTTTTTAAGAAAAAACGATCTGATATGACTAAAACAAACGTTTTATTAAAAAGATACACTCCTTTGGTTCAAATTTTAAACTCAATTTTAAATCCGTTTTTTAAATGTACAGTGTATGATTCTGATTGGCCACCAAACTATGATGTCATTTTGGCGCCATTTTTTAAAGTACTAGTGTACCTATATATACTATTCATGTACCAGGATATATGTTATACCATTTTGATAAAGCCCCAGCGGTGAAACGCGTTATGGTTATTTTATATTGTGTTTTATAAGAATAAATGATTTTTTGGTTAGATATATGCACCATTATCATTTTTTACACACAACTATCATTTTTATTTTTTATTATTTCAACTATTTTTCCTGGCATTTTTATACTATATATCCTGAAGTGGGGATTATACCACTAACGCTACCTCAAAAGTGCAGTGTGACCTGCACTTCTTTTGTGAGTATATTTTATCTTATTTTATTCATCACCTCAAAAATACCATCAGAGAGCAATATCTGCTGTTTTTATCTTCTTCTTCTGAAAGTTGGACCCAACCCCTGGAGGACAAGCACCAACATATCCTGTAAGCGGGGATTATTCCGCTATATGCCTACAAACCCAGAGCTGGCTATAGCTCATCTAAATGTGAGTGAAATACATATGATTTAATACTACTACATTTACTGTTATACACTCCGCACGATTGGTCCTCTCTTCTTGTGTCTTCCATATCACGAGACGGTGTGAACTACTACAACAAGAGAAGTCACCCCCACAGCGGAATTAGAGACTTGAACCATTTGACCTTCTGACACTCATTGGAACTTATCTACTATTATTATTATTATTATCATTGTATAGTTTTTACTGATTATTTTTTAATGTTGTGCGTTAAGTTTATAACATCAATCAGATGAGAAGAAACATATTGAAAGTAAACAAATTATGAACAATTCGTGTCGACATGTACAAAATACACTGATGTAGTCATACTTTCCTATTAGAGAGCCGGTGTATGTCTGACCTGTCATGATTCCCTTTTATTCCAGAAGTTTGGTCCTTAAAGCATCTCCCAAATATTCCCACTGAGAAAAATATAATGTAAACTTCTATTACTGTTTGCATCCCTGAAATTGGTAAATTCTGAAAAACTGAGTTCGCAAAGAAAGTACCGGTCCAATTTGTAAGTGCATAGCTTGCAGTTGCATAATTCATGATACGAGCAAAAACATAGAGGCAGCATATGGTACAAGTTTACTCATCCATATGATGTTAAAATAACGGATCAGCACGTAAACTATTTTTCAAGCTTTGGAATTGTGGCGAAACCAGCTTCGCCACTGTGAACTGGAGAGGCCTGGCTGCTAGCCTCCTGCCCGCTGACTATGGCCCCTGGACATATTGCACTTTAGAAACTATATTTGGGCATGTAATAATTTGTATTGCTGCTGCTGGCCCTTTAAAATCAGCAATGGACATTTTGGAACTTTTGGGACTACTGTACCTTTAAGACTGTGGAGCGTAGTACAGTAATCCTGCCTTTAATACTTTCATGTCATGTATGTATTGTTGTATGCAGTTAACCTGGGTTATATATATGTACAGCATTCATCTGATTGTTCGGTAGAATCACTCCATTCATTGTATTGAGGAAACTACCGAACAACCAGACCACCCAGGAATAAGTGTGCCTCCAATTACAGTTTGCAACAATGTTGCAAACGGGTAATTGGCAATCAGTGTAATGTATTCTTTGTCCTCTGGGTGGCCGCCATTCGGGAAACAAACACGTGGCGGCGGCCATCTTTAACTACCGAACAGCGGTGTTTTGCCGTCGAGTGTCTGGAACTAAAATCGGACACTTGACTAGGCAAACACCGCTGAGACCTCCATACTTCCAGAAATTCGTATGGAAACTACCGAATGACCCGCCGTTCGGTAGAAAGAACCCCACAAACAAGGGAATTCATTCAAACCCTCTCCAGGCTCTATAACACAGGCAATTCGCCTGTTTTCATTCCCTTGTTTGTGACCGACCGCAGGGCCAAAATGCATGGAACTGTTTTCGGATACTTTACCCATGCGGTCGGTCAAATCTTTGGAACTTCATATCTCCCGAACCATTCATCCGAATGACCTGATTCTTGGATATGTTGTCCCCCTGAATAAGGGCTATCAGGGGATACCTGATTTTTGGAGGTGTAGCATAGGTATTTGGGGTACATCCAGGAATTGGGGAAAAAGGTGTACAGTATAATTGTGTTAAGTGTTAATCTAAGGGGAGGAAATGTGTGGGAGGTACATCCATGTGATTGGTTAATTTCATCCTCCCCCTGGGAGTGTCCTGTATGTACTTGTTGGTAATAAAAGCCAGACTGGGTGTCCCAGTCTAGAGTCTTGCTTAACCCTCAAAGCGATGTGTCGTCTCGGTCTTTGGGGGAATGGGATTGTATGCTGACTGCCAAGAGTGTAAGCCGATGTCTGCTTTTCTTGTTCAGCTGTTCCAGTGTTCGTGTGGTTCCAGTCGGGAGAATGGTGTTTGCAGTAGCTGCCTGTGCATCTGGAGAGGGGATTATCGCCTAAACTGGGTTTTATCCTCTTGTATGTGAAACGGTCCGTTACAATTGGTGGCAAGCGGCGGGATCGTTCCTACAACCAGAGGGACAGCTACAGACAACACCATTTCTGGATTACAAATTGAGGGCAACGCTAGTATCCGTACAGCGACCCTATCTACAAAGGAACTCAGAAAATGGAGGAGAAGTTGCAGGATAGATTGTACGGTTCCGTACTCCGGAGGTCTAGAGCAATGTCAGAAGAGGACATGTTGATGTACAGAGAGACTGTCAGAGCCGAATTGTGGGACGAAGCCCTAGAGGAAGTACAGTATTCACGAGGGGATCAGCGCCGCAGCAGAAGGCAGCGAATTCTGGCTAGAATGGCAGAGCGGATGCCCCTCCTGAGAAATCAGACCACAGAAAAGTGGGTGACTAGACTCGAGATTCTAGTATACGCAGAACTGGTGCTCGACGACGCATACCAGGCGCTACAGTGGTACGCGGCTCAGTGTGTCCCCAGGATGGCAGAGTATGGGTTCCCAGAAGGCGGAGATTACACTGGCCCCGGTCTATTTTGGGATAATAGTGGTGACGAGGACTTTGGGGAAGATACCGACTATCGTTTTTGGGACCTGTACGGCATCCGAGAGAACATGCTGGGTCTCTTTGGCGCTATTGACCTCGAGGCAGACCTACGATATTTAGTTAACCAGGAATGGAACCTGGAGGGGGATTACCTGCGACTCATCAATGAGGCCTGGGAAGAGACAACCGGCCCTCCCGCCCAACAGCAACCAGCAGTACCCGAGGTAGCAGAGTTCCTAGACTGGTCCTGTGAGCAACCCCAGGGAGATGAAGGTGTCGTCCTTCCTCCCCAGCGGCAGGCTGAGTTACAGGGGGCAGAGGTTGTTGTTCCTGCCCCCCAGCAGCAAAGTGAGATGCCAAGACGGCAGTGTGAAGCGAAGGGAGAGGAGAGCAGCGTCCTCCCTCCCCAGCGGCAGTGTGTGCCCCAGGGAGCTGATGGTGTCGTCCATCCTCCCCAGCGGCAGTGTGTCCTGCAGGGAGCAGAGACAGTCAGTCTCGCACCCCAGCAGCCGGACAAGAGAATGAAAGGGGAGACAGCTGGTCCCCCTTTCCACCAGCAGAGAGAGTGGCAGGGAGAGGAGCCTGCTAACCCCCCTCCCCAGCGGCAGTTTACCGTCCAGAGAGAGGAGCTTGTTACACCCTCTCTCCAGCGGCAGCCTAACTCACCAAGGGGAGATGTTAAGCCCCACAACTGTGCAGATGGGACCGTAGTCTCTGCACTTACAGCACAAGGGATAGGGACGGTCGGTCCTGTTCCCCAGCCTCAGTGTGATGGATCCAAAGGGGAGACAGTCGGTCTCCCCCTCCGGCAGTCGAGCTGCGCTCCTAACGGGGAGACAGCCAGTCTCCAGCAACCAGACGCCCACCAGACTACTCCCGTGGTAGTGCTGGCAACAGGACAGAGTACCGCTGGTCTCTGCCCCCTCAGCAACCCACCAAGGCAGCCTACCCGTCTCCCACCCAGCAGTGGTGAAACACCAGAACTTGGACAAAATCCTTCCTCACCCAGATGTAGTAACCGGTTAGTGTGGGTGGGCTGCTCTGTTATTTCTGTTTTGTGGGTGGGTTGCTGCACTAACCAGGGCACTGACCGGCAGAAAGTCAGGTACCCTGTTAGTCTAATTGGCCAAGGGGAGAAATGTGGCGAAACCAGCTTCGCCACTGTGAACTGGAGAGGCCTGGCTGCTGGCCTCCTGCCCGCTGACTATGGCCCCTGGACGTGTTGCACTTTAGAAACTATATTTGGGCATGTAATAATTTGTATTGCTGCTGCTGGCCCTTTAAAAGCAGCGATGGACATATTGGAACTTTTGGGGCTACTGTACCTTTAAGACTGTGGAGCGTAGTACAGTAATCCTGCCTTTAATACTTTCATGTCATGTATGTATTTTTGTATGCAGTTAACCTGGGTTATATATATATATGCAGCCTTCATCTGATTGTTCGGTAGAATCACTCCATTCATTGTATTGAGGAAACTACCGAACAACCAGACCACCCAGGACTAAGTGTGCCTCCAATTACCGTTTGCAACAATGTTGCAAACGGGTAATTGGCAATCATGTAATGTGTTCTGTGTCCTCTGGGTGGCCGCCATTCAGGAAACAACCACGTGGCGGCGGCCATCTTTAACTACCGAACAGCGGTGTTTTGCCGTCGAGTGTCTGGAACTAAAATCGGACACTTGACTAGGCAAACACCGCTGAGACCTCCATACTTCCAGAAATTCGTATAGAAACTACCGAATTACCCGCCGTTCGGTAGAAAGAACCCCACAAACAAGGGAATTCATTCAAACCCTCTCCAGGCTCTATAACACAGGCAATTCGCCTGTTTTCATTCCCTTGTTTGTGACCGACCGCAGGGCCAAAATGCATGGAACTGTTTTCGGATACTTTACCCATGCGGTCGGTCAAATCTTTGGAACTTCATATCTCCCAAACCATTCATCCGAATGACCTGATTCTTGGATATGTTGTCCCCCTGAATAAGGGCTATCAGGGGATACCTGTTTTGGAGGTGTAGCATAGGTATTTGGGGTACATCCAGGAATTGGGGAAAAAGGTGTACAGTATAATTGTGTTAAGTGTTAATCTAAGGGGAGGAAATGTGTGGGAGGTACATCCATGTGATTGGTTAATTTCATCCTCCCCCTGGGAGTGTCCTGTATGTACTTGTTGGTAATAAAAGCCAGACTGGGTGTCCCAGTCTAGAGTCTTGCTTAACCCTCAAAGCGATGTGTCGTCTCGGTCTTTGGGGGAATGGGATTGTATGCTGACTGCCAAGAGTGTAAGCCGATGTCTGCTTTTCTTGTTCAGCTGTTCCAGTGTTCGTGTGGTTCCAGTCGGGAGAATGGTGTTTGCAGTAGCTGCCTGTGCATCTGGAGAGGGGATTATCGCCTAAACTGGGTTTTATCCTCTTGTATGTGAAACGGTCCGTTACAGGAATGCAATACGCATAGTGTCCCGTACAAATTGCCACAACTATGCTTTTATAGTATAACCCAAATTCTACAACCATGCCCCAAAATAGCAGATGTAGAGCTCCAATTATGGCAAAGTGACAGAACGAATATATAGATGAGCTTAAATAACGTTGTCCCAAATATAAACTCCAATTTGTTTTCTTATCGAAGATAAATTAACGGAGCCTGAGACTCAAACTACACCATAAGGCTCAAATTTTTAGGTTCAGTTGGGCTTGGTATCGTATAGAGGTAATGATACTTTTATTGGTAGTATAAAGAAGAGACGATTGTCAACTGGGTAGATAGATAATGGAAAGGGGAACTTTAAAGAAAATTAAAACCAAAAAAGTTAACTCAGACAGTGGAAATTAGTCATGAATGAAGGGAGTGAAATTAAACTCCTCATTTAACCTGTTTTAAATTAAAGTTACCCTTCCTGGAGTTTAAAGTGATTAGTTCCAAAGCTTGGAATTTCAAATTTAAAGTATCACTGTTGTGTACTTTTCTAACATGGTTAGCCACTGGGGTGATGATATTAAGATTGGTTGCTGTGTTGACATGTTGTAGGATTCGTCTTCTAAACTGCTGATATGTTTTACCTACATATTGTATTCCGCAACTGCATGTGATCAAATATATTACCTTAGTAGAACTACAATTTACAAATTGTTTGACGAGGAATTGTGTTTGTGTGCATTCAGCGAATTTGGCATGTGACAAAACCCGTTTTTATGAATACCAAGGCCCTGGGAGTGTGCAGCTGATTAACCTCCCAGAAGCTGTGGTTAACCACAACTATTTGACGAGCAGCTGGGTGGTCGCCGTTCGTAAGAACAAACACGTGGCGGCAGCCATCTTAAACAGACAAACGCCCAGCGGTGTTTGGTCGTCGACCGCGTGGAACTATTTTCGGCCACTGTTTCTCATGAGCACCGCTGGGACTTCCAACCTTCCATCCTTTTGTCTCCACTTACACGAACGCCGTGTTGTTTGGCACATTCACAACTCACTAACGGGACTGACCCAGATAGCTAAATCCATGGAGCTACTTCTGGACAGATTTTCTAACGAACAGTCAAGTGAAAAACACTTTGGCTCCATGGCGATTTGACTGTGTTCATGGGATCTGAGCAGTGTTTGGCTATATTGAACGCTCAGGCCCAAGCTATCTGGGGATATGTTGAATGTGGGGGTTCCGTTCGGTAAAATATAAGTTATGGATTTTAATGTATTTTGTTACAGTTGTAAAATTTAAATATTTTCTCTACCTGGAGGTAATTGAATTTACTACATCCACTTATCTCCAGGACAGAGAGGAGATATTTCACTGTTTATGTGGGAGTGTTTTATATTGTACTAAATAATGATTGGTTACTGTAACTTGTGTTTCAGTCCTCCACAAGGTCCCTGTGGGAGTATCCCTTTGTCACGACACTCCTTAGCTAATATGCCCTCGTGCAGTTCTCGCACTCACCACTGTTTCTGTTTGGGACTGTTTCTCATTTATTTTCATTAAGCACTACACCTGGCCCTTGTTTAGCACCTATATATTCTGGTTTCTCCCCTCACTCCCGGTCAGATCATTATCCTTCATCCTGTATCCTGTACCTGCTGTCTCCTGGTTCCCGTGATTCTGACTCCTTGCACCTTGCTCCTGTGTCTTGTATCCTGTGTATCCTGATCCTGTGTTCCGACGTCCTTATGGTCCTGTGTTCTTGTCTCTGCCTGGTCCTGTGTCTCCTGGTCCAGTGTTCGCCTGCAGTGTTCCATCCTATACTCCATTTCCAGTGATTCTGACCTTGCTGCCTTATTTTTGTGTGACCTGCTTCGGGCTTTGCTCCTTGGTGTTTATTTAGTCAGGATAGGCTTTAGTCAGGATAGTGCCCCACTTATATTCTGTGGTGGCTGCACTATCCTGACTAAAGCCTTTACTTTTGCCTAAGGACTATCACGTGTACTCTGCCTGCTCTATTGTATTTATATTGATTTCTTGTATAAATTTATATATTTGTGGCATTGTACATATTTTGTTTTGTGTGTATATATATCCTTTGGTTTTCTTTAATACATTTTCTTAATTGCTCCATTCATTGTGTCCTTGCATTATTTCTCTGCTAAGTTGGTTCCCACATTTAAAGGGACAGTGCTGTCGCAGGGCAGCACCCCTTCATGTCCTTACACCCTTGCTGGAGGACCTGCATAAAAGGCCAAGCTGTGGCCACCATTAAACAGATCGTTTTACCCCTTCATGAAGTCTTGGCTCATGTTTGGGGGATTGGGGGCTATAATTCACTACACCTTCTGCTACACTTGGATTTCTGGAGATGCTGCACGGATTTACTCAGCTGGAGTACATGGCAGATTTAATTAAATTGCATGACTTGCAATGTGCGCATCAGTACGTGCCATGGGTGGTGGTAAGCCGAGTTCGAGGGGTAGAGGCAGGTTCCATATGGCTATGTACCAGTAGGTCTTTTAGATTACTTGGCCTGCGAGCAGTTATGCTTGGAAAAGGTGACAGGTGATTGGCTAGGTCAGTGTTGTGTGTAAGGATTGGCCAATAGTCACAGTAGATCTGTTCTATTGGGTCCCATAGTTGGTCAAAGGTGCAAATACATCGTATTGGTTGTTTTTCTTGTTTCGGTCGGCTAGTTCTTAAACATTCATGTTACAGTTGCCTCCAGGCTGGCTGGAAGTTGGACCGTAGAAAGGATGCTCCTAGTGCTCACCTAAGGACCATCAGCACCATAGACAACATAACTACTGCGTAGACACCTTAAGTACTTCAGACTCCACGAACCGCCGCTGCTGGGCTAGGATCTCGCCGTCTGCTATCCACCCTGGACCTACGACCAGGCTCCAGGTTCCAGTTGCTGAACCTCTTCCTTCTGCAGAGCGAAGCAGGATCAGGAACAAGAGCTCAGTAGCTAAGGGAGTATGAAGAGCATAGCAATCCCTGTAGTGATTACAGCTGTCCCCTACAAACATGAGTCAAAGCTGCAAGTTAGAGGGTCAAGTCATTCTGTTTATTTGGCACCAAAAGAACCTTCTTTTATGACGGTTTCCCTTAGATAGGACCACCAACAGGGTGTTACAAAACAACCAATCATACACGTACATAATTGAAAACACTCTCAGTAATTACACACAAAATCCTCCCCTCTGCCTGTGATATAATTATGTTACACAATCGGTTAACATAATTATCACAGACAGTAAAAATAAAATTTTTACTCATACATTGTAACTTTAAAACCATACATCCAATCTCCATAAGGAGATTACATATTTGAACTCAGCATACTTCAAACATAAACACTTTTAAAAATCATACAAATCCCTCCAGTGGATAAAAAGTTAGATGGAAGTCCTTTATGACCGACCGCAAGCACATTTTCCTGCCAAAAACAGTTCTATAGATTTGGGTTATGCGGTCGGTCTATTTCAGGCTGAAAAATGACTAAGTCCCATTCGAACGGGGCCGTTCGTGCATTTGGCTAGAATAGCAGAGTTCAAACTGCTGAACGGGACTTAGTCTCTGAAGCTTAAAACGAGGTGTAGGAGAAGGTAAGGGTCAGCGGTGTTCGGTGAAATGTGTAGCCGATTTCAGTTCCATGGATTTGGCTACACATACCGCTGACCTCGTGCGAATGAACAAAGATGGCCGCCACCACGTGTACATTTGCACAAACTGTGGCCACCCAGCGATCGGCAATTTACCTACAGCAGGCTCCCAGACTGGGAGGTAAATTGATGGCACACTTCCACTTCTGGGTGGTCCGCCTGTGTGGTACTTGGTTCAGTAAGCCCCATTTACTGAACCAAGTGGAAAATAGCAAGGAACAAGTTATTTTACAGGTCTGGGGACATAGTCTTAAAGGGGCATTGTTCAACAAAGTCACAATATGTCCCCAGACGGTCCTTAAAGGGCCATACACACCCAATAAAAGTCCATACGTTTTCAGGGGCACAATCTCCCAGGGGCCATAGTCATGAGGAAGGAGGCTGGCAAACAGGCTTCTCCACAATCAAGGGAAGCAGGGCAATGTATCATTTAAAGGGCCAGTTACAAATAGCAGTTTGTAACAATTCAGATCAATTTCACCTTTTGAAATGCTCTTAGAGTACTTTATTAGGATATCCCTGAGCCTTCAAGTGTATGTATTTCTATTGCTTCCTTAAGAAATGATGCCTCATTGGAGCAGTTTCTTGTAGCTCGAAGATATTGCCCATACGGGATTCCCGCCTTTAGATTATGTGGACAGTGATTGTTCCAGTGGAGCAAGTTGGTTGCAGTGGTCTTCCTGAACAATTCTGTTTCTACTGAACCATCTAATTGCAGGAGAATTCTTAGGTCCAATGATTCAAACTCCTTGTCCTCAATGATGTACGTCAGTTTAAGACCTATGTCATTCGTTGTAACGGATCACCTGGCACCCCGACTTGGTACCTCCGTTAAAGGATGCTCCTAGCGCTTCCAGAGGACTCCAAGCACTCCACCAGACACCATAAGCACCGCAGGCTGCAGCTATCTCCCTTCAGAACGAAGCAGGAACAAGCTCTTACAAGAGCTCAGTGATTATAGCAAGGGAATATGCCTAGCATAGCAATCCCTTGTAGCAGGTTCCCCCAATAAGACACAGGACTCAAGTTGAGGGTAAAACAGGAACTCTGGACTGGGACATCCAGCCTGGCTTTTATTCACAATCCACAAAACATAGTGCTGCTCAGAGGGTTTTGCAGAACAACCAATAAACACATTACAACACATACAATGCAAGTACAGCAGCCAATCAGACACAATGGGACAATAGAAACACACCCAGCATATTCCTCCCCTCTGCTTAGGAGATAATTGAGTCAATTACTGTATCTACTCAATTATCTCCAAGCTGAAAAGTTACACTTTTTATACATTTTTATAACTTGGTGAGTTAACATCGTACATACATAAAACTTATATTATTTTAACCAGTATAACTTGGGGACAACATATCCAAAATTCACTTGAATAGGTTCAGGGGTTTAACGGTTAGGTCGAAGTCCTTTGTTTTCACTTGCAAGCATGGCTTTTCCTTGTCCCTGGGACAACACCCTGCTGGAGAACAATGGATCCGGGGGAGGGGAAGAGGAAGTGTCCAAAAAGTTTCAGTATGTCCATACACTGTTTTTAAAAGGCCAGCACAGTACAATAAAAGTCCATTCACTGTGCTTAAAGGGCCAGTAGCCGCACAATAAAATACAATATGCCCAAATATTGCATTCAAAAGTACATCTTTACCAGGGGCCATAGTCAGCAGGTAGGAGGCGGGCAGCCAGGCCTCTCCAATGCCCAGTGGCGAGGTTGGTTTCGCCACATTTCTCCCCTTTTCCAAACATACTAACAGGGTACCTGACCTCTTGCCGGTCAGTGCCCTTGTTAGTCCAGCAGCCCACCCACAAAACAGAAACAGCAGTACAGTCCACCCACAATGAATGGTTACTACACCTGAGTAATGGAAAAACTTGTCCAGGTCCAGGTGCCTCACCCCGGCTGTGTGGGGGACTGGTAGGCTGTTTTGGTGGGTTGCTGAGTGGGCAGAGACCAGCGGTACTCTGCCCTGGTGCCAGCACTACTACAGGAGTAGTCTGGTTGGAGCCTGGTTGCTGGAGACCGACTGTCTCCCCTTTAGCTGCGCAGCTCTGCTGCTGGAGACCGACTGTCTCCCCTTGAGTTACACAACTCTGCTGCTGGAGACCGACTGTCTCCCCTTTAGTTACACAGCTCTGCTGCTGGAGACAGACTGTCTCCCCTTTGGCTAAACAGCCCTGTTGTGGGGGGGCAGGACCGACTGTCCCTACCCCCTGTGCTGGAAGTGCAGAGACCACGGTCCCATCTGCACAGGTGTGGGGCTTACAGTCTCCCCCTGGTACATTAAGCTGCCGCTGGGGAGAGGTGGTAACCAGCTCCTCTCCCATTAGAACACTCTGCCCATTGATGATCCGCCGCTGGGGAGAGGTGGTAACAATCTCCTCTCCCATTAGAACACTCTGCCGCTGGGGAATGGAGACTGGGCTCCCAATCCACAACAAATCACACTGCCGCTGGGGAGGGAGGACGGCCCCTTCAGCTCCCTGTAACTTGGGCGCAGAGACCACGGTCCCATCTGCGCTGGTGTGGGGCTTACTGTCTCCCCTTGGTGTGCTAAGCTGCCGCTGGGGAGAGGGGGTAACAAACTCCTCTCCCTTATACACTTTCAGCCGCTGGGGAGCAGGGCTGACCCTCTGTACTCCCTGTAGGCAGGGCGCAGAGACCACGGTCCCATCTGCGCTGGTGAGGGGTTTACTGTCTCCCCTTGGTGAGCTGCGCTGCCGCTGGGGAGAGGGAATAACAAACTCCTCTCCCTTACACACCTTCAGCCGCTGGGGAGAGGGGATAACAGGCTCCTCTCCCTGCACCGTAGAATGCCGCTGGGGAGCAAGAACGGCACCTTCAGCTCCCTGTAACGCACACTGCCGCTGGGGATCTGGGCCGACTGCCCAGCATCCCTGTAGGGCCGGTAGAGAGACCGCAGTCCCATCTCCACCTGCCATCTGTGGGTCTTCCCAGGACCAATCCGTGAGGCCCCGCAACATTTGTGAGTAAGGGCCCGGTGGAGAGACCTTGGTCCCATCTCTACCTGCCTGTTGTGGTTCCTCACAGGACCAGTCTATGAGGACCCCCACTTCGGGTTCCTCCCGCCGCCTCAGGGAAAGACGGCTAACCTCCTCGGATGCAGCCTCTACTCGGCTGCTGTACCGCTCCTGCTGCTGAGCATACTTCCTCTCTTTTGCCAACCGGAATTCTCGGTCCAGCCTTGTGTTTCGCTCAGCCATGACCTGGTTCCAGATCACCCGGCGTGTCTCCATGGGTATATCATCCCCATACTCGGCCACTCGCTGCCTCACCTCGGCCAGCCAATCATCTCCAGAGCCAGAACCTTCCATACTTGTCTGCTCCCAGGGGCGCTGCACGACTGCTAGCGTTGCCCTCAATTTGTAAATCCAAACAGTGTCTCTGAGCTGCTTTACCTCACACTAGGACGCCATCCCACCGCTGCCACCAATGTAACGGATCACCTGGCACCCCGACTTGGTACCTCCGTTAAAGGATGCTCCTAGCGCTTCCAGAGGACTCCAAGCACTCCACCAGACACCATAAGCACCGCAGGCTGCAGCTATCTCCCTTCAGAACGAAGCAGGAACAAGCTCTTACAAGAGCTCAGTGATTATAGCAAGGGAATATGCCTAGCATAGCAATCCCTTGTAGCAGGTTCCCCCAATAAGACACAGGACTCAAGTTGAGGGTAAAACAGGAACTCTGGACTGGGACATCCAGCCTGGCTTTTATTCACAATCCACAAAACATAGTGCTGCTCAGAGGGTTTTGCAGAACAACCAATAAACACATTACAACACATACAATGCAAGTACAGCAGCCAATCAGACACAATGGGACAATAGAAACACACCCAGCATATTCCTCCCCTCTGCTTAGGAGATAATTGAGTCAATTACTGTATCTACTCAATTATCTCCAAGCTGAAAAGTTACACTTTTTATACATTTTTATAACTTGGTGAGTTAACATCGTACATACATAAAACTTATATTATTTTAACCAGTATAACTTGGGGACAACATATCCAAAATTCACTTGAATAGGTTCAGGGGTTTAACGGTTAGGTCGAAGTCCTTTGTTTTCACTTGCAAGCATGGCTTTTCCTTGTCCCTGGGACAACACCCTGCTGGAGAACAATGGATCCGGGGGAGGGGAAGAGGAAGTGTCCAAAAAGTTTCAGTATGTCCATACACTGTTTTTAAAAGGCCAGCACAGTACAATAAAAGTCCATTCACTGTGCTTAAAGGGCCAGTAGCCGCACAATAAAATACAATATGCCCAAATATTGCATTCAAAAGTACATCTTTACCAGGGGCCATAGTCAGCAGGTAGGAGGCGGGCAGCCAGGCCTCTCCAATGCCCAGTGGCGAGGTTGGTTTCGCCACATTCGTGTTTAAGGTCTGTACCAGTTACTGAAACTTATCAATGGATACAGTCCAAAATAAAAGGACATTGTCCGTATATCTATGCCTTGAAGGATATGGTCTTTGTAGGTAGTGGCCAGTGCCTGATGTATAGTGGTCTCTTCCCACCAACCTAGATACAAGTTAGCGTAGCTCGGAGCACATGCTGTACCCATGGCTGTCCCCCTAATTTGGAGGTAGTAGGGGACACATTGTACACAAAGTAATTGTGTGTTAAGATAAAACGGAGCAACTCCAGGATAAATTCTTTTTGACAGTTGTGATAGATCCCTCTGTCCTGAACTTAAATAACCGTATTCTACTTTCTTTAGTTTGATTCGTGTTTCCCCTCTATGCCGTTTCCTTTTAACATACCGAATAAAACTACCGAACGGCCGGCCACTTAGTAGAGAAGTCTGCTGCTTGTTAACCTCTTGGCCCCATTAGAACGTTGAGGTTAACCGCAGACACCTTAAGTGATACGGTAGTTGGGTGGCCGCCATTCGTATACCGAACACAAGGTCACGGCCATTTTAAATCCACGAACGCACAGTGGTGTTTGACGCCCAACTCATGGAACTGAAAACGGATACTTTTTGGCACGAACACCGCTGAAGCCGCCGATCTCCCTTCTTGTTCGGTAGAAAGTTCACGAACTAGCATTGCACAAACCAAACGGTATAATGAAATACTCAAAATGTCCCATTCTGGTATTGAACTCATGCCAATTATATGCGCTCCTAAGGTCGAGTTTGGTGAACACTCAGGCAACTTTGAGCCTGTCAAATGGAATGGGGTAAGCATTCTTGATAGTTATTTTATTGCTACCTCAGTAATCAATGCAGGGGCGTAGGTCTCCCTCTTTTTTAGAGACAAAGAAAAACCCAGCCCCAGCAGGAGAGGAGGATCTCATTTGTATAAGATCTGACTTTGTGAACACTTTGGCTCCACGGCATTTGGACAGTGTACATAGGATCTGAGCGCTATTCGGTAAGTTTGTGCGCTCAGATCCTAGCTATCTGGGTACCTGTTGAATGCCTGTATTATGTTGTAACATGTAACAGTTATGCATTTTTATGCCTTTTTGTTATTGTCACCTAAAATGGCGTTTAGGCTCTGTCCTGGGAGATAACTGAATTACTTCACAATTATCTCACCGGGCAGAGCAGAGGGTCCTGGGTAATAAAAGGGGAATAGCTAAGTGTGTACCCTGTGATTGGCTGCTACAATGTCCTTGTCACAGTCTCCCATTTGGTCCCCTAGGGGAGTGTCCACCAGATGGGAGACCTGCATAAAAGCCCACATTGCCCACATTAAACCAGATTCCTGCTGACCCTCAATACGGAGCTTTGTCTCGTCATTGGGGGGATTATTTGTATGAAGTACGCTTGTTCGGCTGTTTGGGAGAATAATTGATTTGTAGGATTGCTGTTTGGCAGTTTGGAGCGCTCAGTGGCTACCTCTGCATTCAGGAAGGGAACATCTCCTACGGTAGTAACCCCTCTCCTACCGGGGGAGCCATAACAATTGGTGGCAGCCCAGGAGGTCAGCTACAGAGCCACAGATGGATGGAAATACAATATGAACAACTGAAACGCTCTACCCGTAAAGAATTACTGGAGAGCCGTGGCCGTTCAGCAAGTAACAGGAAGAAAAGGGACATTATTACAGAACTGTTAGAAATGGATAACAGCGAAAGATCCAGTGTAATGGCACCCCGGGCATGAAAGGGAGTTAAAAGCCGTTTAGTAGATCTTCCCTTCCAGAGACACTGTAGACACCAATACACCGAACCGGAGAAGCATATGAATGCTCTCAAACATACGAATGCTGTAAACAGCCGAAACGAAAAACCATACAAAGAGGTTTACACTCCTAGCAGTCGAACTGGAACAGCATACAATAAATCCCCCCAAGAACGAGACAAGGCTCCGTTTTGTGGGGCAAGCAGGGACAGAGCTGTGGGTTTATTGTTCTTATATACACACTAGTACCACCCACAGGGTTTTGGAAAACAACCAATAAACACGTACAATACACTCAGACACTTTCACACAAAATCCTCCTCTCTGCCTGTGATACAATTACCTTGCACAATGGTAATGTAATTATCACAGGCAGAGAAAACAGAAATTTTTACTCACGGTAAATTCTTTTTTTCTTAATATGGTGGCAGTCACTTATGGGTTTTGCTCCTCCCTGTGGACAAGACTTAACAAGCTATTTTATAAAAATGATCCTCCCCCTTTAGCTATAAATGCTGAGACCGCAAACCTACCCCAGTACGTAACAAGTAAAGAAACCAGACCAAGAAAACATCCAATGCAAAAATTCTTTAATAAAGAGGGAGGGAAATAATACTGCCACCATATTAAGAAAAAAAGAATTTACGGTGAGTAAAAATTTCTGTTTTTTCTGTCATATGGTGGCAGTCACTTATGGGATATAGCAAGAATCCATCTGGGCGGGACCTATGCCACGACGGCTTGTAACACCTTACGCCCAAAAGCAGCTTCAGAGGCAGAGAATATGTCTAGCCGGTAGTGCTTGATAAAGGTGTTGAAAGACGACCAGCATGCCGCCTTGCAAATGACTTCTGGAGATGCAAGTGCTCTTTCTGCCCATGAGGTAGCCATGGCTCGAGTAGAATGGGCCTTGATTGTAGCAGGAGACTGAAGACCTGTGGAAGAGTACGCCAAATCGATAGCCTGAATGAGCCAACGAGATAAGGTACCACGGGAAGCTACCTTGCCCTTTAGGTGACCCTGAAAATTTACAAACAGGTGATCCGAAACTCTGAATTCCTTTGTTCTGTTTAAATATATACATAACGCTCTTCTGACGTCCAACTTTTGCCATCTGTGTTCTTGAAGGGATCACTAAAAAAGGAAGGTAAAATAATAGGTTGATTCACATTTTTAGAAGATAAAACTTTAGGTAGAAAAGATGGTCTTGGATAAAAAACCACCTTGTCCTCATGAAAAATGGTGAATTCATCTGAGGAGGATAGGGCGTGAAGTTCTCCCACTCTTTTGGCTGACGTGATGGCTACCAAAAACAATACTTTAAGAGATAAAATTTTTAAAGGAACTTCCTCCAAAGGTTCAAACGGGTTAGTACTAAGAGCCTGAAGGACTAGGGCTAAGTCCCATGTTGGAAACACCGATCGTTTAGGAGGTCTCTTGAGGCTGATGGACCTAAAAAATCTTCTGACGAAAACATTGGCTGCCAAATCCTTAAGAAGAAAAAAATTCAAAGCTGATATTTGAACCTTGAGAGTTGAGACTCCCAGGCCAGCGTCAAAGCCGTCTTGCAAAAACTGGAGAATGTTATCTATGGATGGTTGTAATATCGGGAACCGGTGATCCCTACACCAGTGAAGAAACTTGGACCAAATCCTAAAGTATATCCTAGAAGTTGATCTTCTAGTAGCGTGGAGTAAGACTGTTATTCTCTCATCTTGCAAGCCCTTGTTTCGAAGGATCAGCCTTGCAGTAGCCAAGCCGTCAACCTGAACATTTCTAGTACTTTCAAGGGTAGGTTCCTGTTCACAATGAGACGATCTGATATGGGAAGCTCCCAATAGTTGATAGTCATCTTCTTTAGGGCCGCAAACCAGACTCTGTTTGGCCAATAAGGGATTATCGCCAATATCCTCGCCTTGTCCGTTCGTATCTTGAGGAGGACCTTTGGGATTATGGCAGAGGTGGGAAGATGTAAGCCAGGTGAAAATCCCACCTTATTGATAGAGCGTCTATCCAACTGGGTTGATCCGTACTGAATAGGGAGGCGAAGTGGTAAACCTTCTTGTTTGATTTTCTTGCCATCAAATCTACTTCTGGTACTCCGAATTTTCCAGTCAAGATTCTGAATACGTCTGGGTTTAGAGACCATTCCTTTTGGTCCCACTTCCCCCTGCTCAAATCGTCGGCTATTACATTGTCGCTGCCTCTTATGTAAACCGCCGCGATGTCTTCCAGATTTCTTTGCGCCCATTCCATAACTTCTGCACAAAGACTGTAAAGTCTTCTTGCTCTGGTTCCTCCCTGTCGATTGATATAAGAGACTACCGTGCGATTGTCTGACTGTATCTTGACCGCCCTTTGAAGTAACCAAGGTCTGAGGTGATGAAGAGCATACAGAACTGCCAATAATTCTTTGAAATTTGTAGATTCCTCTGCTTCCCTGGAAGACCATTTTCCTTGGAACATGGTGGAGCCTAAGTGGGCTCCCCAACCTGAGTTTGAAGCGTCTGTGGTGACTATCAGCCAGACCTTTGGTTGAAAAGATAAACCTTTTGAAAGGCACTCTGAGGTTTTCCACCAAACTAGCTGTGTTTTCACCTGAGGGGACAACAAGAATATTTCGTCTAGATCTTCCTCCTTTTTTGACCAGGAAGTCAGGATGTTCCACTGTAATGGTCTGACCTCTGATCTTGCCCATTTGACTGCCGGGAAGGTGGCCGTAAGAAGCCCCAAAACACTCATGGCCTCTCTGAAGGAACAACTTTTCATCCTTTGGAGGTTGGAAATTGTTTTTCGGATCTTTCTCCTCTTCCGTTTGGGAAGAAATATTGACATGGAGACTGAATCGATCTCGAAACCGAGAAACTCTATTACTTTTGTTGGAATGCAAACTGATTTTTTTAGATTCAAGATCCAGCCATGGTCCTGAAGAAACCTTATAGTGACCTGCAGATCCTCGTGCAGTTGACCTTCGATATGTGCCATTAGGAGCCAGTCGTCTAAATATGGGATAATTGAAATACCCTTTTCCCTCAAATGAGCAGTTAGAGGAGACAGGATCTTTGTAAAGATCCTTGGAGCGGACGACAGACCGAATGGCAGGGCCCTGAACTGGAAATGAACGGTGTGACTTCCTCTTCTTATTGCAAATCTTAAATATTTCCTTGAAGCGGTGGCTATCGGAACATGTAGATACGCATCCTTTAAGTCTATCTTTACCATAACGTCGCCTCTTTGTAATAGAGGAAAAATCGATGCGATTGATTCCATACGGAATCTGTGATAGGGGATAAACTGATTTATCTTCTTCAAATCCAGAATGGGACGAAACGAGTGGTCCGGTTTTGGAACCAGAAACAGTCTTGAATAGACTCCCCGAAATTCTTGTTTTTGTGGAACTCTTTCTATAACCCCTTTGTGTAGAAGCAGCCTGGTCTGATAATCTAGAGCTCGAGATCTTTTTGCGGACTGGTAAGTTGATAGTAGAAACCTTGTTCTTGGTTTTTCCAGAAAAATAATCTTGTGTCCCCTCTGGATAATCCTTAGAACCCAAGGATCCTTTGTGGTCTGTTCCCATACCGGAAAAAAATATTGGAGCCGTCCTCCCACACCTCTGGCGTCAAAAACGTCTCCCTTTGTCTCTGAAGGTTCTTTTGACCTCATTACTTTGTTCAAATTTCCGGCTTTTATCCTTCCTTTGAAAAAATTGTGGTCTCTCTTGAAAGGATCTCCTACCTTTGAATTGGTAATTTCTGTACCCTGGTCTCCAGGAGAATTTTCTATCTTGAGGAAGTGCCTTCTTGGTTTCTGACATCTGTATTATGATTTCCTCTAAAGGAGCGCCGAATAATTTAGATTTTTCCAGAGGAAGTTCACAAAGGACTGACTTAGACGCTGTATCCGACGACCAAGACCTTAACCATAAGGCACGTCTTGCCACAGAAGACAAACCCATGATCCTGGATGCCAATTTCAGCACTTCTACTGACATATCCAAAAGGAATTCATTCGCCAAATGCATGTTCTGAAACATGTGACTAAGATCATCAACATGGCCAGACGATAAATTTTCCTGTACTAAATTTAGCCAAACGTCATTTGCTCTGGCTACTGCTGCCCCTGCCAGTAAGGCTTTGCATTGGAAATCGGCTGTCTGATAAGCCCGCCTACACGAGGTTTCGGCTCTTTTATCCATAGGATTCTTTAATGCTGCAGTTTCCCCTATAGGGATAGTGGTTCTTTTAGCAATCTGTGCCACCTGAACATCAACTTTTGGGAGATCTTCCCACATAACGTCGCTAGCCAGCCTGAAGATATCCTTGAAGTGTCTGGAAATAAAGGCACGCTTTTCCGGGTTTTTCCATTCCCTAAATATAAAATCAACCAGGCTCTGCTGCACAGAAAAACCTCTCTTGGGGTTTTCTGATCCCTGAGGTAGGATTGTAAGATTAACTTCTTTAATAAATTTACGGATTGCCTCTGAGGGAAACCCCACTGGTTCACTCGACGAGGAACCTGAATCCTCTGATTCGATAGAAGAAGAACATTCTCCTGAAGATGATTCAGATGTAGAAATTATTTTTCCCTTTTAGATTCCTTAATAGTGTCCAAGGTCTGGGACAAATTCTCCTGGAACCAGGATAGGAAAGATTGCATATCCTTTTGCTTATCTCTTTCCAAAGAGTTTGCAGTACACTGACTGCATATTTTCTTCCTAGATCCGTCTGGAAGAGGAGTTGCACATTCGCTGCAAACAATATGTTTGGATTTCACCGTAGCCTTTCTAGGCGTGGGGGTCAGCTTCTCCTTATCCATCTCAGGTGGACTAGACATATCTGTAAAAATAAACGGAGGCTCTTTCAGAATATCGATCTTTCTTCAGAAAGTATTTCAAAGTAAAGATTTTTTTATTAATCTTACCTCAAAAATGAGCCGTGTGGGGGGGCAGGTGACACGGCGTACCTCTTCTGACCTGCATCCATGCTGTCAGTGGGTACCAGCACAGCCTTTTTAAATTCAAATTGTCGCGTTTTTTTTTTTTATGTATATCTCTTTAAGCTTCCGTTTGCGCATGTGTCTTTGCGCACCCGGAAGCTTAGGTGGAACGCAAACACCACCAGGGCGTGCGTTCCACCGCTGTGCGCTTGCTCAGAGCGAGCTCCGCCTCCCGGAAGCATTTTGCCGGAACCCTTCTCGGCATAAAAACCAACAGACCTCTGCTTGCTCCGTAACGGCAAGATACAGGAGCATGGGCCACTCAGCTTACCACCCGGGCAGCTCTCGGACCGGATCCCCCAGACAAACATCCCGTGTGCCTCACCAGACGAAGAAAGTCCTGTCCTTCCCTATCGGGACAAGAAAGAAGACTGGGGTAGGTTTTGCGGTCACAGCATTTATAGCTAAAGGGGGAGGATCCTTTTTATAAAATAGCTTGTCCACAGGGAGGAGCAAAACCCATAAGTGACTGCCACCATATGACAGAAAAATACAGTTTTTCCACATTATTCATAACTTTAAAAGTATGCATCACATTCACATAAAACTTACATAAAACTTACATTTTCAGAATTAGCATACTCCAAATACAAACATACGTCAAAATCCTACTAATTGGTCTAGTGGTATAAAAGATAGATCGTAGTCCTTTGTGACGAAATGAAGCATGGCTTTTCTGCCCAAAACCAGTTCCACAGAGTCTTCTATCCTGGAGATAATTGGGAAGTAATCCAATTATCTCCAAGGACAGAGGCAAAACTCCATTGAACACATGGCTGCAAAACACAATAAAATACATAAAAATCTATAACTGTGCAGCCATTGCATAAAACAGGTACATTCAACATATCCCCAGATAGCACAGATCTGAGCGTACATTATTACTGAATGGTGATCAGATCACACACATACAGTTCAATTGCCATGGAGCCAAAAGTCTTTCCCATAGTCTTTCATTATCCGAATGGGCTCCATTCTAGAAAGACTGGTTTATATATGATGTTTGATGTGTTTGTTTAAAATGTGAAAGAGGGAATTCGTATGCTAGTGGCACGAAAGCCGCTAGCATTCATATGGTCGTTTCACGAACAGTGATTTTCAACACTATTCGTGAAACTAACAAAGTACCGAATGGGAGCCCACACACGTGTGGCTCCCATTAACCGATTGCAACAATGTATCCATCGGCTGTTAATTGATTCACAGGGTGGCCGTCATTCGGCTACCGACCACGAGGCGGCGGCCATCTTGGATTCCCTTTTTGCCCAGCGGTGTTTGGTCGTCGAGTACCTGGAACTAAAATCGGCTACTTGACGGCACAAACACCGCTGGACTTCCAGTCTTTCTGTACTTTTTCCCCACTTGTGTATTCGTGTCTTTTAAGAGGAATGTATATTGAAGTGTATTTCGTGCGGCGTTCGGCTGATTGTGCTGGGATCTGAGCGGTACTTTCACAAAGTATGCGCTCAGACTCCAACTATCTGCCAAACGCTCATTCGGTACAATGGTAACATATCTAAGTTCTGCTGTACGGGGGATAATCTACTTAATAGGATATTCTAGTGGGAGTATCCCTCTCGTACAGCAGTGCATGTTGGGAGAAATGTTCTGTATGTTAAGTCCCCCATCTAGTCCGCTACTGTACAACCCCTGTAAAGTCAGTAAGGAAACCCCTTGCATGGGGAACCACATAAATACTGGAGCTTGTGAATAAAATCATCAGTTGACTCCCAGAACTGTGTTTCGTCCAGCTACTGGGGGATGTGGGATATTGCCTTCATTTTCCACGCTTTCCTTGGATTACCTTCTTTTACCAGCGGAGATATTGGGATTTAATATTGCAGCTCCGCTACAGGGTGGTTGCCGTTCGGGAGCTGAATGGATTCCCTTTGTGGAAGACCTCCCGTACGGGGAGAGGGCACAATAAACGAAAGGATGAGGAAACAAACATAATATAAAGAAATGCAATTCATTGACAGGCTATGGTTCCGCCACGATGCTCAAAAGGATCCTCCCCTGTGCACATAGCTTCTAGAGAGGCGAGCTCTCTCGTCAGGAGGTGTCTCTGGGGAATGGAGTAGATGAAGTCTACTAACGGTTTATACCAGAACATTTGCATAAGGTTCAGGACGGTCATATTTCCCAGTGTCCCCTGGGATTTAACCCCAACCTCTGAAAACATAAAAGCATTAATGGCGAGGAGGTGCATAGGGAGCTTTCAGGTATGGTTAAGAGCCATCTCTACAGAGAGATCTGTAAGTGCACAGCCCCCTTACAGTGGAGGGGCATATGCGGAGAGTGGAGAAGGGAAAAGAAAGGGGGAGAGAGAGAAAAAAAATGTGAAGAGGGGAATTTGTTTAAATTATAAGCAAATCCAACGTCCATTGGAGAAGGCAAATGTGTCGGAGTAGACAAGGGCTGCGCACAGAACCAGTTAGAGGCCAAAGCCTTTATTTCCGCACTAATGACCACATCCAATTGAGAAGTCCAGCTGAGCCACAATGTTAAGCAAGCAAAATACTCAAAAAATTGTCAAAACCCCCTGGGTAACCCGGTCCGAGAGCCGCAAGGATTTCCCATGCCAGAGAAATAGGAGTACACTCTGTTGCGTAGGAGAGTTCCCATAAGGCCCCTCGACCCAGGCCCCTGCCGAGCATGAACTACAAAGATAGTAAAATTGGCAGGACATAAAATCGAGGAAGAGTAAAACTGTATATGTCACGGCACCCCCAGGCATGAAAGGGGTTAAAAGCCTTTTAGGAGATATTCCCTTTCAGATTCACAGGCAGCTACTCTATACACCAATCTCCCGAACAGGAAACCATACGAATTCTCCAAACTCCCGAACCGGAACTGTAGCGGAGAGGTAGTATAATCCACAAGGTCTCCGCTGGTAGACAGGAAAAGCAAGCAATAATCCACATAGGCAGGTACAGCATACAATAATCCAGGTAGCGTTATAAGAATCCTTCCCTCCCACGAACTAGACGAAACATAGGCTGGGAGTCAACTGAGTTCTTTATTCACAGGTCACAGTATTTATGGGATTCCCCTGCAAGGGGTTTCCCTACAGACATTCCAGGGGTTGTACAGTAGGGGACTACATGGGGAACTGAGTAACCTGGGCATTTCTCCCATCAGGCACCGCTGCACGAGAGGGATACTCCCACTAGAATATACAGTTAAGTGGATTATCCCCTCGTGCAGCAGAACCAATATTTTACATGAAAATACATAACTTTAACAATATTCGTTAGATTGAAACGAATGGACGTTCGGTAGATAGCTGGGGTCTGAGCGCACATTTCGTGAAAGTACCGCTCTGATCCCAGCTTAAATAACCGAACGACGCACGAAACACACATTATTTCTAAGTTACATTCAAACTACCGATTGACCTTAGAGAAACACATTACCGAAGGATCGGGGCTCCCGAATGGCTTGGAAGTCCAGCTGTATTCGTGCCGCCGAGTAGCCGATTTTAGTTCCAGGCGCTCGACGACCAAATACCGCTGGGCTAACAAAGGATCCAAGATGGCCGACCGCCGCGTGGTCGGTAGTCGAACGACGGCCACCCTGAATCCTCTTAATTACCGATTGCAACAATGTTGCAATCCTTAATGGGAGCCACACGACCTCCTGTGTGTGGTCTCCATTCGGTAGTTTGTTCGTTTCACGAACAGTGTTGAAATTCACTGTTCGTGAAACAATTGCATGAATGCTAGCGGTTTTCATGCCGTCAGCATACGAACGCTATAGATCACCAGAACCATGTTATACATAACACACATACGCGTGGTTCTTTAAAGTGGTATAAACATATGCAATAACATGATACATACAGGAATAACAATATACAGTGGCTGTGTTTGCCACAGGAACCATACGAATGCTTCAAACAGCCGAATAGAAAAAAAACATACGAAAGGTTTACACTCCTAGCAGTCGAACTGGAACAGCATACAGTAAATTCCCCCCCCCCCCCAAGAACGAGACAAAGCTCCATGTTGAGGGTCAAGCCGTGATCTGTTTAATCAGGGCTACCTGCCCAGTATTTATGCAGGTCTTCCACCAGGTGGACACTCCCCTAGGGGACCTGGTGGAAGACTGGGACACAAATTGCACAGTGACCAATCACAGACATACATAGTAAAATGCTAGGTCTGTGGGTTGCTGAGTGGGCAGAGACCAGCGGTACTCTGGCCCGGTGCCAGCGCTTCAGCTGGAGTAGCCTGGTTGGCACTAATCTGGGAAGAGGGGGTAGCAGGCTCCTCTCCCTGGAACCGGTGCAGCTGCTGAAGGGGGAGACCGACTGTCTCCACTTCTGATAAATGGTCCTGTTGCTGGGGGTCTGGACAGGCTGTCCCTACTCCCTGTAGTGTGGGCACAGAGACCACGGTCCCATCGGTGGGGAGCTTATTGTCTCCCCTTGGTGGGCTAGGCTGCCGCTGGGGAGGGAGGACGAGGCTCTCCTCTCCCAATTTAAGAATCTGCCGCTGGGGAGCAGGACAGACTGTCTGCACACCCTGTAGTTTGGGTACAGAGACCACGGTCCCATCTGCACCGGTGGGGAGCTGATTGTCTCCCCTTTGTGGGGTAAGCTGCTGCTGGGGAAAGGAGACGCTGCAAATCAGGCTGCTGCTGGGGATCTGGGCCTACTGCCCAGCATCCGTGTAGCTCACCCTGCCACTGGGGAGGGGGGACGCTGCTCTCCTCTCCCTGTGGGGCCAATGGAGAGACCTCGGTCCCATCTCTACTGGCCGGCTGGAGGTCCTCCCAGTACACCTCGACAATATCCTCCCAGCTGAAGGACTCTGGACCTGGGTCTGCCACAATGCTCTCCTGCTGTGTATCCTTGATGGAGCAGATGTTTGTAATCCTGCTCCAGTTCACGCTCCAGTTCCCAACTCCAGGGTTGCGAGGTGTACCAAGTCTGGTCCCACTTCGTGTGGGTCATCCCAGTCTTGCATATCCTCCCTCCAGTCAAAAATATAATCGAACCGGGTCTCTTCAGGGGTCCCAAAGTCAGGTTCTGTGAAAGCTTCCCACAGCAAGCAAGGGCCATTAAACTCCTCTCCCTCTTTGTTATCGTCCAGGGTGTATACCGAACCATATACCACCAGAGTACCTGGTAGGCATCCTCTAGCCATAGCTCCTGTCATACCCAGTGCTCGAGCTCCTTTACCCATTGCTCCAGGGGCTGCTCTCCAAAGAAGGGTATCCGCAGTGCCAGTCACATCTGCAATCGCTGCTCTTCACTGGGGAGACTCTCGCTCCGCTGTTACTGTACGTTATCCAGGGCCTGGTACCAGATGCCGAATGGAAAAGCAGCTAACAAAAGCTCCAATTAGCGGAACAGGAAACATACGGAATAATCCACGAACCAAATAGCAGAACAGGAAATCATGCAAATATAAATCCCCCCAAGAACGAGACAAAGCTTTGTGTTGAGGGTCAAGCAGTGATCTGTTTAATCTGGGCTACCTGCCTGGTATTTATGCAGGTCTTCCACCAGGTGAACACTCCCCTAGGGGACCTGATGGAAGTCTGAGACACAAATTGCACAGTGACCAATCACAGACATACATAGTGAAACACTCCCACTAGTACAGCATAATCCCTCCTCTCTATCCTGGAGATAATTGGGAAGTAATCAAATTATCTCCAAGGATAGAGGCAAAACTCCGTTACACACTGTGGCGGAACGAAACTCGCCACTGGAGAGGCCTGGTTGCTCGCCTGCTCCCTGTAGACGATGGTCCTGCATTTGAAACTTTTATTTTACCTGCAGTAAGGTTTATTTGTCCTTTCTGCGGACTGTTAAAGCCATGCTACCCCAGATAGCTGTGTCATAGAGACCAGCCGTATACTGAAAGACTATATGAAAGACTTTGGCTCCATGGCGATTGAACTGTATGTATGTATGTGATCTGAGCACCATCCGGTAATAATGTGCGCTCAGATCTAAGCTATCTGGGGATAAGTAGAAAGTGTATGTTCTATGTGATAAATGTAACAGTATGTATTTTTGTCTTTTATTGTCCTTTGTCTGCCATGTGGTCAATGGAGTTTTGCCTCTGTCCTTGGAGATAATTGGATTACTTCCCAATTATCTCCAGGACAGAGAGGAGGGATTGTGATGCATTGTGGGATTGTAAGGTTGTGATTGGTCCATGTCCAATATGTTTCCCAGTTTCCCATCTGGTCCCCTAGGGGAGTGTCCACCAGGTTGGAGACCTGCATAAAAGCCAGGCAGGTAGCCCCAGTAAATCAGTTCTGCTTGACCCTCAAACCGAAGTGTCGTCTCGTATTTGGGGGAATTGGATTGCATGCTAATTGCCAGGAGTGTAAGCTGATTGTATGCTTTTCCTGTTCAGCTGTTTCCATGATTCATGTGTTTGCAGTTCGGGAGATTGGTGAATTAGTGAATTCATGTGTTTGCAGTTCGGGAGTTTGAGTATTCGTGTAGTTTGCAGTAGCTGCTCGTCTATCTGGAAGGGGAATATCGCCTAAAAGTTTTTTAACCTCTTGTGTGCAAAACGGTCCGTTACAATGTTGTATTTTGGGGTTTGTAAAAAAGAATTTTTTATGTGCTCATTAAACAGACCTTCTTACCCTCAACTCGCAGCCTCGTCTCGTGTTGTAGGGAACAGCTATACCTGCTATTTCACTGCTAGCTCTTGTAAGAGCTCTCTTCAGCTATAATCTCCTGGAGAAGAGAAGACACCCAGCTATACTCTCTTGGAGGGTCCTTCCCACACGTTCCTGGATCCAGAGGTTAGAGTCCCAGGGTGGGAAGGAGACAGCGAGATCCCAACCAAGCTACAGCGGTTTGTGGAGTCTGCGGTGCTTATGGTGTCTGGTGCAGTGTTGATGGTCCTTGAGAAGCGCTAGGAGCATCTGTCGTGGGAGGTATCAGTTACAATAAGATTTTTGGATTTGCAAGTATCTGCAGATTTTTCTTTGGGAGATGATATTACACAAGTCAGAAAAGCCACATCAGGCATCTCTCTTATTAACTAGGAGTTGTCATCCCAGCCACAACTTTGGAGAGGTCCTTATGTGACAGTTGATATAATTAAGACAAAACTGTTGAGCTGAAAAACATCCTGCAGTTATTTAATTGTCTCGAAACAAAAGGATACAGTAGTAGGGACATTGTAGGGGTTACAGCGTAGTGGAGAACAAGACAAGGGACATATTTCATTGATCAGCCCATTAGGGATGAGAAATTTCTTACAAATAAAGAGAAATTCTCTGGTCAATCTTTACCCCCGAGGGCTTTGAGAGTCCCAGGTTTAGTTTTTAGTACAGTGAAGAATCTCCTCATATCACATAACGTACAGAAATATCTTCATGTTTTGGGTTTGGATAATTCCTTTGCACAGTCAGGAAGGCTCAGAAGTTTGACTCGTTGCTCCTAGTAAGGTGAATTAGTGATCGTAAATTCAATTCATTTTGGCTTCACTTTAAGACTACGTTGCGTTCCACCATAAAGAACAAAGAATACATTGAACAGTTTATTAACGGGTCTCTTGGATTTCATGTTTAAGATGTCAGATACAGTATGTTGGGAATTAAGAGACAGAATTACAGAACAGAACCTGGATATTTCCACTAACAGTTTCCTGTAGCCATTGTTTTTTTTTTTTTACACGTACATAGGGAAATCTCATCATTGCTTTTCAGGGTTACACGGAAATTTGGAAAGCTATGCTAAAACCAGCAGTAGTCTATTTAAAGGGACACTATAGTCACCAGAACAACTAGAGCTTAATGTAGTATAATCATTGCCTTCAGGCATTTTTTTGATTACATTGCCCCCTTTGGCCACTGGAGAGGTTTCCTGGGGCAGAGCTGCACTGCCGTTCAGCGTCTCCACACTCTGCATGGAGACGCTGAATTTTCCTCAGAGATGCATTGACTCAGTTGAGTAGGGGCCGATGGGTCAAAATCATTTGGCCCCGCCCCATCCAGATTTCAGCCAATCCAATGGTTTCCCAATGGGAAGGCATTGGATTGGCAAAATAATAATCCGTAATTCTGATGTCACCAAGGAGGCGGATCGGGGGCAGTGCCAGCATCGGCAGACCCACCTGGCACTGGAAATAAGGGGAGTTTTCACCTTTTCTAAGTAAGCTACAGGGGCAGGCCACCTAAATGGTGGATTAAACACTATAGGGTCAGGAATACAGGTTTGTGTTCCTTTAATACTTACTCATTGTCTTGACGTCTTACCCAGTAGGATTCGATTATACTTGACTTTCTATGGACTAACTTGTCTGGGCTTTTACTACAGATATGTAGACAGGAAGAGGGTGAGTATTCCAGATAACTTATTGACAGCATTTGGAGACGGCCCTAGATACAAAAAAAAAAACCAAAAAAAAAAAACATGGCATTCTCCGGAATAAAAGATTTTAAAAGGGGAAATGACACCATTTAATAAAATACTGAAGAGCATGAGATGGTTCTGTTTTCTTTACAAAACAAAACATTAAAGCTTTATTAAATGCCATTATAATCCAGTTCAGACAAGGCACAGCCAGGGCACACAATGCAAATTTAGAGATGAAATAGTAACATTGTTTCATTTCTCCTCAGGAGGAGGGAAAATAGAAGGAGAGGATTAAAATATGGTTACGTTTATGTCTGTTAATGCTCAGGGCCTGAATACGATGTATAAAAGATCCCTGTTATGTAACCAAATGATAAAAGAAAAAAATCGATATTTGCTTAGTACAAGAGATACTCATGGGGTGGAAAGAAGTTCCCAATTATTCTACATGCTTCTATGAAAGAGAAAAAAAAAAGAGGAGTCGCAATGATAATCTCAGATAGGGTTAAGTGGGAGACACTCTATCAAGAATTGGATATAGAAGGAAGATTCATGATCTTGGTGTGTCGGATAAATGAAGTAAAATACACTATAGTGAATATATATTTACCCAATGTAGCCCCGGTTTCTCAATTGAATAAAATACTAAACAAAGCAGAACGAGTTAAAATAGGGTTATACATAGTTGCAGGCGATTTTAATTGTATATTAGACCCACAAAAAGATAAAAAAATGTTGAAAGGGAGCGTGATGAACAAAACATTAATAAAAAACGCTAGCTCACTGACTAATACTAAAAATAAATTCGATTTATTTGACGTTTGGCGTCTTCAAAATCCAGAACAAAGGGACTATACCCATTTATCTAGAGTCCATTTTACATATTCAAGAATTGATATGATATGGGGTAATTTAAACCTGGTGAATAATCTAGCAAAAATAAACATAATAGAAAACGTATGGTCAGACCACAGTATGTATATATTCGTAATAAAAGATAATCTGACAGCTAGAAATAATACAACGTGGAGACTAAACAATTACTTGCTGTACAATAAAAAATGCAAGTCTAAATTAGAGAGATTGATAGTCTGCTTCTTTAAAGGAGAATGATCCCTCAGACATATCAAATTTAAACACTTGGTGTTCTTTTAAAGCAGTTATGAGAGGCTACCTTATAAAGCTAAATCACGAAGTTAAAACTAAAGAAAAAAGACTGGGAGACCTATATATTGAATTATATAAGCTAACCGAGGAAAATAAAGTAGACCCTACAATAGAGAAAGGAAGACGAATAACAGAGGTCCAAAAGAACATTGTACAATGTTTGAATATTAAAACAGCGAATAATATAAAAAAATTAAAACAGATTTTATTGTAGAGGGAACAAAACAGATAAAATGTTAACTAATAAATTGAGGAAACAGCACGCTAATGCTCGGATATCTAAGCTCATATATAACCAAACAACTTATACAAATCCAAAAGATATTGGTAACTGCTTTAGAATATTATATAATATCCCTGACGAAGTATCTATAAATAAGACTAAACAATATTTGACTAGTACAAAGCTATCAAAAATAGATCAGACTCAGAAAGATAATCTTAATAAGCCGATTACAGAGGCGGAGGTTATTATGGCTATATCGAAAACTCAGAAACTAAAAACACCCGGTCCAGATGGATTCTCTAATTTGTTTTTCCATACATTCAAATCTATTCTGAGTAAACAACTGGCATTAGCATTTAATAACGCGGTTCAAATAGGTAGTTTTCCTGAAGAGATGACAAGAGCAAATATGCTCCCCATCTTGAAACAGGGAAAAGACCCAACGGCCGTGGCTAGTTATCGCCCCATATCACTAATTAATTCGGATGTAAAGATATTTTCATCTATTCTAGCAGATCGTCTTAAGAATATTATAGGGTCATTAATTCATAACGACCAAATTGGTTTTATACCAGAGAGATGGGTGGGCTCCAACTCAAGAAGAATTATAGATATTATAGATAATGCGAATAAAAAACATATCCCCCTTATGACTATAGCAGTCGATGCAGAAAAAGCTTTCGATAGGCTGAATTGGAAGTTTTTAGAATCATCTTTGGAAGCATATGGAATAGACGGCTGGATGTTAAGAGGTATCATGTCCTTATATAAAAATCCTACAACTAGAATAGGAGGCCCAAATGTTTGTTCAGACTGGGTATCAGTAAATAATAGGGTGCGACAAGGCTGCCCACTTTCGCCATTATTATATATTCTCTCAATAGAATCTTTAGCAGAAAATATTAGGAAAAACGAAGATATAAAAGGATATAAAATAAGGGATAAAGAATTTAAAATCAGTCTCTATGCGGATGACATCTTGTTATCAATTACTGACCCAATCAGGTCCTTGAATTATTGGATGGAGGAAGTTAGACTGTATAGTCAATTAGCCAACTATAAGTTAAATAAAGAAAAAACAGTGGTGATGAGTATCGAACTAGACAAGAAATCAAGAGAAGCAATTAGTAATAAATATGCATTCACATGGGCATCGCAGAAATTCGATTGCCTAGGTATATCCATCACAAAGAATATAGAGAGAATGATGGAAGAAAACTTCCTAAAATTACTAAAAAGTACAAACTTATTACTTAAAGAATGGAGAAATATGCAAATCACTTGGTGGGGCCGCATTAATGTTATTAATTCTTACATTATTCCCAAATGGAATTATCTATTTCAAATGATCCCACTTAGGATTCCAGATACCTGGCTGATGCTATTACAAAGCAATTTAGAAAACTTTATTAATAAGGGTAAGAAAAAATAGAATCAACAGAAATATTCTTTCTTTGAAAACTAAGTTAGTAGGTTTAAACTTTCCCAATATAAGAGTTATGTATTGGGCAAATGTGATCATCCATATATATAGATCCCAGACGGGGACAGCTAAAGAAGAAAGCTGGTTCAATATAGAAATGGAAGATCTGAGATTAAAACACCCCGAGGGTCTGATATGGAATACGAAAAATGCGGATAAAATGGGGATTGACATTAATAATAATGTGATATGGGCTCAAATGCTGCCTGTTTGGGAGGAAATCAAAAAGAAATTAGACCTTAAGTATGCAATCATGGACACGGCAAACCTGAGGATAGTAGAAGCCAATATGACAGATTTGTCCCTGTGTACCTGGAGAGCACAGGGAATAAATAAAGTGTCACAGATACTATCTTCAGGTAAAATAATGTCTTTTGACTCTATTGCGCAAAAGTATCAACTCTCCCAACGAGAGAGGTTTAACTACTTGAGGCTTAAACACTTCCTGCAGAAACATCTCATCAGAGAGTCTGGAAAAGCTCCCACTCTGATAAAATTTATATTCTCAAACCAGATTATTCCTAAAGTTCTAGCTAAAGCTATAGACGCAATTAGAAACATCAAGGAGATATCCAGCTTCCCCCAGAAAAATAAATGGGAAAAAGATCTAAATTGTTCTCTGGATTACCAAGATTGGTGTAAAGCTATAAACAATACCCGTAGTCAGGTCCAATGTCTAAATCTATTAGAGACCTATTATAAGGTCATCTACAGATGGTATTTAGTTCCTAGCAAGCTATCTCAGATGTTTCCAGGAGTTACTTCCAGATGTTGGAGATGCGATAAAGAGGATGGATCATTTCTCCACATTTGGTGGAGTTGTTCAAATATTCAGATCTCAATTGAGAGATTGATACGTTTTATTAAGGATTTAACAGGAATAGCTCTTGACAAGAAACCAGAGGGAGTCCTGCTGCATATGCATTGGCCGAGTATGCCATACACAGTCAGATGTTTTATAATTCACTGCTTTATTGCATTTAAAATTGTTCTGGCACGAAATTGGAAATCTAATCAAGTATTATTTTGGGAAGATATTAAAATTCAAATCAATCTTCAGGTGGAGATGGAAAGAGATTTAAGTATACCATACCTGAACTCCCCAAAAAGATTGGTCTTATGGCAAAGTTGGGTTAATAAATTGGAAAGTATTCTTTAAATTAAACTAGAATATATTGACTGGTATTTATTAGATTAGATAGAGGCCTGACCATAGACAGTTCTCTCTCCTGGCATATCCCCCGAGGAGAAAAGGGTGTAATAAGTTATATGTGTGTCTATTGAGGCTTTCAAATGTGTTAACTATGTAATGGTATAAAGTGATTTGTGTTGTGTTGTTGGTCTTTGTATTTTTGTAAAAAAAAAAGTAATAAAAGAATTTATATTTAAAAAAAAAAAAAAAAAAAAATACAGACAATGGACAGTTTTTATTTAAATACCAAAGGCTGCAGGGACAGGGCCTTTGCATCACAATCCCTTCAGTACAATAGTAGTTATGGTTCTTAACCCCTTAAGGACACATGACGTGTGTGACACGTCATAATTCCCTTTTATTCCAGAAGTTTGGTCCTTAAGGGGTTAAAGGGACTCTTTTAAGCCACCTGATTTCATACGTGGACATCCCAAACCAATCGTTGTTCAATATAGGTCAACATTACAGAACACATGGGAAAACTGTAAAAATGGAGCGAAAAGTATAAAGATTAAACAAAACACAAAATCCTTTGCTATTTTTAAAATAGTATTTATTAGCTTTCAATGTGAGCAAGGTTAATTATTTTATATTTATATATATATATTTATAGAAAAGTCACCCCGGTATGAATGGCTGAAGGGGGACACTGAGGGTACACAGAGACCAGAATGGCCTTGACGTGTATGCAAGCAGCAAGATATGATCCATACTATAGTGATACATTGTGATATAGAATTATACAGGGCACTTGCTATATAGAGATGTGGCTGCACAGCATATAGGGAGCGACACCACTCTATATTATTCCACCAAGCATGGCGTGCACATGGACCCTTACAGATTATGTGGCATCACACAACTCTTCCGATAGGTAATATTCTGCAACCACAACAATAGAACCAAGCATAACCTGTGCATGATAAACTCCTCTGGCAGCCTTGTGTGAGCAGTGCTGTATGGTTAGAAGCAATGCCACCGGCCAGGACAATCAGAGCACCGGTGCTGTATGGTTAGAAGCAACGCCACCGGCCAGGACAATCAGAGCACCGGTGCTGTATGGTTAGAAGCAACGCCACCGGCCAGGACAATCAGAGCAGTGAAAGCAAAGATCTACTGCTGAGGCATAGTTCTCCCATGTGACGACATGCAGAGACAGCTCGTAAACACTTTCGCATTGATGAGAGACAGGAGAAAGCTTATATCAATCCCAGCTTAGTGAATCCGGTCCTCCAGGTATAATCAGAAGTTTTAGTTCCATTAGTCTGCATGCTTAGCAATGTATGTGCAAATCAATCTGTGTCCTTTTGTTATGTGTACCTGGCTGCACACTATGCGTGTTTGTAAAGATCATGCAATTGTTGGAGAGCGCACTCTCTTGCTGGAGTAGGTAATTAAGACAGTTCACTTTTTCTGGAAGGCACTTGGCAACCCATAATGGCGAATGTTTAGGCTAAGGCCACCATTGGTGATTGCGTAGCTGTGGTTTTGCATATCAGTTGCTCTGGTTGAATATTTTTGCCAAGTTGTGTACAGAAGGAAACCTGTTACTTCTCCTGCATTTTCTCCAGGATGGGAACAATCATATCAAACTTGGGTCGCTTGGCTGGGTCCTCATTCATACAGATCTTCATCAGTTTGCAGATATGTGGTGAGATACCAGGGGGTATTGTGGGACGGAGGCCTTCCAGGGACACCTGTAAAACATCCCAACATAATTACTTGCCTTAGTCAGTGCAACCCAATGGGGATGGATTCAGCAGTCTGGGCCACACTTGGGTGGCAGAGATCAGCAATTTGGGTCATGGGGACCAAATGCGTCAGTGCGGGGCATCAATAGGAGACAGAATTCAACAGTTTAGACATAATTCAGGAGTTGGGACCATGAAGTATTAATTTACTGAAAAAGTTCTGTTCCATAGTGGAGAGGTACTGGTAGTCTGGGTCATTCCTTTGTGAAAGGATTTATTCACCAGATAACGCCATCCATATTGGACAGAGATAACCAGCCACAGTATCCCAATGTGACATGATTGACTAATCACAGCATTACGGCCCCAGCATCAATGATAAGAAAATAAAAGTCTGTTCTCTGTCACTCACCTTCATGCCAATCTCCATGTTTGAAAGGTCAGCAAAGGGAACTTCACGCGTTACTAGCTCCCAGAGAAGAACTGCAAAGCTCCACATGTCAGCCGAACGGCGATTAATGTCTTCAGGACGCTTCTGGAGAGCTGAGAAAGATCAATTCTGGGGGTTAATGCATTAAATCATAAATAGTAGGGGAGAGATTACTCCTTATGCAGATACTCTAACTCCAGCACCGCATTCACATTTTACACACACTTACCCCATCCCCGCATTAACACCTCACAGACACCAACTCCATCCTCGCAGACACCAACTCCATCCCCGCTGTGGCGAAACCAGCTTCGCCACTGTGAACTGGAGAGGCCTGGCTGCTGGCCTCCTGCCCGCTGACTATGGCCCCTGGACGTGTTGCACTTTAGAAACTATATTTGGGCAGGTAATAATTTGTATTGCTGCTGCTGGCCCTTTAAAAGCAGCGATGGACATATTGGAACTTTTGGGACTACTGTACCTTTAAGACTGTGGAGCGTAGTACAGTAATCCTGCCTTTAATACTTTAATGTCATGTATGTATTGTTGTATGCAGTTACCTGGGTTATATATATGTACAGCATTCATCTGATTGTTCGGTAGAATCACTCCATTCATTGTATTGAGTGAAACTACCGAACAACCAGACCACCCAGGACTAAGTGTGCCTCCAATTACCGTTTGCAACAATGTTGCAAACGGGTAATTGGCAATCAGTGTAATGTATTCTTTGTCCTCTGGGTGGCCGCCATTCGGGAAACAAACACGTGGCGGCGGCCATCTTAAACTACCGAACAGCGGTGTTTTGCCGTCGAGTGTCTGGAACTAAAATCGGACACTTGACTAGGCAAACACCGCTGAGACCTCCATACTTCCAGAAATTCGTATGGAAACTACCGAATGACCCGCCGTTCGGTAGAAACAACCCCACAAACAAGGGAATTCATTCAAACCCTCTCCAGGCTCTATAACACAGGCAATTCGCCTGTTTTCATTCCCTTGTTTGTGACCGACCGCAGGGCCAAAATGCATGGAACTGTTTTCGGATACTTTACCCATGCGGTCGGTCAAATCTTTGGAACCCCATATCTCACGAACCATTCATCCGAATTACTTGAACTTTGGATATGTTGTCCCCCTGAATAAGGGCTATCCAGCGATGCTGGATTTAAAGGTGTACCCCCTGTTTTTGGGGTACATCCAGGAATTGGGGAAAAGGGTGTACGGTATAATTATGTTAAGTGCTAATCTAAGGGGAGGAAATGTGTGGGAGGTACATCCATGTGATTGGTTAAATTCATCCTCCCCCTGGGAGTGTCCTGTATGTACTTGTTTGTAATAAAAGCCAGACTGGGTGTCCCAGTCTTGAGTTCCTGCTTAACCCTCAAAATGAGTGTCGTCTCGTTCTTGGGGGGGATTGGATTGTAAGCTGACTGCCAAGAGTGTAAGCCGATTGTATGCTTTTCTTGTTCAGCTGTTCCAGTTCGGAGTGTTATTTCGTATCCAGATCGGGAGTGTGGTGTTCTGCAGTAGCTGTGCCTGTATCCAGAAAAGGGGATTATCGCCTAAACGCATTTTTCCCCTTTTATGCTGAAACGGTCCGTTACAATTGGTGGCAAGCGGCGGGATCGTTCCTACAACCAGAAGGACAGCTACAGAACACCAATTCCTTGGAGTTACAAATTGAGGGCAACGTTAGCATTCGTGCAGCGCCCCTGGCAGCAGAGGTATCCAGCGACTTGGAGCAGACAAGTATGGAAGGCTCTGACGCTGAAGATGATTTTATGGCCAAGGTGAGGCAGCAAGTGGCCCAGTATGGGGGTTATATATCCATGGACACATTCCAGGGGATCTGGAACCAGGTCATGGCTGAGCAAAACTCAAAGATGGACGAAGAGTATGATGAGCAGGAAGAGTGGTACAGCAGCAGAGTAGAGGCTGCATCCGAGGAGGTTAGCCGCCCCCCCCCGAGGCGGCAGGAAGAACCCGAAGTAGGGGTCCTCATAGATTGGTCCTGTGAGGAACCACAACAGGCAGGTGGAGATGGGACCGAGGTCTCTCTACCGGCCCTACAGGGATGCTGGGCAGTCGGCCCAGATCCCCAGCGGCAGTGTGTAACCCAGGGAGCTGATGGTGTCGTCCATCCTCCCCAGCGGCAGAGTAAGTCCCAGGGAGCTAAAGGTGTCGTCCTTCCTCCCCAGCGGCAGTGTGTGTCCCAGGGAGATGAAGGTGTCGTCCTTCCTCCCCAGCGGCAGGCTGAGTTACAGGGGGCAGAGGTTGTTGTTCCTGCCCCCCAGCAGAAAAGTGATGTGCCAGGAAGGCAGTGTGAAGTAAAGGGAGAGGAGAGCAGCGTCCTCCCTCCCCAGCGGCAGTGTGTGTCTCCGGGAGCTGATGGTGTCGTCCATCCTCCCCAGCGGCAGGCTGAGTTACAGGGGGCAGAGGTTGTTGTTCCTGCCCCCCAGCAGCAAAGTGATGTGCCGGGAGGGCAGTGTGAAGTGAAGGGAGAGGAGAGCAGCGTCCTCCCTCCCCAGCGGCAGTGTGTACCCCAGGGAGATGAAGGTGTCGTCCTTCCTCCCCAGTGGCAGCGTACACCCCAGGGAGATGAAGGTGTCGTCCTTCCTCCCCAGTGGCAGCGTACACCCCAGGGAGATGAAGGTGTCGTCCTTCCTCCCCAGCGGCAGGCTGAGTTACAGGGGGCAGAGGTTGTTGTTCCTGCCCCCCAGCAGCAAAGTGATGTGCCTGGAAGGCAGTGTGAAGTAAAGGGAGAGGAGAGCCGTGTCCTCCCTCCCCAGCGGCAGGGTGTGTCTCAGGGAGCAGAAGGTGCAATCCTTCCTCCCCAGCGGCAGTGTGTACCCCAGGGAGCTGATGGTGTCCTCCTTCCCCCCCAGCGGCAGTGTGTACCCCAGGGAGCAGAAGGTGCCATCCTTTCTCCCCAGCGGCAGTTTGCCATCCAGAGAGAGGAACTTGTTACACCCTCTCTCCCACGGCAACCTAACCCACCAAGGGGAGATGTTAAGCCCCACAACTGTGCAGATGGGACCGTAGTCTCTGCACTTACAGCACAAGGGATAGGGACGGTCGGTCCTGTTCCCCAGCCTCAGTGTGATGGATCCAAAGGGGAGACAGTCGGTCTCCCCCTCCAGCAGTCGAGCTGTGCACCTAAAGGGGAGACAGCCAGTCTCCAGCAACCAGACGCCCACCAGACTACTCCCGTGGTAGTGCTGGCAACAGGACAGAGTACCGCTGGTCTCTGCCCCCTCAGCAACCCACCAAGGCAGCCTACCCGTCTCCCACGCAGCAGTGGTGAAACACCAGAACTTGGACAAAATCCTTCCTCACCCAGATGTAGTAACCGGTTAGTGTGGGTGGGCTGCTCTGTTATTTCTGTTTTGTGGGTGGGTTGCTGGACTAACCAGGGCACTGACCGGCAGAAAGTCAGGTACCCTGTTAGTCTAATTGGCAAAGGGGAGAAATGTGGCGAAACCAGCTTCGCCACTGTGAACTGGAGAGGCCTGGCTGCTGGCCTCCTGCCCGCTGACTATGGCCCCTGGACGTGTTGCACTTTAAAAACTATATTTGTGTAGGTAATAAGGGTGTACGGTATAATTATGTTAAGTGCTAATCTAAGGGGAGGAAATGTGTGGGAGGTACATCCATGTGATTGGTTAAATTCATCCTCCCCCTGGGAGTGTCCTGTATGTACTTGTTTGTAATAAAAGCCAGACTGGGTGTCCCAGTCTTGAGTTCCTGCTTAACCCTCAAAATGAGTGTCGTCTCGTTCTTGGGGGGGGATTGGATTGTAAGCTGACTGCCAAGAGTGTAAGCCGATTGTATGCTTTTCTTGTTCAGCTGTTCCAGTTCGGAGTGTTATTTCGTATCCAGATCGGGAGTGTGGTGTTCTGCAGTAGCTGTGCCTGTATCCAGAAAAGGGGATTATCGCCTAAACGCATTTTTCCCCTTTTATGCTGAAACGGTCCGTTACACCCGCATTAACACCTCACAGACACCAACTCCATCCCCGCATTAACACCTCGCAGACACCAACCCCAGCACCACATTCACACCTCACAGACACCAACTCTATCCCCGCAGTCACACCTCACAGACACCAACTCCATCCCCGCAGTCACACCTCACAGACACCAACTCCATCCCCGCAGTCACACCTCACAGACACCAACTCCATCCCCGCAGTCACACCTCACAGACACCAACTCCATCCCCGCAGTCACACCTCACAGACACCAACTCCATCCCCGCAGTCACACCTCACAGACACCAACTCCATCCCCGCAGTCACACCTCACAGACACCAACTCCATCCCCGCAGTCACACCTCACAGACACCAACTCCATCCCCGCAGTCACACCTCACAGACACCAACTCCAGCCCCGCATTCACACTTTGCATAAGGTGTGAATACAATATTGTGGTTAGTTTCTGTATAGACACTGATCCCAGCACCGCATTCACATTTTACACACACTTACCCCATCCCCGCATTAACACCTCGCAGACACCAACTCCATCCCCGCATTCACGCCTCACAGACACCAACTCCATCCCCGCAGACACCAACTCCATCCCCGCATTAACACCCCGCAGACACCAACTCCATCCCTGTATTCACGCCTCACAGACACCAACTCCATCCCCGCATTAACACCTCGCAGACACCAACTCCATCCCCGCATTCACGCCTCACAGACACCAACTCCATCCCCGCATTAACACCTCACAGACACCAACTCCATCCCCGCATTAACACCTCGCAGACACCAACTCCATCCCTGTATTCACGCCTCACAGACACCAACTCCATCCCCGCATTAACACCTCACAGACACCAACCCCAGCACCACATTCACACCTCACAGACACCAACTCCATCCCCGCAGTCACACCTCACAGACACCAACTCCAGCCCCGCATTCACACTTTGCATAAGGTGTGAATACAATATTGTGGTTAGTTTCTGTATAGACACTGATCCCAGCACCGCATTCACATTTTACACACACTTACCCCATCCCCGCATTAACACCTCGCAGACACCAACTCCATCCCCGCATTCACGCCTCACAGACACCAACTCCATCCCCGCATTAACACCTCACAGACACCAACTCCATCCCCGCATTAACACCTCGCAGACACCAACCCCAGCACCACATTCACACCTCACAGACACCAACTCCATCCCCGCAGTCACACCTCACAGACACCAACTCCATCCCCGCAGTCACACCTCACAGACACCAACTCCATCCCCGCAGTCACACCTCACAGACACCAACTCCATCCCCGCAGTCACACCTCACAGACACCAACTCCATCCCCGCAGTCACACCTCACAGACACCAACTCCATCCCCGCAGTCACACCTCACAGACACCAACTCCATCCCCGCAGTCACACCTCACAGACACCAACTCCATCCCCGCAGTCACACCTCACAGACACCAACTCCATCCCCGCAGTCACACCTCACAGACACCAACTCCATCCCCGCAGTCACACCTCACAGACACCAACTCCATCCCCGCAGTCACACCTCACAGACACCAACTCCATCCCCGCAGTCACACCTCACAGACACCAACTCCATCCCCGCAGTCACACCTCACAGACACCAACTCCATCCCCGCAGTCACACCTCACAGACACCAACTCCATCCCCGCAGTCACACCTCACAGACACCAACTCCATCCCCGCAGTCACACCTCACAGACACCAACTCCATCCCCGCATTAACACCTCACAGACACCAACTCCATCCCCGCATTAACACCTCGCAGACACCAACTCCATCCCTGTATTCACGCCTCACAGACACCAACTCCATCCCCGCATTAACACCTCGCAGACACCAACTCCATCCCTGTATTCACGCCTCACAGACACCAACTCCATCCCCGCATTAACACCTCGCAGACACCAACTCCATCCCTGTATTCACGCCTCACAGACACCAACTCCATCCCCGCATTAACACCTCGCAGACACCAACCCCAGCACCACATTCACACCTCACAGACACCAACTCCATCCCCGCAGTCACACCTCACAGACACCAACTCCAGCCCCGCATTCACACTTTGCATAAGGTGTGAATACAATATTGTGGTTAGTTTCTGTATAGACACTGATCCCAGCACCGCATTCACATTTTACACACACTTACCCCATCCCCGCATTAACACCTCGCAGACACCAACTCCATCCCCGCATTCACGCCTCACAGACACCAACTCCATCCCCGCAGACACCAACTCCATCCCCGCATTAACACCCCGCAGACACCAACTCCATCCCTGTATTCACGCCTCACAGACACCAACTCCATCCCCGCATTAACACCTCGCAGACACCAACCCCAGCACCACATTCACACCTCACAGACACCAACTCCATCCCCGCAGTCACACCTCACAGACACCAACTCCAGCCCCGCATTCACACTTTGCATAAGGTGTGAATACAATATTGTGGTTAGTTTCTGTATAGACACTGATCCCAGCACCGCATTCACATTTTACACACACTTACCCCATCCCCGCATTAACACCTCGCAGACACCAACTCCATCCCCGCATTCACGCCTCACAGACACCAACTCCATCCCCGCATTAACACCTCACAGACACCAACTCCATCCCCGCATTAACACCTCGCAGACACCAACTCCATCCCTGTATTCACGCCTCACAGACACCAACTCCATCCCCGCATTAACACCTCACAGACACCAACCCCAGCACCACATTCACACCTCACAGACACCAACTCCATCCCCGCAGTCACACCTCACAGACACCAACTCCAGCCCCGCATTCACACTTTGCATAAGGTGTGAATACAATATTGTGGTTAGTTTCTGTATAGACACTGATCCCAGCACCGCATTCACATTTTACACACACTTACCCCATCCCCGCATTAACACCTCGCAGACACCAACTCCATCCCCGCATTCACGCCTCACAGACACCAACTCCATCCCCGCATTAACACCTCACAGACACCAACTCCATCCCCGCATTAACACCTCGCAGACACCAACCCCAGCACCACATTCACACCTCACAGACACCAACTCTATCCCCGCAGTCACACCTCACAGACACCAACTCCATCCCCGCAGTCACACCTCACAGACACCAACTCCATCCCCGCAGTCACACCTCACAGACACCAACTCCATCCCCGCAGTCACACCTCACAGACACCAACTCCATCCCCGCAGTCACACCTCACAGACACCAACTCCATCCCCGCAGTCACACCTCACAGACACCAACTCCATCCCCGCAGTCACACCTCACAGACACCAACTCCATCCCCGCAGTCACACCTCACAGACACCAACTCCATCCCCGCAGTCACACCTCACAGACACCAACTCCATCCCCGCAGTCACACCTCACAGACACCAACTCCATCCCCGCAGTCACACCTCACAGACACCAACTCCATCCCCGCATTAACACCTCACAGACACCAACTCCATCCCCGCATTAACACCTCGCAGACACCAACTCCATCCCTGTATTCACGCCTCACAGACACCAACTCCATCCCCGCATTAACACCTCGCAGACACCAACCCCAGCACCACATTCACACCTCACAGACACCAACTCCATCCCCGCAGTCACACCTCACAGACACCAACTCCATCCCCGCAGTCACACCTCACAGACACCAACTCCATCCCCGCAGTCACACCTCACAGACACCAACTCCATCCCCGCAGTCACACCTCACAGACACCAACTCCATCCCCGCAGTCACACCTCACAGACACCAACTCCATCCCCGCAGTCACACCTCACAGACACCAACTCCATCCCCGCAGTCACACCTCACAGACACCAACTCCATCCCCGCAGTCACACCTCACAGACACCAACTCCATCCCCGCAGTCACACCTCACAGACACCAACTCCATCCCCGCAGTCACACCTCACAGACACCAACTCCATCCCCGCAGTCACACCTCACAGACACCAACTCCATCCCCGCAGTCACACCTCACAGACACCAACTCCATCCCCGCAGTCACACCTCACAGACACCAACTCCATCCCCGCAGTCACACCTCACAGACACCAACTCCATCCCCGCAGTCACACCTCACAGACACCAACTCCAGCCCCGCATTCACACTTTGCATAAGGTGTGAATACAATATTGTGGTTAGTTTCTGTATAGACACTGATCCCAGCACCGCATTCACATTTTACACACACTTACCCCATCCCCGCATTAACACCTCGCAGACACCAACTCCATCCCCGCATTCACGCCTCACAGACACCAACTCCATCCCCGCATTCACGCCTCACAGACACCAACTCCATCCCCGCAGACACCAACTCCATCCCCGCATTCACGCCTCACAGACACCAACTCCATCCCCGCATTAACACCTCGCAGACACCAACCCCAGCACCACATTCACACCTCACAGACACCAACTCCATCCCCGCAGTCACACCTCACAGACACCAACTCCATCCCCGCAGACACACCTCACAGACACCAACTCCATCCCCGCAGACACACCTCACAGACACCAACTCCATCCCCGCAGACACACCTCACAGACACCAACTCCATCCCCGTATTCACGCCTCACAGACACCAACTCCATCCCCGCATTAACACCTCGCAGACACCAACTCTATCCCCGCAGACACACCTCACAGACACCAACTCCATCCCCGCAGACACGCCTCACAGACACCAACTCCAGCCCCGCAGACACACCTCACAGACACCAACTCCAGCCCCGCATTCACACTTTGCATAAGGTGTGAATACAATATTGTGGTTAGTTTCTGTATAGACACTGATCACAGCACCGCATTCACATTTTACAGACACCAACTCTAGCACTGCATTCACACCTTACACAGAAACTAACCACAATATTGTATTCACACTTTACACAGACACTGATGCCAGCACCGCATTTACATTTTACACAGACACAAACGCCAGTACCGCACAGACATTTCATGCAGACCATCTATATATCTAGATCTAGTGTTTTTCCTTTCCGTAAGAAATGCAGAACTTTAAACATACCCTCAGGTGCCACCCAAGCTGGGCAGTACATCCGACCTGGACATTGAAACGAAAGTTTGACATCAGCCATGCTGATCCGAGCAGTCATATCTTCATCAATCTGTCAAGGAGAGTCAACAAGGTGAGAGACTGACAGAAAAGACAAACAGGAAGAGATATGTGCCGGAAGCCTTTGGAGATGAAGGACGCAGAGGTTATAGATGGAGATATATTATGGACAAAGAGTGAATGAAGAAAGTGGGTGTGCGTGTGGGGACGGATGTCTTTCTAATAAAAATAAATTTAAAAAAATAAAAAAAAGTTTTGAGTGGTAGTAGAAAAACAGAGCTATCCATTACATTAAGGGGACCTTTAATAAATAACAGAAAGCAATGGTGGCATGCAGTAGGGGCATCGAATTAAGAAAACAGTTCTATAGTGTTCAAACTCAAGGAAATCGGTCTAGATGAAAATGCTTGTTCTTGGGTAGAACATTGGCTTAAAGACAGAGTACAAAGAGTTGTCGTTAATGGTAAATTTTCAAGCTGGACAGAGGTGGCAAGTGGTGTCCCTCAGGGGTCTGTTCTGGGACCCCTTCTATTTAACATGTTTATAAATGATCTTGAAGACAGCATTGAAAGTCATGTTTCAGTGTTTGCAGATGACACAAAACTTTGTAAAACAATACAATGTGAGCAAGATATTACTTTGCTGCAGAGGGATTTAGATAGACTGGGGGACTGGGCACTCAAATGGCAGATGAAATTTAATGTTGAAAAATGCAAAGTTATGCACTTCGGCGTAAAGAATACACAAGCAACGTATACCCTTAATGGAAGCGAATTAGGGATAACAACACACGAAAAGGACTTGGGAATTGTTATAGACAACAAACTATGCAACAATGTGCAATGTCAATCAGCAGTGGCCAAGGCCAGTAGGGTATTGTCATGCATGAAAAAGGGCATTCATTCTCGGGACGAGAATATAATTTTGCCTCTTTATAAATCACTGGTAAGACCACACATTGAATATGCTGTGCAATTTTGGGCACCTGTTCTAAAGAAGGATATTATGGCACTAGAAAAAGTGCAGAGGCGGGCTACAAAATTAATAAAAGGAATGGAACATATCAGCTATGAAGAAAGGTTAACAAATTTAAACCTATTTAGTTTAGAAAAACGTCGCCTGAGAGGGGATATGATAACATTATACAAATATATTCGAGGCCAATACAAACCATTGTGTGGAAATCTATTCACAAACCGGACTTTACATAGGACACGAGGCCATGCATTTAGACTAGAAGAAAGAAGATTTCGTCTAAGGCAAAGGAAAGGTTTTTTTTTACTGTAAGAACAATCAGGATGTGGAATTCTCTGCCTGAAGAAGTGGTTTTATCAGAGTCCATACAGATGTTCAAACAGCTACTAGATGCATACTTGCAAAAACAGAATATTCAAGGATATAATCTTTCAATGTAGGGTAATAACTGCTTGATCCAAGGATAAATCTGACTGCCATTCTGGGGTCAAGAAGGAATTTTTTTTTTTTTTTTTTTTTTCCTAGCTTGTTGCAAAATTGGAAGTGCTCCAAACTGGGTTTTTATTTTGCCTTCTTTTGGATCAACAGCAAAAAAACAAATGTGAGGAAGGCTGAACTTGATGGACGCAAGTCTCTTTTCAGCTATGTAACTATGTAACTATAGGAAGAATGCTGGGTGTGAAAAGGGGAGTTGATACAGAAAGCAGAACTTCAAAGAAACGCACCATTACACTGCGGCTGTTAAGATAGTGTCGTGGGATGAGTGGTTCTAGAGTGTGAAGGAATGCCATCCCACGGGCAATGTCTAGGGCAAACTTCACAGCTTGACACTGGTCCACCACCAGACCTAAAAAAAATTACAAATAAATAAAAAGACGCACATGGATGTAAGCGGAATAACAAGCATTAGCGGAGTCACTCAAACACACGTTCTGAGTTGGCAAAGTCAGAACGTGTCCGCTTACAGGCACTGTGTCACTCAAAACATGCTATTACTCACTTGTTCCCTCATGTAAAACATTGTATAATGATCCATATGGCATCCAGTGGGTAATCAATATAGGTTGGGGAGCAGGTGGAGACTGACAGGCACCCAAAACTGGGAGAACATTTGGGTGAGAGAAAATCCTAAGGAAATGAGAGACAGAAAAAACAAAACAAAAAAAAAAACACAAAACTAAAATCAGGAGGCCTAGGAGAATATTCTACATGAAACAGGCACCAAATGACAACCCTGCCATGGGTCAAAAACGTAGACACTGCATGACAATGGCACAACACGGCAAAACGCAGATACCATGTGAACTCATGGAGAGAAAACATTGACATGGGTCCAAATGTCAGTTGTAGGTGACCACCAGAATTGATGGGTTGATTCGGTCTTATTAAGAACAGCTTTTGCCGGTATTTCTTACCTTAGTTTGGGGTATTCTTCATTAAAGTCTCGACTCTTCCTCGTACTCCAGTCTCGTATTTTCAGAAGTTTAATAACAATGTCATTTCCTTGCCAACGTCCCTTCCACAGCTGAAAAGTAATCCAAGGACGAGATAAAGAAATGGTGAAGAACATTTTTTTGCACATTAAAAACAAATAGTAAGGAAATTACCAAAACATTTACTGATACATTACTGGAATTGCTCCAAAATGGGAGAGTTGGCTGATAGACAGGAGGTCTATTGGTCAGACATGCATGACTAGCTTAATAACAAATAAACAAGGTGACCGGCAGCTAGACAAATCTACTGGCAGAGGGAACAGGAGGCTGGATGCCTTTGAAGATCCCACTCCCCCTTTGTGAGCCGACTGGCCACTAACCCGGCACTCTCACCTCTCCAGAATGATTTTCATTGAGTTTGTGAGTACGCGTTAACTGAGTGTAATCAATCCCAGCTTGTTTATTGAGCGTACCATTTCCTGTAAAGGAAATAAAAAATAAAAAAAAACACAAAAATGAAAAAAACTGTTTTTAAAAAAGGAGTTAGAGGCAGAAAAAGAAAGAAAAGGGAAAGCAATAGAAAACGGCAGAATACATAGATGAAAAAAAAAAAAAATATATATATATATATTTATTTAGAGGAATCGAGAAGACCGGAAAAAGAGAAACGGCTACAAGACAGGGATAGGTTCAGCCAGAATACCAGGAATAAGGAGCAATAAACTGTAATCATCTCACGTGGTCTGGTTCGAGTTGTCCCCTTCCAGAAGGTGTCCTTATAAGGGATCCGGTTCATACTCTGACCCATCTTCTCCGCACGATCTGTGGAGGAAACCACAAAAAATGAGGGACCCAGTCTATACAGTCTATACTATGTACCATTTTTTTGTGTTATAGGAATTTACTACATGGAATATTTCCTACATACATCTGTACATGTATAAGTATCATTTTCTATTGGTACACAGGGAGTGGTGTGTGTATTTGGCACTTGTTGTTTTCAAGTACATTTACTTTACCATTTTAAGATGGAAGGTAGACTGACCAATCCTTCACACAGCGCGGTGTAAGATAGGCTGACCAATCCGTCATACAGCGCGGTGTAAGATAGACTGACCAATCCGTCACACAGCGCGGTGTAAGATAGACTGACCAATCCGTCACACAGTGCGGTGTAAGATAGACTGACCAATCCGTCACACAGCGTGGTGTAAGATAGACTGACCAATCCGTTACACAGCGTGGTGTAAGATAGAAGGTAGACTGACCAATCCGTCACACAGCGTGGTGTAAGATAGGCTGACCAATCCGTCACACAGCGCGGTGTAAGATAGGCTGACCAATCCGTCACACAGCGCGGTGTAAGATAGGCTGACCAATCCGTCACACAGCGCGGTGTAAGATAGGCTGACCAATCCGTCACACAGCACGGTGTAAGATAGACTGACCAATCCGTCACACAGTGTGGTTTAAGATAGACTGACCAATCCATCACACAGCGCGGTGTAAGATAGACTGACCAATCCATCACACAGCGCGGTGTAAGATAGACTGACCAATCCGTCATACAGCGCGGTGGAAGATAGACTGACCAATCCGTCACACAGCGTGGTGTAAGATAGAAGGTAGACTGACCAATCCATCACACAGCGCGGTGTAACATAGGCTGACCAATCCGTCACACAGCGCGGTGTAAGATAGACTGACCAATCCGTCACACAGCGCGGTGTAAGATAGACTGACCAATCCGTCACACAGCGTGGTGTAAGATAGACTGACCAATCCGTTACACAGCGTGGTGTAAGATAGAAGGTAGACTGACCAATCCATCACACAGCGCGGTGTAAGATAGACTGACCAATCCGTCATACAGCGCGGTGTAAGATAGACTGACCAATCCGTCATACAGCGCGGTGTAAGATAGACTGACCAATCCGTCATACAGCGCGGTGTAAGATAGACTGACCAATCCGTCATACAGCGCGGTGTAAGATAGACTGACCAATCCGTCACACAGCGTGGTGTAAGATAGAAGGTAGACTGACCAATCCGTCACACAGCCCGGTGTAAGATAGGCTGACCAATCCGTCACACAGCGTGGTGTAAGATAGAAGATAGACTGACCAATCCATCACACAGCGCGGTGTAAGATAGACTGACCAATCCGTCATACAGCGCGGTGTAAGATAGACTGACCAATCCGTCACACAGCGCGGTGTAAGATAGACTGACCAATCCGTCACACAGCGTGGTGTAAGATAGACTGACCAATCCGTCACACAGCGTGGTGTAAGATAGAAGATAGACTGACCAATCCGTTACACATGGTATTATGACCTAGTAGATGGACCTACTGAACCGATAGAAGGTGTAGTGTCATTAGTCAAATATACATCCTCCTGGCCTCAGCCAACACGCTTACCTCTCAGAATCTCTCGCAGATGGTTTTTGCCTTTATCCAAAGGGGTTTCTCCATATTTATTACTAATATAGATGAGTGCAGAGTTGTTAACTAGATCCTAAAAAACAAAACAAAAAACACAGATTGTCCTACATTGTGTAAATGAGCCATAATTTGTGCAGAAATGGTTACAAGAACAGGTAATACATAGTTTGGCGATGGGGGGAGGAAGGGGCTGAGTGACACAGGGGGGTTTATCAGCAGGGGGGGGAATGAGTGACGGCAGGGAGGGCTATCAGTGGGGGGGGGCATGAGTGACGGCAGCGAGGGCCATCAGTGGGGGGGCATGAGTGACGGCAGCGAGGGCGATCAGTTGGGGGGGCAATGAGTGACGGCAGGGAGGGCTATCAGTGGGGGGGGGGAAGGATGAGTGACGGCAGGGAGGGCTGTCAGTGGATGAGTGACGGCAGGAGGGGGGATGAGTGACGGCAGGGAGGGCTATCAGTAGGGGAGGGGGGATGAGTGACAGCAGGGAGGGCTATTAGTGGGGGGGTGAGTGACGGCAGGGAGGGCCATCAAGTGGGGGGAGGAATGATTGACGGCAGGGAGGGCTATCAGTAGGGGGAGGGGGATGAGTGACAGCAGGGAGGGCTATTAGTGGGGGGGGGATGAGTGACGGCAGGGAGGGCCATCAATGGCGGGGGGGCAATGAGTGACAGCAGGGAGGGCTATCAGTAGAGGGAGGGGGGACGAGTGACAGCAGGAAGGGCTATTAGTGGGGGGGGGGATGAGTGACGGCAGGGAGGGCCATCATTGGGGGGGGAATGAGTCACGGCAGGTAGGGCTATCAGTGGGGGGGGGGGATGAGTGACGGCAGGGAGGGCCATCAGTGGGGGGGGGATGAGTGACGGCAGGGAGGGCTATCAGTAGGGGGAGGAGGGGATGAGTGACAGCAGGGAGGGCTATTAGTGGGGGGGGGATGAGTGACGGCAGGGAGGGCTATCAGTGGGGGGGAGGAGGAGGAAGGATGAGTGACGGCAGGGAGGGCTATCAGTAGGGGGAGGGGGGACGAGTGACAGCAGGAAGGGCTATTAGTGGGGGGGGGATGTGTGACGGCAGGTAGGGCCATCAGTGGGGGGGGGGATGAGTGACGGCAGGGAGGGCTATCAGTAGGGGGAGGAGGGGATGAGTGACAGCAGGGAGGGCTATCAGTGTATTAGGAAAATTTGGGGTGTAATTTAGTTTGTTATATGACAGACTGTTCAAACCTCAGCAACGTCATCCTGTCCCCAGAAGCAGGCGTAGTGCAGCGGCGTGTTCCCATGCTCATTGACAGCATTCACATCCGCTTTGTACTGGATGAGCTGAAAGAAGGACACACATTCTGAATGGATCCTGCTTGAGGCCTGTTCTGGGTCTGTGTGATCATATCAACAAGGGGTAACAGGGCACTTACCTTCTGCACAATATCACGATGGCCATGGCTGGCAGCAAGGTGTAGCGGAGTGTCATCCCCTCGGTTCATAACATTGATCCGCGCACCTCTCATTATTAACATGTCTACGATATTACTGCGGCCCTCGCGGCAAGCCCAGTGCAGCGGACTGAAGCCATGGTCATCGCTGCAATCAAGATAAGGGATTATATTCAGAATGAGAAGGCGTAAATCCCGGAGAGCTCCAAACAAAATGGAAATTAACTGGGTTTTAATTTAAGAAACGCTCACATTGCACCCAGCAAACATTCAGCTACCGAATAACTGGAAGATTCTCCACCTCGATTATTGGACCTTTTGTGACCATCTTTACCACGATGATTTGCTGTATTTCACCACTCATTCATGGATATGTAGTTATTTTTATGGCTGGTAGGATCTGGTTTGTAAAATACCCTCCTAGCAGTAAATACCATTACCGAACTGTGTTTTAATCTCCATCTTGTCCAGAGACTGCTTCGATCCACCAAACCATCCACAGAAAAGAAAGAGTTGGGCACAATACAGATCACGACTGGTTCTGTGTTGGGATTTTGGAACCGATTGTGTGTCCTGTCGGAATCACACCTAAAATACTTATTAGAAACTTGGTGGAAACCCATCTACCTCAGAGACCAGTGGATTTTATTGCATTCATTCACCCCATTTTTAAAACTCTCACAACATGTTGGTGCCTGCTCACCCTTGGTTCAGGTCGTTCTCGGTGTTATCCAGCCACAGGCGGACAGCCACTGCGTTTCCTTCACGGCACTGGGTGAATATATCATCCATGCTGATCACAGACAGGAGAACCTATGCTGGTCTTCAATCAGCAACTGAAGAAAGAAACAGGGATTAAATCAGCACTTACATAATTCTGGGTGTTTTGCGTGCGCATGCACACAGTTCTACAGAGAGAGAGACACACACACACACAGAATACCAACAAACCCAAATGTAGCTCCGCTGGCAGTTCTATACACACACAGTTATACAGAGAGAGACACACAATGAATACCAACAAACCCAAATGTAGCTCCGCTGGCAGTTTACAGACAAACACACACACACACACACCATGATTACCTATAAACCCAATAGTATGTTTGGACAGGGTTAAAACACACGCAGGACAGCCTTGGACAGCCTTGGACCTTGAGGCGCTGTGGTACCAACATGAGAATTTAATGTGAATTTCAAATTTAAAGGAACACAAACAAGCATGTAATTCTGACCCTATAGTGTTAAAAACACATTAGGAACCTATTAACAGGTAGAAAACATACCATTTTTCCCAGCACCGCACAAGTCCCATAGGAAAGCTTAGGATTGGATGAGATGGTCAATTCTGATTATCTCAGCCAAAGAGGTGGTTTGGGGGCAGGGTCAAACACCGACCTGGCAGCATTTCCTCATAGGTATACATTGATTTTTAGCGTTTGCAGGGAGACATTGAAATAGAGATGCATCAAATAAGTGTTAGACAACGCAGGAAGCAGCTCCTTCAGCTGCATGCTGGACATTAAGCTGTAGCTGGTCTGGTGACTATTGTGTCCCTTCTAAGCCAAAAGTAGCCAAACCGGGAGCACAGCTGCAAATGTTTCCAGCTTAGCTATTTCTACCCTGCATCTGAAATGTACTTAGAATTTACCTTGAACTCTCCATTTAGTAAATAACCCTGAAAGTTTAGAAAGCGCCAGAATTTTATTTTACGCATTCGAAGTATATAAGAAAAAACAAACAAACCCCACAGCAGTAAAAAAATAAAAATAAAGGCATTAAGTGCCTCACCAATACACCAATTGCCCAGCCTGGCTACACTGCTGGGGGTAGAATGGCACGTTCACCTTCAATTGTCTTTAAAGGATCACTATAGGATCAGGACACAAACATGTATTCCTGTCCCTATGATGTTAAAACCACCATCTAGCCCCCGGGGCCCCTCATGCCTCCATAAATATAGTAAAATCTTACTGTATTCAAGCCTGAAGCTGTGACTCTGCATGCTGTTAGACTCAGAAAAATAAACAAGCAGTCTGCTGACATCATCAGAAGTGGTAGTCTGATCCAATCACAATGCTTCCCCATAGGATTGGCTGAGACTGACAAGGAGGCAGATCAGGGGCAGAGCCAGCACAATTCAAACACAGCCCTGGCCAATCAGCATCTCCTCATAGAGATGGATTGAATCAATGTATCTCTATGAGGAAAGTTCAGTGTCTGCATGCAGAGGGAGGAGATACTGAATGTTTGGATGCATTTTAGGCAGCCATGACCCAGGAAGGATCTCTAACAGCCATCTGAGGAGTGGCCAGTGAAGTTATCACTAGGCTGTAATGTAAACACGGCATTTTCTCTGAAAAGACAGTGTTTACAGAAAAAAGCCTGAAGGTAATGATTCTACTCCAAATACTTCATTAGTTTTGGGGGTATTTAAATCAGGTCTTTTTTGCAGCTATCTAGTCTTGATAAAGTCCCGTGGGCGGGACGAAACGCGTAGACGTGGCTGCATTTCATCACTGGACCCGCTGTGTTTTCCGGCTGCCTATTTTGATTTTACCTTATTTTTCATTTTAGCTATTCATTATTAGTTTTTTGTTAGTGAAGGTTCTTTGTGCCATTTCACTCCGGATCCCTGGAAGGTGAAGACCTTCGGGTTCACTGACCGCCGTTTCATCTACCTATACCGCGGTCTTTTGTGAAGACTCCGACCGCGGTATAAGTTCACGGCTTGTTTGTGTTCCATCGGCTGCAGCTGTGGGTGGTCTGCTACAACTACACCGCGGTCTTTTTTGAAGATCCCGACCGCGGTGTACTTCATTGCCCTCTGATGGAGGTCTGCTGCTTAGAACTCATACCTATTTTTCTTCATTTATGGTCTACTTAGTTCTGCTTTTTCAAGTTTCGATTTCCATATATGTACACACCTCGGTGGGGGGCCCACACCGAGGCAGGTCCTATTTTCCTTTATTTATTTTTATTTTTTCCATTTGTATACATGTGATGTTGTTTCTTTTTCATATCATTTGTGCCACTTATTAGGCAGCTGGTTTGATATTCTACTTTATACAATGCATACTATGGATCTAGAATATAGAATTCATTGTGCATTGTTGAGAACAGTGGGTTCATGTTTATATATTTTTATTCATTTTTTGTTTGTTTTGATTGATTTACTTATATTTATTTGTAATTTTATCTACATTTATAGTGATCTTATATGAGTTATAACTCAATAAATATATTATACATTTCCTAAAGTATTAACTTTTGGGCGCACATACTTTGATTTTTGAGCTTTCACTCATTTCTAGACGCGTGTGAAACGTATGTAGCTGCCAGTTTTAGTAGTTGTGATTCATTACACCTTGTAACTATTTTTTTAAATGATTCTACTCACCAGAACAAATTCAATAAGCTGTAGTTGTTCTGGTGACTATAGTGTCCCGTTAATCCCTGTGACAAAGACTATGGGCCATGTAAAAAGACATGTTAAAAACCATTGACTTCCATGGAAAATCCGAACCACTGAATCCATCTGGGTAATTTTTGGATAGGTTGGTCACCCAGATCAGGGCTATCCGAGGATGTGACTCTTGTGGGGTTTCCATGGATCGTGGGGGTACTTTTGGGGTGTTTGTAAATTGTGTGTTTTTCTGTACCTGGAGATAATTAATTATCTTTGAGACACAGAGGAGGAGTATGTTGAATGTATTGCTTGTCTGTGCCTCTTCCCCTCCCCCTTTTTCCTGTCCTATTGTTTCACCAGCAGGGCACTGTCCCAGAGACACTGCCAGACCAGTTTAAACTGGCTGCTATGTCCCTCCTCAATCTCCTATCAGCCCTTGCTATTGTCTGACCCCCCCCTTCCGTGTACTATAGTGCTCTATGTAACCTATTGTATGTAAATGAGGCTGTTGGGGGTTTAAATGTGTGAATAAATTGTGAGTGCTACTCCCAGTATTAAGCCTCGGCTAATGTGTGGGGGGGATTGCTATACTGCGTTACTTTCTTGGAGGAGAGGTTTACCCACTGGGTGCTGGATCCATGTGTTGGCCCAGGGTGGGAAGAGACGGCAAGAACCCAGCCAACCTGCGGCGGCTAAAGAGGGCTACAGTGCTAATGGTGTCCGGTGCAGTGCTTATAGTATCTCAGGGATAACTAGGAAGTGTGACTTGCGGAGGTACCCAGTCGGGGTACCAGGCGGTCCGCCACAATCCCCTCCCACCCAATGCCATGGCACAAGGAGGACTCCCCGTTTATTAATACGTTGCGTCTATGCATCTCTATGAGGCGATGCGGATTGCGCATGAACACTACCATCCCAATGTTTTGGATTTGATCAGTATTGATTACAGCAGTCAGGGGAGGAGGTGATTAAATCTAATAACCTTTATGTTATGTTCATTCTACTATTAATGAAGAAAAAAAATAGGAGAAGTCCAGGCACTCCAGGATACAAAAAGGCAAATTTAACGAACCCACTGCCACTCACAACGTTTCGACCTACACAGTCTTTGTCGAGCTGTAGGTCGAAACGTTGAGAGTGGCAGTGGGTTCAATAAATTTGCCTTTTTGTATCCTGGAGTGCCTGGACTTCTCTTCTATTTTTTTTCTTTATCAAGTATTTGGTTCCTGGTACTGGGACTGGTTACACCAGGATACTTTTCATTTGGGATTGAGTGCAGTTCCACATTCTACGGTTAATGTCAGAATTCCATGACGTTAAAGGAAAAGTGTAAGTTTATCAATGTAACTCCAATAAAAAGATCTAAGAAAAATAATTATATAGCAATCCGTAAGGCAAGATCATGGCCACTGGCACGATACTCACGGCGAGTAAGAATACGATAGTTGGCTTTTTGGGGGGAGAGGGGGCACGTTCATTATTTCTCATCTTAGAGCGTTTATTTAACAAACAGTGCACTGTAGTGGTTATGTTCCCCCAACACCCCCCAGTAAGCAGCTTGACAACTTACCTGGGGTCTCGGGAGAGCAGCTGGCACAGTGGTGACTGAGTGTAACTAGCTGCTGCTCCCGGTAGTGCAAGGCAAGCACCTGACGAACCATAGTAAGTTGTCAAACAATTTCTAACAGACTACATACTGCTTCATTAAGTTTTAAACACAATTTGCAAGCATTAGACAACTCTTTACAGGAAGTGTATGGGAGGCTGTACACATGCAGGCGAGGTGTGACTAGAGCTGTATAAACAAAGTGATTTAGCTCCTAAATGGCAGAGAATTAAGCAGTGAGACTGCAGGAGCATTATATATACACACCAAAACGTCATTAAGCAAAGATTGTTTTGGTGACAATAATGCCCCTTTAAATTCATGTTTATTTTCTTGAGAGTAAATTTACAGTCAATACAAACATTAAAACCGTTTTACATGGGGCATTGCACAGCGCACAGGAAAGATGAACCGATACAGGACCACTTCCTAGAAAACATGCATTTGCACCTTAAAGAGGAAGTTACAACAAGTAAAATAACAGAATTACATCAAACATCACGTTTTCACACATTATACATCAAGAATTTGCGTTCCAGCTTATTAACATATTCCAATGTGCAACCATTTATAAAGAAACCAATTCAAGAGTGTTGAAAAACGGGTCTGCAATTTCTTTGGATTTATTAAAGCGGCACTGTCATGCCGAACTTACCTTTCCTCAATCTCTTCCTCTTCTCCCCCTCTCTCAGGATCTGTTATTCTTTTCTTCCTGTCTTCTTTAGTTTTCTTTAAAATCATAAGACAAAGTAGGGACTCTTTGTCTTATGGAGGATTCCTCCGCTTGACCAGCTCTGACCAGCGGAGGAGCAAAGTGTGCTTCATTTCCGCTGGTCAGAGCAAATTTTCCCATGATCCCTAGCTTTCCTCCCAGTTCCCACAATGCTTCCTGTCAGTATTGCCGAACGTCCTGTCACTTAGACAGAACGCCGGCAAAACTGCCGAATTGCATCCTAACAGAATGAGAAGAGTTTCTCCATTGGTGTTAGGATGCAATTCGGTACTTTGTTCGGATCGGAATTTCATTCTAATGAATGAAACTCCGATCCTATTCATTGCTGTGGCTGCATCTTGCAGCCGCTTAGTAGATAACTCCCTAATTCCCACGGTATCAGAGAGCTATCTACTAAAAGGCTGAAAGACCTGAATTGGTCTTGAAGCCAAATGTACTAATACTAAGTAAAGATTACTTAGTATTAGTAAATAATATGCCCCTACTCGCTATACCGCGAGTAGGGGCGTGTCTAGTAAGCAGTGAGCAGCCTGTGGCTGCTCACTGTAGAAAAAAAATAAAAAAAATATTGCCCCCCACCCCTAAATGACGGGTGGGGGCCGTAAAGTAAAATAAGGGAGGGAGACCTATTGTCCCCCCCCCCCCCGGCCCCCACCCCTGAGCGGTGGGTGGGGGCCATAAAGATAATGAGGGGGGGGACCTACTGTCCTCCCCCCCGGCCCCCACCCCTGGGCGGCGGGTGGGGGCCATAATAGTAGTAGGGGGGGGGGACCTACTGTCCTCCCCCCCGGCCCCCACCCCTGGCCGGCGGGTGGGGGCCATAATAGTAATAAGGGGGGGGGGGACCTACTGTCCTCCACCCCCCGGCCCCCACCCCTGGGCGGCGGGTGGGGGCCATAATAGTAATAGGGGGGGGGACCTACTGTCCTCCCCCCCCCGGCCCCCACCCCTGGGCGGCGGGTGGGGGCCATAATAGTAATAAGGGGGGGGGGGGACCTACTGTCCTCCACCCCCCGGCCCCCACCCCTGGGCGGCGGGTGGGGGCCATAATAGTAATAGGGGGGGGACCTACTGTCCTCCCCCCCCCCGGCCCCAACCCCTGGGCGGCGGGTGGGGGCCATAATAGTAATAAGGGGGGGGGGGGGACCTACTGTCCTCCACCCCCCGGCCCCCACCCCTGGGCGGCGGGTGGGGGCCATAATAGTAATAGGGGGGGGGACCTACTGTCCTCCCCCCCCCGGCCCCCACCCCTGGGCGGCGGGTGGGGGCCATAATAGTAATAAGGGGGGGGGACCTACTGTCCTCCAGCCCCCGGCCCCCACCCCTGGGCGGCGGGTGGGGGCCCTAATGGAAAAAAGGGGGGGGGACACCTACTGTCCTCCCCCCCGGCCCCCACCCCTGGGCGGCGGGTGGGGGCCATAATAGTAATAAGGGGGGGGGGGGGATCTACTGTCCTCTCCCCCCCGGCCCCCACCCCTGGGCGGCGGGTGGGGGCCATAACGATAATGGGGGGGGGGAACCTACTGTCCTCCCCCCGCCCCCACCCCTGGGCGGCGGCACTAAGTAAATTCCCCCCCCCCCTCAAGGTGACTAGGGGTGCCCAAGCCCCTAGTCACCCACCCCCCACTCAAATAAAAAATGCCCCTACCTACCCCCGTCACCCTAAAAAATAGTGAGGGGGGAATAAAATTGCTAACCTGTAAAGTAAAATTAAACTTACCATTCGACGTCTTCTTTTTTCTAAAATCTTCATTTTTCAGCCCCAAAAAAGGCCAAATAAAAAACCATCATAGCCGTCGAACTAAAAATAAAATAAAAAACCCGAGCGCAAAAAAAAACCCCGACGAAAAAGAAAAAACCCGAGCGCACAAAAAAATAATCCATCTTCACCCATGGAGGGCTCCGCGCAAACTGAGCTCCGCAGGGCGGGGCAAGGCTTATAAAGCCTTGCCCCGCCCTGCAATTAGCCTAAGAACACTCTGATTGGTGGGTTTAAGCCAATCAGAGTGCTCTTTGTCATTTTACAAGCGTGGGAAAATTCCAAAGAACTTTCCCACGCTTGTAAAATGACACAGAGCACTGTGATTGGCTTAAACCCACCAATCAGAGTTTTCTTAGGCTAATTGCAGGGCGGGGCAAGGCTTTATAAGCCTTGCCCCGCCCTGCGGAGCTCAGTTTGCGCGGAGCCCTCCATGGGTGAAGATGGATTATTTTTTTGTGCGCTCGGGTTTCTTCTTTTTCGTCGGGTTTTTTTTTTTGCGCTCGGGTTTTTTATTTTATTTTTAGTTCGACGGCTATGATGGTTTTTTATTTGGCCTTTTTTGGGGCTGAAAAATGAAGATTTTAGAAAAAAGAAGACGTCGAATGGTAAGTTTAATTTTACTTTACAGGTTAGCAATTTTATTCCCCCCTCACTATTTTTTAGGGTGAGGGGGGTAGGTAGGGGCATTTTTTATTTGGGTGGGGGGTGGGTGACTAGGGGCTTGGGCACCCCTAGTCACCTTGATGGGGGGGGGGGGAATTTACTTAGTGCCCCCACCCGCCGCCCAGGGGTGGGGGCGGGGGGAGGACAGTAGGTCCCCCCCATTATCGTTATGGCCCCCACCCGCCGCCCAGGGGTGGGGGCCGGGGGGGGGGGGGGGGGAGGACAGTAGATCCCCCCCCCTTATTACTATTATGGCCCCCACCCGCCGCCCAGGGGTGGGGGCCGGGGGGGAGGACAGTAGGTCCCCCCCCCTTTTTTCCATTAGGGCCCCCACCCGCCGCCCAGGGGTGGGGGCCGGGGGCTGGAGGACAGTAGGTCCCCCCCCCTTATTACTATTATGGCCCCCACCCGCCGCCCAGGGGTGGGGGCCGGGGGGGGGGGGGAGGACAGTAGATCCCCCCCCCCCTTATTACTATTATGGCCCCCACCTGCCGCCCAGGGGTGGGGGCCGGGGGGGAGGACAGTAGGACCCCCCCCCTTTTTCCATTAGGGCCCCCACCCACCGCCCAGGGGTGGGGGCCGGGGGATGGAGGACAGTAGGTCCCCCCCCCTTATTACTATTATGGCCCCCACCCGCCGCCCAGGGGTGGGGGCCGGGGGCTGGAGGACAGTAGGTCCCCCCCCCCTTATTACTATTATGGCCCCCACCCGCCGCCCAGGGGTGGGGGCCTGAGGGGAGGACAGTAGGTCCCCCCTCATTCCCATTATGGCCCCCACCCCCCCTTATTACCCTTTTTTTTTTTACAGTGAGCAGCCATAGGCTGCTCACTTTTTAGTGGACATGCCCCTACTCGCGATATAGCGAGTAGGGGCATTGGGGAGATTTTAATCTCCCTTGTGCTATTATGGGGGTCATATTGACCCCCATAGAGTGAGGAGGGGACCTGGGGGGCTTATGAAGTGGTGGGGAGCAATGCTCCCTGCCGCTTCTATAGTTACATATTACAAGGAGGGAGCTGCACGTCGGTAGCTCCCTCCTTGTAATAAACCGAACAAACAAACGAACACTGATACACAGTGTTAGTTTGTTCGTCTGATTTTTTCTATTCATTCATTCGTCTGTCTGATGAATGAATGAATGGGTGAAATTCCCGTTCGCATGTCCAGGTGTTTCACTGGGCATGTGCGGGAATCTCAGGGCTATCTAGTGTGGGCAGATGACGTGTCCCACAGGGACTTCACCTACCCACACAAAGATGGCGGCACCCTGAATATAGATCGGGGCAGAAAATAAAGAATAAAAAATAGGTAATGTGGGGGGCATAGGGGCATTTGGGGATTACTAGGGGGTCGATTGGATGTAGTTGAGGCGGGAGGGGGGTTAAAAAAAAAAAAACTGAATTCGGCATGACAGTGCCGCTTTAAAGTTTTTTCAAAAATGGATAAAAAGGGTTGTCTATTAGCAAATAGGGATTATTCTAGCCTCGGTGAGGGAATAATCTAAATTTTATGGCAAGACAGGAGGCGAATATTTGCTTTACCTTCTTTACTGAAAACCTCCAGCAGCAAAGAAATAGTTAACAGAACTTTTTTTAACCCCTTCAGGACGGAGTCAATAGTGCACGTTCTGATCAAAACAAAACGTAAACAAAAACTGGAATTTGCGCTATATGTCTGTTCACCCGTAGTTCCCCTATTTCATATTAAATGCACCCACACTTATTATATATCATTTTGTTCAGGGGAAACAGGGCTTTAATTTATCATTAACTATTCATATATGGAACATAATTCATTATGAATAAAATTAAATTAAGTGTTTGTGACTAAGTGGCTACTAAGAAAGACTGGACATACCCCACTTGCAATACCTTGGGTTGTCTACTTTTGCAAATGGTATGCCATCATGGGGGTAATTCTCATTCCTGGGCTAGCATACGCTCTCAAAGGCAACATAACCAAACTGGCAAATTTCAATGTCAAAAAAATGAAATGCAAGCCTTATATGTGACTCTCTAACTTTCCAAAACACCATGAAACCTGTACATGGGGGGTACTGTTATTCTCGGGAGACTTCACTAAACACAAATATTAGTGTTTTAAAACAGTAAAACATATTACAACAATAATATAGTCCATAAAAGTGCCGTTCGTTTGTAAAAAATGCAAAAAACTTCACTTTTACTTAAAATATCATCGTTGTAATACAATTTACCAATTTGAAACACTAATATTTGAGTTCAGCGAAGTCTCCCGAGTAAAACAGTACCCCCCATGTACAGGTTTTATGGTGTTTTGGAGAGTTACAGGGTCAAATATAGTGCTTAAATTCTCTGCACTTTCTCCCTGTGTTGTCAGGTATGTCAATCAAATTTTAATTAATCAAATCACCTAATTATGTTAAAAGATTACTTAAATATACACGTAGAATTTTAATATATATGCATTTATAGGTATTTCAATTCTACGTGTATACTAATGTAATCTTTTATGTAATTATATATATATATACACACAATAAACAATACACAAGATCCAGCGCACTCTCCTATCCACTAAACAGCAACTTCAATGTTGACAGATTTTATTAGTTTGTAAAAGTTTTTTTTTTAAAAACACCTAATCTAGGTGTTTGACGCATTGACGTTGATGTTGTGGCAGGCTTATGCAATGTATGATCATATAATGTAACTAAATCCCCATTTTTTTGCCTAGATTAGGTGTTTTTTAAAAAAAACTTTTACAAACTAATAAAATCTGTCAACATTGAAGTTGCTGTTTAGTGGATAGGAGAGTGCGCTGGATCTTGTGTATTGTTTATTGTATAATATGGCCCCCAGCAGCACCCCATTTAAGCATGTTCAGGTGAGTGCAACCATCCCCCCATGTTTCCTATATATATATATATATATATATATATATATATATTTGCGGTTATTTGCATTTTATATATAGATAGATATATATATATAGAATGTCATTCTAAGTGTATTTTGTTACACACATATATAAATATATTAATAACAAAATACAGTTAGAATGAAATTACATATGTATACATAATTTATATTAAATTTTGTTTCAATATTTTATTTATTAATTTTATTTTATTTATTTATTATTGTAATTATACGTATTTTTATATATATATAAAATATATGTGTATATATCTATTATATATATATAATATATGTATATTATATATATGTAACGTCATTCTAAGTGTATTTTAATACTAATATATGTACTTAAATTAGTATTAAAATACACTATGTATGACGTTAAATATATATATATATATATATATATATATATATATATATATATATATATATATTTATTTTATCTTTAAACCTAATATTTTTTTTTTACTTTCCCACCAGCAGGGGGACTGTCTGATATTTTAGACAGTCCTCCTGCTGGCAGATCCACAGCCAGCTATAGGGGGCCATGTGATCGCTCTTTGAGAGCGATCACATGGTCCCCGGGGGCCTGATTTGCCGTGGGGGGGCTGCCTGGGCTGTGAGGCAGTCCTCCCGAAGCGGAGCGCCGGGAAGGTAAGTATCCCGGGCGCTCCAGGGCTCAAAGCCGTTACGGCGTTCTATGCCGTCACAACAGCTTTAAAGCCCACTTAAAGCGTGACGGCATAGAACGTCCCTTGTGGATCCCGTAGGAGACACTTGGAGACAGGGAGTAGTAGAGGGTCTTCGCACGACAACTCAAGCAAGAGAGAGAACCACGGTTGACTCCTCCAATGTGGTGTGACCAGGAAAAGTGACAATGCCTGGAGTTTGGTCTGAAACTCTCCTTGCTGTTCCAGGTCTCCATATGTCGAAGTCACCAATGACTCGGTCGTACAAGGCTGAAGACCTGAGATAGTGAGCCTTCAGGCTTGGAAGTGTCCGATAGCGCATGGTCCTGGAAAGATGGCTTCAATAGAGGATGACAACAGGCCTATCGTCTGGGCTAGGTCCCTTAGTGTGACCCATGGGTTGCGGAGCATGTGTCTGATATCCTTCATATTATCTGGGTGAACCCAAATAAGACAGACCCTGCTTTTACTTTGTTTGTGTAAAGTTTTAGAACACACACACACATATATATATATATATATATATATATATATATATATATATATATATATATTATTATAAATAAAATACAAAAAAAAATTAAAAAAATTAAAGGGACACTATAGTCACCTGAACAACTTTAGCTTAATGAAGCAGTTTTGGTGTATAGAACATGCCCCTGCAGCCTCATTGCTCAATCCTCTGCCATTTAGGAGTTAAATCCCTTTGTTTATGAACCCTAGTCACACCTCCCTGCATGTGACCTGCACAGCCTTCCATAAACACTTCTGTAGCGGAGTGCAGTAGTATAATCCACGATCTCCGCTGGTATCACAGGAAAATCCACAGTCAGAGTTAGAAAGCACAGCAATATCCCAATTCTCCCAATAACCGGACGAAACACAGTCTGGGAGTCAACTAACTGGCTTTATTCACAGGCTTCCATATTTATGCAGTTCCCCGTGCAAGGGGTTTCCTTACAGATGTTTCAGGGGATTTCTCCCATCAGGCATTGTAATTCTCCCAGCAGGCATTGCTGCACGAGAGGGATACTAAAATGGACGGTTAAGTGGATTATCCCCTCGTGCAGCAAAACCGACAATTTACATAAAAATCTGTAATTTACACAATATTCAGCTCTTTTACACGAACAGATGTTCGGTAGATAGCTGGGGTCTGCAGGTACATTTAGTGAGAATACCGCTCAGATCCCAGCTAAACCAACCGAACGCCGCACAAAATACACTTAACCATCGAGTTCGGTTTGAAACTACCAAACACCGATGGGGAACATAATGAGATGTGAGCGGAACTCCCGAACGCTCTGGAAGTCCAGCGGTGTTCGTATCATCGAGTAGCCGGTTTCAGTTCCAGGCACTCGACGACCGAATGTATATAATCTCACAAACAGTGTGTATACCCCCAGGGAATGTATATAATCTCTCACACACAGTGTGTATACCCCCAGGGAATGTATATAATTATCACACACACACACACAGTGTGTATACCCCCAGGGAATATATATAATCTCACACACACACACACACAGTGTGTATACCCCCCAGAGATGTATATAATCTCACACACACACACAGTGTGTATACCCCCCAGGGAATGTATATAATATCACACACACAGTGTGTATACCCCCAGGGAATGTATATAATATCTCACACACAGTGTGTATACCCCCCAGGGAATGTATATAATATCTCACACACAGTGTGTATACCCCCAGGGAATGTATATAATCTCACACACACACACACACAGTGTGTATACCCCCCAGGGAATGTATATAATCTCACACACACACAGTGTGTATACCCCCCAGGGAATGTATATAATATCTCACACACAGTGTGTATACCCCCCAGGGAATGTATATAATATCTCACACACAGTGTGTATACCCCCAGGGAATGTATATAATATCTCACACACAGTGTGTATACCCCCAGGGAATGTATATAATCTCACACACACACACACACACACACACACAGTGTGTATACCCCCAGGGAATGTATATAATCTCACACACACAGTGTGTATACCCCCCAGGGAATGTATATAATATCCCACACACAGTGTGTTTACCCAGACATGGTGTTTTGCGCTAGTTGGCTAGGGTGGATATTTATATACTAGCTAGGCAGTGTGCTTATCAGGTTTTTTCAGTTTTCCTTATTCCACCACAATTATCTCATTTATATCATGGGACACGGCCACAGAGAGGGAACAACCGGAATATAACCACAAGGCCAGCCATTTCACTCTCCAACCATCCATCTGGATCCATTCCATACAGAGTATAGAGCCAGGGCGATATAATCAGGTTATATCCCTAGTGTGTGCCAAGTAGGTATGTTAAACCAGTAAGATAAGGCAACAGAATACGTAGTAATAATAATGCTCTCCAGTTAGATAAACACAGTATATATAATACATCATCCAGTTAGATACACACAGTATATATAATACATCATCCAGTTAGATACACACAGTATATATAATACATCATCCAGTTAGATACACACAGTATATATAATACATCATCCAGTTAGATAAACACAGTATATATAATACATCATCCAGTTAGATAAACACAGTATATATAATACATCATCCAGTTAGATACACACAGTATATATAATACATCATCCAGTTAGATACACACAGTATATATAATACATCATCCAGTTAGATACACACAGTATATATAATACATCATCCAGTTAGATACAAACAGTACAGAATATTAGACTATTATATTAACAGTAAATCTCCCAGTTAGATATATATTTAGCTCCCAGGCAGTTCACACGGTATATAAATTGGATAAAGCCACTAGATATAATAATATTATTAAGTGTTCTTGCATAGCAATACCACTTACTGTTATCTCACATATATATTATTATTCTTATTATAGCCAAATTTGCCACCCTAACTCCTCCCACAGTTTTTACACTACATAGACAAAAATATACCAACACGTGCAGATTGTTCCCGATCGGATTGCTATTACTTTGTGGAACGTTTCGACGAATGGTTCTCGGAATATCGTCATTCTTGTGGCAAAATTTGTCCCATAGGAATGAATGGCAAAGCTAGAGTGGGAGCTGGCAAAAGGTGAAAAATCAGGACATGATTTCTAAACTGCCACCACTCCCTCATTTTCAAGCCCACCTACACAAATCTTATATTAAAACGTTCAGATATCCCTGCTGCCACAAAAAATGTCCACGGCTAAGCCATAGTCCTGATAGTTTTCACAATATGACCATTTGTTTGCAACTCACGCAGTCCATTGACATTCATTGAAACTCCACTCTGCAAAGCTCACATTTGAAGGGCAATTTCTAAACTGCGACTTCATTGTTAATATCTCAGAGACATACTATGCATCAAAATGTAGGTCTGGGTCTTGTGATTCTCACAATATAAAGCTCTTCACTGTAGGATTTATAGTGTTTAAAATACGACCGTTTGAAGATGGCAACCGCAAAAATACTCTGACCTGTGCCAGGCTGCAGCAGCAAGTGATGTCATAGACAGGGCCTTTTGCACCTGCTAATGTTTTTATAACTGTATGTTTTAATGTAACTGTGAAGCACTTTGGGCAACAACGTTGCAATTAAATGTGCTATATAAATAAATACTAACAGTTACTCCGCCCACTCTAGTTGTAGACTACTGGTGGAGGCAAGAACACTTCACACAATTTCCCCAGAAATTGTAGCTTTTCTAGTTATTATTATTATTACAACAACAACTAGAAAAGCTACAATTTCTGGGGAAATTGTGTGAAGTGTTCTTGCCTCCACCAGTAGTCTACAACTGGAGTGGGCGGAGTAACTGGGTGGAGTGGGCAGAGTAACTGTTGTGTGGTTGGAGTAACTGTGGAAAGGTTGGAGTGTGGTTCACTCACTCTACAGCAAGGGCAGAGAAGAGCTTTCAAATCCCTCGAACATTCCACCAACTGCCAACAGGAACTAATAGATTCAAAACAGAGCAGAGCAGAGCTTTCAAATCCCTCGAACATTCCACCAACAGCCAACAGGAACTAATAGATTCCAAACAGGGCAGAGAAGAGCTTTCAAATCCCTCGAACATTCCACCAACTGCCAACAGGAACTAATAGATTCAAAACAGAGCAGAGAAGAGCTTTCAAATGCCTCGAACATTCCACCAACTGCCAACAGGAACTAATAGATTCCAAACAGGGCAGAGAAGAGCTTTCAAATCCCTTGAACATTCCACCAAAAGCCAACAGGAACTAATAGATTCCAAACAGGGCAGAGAAGAGCTTTCAAATCCCTCGAACATTCCACCAACTGCCAACAGGAACTAATAGATTCAAAACAGGGCAGAGAAGAGCTTTCAAATGCCTCGAACATTCCACCAACTGCCAACAGGAACTAATAGATTCCAAACAGGGCAGAGAAGAGCGGTTAGAAACAAACTGCTCCAAATTGCTCACGTCACTGGCGGTTGCCATCTTCAAACTGTCTGTAGCGAAAGCCACTTCGCCACTGTGTTTTGGAGGGGGCTGCTTGCCCGCCTCTTACCCTGTGACTACGGTCCCTGGGCGATTTGGCCCTTTATGCACGGTATTTGGGCATACTGTGGATTATTGGGCTGCCCCAGGATTATGGGCCCTCTCATCAGCCCATACGAACTTAAACCCCATGGCGTTTGAACTGTGTTTGTGGCATCTGAGCGCTGTTTGGATATGTTGAGCGCTCAGATCCAAGATCCAAGCCATGGGTTGAATGTGGGGGTTCTGTTTAGTATAACAGGAGTTATGTATTTTTATGTCTTTTGGTGGTTGCTGGTAACATGTGCTTAATGGAGGCTGTGTTTGTCCCTGGATATAATTAAATCAGCTTCTCCATTGTCTCCAGGATAGAGGATTCTGGGGAACTAGTTTGAGCTGGAAAAACCATGCTTCCAGAAGGTCAAATGCACATTTGTACTAACTTTTGAACCCCTGGTCCAATTCGTATGATTTTTGAGTATGTTGTTCCCCCGAATGGATTGATTGTGAATATGTATTTTTATGTGAATGTGATGTATGGTTTTAGAGTTATGAAAGTTGGGTATAAAGTATGTTTTAACTGTATGTATAATTGTGTTAAGTGTTAATCTAAGGGGAGGAGAGGTGTGGGAGGTAACATCTATGCTATTGGATATTTTACACCTCCCCTGTGGGCAGGCTTAAATGTGTAAGATGGAAATAAAAGCCAGGCTGGATGTGCCAGTCCAGAGTTCCTGTTTAACCCTCAAAGTGAAGTGTCGTCTCATTATTGGGGGAGGATTTATTGCATGCTGTTCCAGTTTGACTGCTAGGTGTGCAAACCTATTCGTATGGTTCCTATTCAACTGTCTACAGCATTCAGAGGCTTGCGAGGATTTATATGCTTCTCCGATTCGGTGATTGTGGTGTCTGCCAGAGTGCTTGGAGTCCTCAGGAAGCGCTAGGAGCATCCTTTAACCTCCCTGGCGGTATGATTATGTCAGGAATTTTGTACCAAAAGCGGTACCATTTTTTTGCATGGAAATTTGGTGTTATGTATTGTAGGCCAGTAATTACTTTCTTAAACCTGACCAAAAGTACTCTCAGATGTGATAAAGTTCGAAACATAAAATCATGAATTATAATCTAATAAATAATATAATTTTATTCAATAATGTAATAAATAATGAAATTTGTCAAACAAAGAAAATTCAGTAAACATCCTGGGTGTGGTAAATTTTGAAACATGGGACTGCACATAGACCGACATCACAATCAGGGCAATGGAATCTGGTTTCCTTTCGGATTTTTTTTCCATTGCTATCTCGCTTTGAGCAGCAAACTACGCACATCCTTGTAGGTGCTGCCTTTTTTGCGGTTGGCGGGATGTAATCCATAAAGTGACGACCAGTCAGGCGTTCTGGGTTGACAACGTCAACAGCACGACGTCCAGATCTGTTCACGGCCACTGATGCCGTTTGGTAGTTCACAAAAATCCGCTCCGCCACCTTCCAGATAAAGTCAGAATGAACAAGAGGCATGTCACTCTTTCCTCTGTGCAGTATATAGGCATTCCAGAGGCATTGTTCCAGTAGATGCCTGAAGATTTTTTTTTTAATATTTTTTTTGTTGTTTCCGCATAGCCGGATAAAATGTCATCGCCTGATCAGCTCTATCGACTCCTCCCATGGTGTTGTTGTAGTCAATCACAAGTTATGGCTTCATGACATCTTTCCCACCTCTTGTGTGGACCATGGCAGTGGAGGTGTTATGCACTGTACTCATTAGGCATATGTCTTTTTTGTCACGCCAACGCATTGCCATTATCTTTCCTTTCTGCCAGGCAACCATTTCTCCTGTTTTCAGTTTTTTCTTGGCAAACATAGATGGCAGGTCACGTCGGTTGGCCCTAATGGTTCCATATCCATCAGTCTTGTGTTTTATCAGAAACTCGTACAGCTCAGGCGATGTGTAAAAGTTGTCCGTTGTCACACAATACCCCTGATTCAGCAATGGCTCAAGCAGTGTAAGGACTGATGACGTTGCCATCCCATAGCCGCTGTACCTGGGGTTGAATTGTGTTCCTTTACCGGTGTATATGACGGAATTCCATATATAGCCAGTGGCAGACTCGCAGAGCATATAGAATTTTATTCCAAACCGTGCTCTCTTGGATGCGATGTATTGAATCCAGCTGAGGCGTCCCTTGTAAGCCATCAGACTTTCATCAATGCTGATGTCTCTATCTGGCACATAGGCCTGCTGGAAATTTTTTAGAATCATTTGGTATACTTCCCAGATCTTCTTGAGTTTTGGCGCTGGATGTGTGGCTTCGTCAAATTCCTCGTTGTTGGTAAAGTGCAAATTCTTCATTATGAGGGAAAATCGGTACTCTGACATGATGGTGCCAAAAAATGGGGTTGCCAGCCATTTATTGGTAGTCCAGTACCATTTCTGCTGGAGTTTCCCCACCACCCCCTGAAGAAGTATTAGCCCCAGAAACTTCCAGATGTCCTCTTTAGTCACCGGTTTCCATTTTCTGTTCCTGGAAAACTTGCTATGCAGAGTAGCTGATTGCTGCTCGTTGTAGCGATTTGTCTCCGTGACAATCTTTTCAATGACGTCATCTGTGAGAAATAATTTTAGGTATGCCAAAGGATCATTGTGCTCAACGTCTACCTTCATCCCAGGTGATCCAGTAAACGGAAATCTTGGCGGCGGTACCTCATCCATACCGCAATCAATAAGGCACCAAGTGCGCACATCACTGAGCTCGGGTGCAGAATCGTCGCTGTCGCCACTTCTCTGGTCACTGTCAGAGTCGGATGACGAATCGCTATCGCAGTCGCTCAATTCTGCGAGGGGCTCTGTGTCGCTGCCGCTGTCACTCATCTGATCCAAACCCGCTTTGGAGATGCTAAAGTGACGCTTTGATGCCATGGTAAAAAAATTATTTTATGGGCAGAAATTACAGCAAAAAGGGCAGGCAGGGCAGTGTAGGATGATCTGAGGTGATACAATGTAATCTGACAGGATTTCACTGTATCACCTAACTTTGTGTGTGTGTCACTTTTATACATTTGAATTACCCGCCCAGTTCCGCCCCCATGAGCCTCTGCGGCTCACAGAGACGGATCCAGGAGGGCAGATGGAGGCATCCGCCGGGGCTCTCACCGGCAATCACAGCGGGGACATCGCTGGATCGCAAGGAGAAGGTAAGGAGACTCGGAGTTATCTACCCCGAGCGTGACTCGGGGTTACCGCTTCTGGCAGCGAAAATTAACCCCGAGTCACGCTCGGGAATACCGCTAGGGAGGTTAACGGAGGTACACAGTCGGAGTGCCAGGTGATCCGTTACATTGGTGGCAAGCGGTGGGATGGCGTCCTAGTGCGAGGAGAAGCAGCTCAGAGACACCGGTAACGTGTGGAGTTGTGCAGCGTCCCTATCTTCAGCAACATAATGGAACCAGCAGTGGCTACAGCAAGCATGGCGTATAGCTACTCCGTACTAGAGTTTGGCATGATGGTAGGGTTGCACCTGAAGTTTTACGGACCCAATCCAGAGGAGAAATACGTGCGGTTCGTGTGGGACATGGTGACCCGGAACCTACAACACAGGGCGTTGAGGGAAGGCCAGTGGGCACGTTGGGAGAAACTCCAGCCACAGGTAGAGTGGGACGAGGAAGAAACCGAGGTGGCCGGTGGAGATGGGACCGAGGTCTCTCTACCGGCCCTACAGGGATGCTGGGCACCCGGCCCAGATCCCCAGCGGCAGTATGTTTTACAGGGAGGGGAGACAGTCGGTCTCACTCCCCAGCGGCAGAATGTGTTATTGGAGGAAGAGACAACCGGTCTCCCTCCCCAACAGCAACCAGAGGTACCCGAGGTAGAGGACCTCATAGACTGGTCCTGGGAGGACCCCCTGCAGGCAGGTGGAGATGGGACCGAGATCTCTCCACCGGCCCTACAGGGATGCTGGGCAACCGGCCCAGATCCCCAACTAGAGCTGGAGTTACAGAAAGTGGAGAGCATCGACCTCCCCCCCCAGCAGCAGCCGGAGTACCAGGGGGAGGTAAGTGATATTTCTCCTCCCCAGTCAACTCCTTTGTTCCCTGACCCCCCAGCGGAAGAGCTGGCAACTGGGCAGAGCGCCGCTGGCCTCTGTCCTTCCTTTTTTCCTTACCCTGAGACTACCCCAGCTCTGATGTATATTTTGGGAGTTATGAATGTTGTGTAAAAACTGTATTTTCCCTACCTAGGATAATTGTATTTTCCTGTGTGTACAGATAATTAGTTTGCAGGTAGAGGGGAGGGCTATGTGTGGGATGTAACTATTGTGTGATTGGTTAATGTACGTTACTGTGTGTGTCCCTCCCCTTCATGGGAGCACCTAATAAAAAGGGCTGCAAGCTAGCAGCCAGGGAGTTCTATTTTTACCCTCAACTTGAGTCCTGTCTCTTATTGGGGGAATCTGATACAAGGGATTGCTATGCTAGGCATATTCCCTTGCTATAATCACTGAGCTCTTGTAAGAGCTTGTTCCTGCTTCGTTCTGAAGGGAGATAGCTGCAGCCTGCGGTGCTTATGGTGTCTGGTGGAGTGCTTGGAGTCCTCTGGAAGCGCTAGGAGCATCTTTCAACTGAGGTACACAGTCGGGGTGCCAGTGGATCCGTTACACTGTCGTATTTTAAAAAAACTATAAATCCTACAGCGAAGAGCTTTATATTGTGAGAATCACAAGACCCAGACCTACATTTTGATGCATAGTATGTCTCTGCAATATTAACAATGAAGGCACAGTCGCAGTTTAGAAATTGCCCTTCAAATGTGAGCTTTGCAGAGTGGAGTTTCAATGAATGTCAATGGACGGCGTGAGTTGCAAACAAATGGTCATATTGCGAAAACTATCAGGACTATGGCTTAGCTGTGGAAATTTTTAGTGGCAGCAGGGATAGCTGAACGTTTTGATATAAGATTTGTGTAGGTGGGCCTGAAAATGAGGGAGTGGTGGCAGTTTAGAAATCATGTCCTGATTTTTCTGCTTTTGCCAGCTCCCACTCTTTGCCATTCATTCCTATGGGACAAATTTCGCCACAAGAATGACGATATTCCGAGAACCATTCGCCGAAACGTTCCACAAAGTAATAGCAATCCGATCGGGAACAATCTGCACGTTTTGGTAAATTTTTGTCTATGTAGTGTAAAAACTGTGGGAGGAGTTAGGGTGGCAAATTTGGCTATAATAATAATAATAATAATAATAAAAATAATAATAACTAGAAAAGCTACAATTTCTGGGGAAATTGTGTGAAGTGTTCTTGCCTCCATCAGTAGTCTACAACTGGAGTGGGCGGAGTAACTGTTAGTATTTATTTATATAGCACATTTAATTGCAATGTTGTTGCCCAAAGTGCTTCACAGTTACATTGAAACATACAGTTATAATAATAATAATAATAATAATAATAAGATAGATTGAGCTACCAGCCAGTTACACACACAGTGTATAATAATAATAATAATAATAATAATAATAATAAGAGAGATTGAGCTCCCAGCCAGTTACACACACAGTGTATAATAATAATAATAAGAAGAAGAAGAGATTGAGCTCCCAGGCTGTTACACACACAGTGAATAATAATAATAATAATAATAATAATAATAAGAGATTGAGCTCCCAGGCTGTTACACACAGTGTATAATAATAATAATAATAATAATATAATAGTAATGTATAATAATATGATAATAATAGAGATTGAGCTCCCAGGCTGTTACACACAGTGAATAATAATAATAATAATGTATAATAATAAGAGATTGAGCTCCCAGGCTGTTACACACAGTGTATTATAATAATAATAATAATAATAATAAGAGAGACTGAGCTCCCAGCCAGTTACACACACAGTGTATAATAATAATAATAATAATAATAAGAGAAATTGAGCTCCCAGACAGTCACACACAGTGTATAATAACAATAACAATAATAATAATAATAATAATAGAGATTGAGCTCCCAGACAGTCACACACAGTGTATAATAATAATAATAATAATAGTAATGTATAATAATAATATAATGTATGATAATAATAATAATAAATTATAATAAGGGATTGAGCTCCCAGGCTGTTACACACAGTGTATAATAATAATAATAATAATAATAATAATAATAATAGAGATTGAGCTCCCAGCCAGTTACACACAGTGTATAATAATAATAATAATAATAGTAATGTATAATAATATGATAATAATATAATGTATGATAATAATAATAAATTATAATAAGAGATTGAGCTCCCAGGCTGTTACACACAGTGTATAATAATAATAATATAATAGTAATGTATAATAATATGATAATAATAGAGATTGAGCTCCCAGCCAGTTACACACACAGTGTATAATCATAATAATAATAATAATAATAAGAGAGATTGAGCTCCCAGCCAGTTACACACACAGTGTATAATAATAATAATAATAATAATAATAATAATAATAATAGAGATTGAGCTCCCAGCCAGTCACACACAGTGTATAATAATAATAATAATAATAGTAATGTATAATAATATGATGATAATAATAATAATAAATTATAATAAGAGATTGAGCTCCCAGGCTGTTACACACAGTGTATAATAATAATAATATGATAATAATAATAATAATAATAATAATAATAATAATAATAAGATAGATTGAGCTACCAGCCAGTTACACACACAGTGTATAATAATAATAATAATAATAAGAGAGATTGGGCTCCCAGCCAGTTACACACAGTGTATAATAATAATAATAATAATAATAATGTATAATAATATGATAATAATAATAATAATAAGATAGATTGAGCTACCAGCCAGTTACACACACAGTGTATAATAATAATAATAATAGAGATTGAGCTCCCAGCCAGTCACACAGTGTATAATAATAATAATAATAGAGATTGAGCTCCCAGCCAGTCACACACAGTGTATAATAATAATAATGTATAATAATATGATAATAATATAATGTATGATAATAATAATAAATTATAATAAGAGATTGAGCTCCCAGGCTGTTACACACACACACACACACACACAGTGTATAATAATAATAATAATAATAATAATAATAATAATAGAGATTGAGCTCCCAGCCAGTCACACACACACACACACACACACACACACAGTGTATAATAATAATAATAATAATAATAATGTATAATAATATGATAATAATATAATGTATGATAATAATAAATTATAATAAGAGATTGAGCTCCCAGGCTGTTACACACAGTGTATAATAATAATAATAATAATAATAAGAGATTGAGCTCCCAGCCAGTTACACAGAGTGTATAATAATATTATTATTATTATTATGATTATACACTGTGTGTGTAACTGGCTGGGAGCTCAATCTCTATTATTATTATTATTGTTATTATGATTATACACTGTGTGTGACTGTCTGGGAGCTCAATCTCTTATTATTATTATTATTATACACTGTGTGTGTGTAACTGGCTGGGAGCTCAATCTCTCTTATTATTATTAATTATTATTATTATTATTAATAATAATAAGAGAGATTGAGCTCCCAGACAGTCACACACAGTGTATAATCATAATAACAATAATAATAGAGATTGAGCTCCCAGCCAGTTACACACACAGTGTATAATCATAATAATAATAATAATAATAATAATAATAAGAGAGATTGAGCTCCCAGCCAGTTACACACACAGTGTATAATAATAATAATAATAATAAGAGAGATTGAGCTCCCAGACAGTCACACACAGTGTATAATAACAACAACAATAATAATAATAGAGATTGAGCTCCCAGACAGTCACACACAGTGTATAATAATAATATTAATAATAGTAATGTATAATAATAATATAATGTATGATAATAATAATAGAGATTGAGCTCCCAGCCAGTTACACACAGTGTATAATAATAATAATAATAATAATAATAATAATAATAATAAGAGAGATTGAGCTCCCAGCCAGTTACACACACAGTGTATAATAGTAATAATAATACTAATAGAGATTGAGCTCCCAGGCTGTTACACACACAGTGAATAATAATAATAATAATAATAATAATAATAATAGAGATTGAGCTCCCAGCCAGTTACACACACAGTGTATAATAGTAATAATAATACTAATAGAGATTGAGCTCCCAGGCTGTTACACACACAGTGTATAATAATAATAATAAATTATAATAAGAGATTGAGCTCCCAGGCTATTACACACAGTGTATAATAATAATAATAATATAATAGTAATGTATAATAATATGATAATAAGAGATTGAGCTCCCAGCCAGTTACACACACAGTGCATAATAATAATAATAATAATAATAATAATAATAATAATAATAATAATAATAATAATAATAATAAGAGAGATTGAGCTCCCAGACAGTTACACACACAGTGTATAATAATAATAATAATAATAATAATAATCATAATAATAGAGATTGAGCTCCCAGCCAGTTTCACACACAGTGTATAATAATAATAATAATAATAGAGATTGAGCTCCCAGCCAGTCACACACAGTGTATAATAATAATAATAATAATGTATAATAAGATGATGATAATAATAATATAATGTATGATGATAATAATAAATTATAATAAGAGATTGAGCTCCCAGGCTGTTACACACAGTGTATAATAATAATAATAATAATAATAATAATAATAATGTATAATAATATGATAATAATAATATGATAGATTGAGCTACCAGCCAGTTACACACACAGTGTATAATAATAATAATAATAATAAGAGAGATTGAGCTCCCAGCCAGTCACACACAGTGTATAATAATAATAATAATAATAATAATAATAATAATAATAATAGTAATGTATAATAATATGATAATAATATAATGTATGATAATAATAATACATTATAATAAGAGATTGAGCTCCCAGGCTGTTACACACAGTGTATAATAATAATAATAATAGTAATGTATAATAATATGATAATAATATAATGTATGATAATAATAATAAATTATAATAAGAGATTAAGCTCCCAGCCAGTTACACACACAGTGTATAATAGTAATGATATAATATAAAGTATAATAATAGTAATGTATAATAATATGATAATAATAGAGATTGAGCTCTCAGTCAGTCACACACAGTGTATAATAATAATAATAATAATAGTAATGTATAATAATATGATAATAATAATATAATGTATGATAATAATAATAAATTATAATAAGAGATTAAGCTCCCAGCCAGTTACACACACAGTGTATAATAGTAATGATATAATATAAAGTATAATAATAGTAATGTATAATAATATGATAATAATAGAGATTGAGCTCTCAGTCAGTCACACACAGTGTATAATAATAATAATAATAATAGTAATGTATAATAATATGATAATAATAATATAATGTATGATAATAATAATAAATTATAATAAGAGATTGAGCTACCAGCCAGTTACACACACAGTGTATAATAATAATAATATAATAGTAATGATATAATATAAAGTATAATAATATAATGATATAATAATAATAATATAAATTATAATAAGAGATTGAGCTCCCAGGCTGTTACACACCTCAGTGCGCGCTCTCACAGTCTCCGCTACGTGCGCGTTCCCGCAGACACGTCACATTCCGAGGCTGGGCGGAGGTCGGGTCGTTTTAACCAATAGGAGGAGGGATTACATAGCGCAGCACGGCCTCCAGCCAATGGAAGTGCCCGACACAGGCAGCATCGCGCACAGCCTGGATGAATGAGTGGGTGTGACTGGTGCAGCACGGTCCAATCAGGAGCGAGCTCGGGTGTAGGCCCCGCCCCTTGCATGCGCTGTACTCACTGACCATATATAGGGAGGTGTGGAGAGACTGGGAAATACCATGTGAGCCATGCGGAGGGGGCGGCGGAAGTGACGACCCGACCGGGAGATACCATGTGGTATTTAGGGGGAGCGCTCTGTCCTCCGTTTCCGGTTTGTCTGGGCCCGGACTCTATGGTAGCAGCACGTGTAGTCCTCCACCGGCGGTCCTGGGTCAGAGAGTCCGGTAAGTAACGGGTTAACCGGCTATTTCTCACCTATTACCCGAGTATGAATACCCCCTGCCCCCAATGACAGAGTATTAATACCCCCTGACCCCAATAACAGAGTATTAATACCCCCTGACCCCAATAACAGAGTATTAATACCCCCTGACCCCAATAACAGAGTATTAATACCCCCTGCCCCCCAATAACAGAGTATTAATACCCCCTGCCCCCCAATAACAGAGTATTAATACCCCCTGCCCCCAATAACAGAGTATTAATACCCCCTGCCCCCAATAACAGAGTATTAATACCCCCTGCCCCCCAATAACAGAGTATTAATACCCCCAATAACAGAGTATTAATACCCCCTGCCCCCAATAACAGAGTATTAATACCCCCTGCCCCCCAATAACAGAGTATTAATACCCCCTGCCCCCAATAACAGAGTATGAATACCCCCTGCCCCCAATAACAGAGTATGAATACCCCCTGCCCCCAATGACAGAGTATTAATACCCCCTGACCCCAATAACAGAGTATTAATACCCCCTGACCCCAATAACAGAGTATTAATACCCCCTGCCCCCAATAACAGAGTATGAATACCCCCTGCCCCCAATGACAGAGTATTAATACCCCCTGACCCCAATAACAGAGTATTAATACCCCCTGACCCCAATAACAGAGTATTAATACCCCCTGCCCCCCAATAACAGAGTATTAATACCCCCTGACCCCAATAACAGAGTATTAATACCCCCTGCCCCCAATAACAGAGTATTAATACCCCCTGCCCCCAATAACAGAGTATTAATACCCCCTGCCCCCAATAACAGAGTATTAATACCCCCTGCCCCCCAATAACAGAGTATGAATACCCCCTGCCCCCCAATAACAGAGTATGAATACCCCCTGCCCCCAATAACAGAGTATTAATACCCCCTGCCCCCAATAACAGAGTATTAATACCCCCTGCCCCCAATAACAGAGTATGAATACCCCCTGCCCCCAATAACAGAGTATTAATACCCCCTGACCCCCAATAACAGAGTATTAATACCCCCTGACCCCCAATAACAGAGTATTAATATCCCCTGACCCCAATAACAGAGTATTAATACCCCCTGACCCCAATAACAGAGTATTAATACCCCCTGCCCCCCAATAACAGAGTATGAATACCCCCTGCCCCCAATAACAGAGTATGAATACCCCCTGCCCCCAATAACAGAGTATTAATACCCCCTGCCCCCAATAACAGAGTATTAATACCCCCTGCCCCCAATAACAGAGTATTAATACCCCCTGCCCCCAATAACAGAGTATTAATACCCCTGCCCCCAATAACAGAGTATTAATACCCCCTGACCCCCAATAACAGAGTATTAATACCCCCTGCCCCCCAATAACAGAGTATGAATACCCCCTGCCCCCAATAACAGAGTATTAATACCCCCTGCCCCCAATAACAGAGTATTAATACCCCCTGACCCCAATAACAGAGTATTAATACCCCCTGACCCCAATAACAGAGTATTAATACCCCCTGCCCCCCAATAACAGAGTATTAATACCCCCTGCCCCCAATAACAGAGTATTAATACCCCCTGCCCCCAATAACAGAGTATTAATACCCCCTGCCCCCAATAACAGAGTATTAATACCCCCTGACCCCAATAACAGAGTATTAATACCCCCTGACCCCAATAACAGAGTATTAATACCCCCTGACCCCCAATAACAGAGTATTAATACCCCCTGCCCCCAATAACAGAGTATGAATACCCCCTGCCCCCAATAACAGAGTATTAATACCCCCTGCCCCCAATAACAGAGTATTAATACCATCTGCCCCCCAATAACAGAGTATTAATACCCCCTGCCCCCAATAACAGAGTATTAATACCCCCTGCCCCCAATAACAGAGTATTAATACCCCCTGCCCCCAATAACAGAGTATTAATACCCCCTGCCCCCAATAACAGAGTATTAATACCCCCTGACCCCAATAACAGAGTATTAATACCCCCTGACCCCAATAACAGAGTATTAATACCCCCTGCCCCCAATAACAGAGTATTAATACCCCCTGCCCCCAATAACAGAGTATGAATACCCCCTGCCCCCAATAACAGAGTATTAATACCTCCTGACCCCAATAACAGAGTATTAATACCCCCTGCCCCCAATAACAGAGTATTAATACCCCCTGCCCCCAATAACAGAGTATTAATACCCCCTGCCCCCCAATAACAGAGTATTAATACCCCCTGCCCCCCAATAACAGAGTATTAATACCGCCCTGCCCCCAATAACAGAGTATTAATACCCCCTGCCCCCAATAACAGAGTATTAATACCCCCTGCCCCCAATAACAGAGTATTAATACCCCCTGCCCCCCAATAACAGAGTATTAATACCCCCTGCCCCCCAATAACAGAGTATTAATACCCCCTGCCCCCCAATAACAGAGTATTAATACCCCCTGCCCCCAATAACAGAGTATTAATACCCCCTGTGGCAAAACTAGCCACTTCTAGACTGTAGCTATTAAAGGTTGTCCGTAGGCTGAATATGTACTGTGTATTTTAACCTGTGTATGTACCATAATGTGGCCGTTCGCATGCTGGCCGCCGTGCACTTCCAGCGTTCCTACGACGAAGCACGGCTATCCTGGCCGTTCGCCGTACGAATACGGGCTCCCCAGGTCGACCACACATTCCCAAGTCGTGTGGTACCAATTCACCGATTGCAACATTGCTGCAATCGGTAATTAAGGGCTCTCCGAGGTGGCCGTCGATCCACTACCGACCATGCGGCAGTCGGCCATCTTGGATCCTTTGTCCCTGCAGCGGTGTTCGGTCGTCGAGAGCCTGGAACGGAAAACGGCTACTCGACGATTTAGACGCCGCTGGACTTCCAGGGCGTTCGGGAGTCCCGCGTTCGGTACATTGTATGTCCCGTACTTATTCGGTACTTTTAAACTCACTTTAATGTTTTATTGTATTATGTGCGGCGTTCGGTCAATTCAGCTGGGATCGGAGCGGTATTCTCACAAAGTGTGCGCTCCGACCCCAGCTATCTACCGAACGTTCAACTATTGCAAAGTACCGAATATTGTGTCATTTCTGTATTTTAATGTCAATTGTCGGTTTTGCTGCACGAGGAGATAATCCACTTAGTCGTCCATTTTAGTGGGAGTATCCTCCTCGTGCAGCAAGGCCTGTTGGGAAAGTCACAGTGCATGATGGGAGAAATCCCCTGGAATTACTGTATGGAAACCCCTTGCATGGGGAACTGTATAAATATACTGCCTGTGAATAAACCGAGTTAGTTGACTCCCAAACTGTGTTTCGTCCGGTTATTGGGAGGATTGGGGATATTGCCTTGCTTCCTATTCTGAATGTGGATTTCCTAGATGTACCAACGGATATCGTATGCTGATACATTGCATTCCGTTACACCCCCTGCCCTCAATAACAGAGTATTAATACCGCCCTGCCCCCAATAACAGAGTATTAATGCCCCCTGCCCCCAATAACAGAGTATTAATACCCCCTGACCCCAATAACAGTATTAATACCCCCTGACCCCAATAACAGAGTATTAATACCCCCTGACCCCCAATAACAGAGTATTAATACCCCCTGCCCCCAATAACAGAGTATTAATACCCCCTGCCCCCCAATAACAGAGTATTAATACCCCCTGCCCCCCAATAACAGAGTATTAATACCCCCTGCCCCCAATAACAGAGTATTAATACCCCCTGCCCCCCAATAACAGAGTATTAACCCCTTAAGGACCAAACTTCTGGAATAAAAGGGAATCATGACGTGTCACACACGTCATGTGTCCTTAAGGGGTTAATACCCCCTGCCCCCCAATAACAGAGTATTAATACCCCCTGCCCCCCAATAACAGAGTATTAATACCCCCTGCCCCCCAATAACAGAGTATTAATACCCCCTGCCCCCCAATAACAGAGTATTAATACCCCCTGCCCCCCAATAACAGAGTATTAATACCCCCTGACCCCATTAACAGAGTATTAATACCCCCTGCCCCCCATAACAGAGTATTAATACCCCCTGCCCCCAATAACAGAGTATTAATACCCCCTGCCCCCAATAACAGAGTATTAATACCCCCTGCCCCCAATAACAGAGTATTAATACCCCCTGCCCCCAATAACAGAGTATTAATACCCCCTGCCCCAATAACAGAGTATTAATACCCCCTGCCCCCAATAACAGAGTATTAATACCCCCTGCCCCCAATAACAGAGTATTAATACCCCCTGCCCCCAATAACAGAGTATTAATACCCCCTGACCCTTAATAACAGCGTATTAATACCCCTGCCCCCCAATAACAGAGTATTAATACCCCCTGCCCCCAATAACAGAGTATTAATACCCCCTGACCCCATTAACAGAGTATTAATACCCCCTGACCCCATTAACAGAGTATTAATACCCCCTGACCCCCATTAACAGAGTATTAATACCCCCTGACCCCCAATAACAGAGTGTTAATACCCCCTGACCCCCAATAACAGAGTGTTAATACCCCCTGACCCCCAATAACAGAGTGTTAATACCCCCTGCCCCCCAATAACAGAGTGTTAATACCCCCTGCCCCCAATAACAGAGTATTAATACCCCCTGACCCCATTAACAGAGTATTAATACCCCCTGACCCCATTAACAGAGTATTAATACCCCCTGACCCCCATTAACAGAGTATTAATACCCCTGACCCCCAATAACAGAGTGTTAATACCCCCTGACCCCCAATAACAGAGTGTTAATACCCCCTGCCCCCCAATAACAGAGTGTTAATACCCCCTGCCCCCAATAACAGAGTATTAATACCCCCTGACCCCATTAACAGAGTATTAATACCCCCTGACCCCATTAACAGAGTATTAATACCCCCTGACCCCCATTAACAGAGTATTAATACCCCTGACCCCCAATAACAGAGTGTTAATACCCCCTGACCCCCAATAACAGAGTGTTAATACCCCCTGACCCCCAATAACAGAGTGTTAATACCCCCTGCCCCCCAATAACAGAGTATTAATACCCCTGCCCCCCAATAACAGAGTATTAATACCCCTGCCCCCCAATAACAGAGTATTAATACCCCTGCCCCCCAATAACAGAGTATTAATACCCCCTGCCCCCCAATAACAGAGTATTAATACCCCCTGCCCCCCAATAACAGAGTATTAATACCCCCTGCCCCCCAATAACAGAGTATTAATACCCCCTGACCCCCAATAAGAGTATTAATACCCCCTGACCCCCAATAAGAGTATTAATACCCCCTGCCCCCCAATAACAGAGTATTAATACCCCCTGCCCCCCAATAACAGAGTATTAATACCCCCTGCCCCCCAATAACAGAGTATTAATACCCCCTGCCCCCCCAATAACAGAGTATTAATACCCCCTGCCCCCCCAATAACAGAGTATTAATACCCCCTGCCCCCCAGTAACAGAGTATTAATACCCCCTGCCCCCCAGTAACAGAGTATTAATACCCCCTGCCCCCCAATAACAGAATGTGGATAAGTGCAAGATAATGCATCTTGGACGTAAAAAACCCAAGGGCAGAGTACAGAATATTTGTTAGAGTCCTAACCGCGACATCTGAGGAAAGGGATTTAGGGGTGATTATTTCAGATGACTTAAAGGTAGGCAGACAATGTAATAGAGCAGCAGGAAATGCTAGCAGAATGCTTGGTTGTATAGGGAGAGGTATTAGCAGTAGAAAGAGGGAAGTGCTCATGCCATTGTACAGAACACTGGTGAGACCTCACTTGGAGTATTGTACGCAGTACTGGAGACCATATCTTCAGAAGGATATTGATACCTTAGAGAGAGTTCAAAGAAGGGCTACTAAACTGGTTCATGGATTGCAGGATAAAACTTACCAGGAAAGGTTAAAGGATCTTAACATGTATAGCTTGGAGGAAAGACGAGACAGGGGGGATATGATAGAAACATTTAAATACATAAAGGGAATCAACACAGTAAAGGAGGAGACTATATTTAAAAGAAGAAAAACTACCACAACCAGAGGACATAGTCTTAAATTAGAGGGACAAAGGTTTAAAAATAATATCAGGAAGTATTACTTTACTGAGAGGGTAGTGGATGCATGGAATAGCCTTCCAGCTGAAGTGGTAGAGGTTAACACAGTAAAGAAGTTTAAGCATGCGTGGGATAGGCATAAGGCTATCCTAACTATAAGATAAGGCCAGGGACTAATGAAAGTATTTAGAAAACTGGGCAGACTAGATGGGCCGAATGGTTCTTATCTGCCGTCACATTCTGTTTCTATGTATTAATACCCCCTGCCCCCCAATAACAGAGTATTAATATCCCCTGACCCCCAATAACAGAGTATTAATATCCCCTGACCCCCAATAACAGAGTATTAATACCCCCTGACCCCATTAACAGAGTATTAATATCCCCTGACCCCCAATAACAGAGTATTAACACTCACGGACCCCCAATAATAGAGTATTAATACTCAACCCCAACAACATTGGCAAATGCTAGGAATGTTGGCATGCTATGGCGTCCTGCGGGAGACTTGGTTAATTGTCCCCTTAGAATGGCACACTACAACGGAAGAGGCATACACCGTTCTAGTAGACTCTGATAGTGACACTCTACCAACCTCTGACATTGAGCCCTTGAGGGATCCCTCAAGTGATGGTGGCTATTTCCAAACCATTTCCTCATCATCGCTTCCAGAGCTCTAATTACCCCAGGACGTATCGGGTACGTCTGCGGTCCCTAAGGACTGTATTTGTTTTTTTGTCGGACGTACCTGATACGTCCGCGGTCGGGAAGGGGTTAAAGCAATATAATTTATCAAAGCGGTCACGGTATGGCATCAAATTTGATAAATTATGTGAAACCAGTACTATTTATACATGGGCGTTTCACATTTATCAAGGGAAGGATAGTCCTCTTGACCCGCTAGGATGCCCTGCTTCTGAATGAAGAAATTTCTAAATTGATTAATACAATTACTAAATTGAGAAGAAATTTAACCCCAGAATTGTGCTAATTTAAAAAAAAATCACTGAAAATGTATCTAATTGTAAAAAACTTAAATTAACGTAAATTATTTTTTTCGTAATATAGTGGCAGTACATGTGGGTTTTGTCCCTTTCCTGTGGACAAGCATCTAACAAGATTAATTAAATCAACAAACCCCTCCCCCTTGCCCTATAAAAAGGGCTATCCGGCAAAACCTACCTCAGTAAGTAGCAGGAAAATCCACAGATAAAACTTGTATGCTGTCATCAAGAAAATGTAATATAGAGGGAGGGAAGCCGTACTGCCACCATATTAAGAGAAAAAAAGAATTTACGGTAAGTAAAAATTTCTATTTTTTCTGTCATATGGTGGCAGTACATATGGGATATAGCAAGATCCCCAACCCGGGCGGGTCCAATGTCACCCCAGGTCGCAACCTTTACGCCCAAAGGCCATTTCCGAGGATGAGAATATCTCTAGCCTGTAGAGTTTAATGAAAATGTGGAAAGACAGCCCAAGACGGTGCCTCACAGATGTCCACTGAAAGGAAACAAGAGCTCTTACTGCCCCTGAGGCAGCCAATTCCCCAAGTGTGAAGAGCCGTGAGAGAAACCGGAACTTGAAGACCACCGGGAGAAAACTGCCAACCAACACACTCGCCTGAGTCAATTGAAACAAAGAACTGCAGGAAGCGCCGTATCCTTGTAATTTTTATTGGAGGATAACAAACAGATGGCCAGAATACCTGAGCTCTTCAGTCCTAGGAAGAGAGATATTGCAATGCTCCTTTAAGATACAAGAAAAAAACGATGTAAGCCGCCGAAGAGAGCACCAAAAGGAAAGCAGAAACAAATGGTGACTCGTAGTACAAACCCGTAGGAAAAAAGAAAGTTTTAGGGTGAAGAACCACCGTGTCCACGAGCAAAACTGAAAAAATCATCTGGGGATGAAAATGACTGAAGCTCACTGAACCTTCTAGCCGATTTGACGGCCCCCAAGAAGGTGGCCTAGAGGAACGAAACTTGTAAGGGAAACCTTTTCACATGATCGAAACAGTGTTACCAAGAGCCAGTAAAATTCAAGGAAAAACAGAACTTTAGGAGGATGTCTGGACCTGGCAGATTACAAAAAAACCTTAAGCTTAACATATGGATGCAACATCTTATTTCACCAGGATTCTCAGGATTGAGGCCTGAACCTTAAAGGAGAAAACACTGAAGCCTGCAGAAAAATATCCTGAAGACATTAAAGCATGGGTCTATAGACTGATGAACACACAGGCAGTGGTGTTCCCAACACAAATAAAAAAAACCTTCCTCTTAATAGAAAGTAGACCTTTAAAGCAGGAAATCTAGTTGATCAAAGCAACACAGCCAAATCTATCTTCTTGCAGACCTATATGATGAAGTAACCTAGCAGTAGCGAGGCCATTAACCTGAACCTCTACAGAACCACTAGGGTAGATTCCTATTCATCATGAGATCGTTCGAGATTGGAAGTTACCACTGTGTGGAGACCATCTTCTTGAACGTCGGGAACCAGAACCTTGTATGGCCAGAATGGAAAAAGAACCAGGATAAGGCTCAGACAGCCCTAATTTTCGAAGACAACTTGGAAATAGCGTAAGCGGAAGAAAGACGCATGCCAATCTGACATTACATTACAATGAGAGTTATCTATCACCGAGGGACCTGCTCTGAACAGGGAGGTGACTTGGGGAACCTTGTTTTTGTAATGCTTGCCAACAGGGCCATGCCTGGAACACCAAATTTCCTCTCCAGACTGTAAAAATTACATGGACCTAAAGACCAAACTTTCTGATTCCAATTTCCCTTTCTGAGCTTGACGGTTATGTCATTGTCATTCCCTCTGAATTGAACTGCCGAAATATCTACTAGATAATTTTGCACCTCAGCAAGATAACCACATGCAGGCTAGAAAGAGCGCCTACTCTGGTTCCTCCCTGCCGGTTGACGTATCAAACCCTTGTACAAGTGTCCGTATGAATCTTTACGGCCTTCCACCCTATCCACGGACTGAAGAGATAAAGGGCGGGAAGCACAGCTTTAAACCCCCGAAATCTGCGGATTCTCCCTTAACCATTGCCATGAAACGAGATGGGGATTTGATAAGAGCATCTGTAGTGATCCCCAAAAAGCTATTTTGATGGAAGACAAGCCTCCTGAAAGGAACTCTATCTAATTCGAAAAACGGATCCGCTACTACCAACTCCCTTTCTTCTATGATAGGGGAGAGAAAACCAACAATGTGTTTTACTTGAACACGAGATCTAGGAACTATTTTGAATAAGAAATAGAATCTATGGATTGCTGGTAGAATCGTCTGCGTCAGAAATGTTTTCTTCTGTTTGCGCCGTCTGATCTCCCAAAAAAATAATCGCCTTTATTTACACAACTTTACTTTCTTTAGAAAGTACAGAGGTCCCACTCTGTAATCTCCTGTTTCAATTTATCGGAATTTGCTCAGTATATTTTTAGTCTCTAAATTGTATTAAGATTTTCTTCAAGTGAGACCCAAACAGCTCCTGCTTACCCAAGGGAAGCTCACAAAGGACCGATTTTGATGCGGTATCAGACGTCTATGATCTCAACCATAAAACTTCCAAACATTCATAAAGAGAGAGAGATTTTCCTTTGACAACTGCAAATTATGGAACGATTGGAGCAGAGGTTAATCCTGTCTTCAGGAATTATGTTCTGCAGTGCGTTGAGCAAAAAAGGGAACAAAAAACAATATCTCCGGTTATGGCAGCTCCTTCTAGTAAAGCTGTCTGATACGTTCGCCTTAAAATCACATACCTTGTGGGTGTCTCTTAACCGTCCATAATGCCCCGAGATATCCGTCACATATACTGAATCTGTTCAAACAGAAAGCATACCTAGACAACATATGCTATATACCAAGGTTACGCAGCTCCTGTGGATACATATACCGAGGCGGCATCCTCACAGAAGCTCATATATAGAGCCTGTTATGACACTCACCGCCAAATTAGATGAAGCAGCCGTTTAGTCAATAATCCCCTTTTCCAGAAATGCAGGTTCTGCACGGCCGACCGCCAAACTCCCGAACGGAGTATAAGGGAACGCGGTAACTCCTGACCATAAAATCAGCCGAACTCCTTTCACGGCTAAAATAAACGAAATGTGCTTTCCAAGTAATAATTCCCCCCACAAACGAGACCAAGCTCCGTCTTGAGGGTAAAACAGGATTCTGTTTAATGGGGGCTACCTGCCCGGTATTTATGCAGGTCTCCCACCTGGTGGACACTCCCATAGGGGACCGGATGGAAGACTGGGACATTTATTGGACAGTAGCCAATCGCAGTGGCTTAGGTGTAAGCCCTCCCCATTACACACATAAATCCCTCCTCTCTATCCTGGAGATAATTGGGAAGAAACCTAATTATCTCCAGGGATAGAGGCAAATCGCCATTTTGAATACAGTAGTGAAAATACCGAATGTATGTGTTTCGTGTAACGTATCCCCAGATAGCCTGGATCTGAGTGCACATTCCTACCGAATAGTAGACACAGTTCAATCGCCATGGAGTCAAAGTTTCTCACAAGTCTTTCGGTATACGATTGACTCCATGGGACGGCTATCTGGGCGAAGTCCATACGTACGTTGCAAACTCCCGAACGGACCGGTGTTCGTATGCCTCAACGAAAAAGAAGGCGGGCGGTAGTTTTCAGCGGTGTTCGGTAGATAAAGTGTCCGCTTTTAGTTCCATAGAATCCTCGCCGAGCACCGCTGATCCTTCTCGGGTTACAAAATGGCCGCCGCCTCGTGGTCGGCATACGAACGACGACCACCCATACGGATGGAATGGAGAGGTGTCTGCGGTTAACCACAACGTTCTAATTGGGGCCAAGAGGTTAACCAGTAGCACACTCCTCTCCTGGGTGGCCGTCAGTTCGGTAGTTTCAATCGGTATTTAGAGAAACACACGAACAGGGGCATACGGACAGGAAATCAAACGAAATAAAGGCAAACAGATGAACCAGCAATCTTAGTCTGTACAGATGGATCTGTCACAGAGCTTAATGAGGATACATAAACTGAGGCAGTAACCTCCTGGTAACTCATTCATAGAGCATCTAGTGAAGACATATACTGAGGCCCTGTCTTCCCAGTACCTCATAGACTTGACAACTCTATAAAGCATGTAGAGGATACATATACCGAGGTTCTGTTCTCATAGTAACTATTACCTAGGGCATTATACTGAGGCTGTGTTTTCAGAACTCATACATGGAGTATATAGAAGGTACATCTACCGAAAACTGAACCCTCATTGAAACTCGTATATAGTGGCTACATCTACTGAAGCAAAGTCCTCACGTCAACTCGTCATAGAGCATATAGTGGATACATATACAGAGACTGTGTCCTCATAACTCATACATAGAGCATATAGTGGGTGTATATATACCGAGGCTGTGTCCTCACAATAGCTCATACATAGAGCATATCGTGGGTACATATACAGAGGCTGTGCCCTCATAGTAACTCATACATAGAGCCTATAGTGGGTACATATACTGAGGCTGTGTCCTCATAGTAACTCATACATAGAACATATAGTGGATACATATACTGAGGCTGTGTCCTCATAATAACTCATACATAGAGCATATAGTGGATACATATACTGAGGTGGTGTCCTCATAGTGGGTACATATACTGAGGCAGTGTCCTCATAGTAACTTATACATAGAGCATATAGTGGATACATATACTGAGGCAGTGTCCTCATAGTAACTCATACATAGAGCATATAGTGGATACATATACTGAGGCAGTGTCCTCATAGTAACTCATACATAGAGCATATAGTGGATACATATACTGAGGCAGTGTCCTCATAGTAACTCATACATAGAGCATATAGTGGATACATATACTGAGGTGGTGTCCTCATAGTGGGTACATATACTGAGGCAGTGTCCTCATAGTAACTTATACATGGAGCATATAGTGGATACATATACTGAGGCAGTGTCCTCATAGTAACTCATACATAGAGCCTATAGTGGGTACATATACTGAGGCAGTGTCCTCATAGTAACTCATACATAGAGCCTATAGTGGGTACATATACTGAGGCAGTGTCCTCATAGTAACTTATACATAGAGCATATAGTGGGTGCATATACTGAGGCTGTGTCCTCCATAGTAACTCATACATAGAGCATATAGTGGGTACATATACTGAGGCAGTGTCCTCATAGTAACTTATACATAGAGCATATAGTGGATACATATACTGAGGCAGTGTCCTCATAGTAACTTATACATAGAGCATATAGTGGATACATATACTGAGGCAGTGTCCTCATAGTAACTCATACATAGAGCCTATAGTGGATACATAAACTGAGGCTTTTTCCTCGTAGTAACTCATACATAGAGCATATAGTGGATACATATACTGAGGCCGTGTCCTCATAATAACTTATACATAGAGCATATAGTGGGTGCATATACTGAGGCTGTGTCCTCCATAGTAACTCATACATAGAGCATATAGTGGGTACATATACTGAGGCAGTGTCCTCCATAGTAACTCATACATAGAGCATATAGTGGGTACATATACTGAGGCTGTGTCCTCCATAGTAACTCATACATAGAGCATATAGTGGGTACATATACTGAGGCTTTGTCCTCATAGTAACTCCTACACAGAGCCTATAGTGGGTACATATACTGAGGCTGTGTCCTCATAGTAACTCCTACACAGAGCCTATAGTGGGTACATATACTGAGGCTGTGTCCTCATAGTAACTCATACACAGAGCCTATAGTGGGTACATATACTGAGGCTGTGTCCTCATAGTAACTCATGCACAGAGCCTATAGTGGGTACATATACTGAGGCTGTGTCCTCACAGTAACTCATACATAGAGCATATAGTGGGTAAATATACTGAGGCCGTGTCCTCATAGTAACTCATACATAGAGCATATAGTGGGTACATATACTGAGGCCGTGTCCTCATAGTAACTCATACAATGTAACGGATCACCTGGCACCCCGACTGGGTACCTCCGTTGAAAGATGCTCCTAGCGCTTCCAGAGGACTCCAAGCACTCCACCAGACACCATAAGCACCGCAGGCTGCAGCTATCTCCTTTCAGAACGAAGCAGGAACAAGCTCTTACAAGAGCTCAGTGATTATAGCAAGGGAATATGCCTAGCATAGCAATCCCTGTAGTGATTATAGCTGTCCCCTACAAACATGAGCCAAGGCTACAAGTTAGAGGGTCAGAAGAGGTCTGAGATGCTGGAACACCCAGCCTGGCTTTTATTGAGGTTACATGCAAATAGGACACTCCCAGGGGGAGGCATAAAATCACCAATCACACATCGGGTGCAGCCCACACATCCCCTCCCCTCAGATAAACAGTTAAACCAATTATTACATACAATAAAAATACAGTTTTTACACACACACTGTAACTTTAAAACCATACATTCAATGTGGCGAAACCAGCTTCGCCACTGTGAACTGGAGAGGCCTGGCTGCTAGCCTCCTGCCATGCGACTACGGCCCATGGACATATTGCTCTATAAACACTATATTTGGGCATGTAATAATTTATATTGCTGCTACTGGCCCTTTTGGGACTAATATTGGGACTTTTGGGACTAATGTCCCTTTAAGACTTTGTAACATATCACAGTAATACTGTCTTAAATATTATGTAGGTATTTATGTGTTCAGTTAAACTGGGGATATGTAGAAATGTGTGTTTTATGTGTTAAATGTATCAGTATGTAATTTTATGTCTTTTACTGTCTTTTTGCAACCATGTGGTTAATGGAGTCTGACTCTAGTCCTAGATAATTGGATTACTTCTCCAATTAACTCCAGGGCAGAAGGGAGGAAGCCGGGATGCATTGTGGGGGATGTTTTACTTCTGTTTGAGCCAGATTGTGCCATGCTGCAAGCCAGGGCCCAAAATATACTTTTAGTAACTTTTAAACCCCTGGTCGGATTCATGCCATTTTTTAATATGTTGTTCCCCTGAATGGATTGATTGTGGATATGTATTTTTATGTGAATGTGATGTATGGTTTTAAAGTTATGAAAGTTGTGTAAAAGTATATTTTACTCTGTATGCATAATGGGATTATGTGTCACACTAAGGGGAGGGGATGTGTGGGAGGTAACATCTATGTCATTGGTTCTTTTATGCCTCCCCCTGGGTGTGGCCTGTATGTGTGAGTTGGAAATAAAAGCCAGACTGGGTGTCCCAGTCTAGAGTTCCTGCTTAACCCTCAAAATGAAGTGTCGTCTCGTTCTTGGGGGGGATTGGATTGTAAGCTGACTGCCAAGAGTGTAAGCCGATTGTATGCTTTTCTTGTTCAGCTGTTCCAGTTCGGAGTGTTATTTCGTATCCAGCTCGTGAGTTCTGATGTTCTGCAGTAGCTGTGCCTGTCTATGGAAAAGGGGATTATCGCCTAAACGCATTTTTCCCCTTGTATGCTGAAACGGTCCGTTACAAATTTCAATAAAAGTTGCATATTCAGACTCAGCATACATCAAACATAAACACTTCCAAAAATCAGCCAAATCCCCCCAGTGGATCAAAAGTTAGCTGGAGGTCCCTTTATGACCGACCGCAAGCACAATTTCCTGCCCAAAACAGTTCCATAGATTTGGGCTGTGCGGTCGGTCAATTTCATGCCGAAAAACGACTAAGTCCCATCTTCGAACGGGACTTAGTCTCTGGAGCTGCAAGTTCAGTATGGGAGAAGGTAAGGGTCAGCGGTGTTCGGCAAAATGTGTAGCCGATTTTAGTTCCACAGAATCTTTAGCATACACCGCTGACCGCATTCGAATGACTAAAATGGCCGCCGCCACGTGTTCGGCTGCCGAATGGCGGCCACCCAGCGCTCGGCAATTAACCTGCAGTAACCTCACAGCCTGGGAGGTAAATTGCCTGCACACTTCCACTTCTGGGTGGTCCGCCTGTGTGGTACTTGGTTCAGTAAGCCCTATTTACTGAACCAAGTGGGAGAGAGCCAGGGGCAAGTTATTTTACAGGTCTGGGGACATAGTCTTAAAGGGGTCTTGTTCAGCAAAGTCACAATATGTCCCCAGATGGTTCTTAAAGGGCCATACACACCCAATAAAAGTTAATACATTTTCAGGGGCACAATCTTCCAGGGGCCATAGTCATGAGGCAGGAGGCTGGCAAATAGGCTTCTCCACAATCCAGGGAAGCAGGGCAATTTTTCATTTAAAGGGCCAGTTACAAATACCCATTTGTAACAGTGGGTACATATACTGAGGCTGTGTCCTCCTAGTAACTCATACATAGAGCATATAGTGGGTACATATACTGAGGCTGTGTCCTCATAGTAACTCATACATAGAGCATATAGTGGGTACATATACTGAGGCAGTGGTCTCATAGTAACTCATACATAGAGCATATAGTGGGTACATATACTGAGGCTGTGTCCTCATAGTAACTCATACATAGAGCATATAGTGGGTACATATACTGAGGCAGTGGTCTCATAGTAACTCATACATAGAGCATATAGTGGGTACATATACTGAGGCTTTGTCCTCCATAGTAACTCATACAAAGAGCATATAGTGGGTACATATACTGAGGCTTTGTCCTCATAGTAACTCATACATAGAGCATATAGTGGGTACATATACTGAGGCAGTGTCCTCATAATAACTTATACATAGAGCATATAGTGGGTACATATACTGAGGCTGTGTCCTCATAGTAACTCATACATAGAGAATATAGTGGGTACATATACTGAGGCCGTGTCCTAATAATAACTCATACACAGAGCCTATAGTGGGTACATATACTGAGGCTGTGTCCTCATAGTAACTCATACACAGAGCCTATAGTGGGTACATATACTGAGGCTGTGTCCTCACAGTAACTCATACAAAGAGCATATAGTGGGTACATATACTGAGGCTGTGTCCTCACAGTAACTCATACAAAGAGAATATAGTGGGTACATATACTGAGGCTGTGTCCTCACAGTAACTCATACAAAGAGCATATAGTGGGTACATATACTGAGGCTGTGTCCTAATAATAACTCATACACAGAGCCTATAGTGGGTACATATACTGAGGCTGTGTCCTCACAGTAACTCATACAAAGAGCATATAGTGGGTACATATACTGAGGCTGTGTCCTCACAGTAACTCATACAAAGAGCATATAGTGGGTACATATACTGAGGCTGTGTCCTAATAATAACTCATACACAGAGCCTATAGTGGGTACATATACTGAGGCTGTGTCCTCACAGTAACTCATACAAAGAGCATATAGTGGGTACATATACTGAGGCTGTGTCCTCACAGTAACTCATACAAAGAGCATATAGTGGGTACATATACTGAGGCTGTGTCCTCATAGTAACTCATACACAGAGCCTATAGTGGGTACATATACTGAGGCTGTGTCCTCCTAGTAACTCATACATAGAGCATATAGTGGGTACCACTCTCCGTCCTCTTATTTTCCTTGTAGCTTCGTACTCCTTGTAAATTAAGTGTATAAACTTTTACAGAGATCATTTTGAAGGAAAGATTAATTAATCTTACCTCAAAATGCCTCTGAGCCGTGTGAGGGGCTGGTGACACGACGTACCAGTTCTGGCAAGCTTCCATGCTGTCAGTGGGTACTGCACAGCTTCATCTACGCCGAGCATCAAATTTCGCTGTTTTTTTTTTTTTTATATACGTTTTGCGCATTTGCGCCACCGGAATTTTGGTGCGCAGGCTTCCATCAATTGTACCTGTGCCTCAAGACCGCCTCCAGGAAGTACTTGCCGGAACCCTCTCTGCATAAAAGGCATAACGGAAGGAGCATGGTCTCTCAGCTAACCGCCCGGGCAGCTCTCGGACCGGATTCCCCCAGACCAGCAGCCTGTGTGTCTCACCCTCCAGATGCTGTGTCCTTCCCTCTCGGGACACGAAAGAAATCATGTAGGTTTTGCCGGATAGCCCTTTTATATGGGGAGGGGTTTGTTGATTTAATTAATCTTGTTAGATGCTTGTCCACAGGAAAGAGGCAAAACCCACATGTAATGCCACCATATGACATAAAAAAAATAATACTAAGTCACCTACTAATATGGTTGACTTCGGTAATGTCACCATTCATCCCATCCATGAAAGCAGTTATTCAATCCGTATTTGAAAACACAAGATGTGAACTAACTCTTCATACCCCATCAAGTACAACAAACTATTTAACCCCCTAAGGATGGAGGCAATTGTTTAACCCCCTAAGGATGGAGGCAATTGTTTAACCCCTTACGGACACAGCTTCAGAAGCTTGTCTTACCCTTAAGGACATGAGCATTTGTTGCTGTTTGTGTTCAACTGCAATTTGCTTCTCTCTCATTTATTGCACCAATACATATTATATACTGTTTTTTTTTTTTTTTTAGAGAACAAAAAGGGCTTTAATTTGATGTCACAATGATATGTAAATAATCATTAATTATAAATAAAAAAAAAATGGGAGTGGGGAGGAGGGGGAAGACAAATTTGTTTTTCACAGTTTTGGCAATAATAACGTGTGCATAATATGTCCAGCAGGAAAAATTAGGAAAAGTGATTCTAAATCAGTTCATTTAGGTGTCTTGATTTATAGCGTACATCATATGTCTACGATTTTAGCTTATTTTGAAAGTTACAGGTCACAAAATACAAGGACTAAAATAGAATATCAATGTGAAACAATTTTAGTAGTTGGTATGTTTGTCTTGTAGGTTTAGTAGCCATCACAGAAAACAAAATTGCCACACAAAAGTATATATTTATATAAAGTAGACATCACAGGCTATTTACCTAAGGTTAGTTTGACACTTTTTGCGTAGCCATTTCATCGCCAATCTCTGCTAAATATTGGAGTAAAATTGTGTTTTTTCTCTATTTTGGCATATACACATATAACAAGGTTTTTGTAATGTGTATTTCGTAAAGCTGGTGTGTGCTATTCCTGCACAGAACCCCATATTGTGTTCAGCTAAATCTGCTGAGTATAACAATACCCCCATTGAATGCCTTTGCCACTATTCTCTGAAGCTTCAATGCCATATAGGATACCAGGCTATTTCAGTTTCTATGGTTAGAATTTTCATAGATGGATATGACGGGCCTATGTCTCATTTTGGGGTATTCTAGCAGTATGACTGTTAAAATAACCCCACAAAGGGCTTCCATTTGATAAAGCAGACACTCCAGGGTATCTTATATGGTGTATATTGTGCCTCAACTTGCCCCTTTTTTTTTTTTTTTACCAATTTATGTCAGTGTTTTTAATGAGGAAAAAATGTCATTTTTGCTGGGTATTTCTTACACTTGACATGTACCACTGTCATAAAATCCCCCAAATTATGCTCAGTTACATCTTCTAAATAAAACAATATACCCAATGTATGACCTAGACCAGGGATAGGCAACCTTTGGCAATCCAGATGTTGTGGACTCCATCCCCCTTAATGCTCTTACACCCAGAAGGCTGGCAAAGCATCATGGGAGGTGTAATCCAAAACATCTGGAGTGCCGAAGGTTGCCTATGCCTGACCTAGACTAATGAAGTTACAGTGCTGTAAAAGAGACGTGACGAGTTCAGGTTTTTAAGTGTGAATTTTCATAATTTGTGGCAAAATGGCTAGAGCTAACAACTCAAATTTCTTTCAGTGACGTCATTCAGTGTCCTGGAGGAAATAGCGTAGGAGCAGTCACCATGTTTGATCTCTGCGACTGGAACGATTCTTCAGAGGCCCAGTCCCTTTTTCAGTCTTTTAAAAAGGCGCAGCCAGGAGAGAAAACTGCAAAGAAGGAAACTGTGAGTGATGCAAAGTTTTGGGTAGGGTTTGACGATACTGGGATACTGAGCTTTTCATGTTGCGGTCTCTGTTTTCAGGGAATTACCAGTAGGAAGAAACGTCTGAAGAGAACTCAGAAACTCTTGGATGTTCTACGCATATTGGAAGCTCCTAGTGACCATGAGACTGCCATCCCACCAAACCTCCAAGTATCACCTGTGACAAAGCGCAGAAAAAAGCATGGAAAAGAGCAGACAGGTCTGGCGCTCTACAGAGCGGGACTGTGTGTTCTGTAAGGAGGGGTTACAGAGAGGGACTGTGTGTTCTGTGAGGAGGGGTTACAGAGAGGGACTGTGTGTTCTGTGAGGAGGGGTTACAGAGAGGGACTGTGTGTTCTGTGAGGAGGGGTTACAGAGAGGGACTGTGTGTTCTGTGAGGAGGGGTTACAGAGAGGGACTGTGTGTTCTGTGAGGAGGGGTTACAGAGAGGGACTGTGTGTTCTGTGAGGAGGGGTTACAGAGAGGAACTGTGTGTTTTGTGAGGAGGGGTTACAGAGAGGGACTGTGTGTTTTGTGAGGAGGGGTTACAGAGTGGGACTGTGTGTTTTGTGAGGAGGGGTTACAGAGTGGGCCTGTGTGTTTTGTGAGGAGGGGTTACAGAGTGGGACTGTGTGTTTTGTGAGGAGGGGTTACAGAGTGGGACTGTGTGTTTTGTGAGGAGGGGTTACAGAGTGGGACTGTGTGTTTTGTGAGGAGGGGTTACAGAGTGGGACTGTGTGTTTTGTGAGGAGGGGTTACAGAGTGGGACTGTGTGTTTTGTGAGGAGGGGTTACAGAGAGGGACTGTGTGTTCTGTGAGGAGGGGTTACAGAGAGGGACTGTGTGTTCTGTGAGGAGGGGTTACAGAGTGGGACTGTGTGTTCTGTGAGGAGGGGTTACAGAGAGGAACTGTGTGTTCTGTGAGGAGGGGTTACAGAGTGGGACTGTGTGTTTTGTGAGGAGGGGTTACAGAGTGGGACTGTGTGTTTTGTGAGGAGGGGTTACAGAGAGGGACTGTGTGTTCTGTGAGGAGGGGTTACAGAGAGGGACTGTGTGTTCTGTGAGGAGGGGTTACAGAGAGGGACTGTGTGTTCTGTGAGGAGGGGTTACAGAGAGGGACTGTGTGTTCTGTGAGGAGGGGTTACAGAGAGGGACTGTGTGTTCTGTGAGGAGGGGTTACAGAGAGGGACTGTGTGTTCTGTGAGGAGGGGTTACAGAGAGGGACTGTGTGTTCTGTGAGGAGGGGTTACAGAGAGGGACTGTGTGTTCTGTGAGGAGGGGTTACAGAGAGGGACTGTGTGTTCTGTGAGGAGGGGTTACAGAGAGGAACTGTGTGTTCTGTGAGGAGGGGTTACAGAGTGGGACTGTGTGTTTTGTGAGGAGGGGTTACAGAGTGGGACTGTGTGTTTTGTGAGGAGGGGTTACAGAGTGGGACTGTGTGTTTTGTGAGGAGGGGTTACAGAGTGGGACTGTGTGTTTTGTGAGGGGGGGTTACAGAGAGGGACTGTGTGTTTTGTGAGGAGGGGTTACAGAGTGGGACTGTGTGTTCTGTGAGGAGGGGTTACAGAGTGGGACTGTGTGTTCTGTGAGGAGGGGTTACAGAGTGGGACTGTGTGTTCTGTGAGGAGGGGTTACAGAGTGGGACTGTGTGTTCTGTGAGGAGGGGTTACAGAGAGGGACTGTGTGTTCTGTGAGGAGGGGTTACAGAGAGGGACTGTGTGTTCTGTGAGGAGGGGTTACAGAGAGGGACTGTGTGTTCTGTGAGGAGGGGTTACAGAGAGGGACTGTGTGTTCTGTGAGGAGGGGTTACAGAGAGGGACTGTGTGTTCTGTGAGGAGGGGTTACAGAGAGGGTCTGTGTGTTCTAAGGACACAATTAGATGTGTAAAAATTGATTATTTTTTTAAAATGTATTTATTAGACTACAAGCTCTGCAGTTTTGCAAGATCTATTTTATCATTATTAATCGTATCACCTATGTGATTTATTGGTAATTTATTGATTTAGAGCTGTGTATTTTAATTCTGTGTTCTCTTCCAGAACCTGATGCTCCTCGTGCCCCCGAACCTGAGCCCTCAGATCCCGTGTCTGCTGAACTGAACGTGCGTGTGAGCCGCAAACAATGGAGAAATAGGATGAAAAACAAGAAGAGAAATAAAAACAAGTTCACGTCACCTTTGGAGACTGTTGCCAGGTCGTCTGGTTCTAGAGACCGTAATAATAAGGAGAGTAGAATGGTTTCTGGACAGCCAGGGGAGAGTCTGCAAGTCACTGGATGCATTAAAAACCAGGTTAGACAGAGGAAATTCTCCGAACCAAGTAACTCCGATCTGGGAGGGAAAGAGCTTGGAGATGAAGTTGCTACAATAGACTGTCCTGCACCCCGTGGGCTTCCCATAGTCACTGCACAGGACAAGCGGAGACTGCAGAAGCTAAAGAAAATTGTCCAAGGAAGTGGGAGAAATGGAGACATGCACAGCGGACCCCACCACACCAAAGAAGAGGATAAAGATGACTTAGAGAAACAGAAAGGTAATGGTAGGATCTGGTAGACTTAGAGTTGTGGATAAAAGGCATATTGCACAGTCTGTTGCTCTACATAATTCATTTTCTGCACTTTCAGAGTGTAATGGTATTTGGGAGACAGGCTCAGGCACCAAGGGTAGTGGTGTTGTGGAGACAGGCTCAGGCACCGAGGGTAGTGGTGTGGTAGAGACAGGCTCAGGCACCGAGGGTAGTGGTGTGGTGGAGACAGGCTTGAAGACTATGGTGAGGCCTAATAGAAAGCAGTTGTTGTTGTTGTTGTTGGGGGGATTCCATCATAAGAGGTGTGGAGATGGACGATGGTGGTCTTGTGAGGTGTCTTCCCGGAGCTACTGCTCACAGAGACAGGAGACGTAAAGCAGGAAGGGGGATTGGATGTACTTGTCCATCTAGGGACAAATGACTTGGGTTGAATGAGGTTTCAGAGGTTAAGGACGTTTTTAGTGTTTTTGCCAATGATATACGTCAGGTTGCTTCCACACTGTCATTCTCTGAAGTTCTGCCTGTGCATAACACTCAGAATGACAGGCGGATGCGTATTAGGGACTTCAACTTATGGCTTGGTGAATGGTGTCGGGTGCAAGGATTTGGCTTTATTTCTCATGGTAGCTCTGTTTGGAATGGAAATAAACTGTACACAAAATATGGTTTGCATCCTTCTCAAAAGGGAACAAATGTTCAAATAGAAGAGTTATATAATCTACTAGTTGAGGAAATAGCTAAAACAATGAAGGGGGAAGTTATCATCATGGGTGACTTTAATCTTCCTGATGTGAATTAGAAAACCAAAATTGCTGCTTGTGCCAGGAGTGCACACATTCTAAACTCCCTACTGGGATTGTCTCTAAAACAAGTCGTTGAGGAGCCAACTCGTAAGGAGGCCATACTAGATTTAGTGTTAACAAATGGAGATTTGGTATCAGATATTACTGTAGGTGAAAGTTTAGGATCCAGTGATCATCGGTCAGTGTGGTTTAATATAAGAACAGTGACTGAGTCACACCACACAAAAACAAAAGTTTTAGACTTTAGAAAAACAGACTTTTCTAAAATTAGAATATGTGTAAAGGAGTCATTATCAGACTGGAGCAATTTAAATGGAGTCCAAGAGAAATGGGATTATTTAAAAGTTGCACTACTGAAGGCAACAGAAAATTGCATTAGGCTTGTCAGTAAAAGCAAAAAATTCAAGAAACCACTGTGGTACTCTGCAGATGTGGCCAAAATAGTAAAAAACAAAAAGTTAGCATTTAGTAATTATATTAAAAAAAAAACACAGTGAGGAAGACAGAATGATCTAGAAGATTAGACAGAAATGTTTAATATTTTTATTAGTGATATTGCAGAAGGTCTTGATGGTAAGGTATGTCTTTTTGCTGATGATAGTAAGATATGTAACAGGGTTGATGTTCCAGGAGGGATAAGCCAAATGGCAAATGATTTAGGTAAACTAGAAAAATGGTCAGAGTTGTGGCAACTGACAATTAATGTGGATAAGTGCAAGATAATGCATCTTGGACGTAAAAATCCAAGGGCAGAGTACAGAATATTTGATAGTCCTAACCTCAACATCTGAGGAAAGGGATTTAGGGGTGATTATTTCTGATGACTTAAAGGTAGGCAGACAATGTAATAGAGAAGCAGGAAATGCTAGCAGAATGCTTGGTTATATAGGGAGAGGTATTAGCAGTAGAAAGAGGGAAGTGATCATGCCATTGTACAGAACACTGGTGAGACCTCACTTGGAGTATTGTACGCAGTACTGGAGACCGTATCTTCAGAAGGATATTGATACCTTAGAGAGAGTTCAGAGAAGGGCTACTAAACTGGTTCATGGATTGCAGGATAAAACTTACCAGGAAAGGTTAAAGGATCTTAACATGTATAGCTTGGAGACAGGGGGGATATGATAGAAACATTTAAATACATAAAGGGAATCAACACAGTAAAGCAGGAGTCCCTATTTAAAAGAAGAAAAACTACCACAACAAGAGGACATAGTCTTAAATTAGAGGGGCAAAGGTTTAAAAATAATATCAGGAAGTATTACTTTACTGAGAGGGTAGTGGATGCATGGAATAGCCTTCCAGCTGAAGTGGTAGAGGTTAACACAGTAAAGGAGTTTAAGCATGCGTGGGATAGGCATAAGGCTATCCTAACTATAAGATAAGGCCAGGGACTAATGAAAGTATTTAGAAAATTGGGCAGACTAGATGGGCCGAATGGTTCTTATCTGCCGTCACATTCTATGTTTCTATGATGTCCCAGTTGATCAGAATGAGAATGTCCTTCCTGAGGATCGCTCGGCTAGTTTGCGCTCACGCATGGAGAAGCGTCTTAGTTCCGCCCGCTTTCGATACATCAACGAGGAACTTTATACATCAGACAGCAGCAAGGCACGCAGCTTGTTCGAGAACGATCCTGAAGCATTTGTTATCTATCACAGCGGCTTCTCGCAGCAAGTACAACACTGGCCCGTGAACCCCATCATGGAAGTCATAAAATACGTCAAGAACAGGTAATCCTCTTCTTACGGGGTAAATCATGTTTGTGAGGTATTGCATAGCGTCCGTGGGCTCCACACTAGGGCAATACAATAACCTGTACTGAGAGAGGGAGCTGTAATCTCCCTGCTCTGCTTCCTCACGCTCCCTCCAGAGATGCTGGGAGCCAGAATATAACTTTATTCTGGCCCTGTATCACTAAACAGCGCTCTAGGGCGCAGAGAGATAACAGCCCCACTGGACCCCAGGGGAAGCGAATCCCACAGGTATGGAAACTGGGTGAATTAAAATGATAAAAGTAATGATTTGTGTGTGTCTGTCAGTGAGTGTGTATGTTTAGGAGACCTGCCCCCACCTATCACATGGTAAAGGTGTTTTTACTCCCCTTTTTTCCACGTCGTGCTGGTGACGCCGCGACTGGTCCCACCTCCATGGCTGAGATCCTCAATCTTGATGATCTCAGGCAATCCAATGCTTTCCCATAGAAAAACATTGTGAGACTATTGCGCATGCGCCGTGAAACGCCATGCTGCGCAATCAACTTCTCCTCGTAGAGCTGCATTGAATCAATGCACCCTATGGAAAGCATTAATGTAGGTGCTGCACACTGTGCAACACTGACCCAGAATGCACCTCTAGAGGCCGTCTGAGTGACTGTGTAAGAACTGCCTTTAGTCTGAAAAGCGTGCAGGGACAGGATATCGGACATTGAGCTGCAGGGGTTCTGGTGACTATAGTGTCACTTTAAGAATTGCATTTTTGATGTTGGGAAAATCTGGCTCCTAACTTTTATAGCTGGCTCCTAGATTTCAAGCCCTGATCTGTACAACCATTTATTGAGGCAGGATGTTCAAAGGACCACGAATGTCACCCAGACCACGTCATCTCAGGAAGTGGTGAAGGTGCAGTCGTCCTGTCACTTTAATCCTGCAATGTAAAAATTGCTGCTTTGCAGAAACTGCATCGTTATACACACCGACCGAGTAAAACCTGGTCACATGATGCGGCCGCTCATGGGAAATCATTGAATTCAGTGTTTTTCTATGCTGCCTTCAGCTCCAGAATTGCATGACTTTGCAGGTACCAGCACCTGGAGAAAAGGTCAGTTTAAATAAATAAATAGGCTTTATTTTTCCAGCTGCTCAGATAATCTTGAAACTGTGACACGTAAACCAGGGACAATTTGTTTGCTCACTGTATTAAAAACCAAACTGTAAAATATCGGCTAGGTGTGCCAAGCTGTGACTGTAACACAACCTGCCCATTTTATTTTCAGTTCATTACAAGTTGAAGTCTAGCTAATAAATCCTTGAGCATGCACACCCTTATTTGCATGTTTTACGGTGATTTCTGGGAGAGGTAAAGGGAAACATTCTGGATTTGCTGTCTCTGGGTCAATTTCTTATCTTACTACAAGTTGTGTGTAATGTAAAATGATCTGCGTATAGCAGATATTGCTGGGACAATTAAATATCTCTGTGTAAGGTTGTGGCCCCTTTCCTCATGTTTTCCAGACCTCCTTCTCTGGTGGTGGCTGATTTTGGCTGTGGGGATGCCCTGCTAGCACGCAGTGTCCGAAATAAAGTTCACTCATTTGATCTGGTGGCCCTCAATGACCGTGTTACTGTTTGTGACATCGCCCAGGTGAGTTTTCAGATTAGTGACTCCCATTTCTCTGCTGGACCCTTAAACCAACATCCTGCCTGTGGGGTAGAGGACACGAGGGTCCTGCTGGTGTCTGTCTTCTTCTTGTCTGTCTGTGTGTTCTAGGTCCAGTGAGCATCACCTCGTCCTACCTGCATTGTCTACTTGAGTGCATGGCTGCCCAATAGGTAGATCCCCAGATGTTGTAAAACTACAACGCCCATGATGCGTGCATGCCTTTAGAATGATAAAGCAGCATGGAAGCTGTAGTTTTAAAACATCTGGGGATCTACCCTTTCTGGCAGCCCTGACTCCGTGTATAGGTCAGGTGACTGCCAAGGACAAGTGACTGCTATCGCCTCACCTCTTGCACATGTGACCTTTTCTGTGTTCTAGAGCTGATGACTATCCTCTCCTGTTTAAATGCTTATTTTTTAGATGGCTGTCCTCTCTGCTTTGTGTGTTTTAGGTATAGTGACTGCCGCTTCTTGTCTGTGTAACAGTCTCTCTGTTCTAGGTGCCTCTTTCGGATGAGACCGTTGATGTTGCAGTATTCTGTCTGTCTCTCATGGGAACAAATCTCAGTGAATTTCTGCAAGAAGCAAACAGAGTCTTGAAAATGGAGTAGGTGCCTGGAACTGCCATTTCCACCTCAATCCTTGAAATGTTTTGAATCTGACCTTCTTTCTGTCTCACTCAGGGGAGTCCTGCTGGTGGCGGAGGTGAGCAGTCGATTTGACGATGTCAGACAGTTTCTCAGTGCAATGGCCCAGCTTGGATTCAAGAATGTGACAAAGGTATTGTTTGTGTAATGTATTATTGCCGTAGGCTTCATGTCTTGAGATGGGGCTTGTTAACTGCTTCCTGGTCTGGCTTCTCATCTAGTATTTAACACGTTAACACCGTATGCTGCCTCTCTTCCAGTGCTTGGCGCAGTGAAAGGACGGCAGGGATTGGCTGAGAGTATCAGCTGACTCTCTGAGCCATCACTGGCTGCCATCATGAGTAAACATACATGCATTTCTTTAACTTGTGCTGACAATGGGTGGCCACTGATAGGGCTGCTCAAGCTAAACGTTCTGCATTTGCCAAACAGAGGAGAGGCATCAGACCAACACCTGGGACACTTCTTAGATGTTAAACTATTCAATACTAGATGGTTAGGAGGTTTTAGCTGCCTCAAGGCACTTCATAGAGGCAAAGTGTTTAGAGTACCAGGAGTGTTCCTTTAAATTATTATTCCCCGATCTGCGAAGACAATAGGAAACTGCAAATATTTCAGCTAACTGGATGGAATGAGGCTGGGTGGTAGGGATAAGATGAGTGGTTGGTGGGAGATTAGCATTGGTGGTTGTGCCGGTATGTGGCACCCTCAGAGGTTGGTTATATTGTCTGCCTTTGTAGTGTGACATTCAGTGAGCAGTAAAGAACCTGTTACATACCATGTCACAGCACCAGTGAAATCACACACTTATTTATTATCGTTTACCCTGGAAGGGAAATGAATGGGGTCACATCCGGCATTGTCTTGCTAGCTTTCCGATGCCACAAGTCATGCATGGATTAAATTGGTCCATACTGCCCTGCAGCCATGGAGCAAACAAACGTATTATCCCCCAGAGCTGTCTCTAGCACTACCACTGCAGATTCCTTATTGCTCACAGGCAAAGTCTTCCCGCTTGTATTGGTAAAGGATGGCCAACTGTAGGTGAAAGTTTAGGATCCAGTGATCATCAGTCAGTGTGGTTTAATATAAGAACAGTGACTGAGTCACACCACACAAAAACAAAAGTTTTAAACTCTAGAAAAACAGACTTTTCTAAAATTAGAATATGTGTAAAGGAGTCATTATCAGACTGGAGCAATTTAAATGGAGTCCAAGAGAAATGGGATTATTTAAAAGTTGCACTACTGAAGGCAACAGAAAATTGCATTAGGCTTGTCAGTAAAAGCAAAAAATTCAAGAAACCACTGTGGTACTCCGCAGATGTGGCCAAAATAGTAAAAAACAAAAAGTTAGCATTTAGTAATTATAAAAAAACCCAGAGTGAGGAAGACAGAATGACCGATTAGGCAGAAAGAGGCTAAGCAAGTTATAAGAGCTTCCAAATCACACACAGAAGAGAAAATAGCACAGTCAGTAAAAAAGGGGGACAAAACTTTTTTTAGATACATAAATGAGAAAAGGAAAGAAACATAGAAACATAGAATGTGACGGCAGATAAGAACCATTCGGCCCATCTAGTCTGCCCAGTTTTCTAAATACTTTCATTAGTCCCTGGCCTTATCTTATAGTTAGGATAGCCTTATGCCTATCCCACGCATGCTTAAACTCCTTTACTGTGTTAACCTCTACCACTTCAGCTGGAAGGCTATTCCATGCATCCACTGCCCTCTCAGTAAAGTAATACTTCCTGATATTATTTTTAAACCTTTGTCCCTCTAATTTAAGACTGTCCTCTTGTTGTGGTAGTTTTTCTTCTTTTAAATATAGTCTCCTCCTTTACTGTGTTGATTCCCTTTATGTATTTTTTTTTTTTTTTTTTTTTATTAATAATTTTTTTCATTATAATGTATAAACACATACTTTACAAACATACTATTGCAATTAATAATAGACCACGCCAATCAAATTTACAAAAATTGACATCCAAATACACTTTGAAATTATGAATAGGTCTAAAATATCACAAACATGACACACACTGACATAACCATGCACCAGTCATCGTAGAATTTATCCCTTAAAGAAAAACCAGATCTACATCTTAGAGGAAGAAACCAAAAGAGTATATTATATATATTATATATACTAATTAATTGAATTAAGAAGATTCTAATTATAAAATATGAATTATATCTTACTTCCGCGATCATGTTCACTCGAGATCAATCAGTTTATCTATCCATTCAGCTATCCAGCTACTGTTCTGCTCAGCCTTTTTATTCATCCACTTAAGGCCCTGTTCCATTTTACACTGGAATACAATTTGCTTTTTTTAAAATTGGCCAATTAACAGAAACATCCAGTTTCCAGTATCTGGCCAATAGTAGTTTTGTGGCCGAAAAAAAGTGAGTTAGCATTAAAGCTTGTCTAGGGTGTAAATCCGGCCAGTCAAGATGTAATATTGCTATTTCAATTATTTTGTCTATTTTAAATTTCCCTAGGGCCTGAAGCCTTTCATAAGTTATATTCCATAATTTAGCTGCTACTTCACATTTCCACCACATATGTATATAGTCTGCCTCAACGTTGTCACATCTCCAACATTTGGTATCTTTATGAGAGAACTTTGAAAACAATGTTGGATCCAGATACCAAAAATTTATCACTTTATATTGATTCTCCACTATAGTCAAAAAATGTATGTCTCGACTAAATCTCCTTATTGCTGCCAGCCAATCTTTCTCATAAATATGAGTCTGTAAGAGCTCAGCCCATTTATTCATATACCTATTTTTCACACCTGCTGTTAGGCATGATATTAAAGCCTATGATTTGGCCATTACCTTGGGAGTTATATGTTCACAAAATATCTTATTTAGAATAGTCATTAATTGAACCTCTCCTTTCAAAACAGAATTTTGTAAAAAGCCCTTTATCCTAAGATAAGAAAACACCTCCTTACAAGGCAAATCCTATTCAGAATTCAAGGTTGGGAAGGTTTTCATCATCCCATCTTTATATAGATCTGAGACCTTCTCAATACCACAGCTCTTCCAAATAGTTAATGATAGGTCTTGTATATTATTTTCCAGAGCCTTAATACTAAGGCTATTAATAATTTTATTCTTTCCTCCCATCTTGTTCTTAATCATAGTCCAAAACTTTCCAAGATGCCCAATAATAAAACAATTCTCACCTATTTCCCTCCAATTCGGATAATGAATATTCCATAATAGACAGGAGAGATCTTTTATCTGAGTTTGTTGGCTCTCAGTATGATACCAACATTAATCTACGGTCTCATCAATTTGCATGAAATAAATGTGGCTAATCATATTTGCATAATAATAATTTTTCAGAATAGGCACACCCAGCCCCCCTCCTTTACTTTAAATGCCATATGTCGATTATTTATTCGCAGGTTTTTTCCCATGCCAGATAAATTTAGAAATACTCGTCTGAGCCATAGTTAGCCAGCTGTCTGATATTTGAATGGGAAGGTGTCTAAATATGTATAACCATTTAGAAATTATATAGGCCTTTATCACGTTAATCCTACCAATCCATGATATAAACATAGTATTCCATCCTTTAAGTGTATAATTCATCTCTTTCAATACGGCCATAAAATGTATTTCCATTATGTTATTAACATCCAGGGAAATTTTAATTCCCAAAATTAAATTCAATGTCTGTCCACAAAAAAAATCATAATTTTGCTGCTTTAGATGACTCCTCTAGATTAATACCCATGATCAGTTTTATCTGTGTTTAATTTGTAATTAGAGAATATTGAGTAAGCATTAATCACTTCCATTAAGGCAGGCAGGGATTTATGAGGATCCGTAAGTGTCACCAATATGTCATCCGCATACATACTAATCTTTATTTCTCCCTTAGAAATAGGATATCCCTGTATACTATTACTTTCTCTTATCTTAATTGCTAATATTTCTATTGTTAAGATGTAAAGCAAAGGTGACAATGGGCATCCTTGTCTGGTCCCATTACCAAGGGCAAACCAGTCAGCACAAATATGTTGTCCAATAGTTCTGGCTATAGGGGAACTATATAAAGCTTTAACTGCCCTACACAGCTGTTCTCCAAAGCCATATAATTTTAGAATCTGCATCAAAAAGCCCCACTCAACCGATCAAAAGCTTTTTCTGCATCTAAGGCAAGGATAACTCATTCTTTATGTTCTTTTTTTTAGCCAAATCTAAGATATCAATTATTTTCCTGATATTATTTACTGAACCACATCCAGGGACGAATCCCACTTGGTCTTTAAAAACAACTAATTCGACAACTTTTTTGAGTCTAGCAGCAATGATGGATGAAAAAAATCTTTGTGTCTGTATTAATTAAAGATATCGGCCTATAGTTTTTTACATATGAAGGATCTTTATTCTGTTTGGGGATAGGAAGAATATTAGCCGCAAGAAATTCTGCTGGGCATTTGGCCAGCCTAATAAAGTGATTGAAAGCTAAAGTCAATTCCGTTACGATTTTATTCTTGAAAGTTTTATAAAAGGATTCCCTAAACCCATTGGGTCCTGGGGCTTTTTTTTTTTTTTTTCGTAAGAGCTTCTGCGACCTCTGACTCCTCAAGGGCTCTATCTATCACTTCTTGCTGTTTTTATTAATAGTAGGTATATTAAGACCCTTAATAAAATCTGTCAAATTCCCTAATTTAGTGTTATCCGCACTATTATATAAGGCTTTGTAATAATCATTGAATATCCGATCAATATCATTAGGAGCTCTATATATCTTATCTTTGTGTATTATTTTATCAATCCGGCATACAGCTTGCCGTTTCTTTAGTTTATTGGTCAGCATTCTGTCTATACGATTTCTTTTCATATTCCATTTTTGTTCTAATTTCTCAAGATTAGATATTCGATTCATATTTAGTTGGAAATCCTTTATAACTTTTTTCTAACTTATATAAAGAAATGTACAAATCTGCTGTTATTTCCTCTTTTCTTATTCTCATATGCTCCTAACTTAATAAAATGACCCCTTATGACAGCCTTATCTGACCTTATTATTGATTTAATTAATACCTTTTTAATGGATCCAACCAATGATATATTACCTAACACCATATCTATTCTAGCGTATGAGCAATGTCTGTAAGAAAAATGCGTAAAATCATATTCCTGAGGATGGAACATTCTCCAGACATCATATAAAGCAGCCTTTTTCAAAACAGTTGAAAGGGCTTTCGCCTTACGTTGTAATGCTGTATCAATTTGGACCCATTTTTTCGTTATTTTATCCCATTCTGTGTCCAAGACACAGTTACAGTCTCCAGCCAATATCACCCTACCTCTTGAGATTTTATCTACTACTTCCCTCACGAAAGCCACTTGGCCCGAGTTAGGAGCATAAATGTTGGCTAGAGTATATATCTCATTATTTAATTTACAAATCAAAATAATGTATCTAGCCATTGGGTCAGTTTCCTGATACAAGACTTCCCATGCTATATCTTTCCCAATCCAGATAGCTACTCCCCTCTTTTTTCCTTCCTTCGAAGATTCTTTAATCATAAAAGCAGTTTGCTTCCCCAGATAATATTCCTTATTAGATTCCACCCAGTGGGTCTCTTGTATAAAGCAAACCTGTATTCTTTCCTCTTTAAGTATCTCTATTAAAGCCTTTCTTTTTTGCGGACTATTGAGACCCTGGCTGTTTAACCATAGTTTAATTCATCTTTTTTCATTTTTCCTTCGATAACTGATTTAGACAAAACAACACTTACAGACAAGAGCCTACCAAACTCTTTGTAAAACCCAAACCCACAGTCCTTAATCATCCCATAAGGACTATCAACATGCATATCCTGCATGTTCTCTCAAAGAGTGCTGAAACTACGAACCGTAGCTACTCTTAACTAGGTGGACCGATCTAGCTCATCTCAAACGAGTTATTATTCTTAAAATGGCATGTGTATATATAAGGAAAACATCCTAAGGTTAAGAGAAATGAGGGGAAAGAGAAGGGAAGAGAAAAAAAGGGACAATGAGCTCTATGTATATATTCTCAATAGAGATTCTTCTATCCTTTTTTCTATATGCTATAACTTAGCGTTATTTCACATCCATATATATATTCAAAAATTAGCTAAATTATTATTATATTTCAATGACTTATTCTATAAAACCTAATAGACCAAATAAGTGATCAGTGCCCTAATTATTGATACAATTTAGCCCCCATTGCTCTCAGTGATTCAATCTATGAATACACCATCTTATTAATTACTTATACTCCTATACATTAATCAAGTGTTTACTAATCGTTTATCATATATTAATAAATGATCAAACAGTTATATTTTCACGTGAATTTCCCAAATTCAAATTATTATCACAATAGCCATATATATTAAAAAATTATCTAAATTACTGTATTTATTACATATTTTATAAAACGTGAAAAGACAGATTAGTAATTGGTGCCCAATTCCATAATGTGATTTATCCACCATTACTATTTGTAATTCGATATTATAAGCACAACCACAGTGTTATTTACCAATACCCCTATTCAGGTGTTTACTTAACCCTGATTACATCCAGCTTCATCATTTATCATGCACCCCCCCCCCCCCCCAAATCACAAAATTATCTAAATTACCATATTCCTATTATTTAATCTATACATCACAATGTAACCATTTAGTTAGTCGATGCCTGCTTCATTTATACCATTTAACCAGCGTTACTATTTATAATTCGATACTGCAGGAGCCAGCAAAACGTAATTACTTGTTTCTTTTACCCCCCATTAAGTGTTTATCACTCTCTAGTGCATCCCCATAGCCCATTATCAGACCTTAATGAGTATACAAAAAAACCTCCATAACGTATCCCCTCCCCTCCCCTCCTCCCCCCAACACAATAAATCACTTTAGATCATTATTTTGAAGCCATAAAGCAGCCTTTTGGGGCTCATCCAGTAAAATTATCTTTTCCTCTCATCACTATTAATTTGACAGGGTAACCCCATTTATATCTCATCATATTTTTCCTAAGGATATTAGTAATAGTTCCAAAGGCTTTCCTGCTTTGCCTGGCTTGCCAGGACAGGTCTTGGAATAAGTACTGATCCTTATTTTCGGAATTAGTTCTATGCTTAATTCGAACTTGATCTTAATACCAAAATTGATGAAAGCATACAATTACATCTCTAGAAACCGTCTCTGGCAATCCTAGGGAGGCGATGATATCTGTCCAATATTTTTGTAGTTTGCTCCATCTTCAGCCCTAACTCTTCAAAACAATTTAGCAAATACTCCTCTAATTTCCCTTCAGACATTTGTTCACTAATGCCTCTGATACGTAAATTATTCAGTCGACTGCGATCTTCTAAGTCAGATGGCTTTTGTTCCATCCCATTATATTTCTTATCAAGCAGTTCAAATTGGGATTTTAACTCTGCCTGCATATAATCCACTGCACCTAATTTTTCTTCACTATTTTCTGATTTAGCATAGCAATTTCTTCCTTTATTTCTTGTACATTTGATTGTATTACTGAGGTCAATTTATCACATAGACGCTGTTGGCTCTTACCCAGTATATCAGAGAGTGAAACTCTTTACTCATGATTGCCTTTATTTCTCCCTCTTCCCCTTGGGTAAATGACGTTCCCTCCTCGCTTTTTTCTTTTTTCCCAGGAGATTGGGCCGCAAAAAAATGCGATAGCCGTTTTGGATCTTTTATTTCTTTATCTTTTTTTTAGGGATTTGTTTTCAAGGTTTTTCTTAGAGGTCATTTTTAAAAGACCAGCTTACCCCTATCACCAGGCAGTATAGTGAATATTCTCACTATATGGCAGTTTGTTTCAATAACTTTCTATGCCAATAATATAATTGATTTGTTTTTTTTAGCCAGCTCTTACCACCAGGACCTTCTATTGCAGTGTTCAGCTATGTATAATATTCAGCTAGGGAATTGCAGCTCTATAATAGTTATAATGTTCCATTATTGCTCATCTTATGGGAAATTCAGGGGTGTCAGCCTTCCTTTTATCTCCTCTGCATAAAAACACCTCTTCACCCGGTCTGAGCCCACAGCAGGCACCTTCTCAAAATGCTCAGCCGATTTAGTCAGCTTATTATTGCAGCCCTTTTCCCAGCTCAGCCTTCTTGGGTGCTTGGTGAATCCTCCGTCCCTTCCAGGCTTCAAGCAAATCAGTTTATGCCGCTACCATTCACTATGCTAACCTTGCCATAGCTCTGCTTGTTTTCTCGTCGGACTCGCTCAGATCGCGCCACCGGAAGCGTGCATGCGTCCTTCATCATCGCTCTCTTCCACCTGTTTGAGACCTGTGTGCTTAGAGGCATTGTCTAAGGTGTCCCTTTATGTATTTAAATGTTTCTATCATATCCCCCCTGTCTCGTCTTTCCTCCAAGCTATACATGTTAAGATCCTTTAACCTTTCCTGGTAAGTTTTATCCTGCAATCCATGAACCAGTTTAGTAGCCCTTCTCTGAACTCTCTCTAAGGTATCAATATCCTTCTGAAGATACGGTCTCCAGTACTGTGTACAACCAAGCATTCTGCTAGCATTTCCTGCTGCTCTGTTACATTGTCTGCCTACCTTTTAAGTCATCAGAAATAATCACCCCATAATCCCTTTCCTCAGATGTTGAGGTTAGGACTCTATCAAATATTCTGTACTCTGCCCTTGGGTTTTTACGTCCAAGATGCATTATCTTGCACTTATCCACATTAAATGTCAGTTGCCACAAAAGTAAAACAAGGATTAGTTAGATAAAAAACAAAAGAAGGAAGGTATGTAGAAGAGGATAAAGGTCTAGCTGACTGCCTCAATTAATATTTTTGTTCGATATTTACAGATGAAAATGAAGGAAAGGGGCCTCAGTTAGGAAAAAGGACAAATGAGTCGGTTACATGTGAGTTTAAAGAGGAAGAGGTTCTGTCAAAAGTCAAAAGTAAATGGGGATCGTCTGTTTATTGGCCAGACTGATATTATCATCTGATTTTGTATTTTCAGCAATATCGGTATCGGCCGATACCGCTGATAATGCAGACCAGGGCCGCCATCGGGGTTCTGGGGGGCCCAGCACAATTGCTTACCTTACCTTCAGCTCCCCTGTTTAACTCTCGCGAGTCCCACGGTTGTCAGAGCGTTGCCACAGGTTACCATGGCAACGCGGCACGCATGCCGTGAGCGCCACACAGGGGAGCTGCTGGGAAGGAAAGAGTGTGCTGGGCCCCCAAGGGAATGCCACATGCCGACTCCCTGGCAAGGTAAAAAGCAGGGCAGGGAACTAAAACAAAATGTAAAAAAAAAAAAAAAAATGCCCCCCTCACCCCCTATTTTACACACATTACATACCTACAAACACTCACTGCACAAACACACACACTCTGTATTCATTACACACACACACACACACACACTGCATTCACTAATCAAATACTCACTGCTTCCACTACACACATTCTTAAAAACATAAATTATGACTGGCATGCGTATTTTGTGCATTAACCTCAATAAAAAAAAAAAAATGGCAAAAAAATAAATAAACATGTTCAGTTAACCCCTTAACGCCGTTACGGCGTTCTATGCCGTCGCGGCTTTAAAGGGCTTTAAAGCCGTTGCGGCGGCATAGAACGCCGTAACGGCTGAAGCCCCCAGGAGGTAAGCTATACTTACCTCCGCCGCGATCCTCTTCTGGGGGGCTGTCTGAGAGCCCAGGCAGCCCCCCTCCGGCAAATGAGGCCCCCGGGGGCCATGTGATCGCTCTCAAAGAGCGATCACATGGCCCCCTATAGCTGGCTATGGATCTGCCAGCAGGGGGACTGTCTAAAATATTAGACAGTCCCCCTGCTGGTAGGTAGTGTAAAAAAAAAATTAAATACACATGTTAAAATAAAATACAAGTATTTATATATAATATATGTATATATATTATATATATAATATATATACATATTATATATATGTAACGTCATACGTAATGTATTTTAATATTAATATTAGTATATATATTAGTATTAAAATACACTTAGAATGACGTTACATATATAATATGTATATATATATTATATATATAATAGATCTACATATATATATTATATATATATACGTATAATTACAATAATAAATAAATAAAATAATAAAATAAATAAATAAAATATTGAAACAAAATTTAAAATAAATTATATATTCATATGTAATTTCATTCTAACTGTATTTTGTTATTAATATATATATATTGGAAACAGAATACACTTAGAATGACATTCTATATATATCTATCTATATATAAAATACAAATAACCGCAAATATATATAGATAGATAAATACATATAATTACATGAAAGATTACATTAGTATACACGTAGAATTTAAATACCTATAAATGCATATATATTAAAATTCTACGTGTATATTTAAGTAATTTTTTAACATAATTATGTCATTTAATTAATTAAAATTTGATTGACATGCCTGACAACACAGGGAGAAAGTGCAGAGAATTTAATTCGCAAGCACTATATTTGACCCTGTAACTCTCCAAGAAACCATAAAACCTGTATATAGGGGGTACTGTTTTACTCGGGAGACTTCGCTGAACTCAAATATTAGTGTTTCAAACTGGTAAATTGTATTACAACGATGATATTTTAAGTAAAAGTGACGTTTTTTGCATTTTTTACAAACAAACGGCACTTTTATGGACTATATTATTGTTGTAATATGTTTTACTGTTTTAAAACACTAATATTTGTGTTTAGTGAAGTCTCCCAAGAATAACAGTACCCCCCATGTACAGGTTTTATGGTGTTTTGGAAAGTTAGAGAGTCACATATAAGGCTCGCATTTCATTTTTTTGACATTGAAATTTGCCAGATTGGTTATGTTGCCTTTGAGACCGTATGGTAGCCCAGGAATAAGAATTACCCCCATGATGGCATACCATTTGCAAAAGTAGACAACCCAAGGTATTGCAAATGGGGTATGTCCAGTCATTTTAAGTAGCCACTTAGTCACAAACACTGGCCAAATATTAGTTTTTTGCTTTTTTCACACAGAAACAAATATGAACGCTAACTTTGGCCAGTGTTTGTGACTAAGTGGCTACTAAAAAAGACTAAACATACCCCACGTTCAATACCTTGGGTTGTCTACTTTTTCAAATGGTATGCCATTATGGGGGTAATTCTCATTCCTGGGCTACCACACCGTCTCAAAGGTAACATTACTAATCTGGCAAATTTCAATTTGAAAATGGAACGTTCTATATTTGACCCTGTAACTTTCCAAAACAACATAAAACCTGTTAATGGGGGGTACTGTTGTACTCGTGAGACATCGCTGATTACAAATATGTGCATTTTGTTGCAGTAAAACCTAACAGTATTATGACATTTACAGCTAAAATGTGAGGCGGAACTACAAATTAAAAAAAAAAATTCTAATTTCTTACAGTTTTTTTTTATTTTATTCATAATAAATTGTTTCATATATAAATATTTTATATGAAATGAAAGCCCTGTTTCTCCTGAACAAAATGATATATAATAAGTGTGGGTGCATTTAATATGAAAGAGGGGAACTACGGGTGAACAGACATATAGCGCAAATTCCAGTTTTTGTTTACGTTTTGTTTTGATCAGAACGTGCACTATTGACTCCGTCCTGAAGGGGTTAACAGTAGATTTGTGTAGGATTTTTTTTTTTTTTTTTTTAAATGGTAAATGTACAGAGTATCTGTAAGTTAAAGACCAATAAGTCAATGTGGCCTGATGGAACACACCCCAAGTTATTAAAAGAGCTTAGTAGTGTACCATCATACCCATCGAACTTGTAAAAAATAAAACAAGTTTTACAAGTTCGAGTTCGGGTATGATGGTTTTTATTTGGCCTTTTTTGGGGCCTAAAAATAAAGATTTTAGAAAAAAGACGACCTCAAATGGTAAGTTTTATTTTCTTAGTTATTCTTTTATTCCCCCTCACTATTTTTAGGGTGAGGGGGGTAGGTAGGGGATTATTTTTTATTTGGGTGTGGGGGGTGACATGGGGCTTGTCACTTTGGAAGGGGGGCATTTTCTTTTAGGGACCCCACCCGCTGCTCCGGGGTGGGGGAGCACAATATGTCCCCCCTCCTTTCCCTTTATGGCCCCACCCGCCGCTCAGGGGTGGGGGAGGACAATAAGTGCCGCCGCTCGGGGAGAAGGGGGAGAACAGTTGGTCCCCCCCCATTCTTTGTTATTTATGGCCCCCACCCACCGACCTGTTTAGTAGACATGCCCCTACTTGCGGTATAGCGAGTAGGGGCATTCGGGAGATTTTAATCTCCTTTTATTCTATTATGGGGGTCATATTGACCCCCATAGAGTGAGGGAGGACATGGGGGGCTTGGAAGTGCCGGGGAGCACTGCTCCCTGCCGCTTCTATCTTTACATTTAACAAGGAGGGAGCTGTGCGTCTTTCTGATGAATGAATGGATGTAATTCCCGTTCGCATGTGCAGGAATCTCACAGCGCTATCTAGTGTGGGCAGATGACGTGTGCCACAAGGAATTCATCTGCCCACACAAACCTAGGTCTTGGCACAAAATAAGGATTAAAAAAATTGGTAATATGGGGGGCTTAAGGGCATTTAGGGGTGAATAGGGGGTCAATTCGATATAGTGGAGTCGGGAGGGTGGTTTTAAAAAAAACAAACAAACTGATTCGGCCATGACAGTGCCACTTTAACAGTATAATGAGTACAAAATAGGGACATTTATGTGACCCTTTTGTTCGATAATATGTATGAGATAGGAGATAATGGGTCAGTGCTATTCATGCCTGTGTTATGTAGCCTTGTGCTAGTGAAAACGGATCATGAACTTTGTGGGGAAAACTGGGTGGAACGTTAACCTTCAGTTTGGTGTCAGTTGGTTTGAGGTCTTCCAGGTATACTATTACTGTGGGTTCACTACCTGACCGCTGGCTTGATTAGGGTGCTTGAGGACCAGTGTCCATGGGCTCCAAGTTTTTTTTCCGTACGTGTCTCATGTATGTGTTAGGGAAGAATGCACCTCCTCTAGGAGGTGACCGGACACCACCTTATTGATCAATTCCCTGATTCTGGGTGCTCATGCTTTTTTCCAGTTTACTGGTAAAACAAATGTGTGATCAGTGATCGTGATGGTCTGGGGAGTGGGTTCGGGTAGTGGAAGAAAAGTAGTGTTTATGGTGTAGTAGGCAAACTAATTCTGGTCACTAGGTGAATCATTTTGGCTTTTTTGGACCAGTACTCGTGAATCGGTAGGTCCACTATATATGGCCCATTGTCCCTGCAGGGTGGGAGCATCTCCAGCATGCTACTGATGCATTGGGGAACATAGTTTGTATTTGACGGCGCTAAATGCCATCTGGAAATTTGTTTGTAGATTCCTTCTTGAGTGTATGTGTGTGTGATGCTGGATTTATGTACATTAACGAATATGCGTTTCCAGTCCCTTTTGTGTAAGTGTGAAATTGAGCTCCGATTCCCATGAGCTTGCATATTTTGGTAAGGAGGGTGATGCCTCCTGTTGCAGTGTCTTTTACATCAGTGAGATGAGTTTTGTTTTAATGCCTCTTGAGGCACAGTGGTTTTCGAATGTTGTGAGTTGTCTGTTCCCGTTGAGGTGGTTAGAGGTAGATGTAATAAAATGGGTGAGCTGGGAGTGCCTGAAGTGTTCTAACGCTGTGGGCGTTGTATCGGGCCAAAGACTGTGAAGGGGTATGACGCCCTGATCATTCAGCACTGAGTGCAGGGTGGAGTGTTGCAAAGGAGGGTGGATGGAGGCCTGGTGGGAAATCACGGTTTGTGTGCGATTAGATATAAAGGGGACGGGTGGGGCGAGATGCTCAGTAGACCCCTAATTTGTGACCAGACTTTAAGAGTAGGTGTGTAGTGTGGGCTCCTCTGAGCGAGGTCCTCCCCATGTGCTGCCACGGGATGGTGTATAGTGGGTGTTGGAATGCAGCTCCATCCAGAAGGACCCAGTGTTTACAGTTGTTCGGAAGTGCCCATTCATATAGTCTCCCAAGCATGTTAGCTTGATAGTACATTTCAATGTCCGGAAGGCTTAAGCCGCCTTGGTGTTTGTGGCATGTGAGGGTTTTATACAGAAGTCTGGGGTGAGTCTGGGCCCAGAAGAAGCGAGTAATGTCCGAAAAGAACGTTTTGGGTAGAACTATGGGGATGGTTTGTAAAAGGTACAGAATTTTGGGGAGTACGTTAATCTTTATAATGTTTATGCGGCATAGCCACCCAAAGTGTGGCTTGTGCCATTTAGTCAGGTCTTGAGAGAGAGTCTGCAGCAGGGGTAGGAAGTTCAATTAGAAGAGTTTAGATGAGTGTACAGGAAGGTGTATTCCTAAATATTGAATGGAGGTGGGTGACTATAGAAAGGGAAAAGAGTTTTGTAGGGACCTCTGTATAGCACTAATGGGAGGGGTTCATCTATATGTAAAGGTGTGTCTAGGTGTTGGATGAGGTTGCAGGGAATTGTTTGTTTGATTCGGGGAGTGAGGTATTGTTCCACTTCCGTAACAGTAGGTGGGGGGCCAAATGGTTCTTATCTGCTGTCACATTCTATGTTATAGAATTTATATTCTACAATAAAAAAAATTCATTCCAACTAAATGGATTGGTAAAAAAAAATATATATATACATTTGACAGATTCACTCTCGGTTTGTCCACTCACTGTATCTTATTATAGATTCAGTCTCAGGTTTTTCATCTTTGTATTAGACAAATTCTCTAAGAATGCTTTAAATCGGCCGTGTAGTCTGTAGTGTACAGTGTGAAATGTATTTAATCTTGTTTTTCTCTCTGCAGAACACAGACAGCAGTTACTTCTTCCTGTTTGAGTTCAGTAAAATCGGGATGCCTCGGGATTGTGTGAAGCATCCAGGACTGTCATTAAAACCATGTCTGTACAAAAAGAGATAAACATGGAGAGAGAACATCTGACCCTCGAGCCTTAGTCTTTACACCCAATAGCCCCTTCAAACATTTTGTCTTTTGAGGCCCCTCCATCTCCGAATAACTGTGTGTGGCCAGGCCCCTCCATCTTTACAGCTGATGTGGCGGTATTCCCTTTACCCCAATCCTATAAGCAGTATGTGACCATCTGAACATGCCCTCGGGGGCTGGACCTCTTTTATTCATATATATATATATATATATATATATATATCTCATCTCACTTTCCGCATTCTCATTCCTCCCCCTGACTAGAACTGGCAGTAACAGTCCTTGTGAGACATCAGACCTGAAGAAAGGAAACTAGATTTTATTGAACAGTAAGGTTATTGCATTTTCATACAGCTGTTGATATCACAGAAGGCTGACTGCATGCACGCGGCGCTGGCGCCACACACTGGCAGAGATGTGGGTGGGAAGTGGTAACAGGATGATGGCTTCTCTCCTCTGCTGGGCTGGACCTTGGATAGAGTCATTCAGGAAGACCGGACACAAGTACTGCGCCTGTGGGGATGATGAGGCTTCTTGCTCCTGCACCACAGACACGTGTACCAAAGGCAATGCACACAGTTTGGGAGACATTGTTTCCCGCAGCAGGCCCAGACGGGTATCCCACAAAGCGTGCTTCAAATGTAGGCCAGTCAGCATCACCCCCAAATCGTCAGTCGGAGGAAGGACGCTGTGTGATACCTGCCGACAGAGACATGACAATAGGCATGGAATTAAAGTAGGCCAGTCCAGCAAATAAAATGTTTTGATGTAAATGTGTTTTTTTTAAATATATTATAAGTAAAGATTGAAGCGTCTGTCAAGGCACCCTAACCACTGAAATGCATGCTGTAATAATCAAAATACTAGCTGCGTAGTAAAAGGCTGCCTCTTGCTTTCTAACTTAACTTGTTTGATGTTTGGAATGAGAAACTTGTGTCAGAAGCTGAAATATATACAATCCAGTGCACACGCTCATTCACTAAACCATTATTTCACATCTTACATATTGTAATAGTTTTTTTATTTATTTTTTACTCTAGCAGCCTAATCCTTGCCCTTATGAGATTAATCCACTTACTTGGGAAATACTTCCTTACTGGGACTCTCTGCAAGTCAAGGCTAAATAGGGTCCTGTAATGAGGCACCTGTGTATGCATGTTCAGGTGAGTGCGGCCCTCTTGGTTCCTTTTATATATTTGGGAGTCCCAGGCCAACTCCTTGGTTTTGCACCCCTCCCTGTCACAGGTGCCCCATTCCAGGACCCTATTTCGCCTTGACTTGCAGAGTCCCAATAAGGATGTATTTCCCAAGTAAGTGGATTAATCTCATAAGAGCAAGCATTAGGCTGTTCGGGTAGGACCTGCCAGAATGCGGGCATTGACGTTGTGGTAGGCTTATGCAATATATGATCATATAATGTAACTAAACCCCCATTATTTTTTGCCTAGGTGAGGTGTTTTTATATAAATCTATTACAATCTGTGAGATTTGAAATCATTGTTTAGTGAATGAGCGAGTGCGCTGAATTGTATATTTTGGCCCCAGCAGCACCCTATAATGTATGTTCAGGTGAGTGCAGCCCTCTTGGATGGATATATATATCTCCTGACCAGGTTTATATCGTGTGTGTGTGTGTGTGTGTGTGTATATATATATTTTTTATTATTTTTTTTTGTGGAATTTAATGTCAAATTACAGACATGCCTCCACTCCCTTTGCCTATCTGACCAGAGCCTCAAACATGGACCGTATTAATCACCCATGCGAATACTAACGTCAGCTGTCCCTATCTTTGCAAAGTTAAGCAGTGTTGCTCCCAGGCCGAGTGATTCCTGTCAGACATGGCATCTAATCACTGGCTCCCAGGCTGAGTGATCGCTGTCAGCCATGGCATCTAATCACTGGCTCCCAGGCTGAATGATCGCTGTCAGACATGGCATCTAATCACTGGCTCCCAGGCTGAATGATCGCTGTCAGCCATGGCATCTAATCACTGGCTCCCAGGCTGAATGATCGCTGTCAGTCATGGCATCTAATCACTGGCTCCCAGGCTGAGTGATCGCTGTCAGTCATGGCATCTAATCACTGGCTCCCAGGCTGAATGATCGCTGTCAGCCATGGCATCTAATCACTGGCTCCCAGGCTGAGTGATCGCTGTCAGCCATGGCATCTAATCACTGGCTCCCAGGCTGAGTGATCGCTGTCAGCCATGGCATCTAATCACTGGCTCCCAGGCTGAATGATCGCTGTCAGCCATGGCATCTAATCACTGGCTCCCAGGCTGAATGATCGCTGTCAGCCATGGCATCTAATCACTGGCTCCCAGGCTGAATGATCGCTGTCAGTCATGGCATCTAATCACTGGCTCCCAGGCTGAATGATCGCTGTCAGTCATGGCATCTAATCACTGGCTCTCACCAGAGACTCAAACAGCCCCTACACATTATAGCATTATATTTCATTAGTGAGCCAGCCAATAGTAGTTCAGTAAACACCAATCTTGACATACACCCGGCAGACAGGCTGCTGGAATGACAGTAGTTTGAACTGAGTCATCCGGCTATCAAGGCAGCTTCGTCTGAGTGGCAAACAACAATACTCAGGTACATGCTACAATCTGTGTTTACCGGGACTCTTACTGAGATCAATAAGATCCTGTGTAAACAGGTATTTGAATGCATTGTTGTGGTTTTAGTGCAATTTGATGGCCAGCTGACCTCCAAGCGGTCCAGCCACACGTGGATAACATCATACATTATATGGTGCAACTGCCATTGTTCCATGCCACGGCCCCAATCTCAGGGTAGCACCAGGGTTTACATGTTCCAGACTAGCTGAGATTGAGTGGAATTAAACTAATTCCCAAAACGGATCTTGAGGGGCTGGAGAAAACCCATAATCCTGTCTCCTCAGTTTCCATGCTGGGATTTGCATCTATTGATAACTGGCACATTATTAACATGCCACAACCCAGCAATGACTAAAAACATAGCAAAAACTGCAGAGATGGAAATGCCCTTTAATGTCTCTTGGAGAATAACTGATCTACCTTGCAGATCAGTCCACTCCACCACGACAAATTCGAAATAACCCATCACCCCTTATTGCATGAGAAACCTATGGTATTTCTACTACACAAGGTGTCTGATAATCTGCTCTCTGTCCAGGTCTGCTTGCAAATAAGCTTGTGGTACAATACCTGTAGTTGTAGAGAATAAAGCTCCAGAGCTATGTTCTCTGTTTGAGCTCTTTCCTCTCGAATTTTCTGGATAAATACAGCTGGCTGCTGGAACACACTCAGATTGTATGTTACATTGAGCAGGGATGGTGCTGACAGATAGCTGAACAGGAGCTTCAAGCGAACATGGAGTGCCTGAACCCAGTGCATAGGACTTGGTGGTGTAGATGAAGGGTAGACGTTCCATTCCTGGGGGAGGAAATTCCCAAACATAGCTTCTCGCACCCTCTGACACCTTAGACAGTGGCATGAAGATGACGCATTCTTCAGTTCTTGCACAGCCCTTCCAATCAGTACACCAATTGATTTCCATTCTTCCTGTAAAAAGCTGAACAATGGATGTCCAATCCATCCTGATGAGAGTCTCTGTGAGACCTCATTATCACATATATTCAGTTTCTCCAGGCTCTCAAACCAGCATAATTTCTCCATTGTGATATTCTGACTTTCTTCCTTCCCATTACATTCTACACTATTCTTCTTCTGCAAGCTCTCATCTTCCTGACTTCTCGTCTGGTATTTCTCAATAGGCTGATCTTCCTTATTCCTCCTCTTCTCTATTTCCGGGTATCCTTGCACACTGTCCATCGTCACCCATAAAGTTTTCAGTTCGCTTTGCTTGGTCACATGTAGAGATTCCAGCTCAATTAAAAGCTCCAACATCTGTCTCAGCAGGTTTTGGTTGAAAGACCACATACTTTCCCTGCTTGCACATATTTCCTTTAAGGGTTCTTGAGGTCCTGGTGATGATAAATCAACTTTTTTGACACCTGAAAATTTTTGGGTTAACTGTTTGTCTTGTTTCGGGTATTTTGGGGTCCACACATCTTGTGTGATAAGGAGCTCTGACATAGCTTTGTATCCATAGTCTTCATATGTAGTACTTTGTAGACCTTCACTCAGTCCTAGAGCAGATGGCTCCCACAGAGAGGTGATCTTTTGTATTGACCAGTGAAAACGGTTCATCCAGAATCCTGCAAGGAGTACAGTGATTAGTGACAATATCTTGCTGGGCCTAATGCACAGGATTAGCAAAGATCTAATCAGAGAACAGGGACAAGAGGCACTTCGAAATATTAACCATTTTTAAAGGAACACTTTTTAGGGGTTAGAATAGTGTCCCTTTTAGAACCACATTTTTGTAAAGCTTCTAAGTTTTAGTCTACCATCTATCAGTCAGCCAGGACTAGGTTCTTTCCCACTTTGGATTCAACACTTCTCAATGAGAAGCATTATCTTGGACTGCAGGGCATGCACAGTAGGATGCTTGATTGGATTGGCATGGGATATCTTCAAGAGTGAGCAGAACTGCGACTAGGAGAACACCGCTGGATTAGAGGTAAGTAACAGTTTTTTTTATACAAAATGTGGGAGGGGGGCAAAATCCAAACAGCCAAAAATAAATGTAATTATTGCTAAATTCTTTAAAAAAGTAGAAATTATATATTGTGATAATCATTAAAAGGTACAATCTAAGCACCAACCCAACTTTAACTTAACTGGTTCTGGTGTATAGATTATGCCTCTGCAATTCTCTGTCATTTAGGAGTTGATCACTTTGTTTATGCATCCCTGGTTTCACCTCCCCTGGTCTCTCACATTTTGTAAAAAGCTCAGTAAGTGTGCAGGAACTGGTACCTGACAACGTGCCCTCATCTAGCACAGACAGCAGGTTTGAGATCCCACGACTTATTAGGTGGGAGTCTTTTAGACAGTGCTCACTCACTGCTAGTATGCTCTCCGCATCATCCTCATCCACAATGTGTCCTCCATACACGACAGATCCTTCAAGACATAAGCAAAGAAATCCCAATAAGATGCTTTCCTTATGCAACCACTTATGTACAGTTATTCACATACTATATAACCACTTATGTACAGTTATTCACATACTATATAACACAGGTAGCTACGCTCAGCGCCATCAACAAACAAAATATGATATATCCAGCTACGCACACTGTGGCAGCAATGCCTCTGACGTGCTCCTGGAGGGGCCTGCTGGCCAGCCTCTTGCCTCAGGACTATGGCACCTGTGATGGACCTTGGCCAATGTACTTTAAAAAGCCTCTGTTCGTGCATTTTGACTTAGCTGGTTCAGTATATGGGATTCACTGAACAGATTATGCTTATTGGGTTCGTATACCGAATGAACTACCGAACATCCAGACCACCCAGGAGAGTCATGTGCTGCTTGTAGACTTTTGACCCTTATCAACACCTTAATCGCAACATTGTAAGCGGTCGGCTGGGTGGTTGTCGTTCAAATGTGTGAATATGTGGCGGTGGACATCTTTAGCCGCGAACACATACAGGGGTGTTTAGTCGTCAAGTGCATGGAACTATTATCGGATACTCAACAGCGGGAACACCGCTTGGGTTTCCATCTCTTTGTACTTTCGGCTGAATTCACATGAGAAGAGCGGCGTTCAGTGGGAACAAGCTCCCGAACAAAGGACACAGATTGAGAGCACGTACGAACAGTTTTATTCATATATATTGTTGTATTGTGAACTCCCGAAAGAGACCGACCGCACAGCCTGATTTCATAGAACACTTTTGGGCAGAAGCCTCGTGTGTGGTTGGTCAAATAATGACTTCCATGGAAAGGCTGAAACGATCTGGGTCATTTTTGGATATTTTGGTCCTAACATATCCCTCAGATCCAACAAACGCAGCCGAAACGAGACAGAGTTATAGTTTAGACCGATCGCACACGAGGCGCCTGCCCAAAAGAGTTCCATGGCTTCAGGCTGAGCGGTCGGTCTCTTTCAGGGGTATGAAATACAATAAAATAACAAATATAACAGTTCGTATGTAAGCTGGTTATGTGCCCCTCGTTCGGGAGTTTGCTCCCACCGAACACCGCTCTTCTCAGACGAATGGAACCAAACATACGTGGAGGGGGATGTCTCAGCATCATGAGTGTGAGCGTTGATCCGTGGTGAGAGCCTGCTGCCACGTAGTCACTAGGTATAACTCCTTAGGTAGGTTTTGGGACACGAAAGCTGAAGTTAACTGGCCCAAATCATACCCCAGTAAACCTCCCCCCCCCCCCCCCCCCCCAGTAAAACATCCACAGGTAACTCCTGAATCAATCCGGCCTCCAGAATCCTTGCTCCTGCACCCCAATTCAAATGGAACTTGGTGGTCAGCAAGTAGTTAATTGCCCCCCTCCCCCCCCTGCTATGCGAACAGCTACCAAACCTCCTGTTCACGCCGACTCTGGAACTAGGTGTCGCTTGACCAAGGTTCACTCCCTACCTTGGAAACTATATCGTAATATTGATCTCTTTTTGGAGACCATGAAAAGCGAGATTGTAAAGATTTTATCCCAATATGAACCTATGCAAAAGAGAACAAGCAGCTCTTAAATCCCTCAGAGATAACAGTGAAATAATTATCAAACCAGCGGATAAGGGGGGTAATATTATGGTAATGGTATTGGATAATTATGTCAAAATGTTAACTACTGTCCTGGAAGATACCAACACCTATCGTATTTTGAAGTCAGACCCAACTAACTATTTTCTCCAACAATATAATAAGATTTTGGTCAAGGGCCGCAGTGAAGGGTTGCTGTCGGGTGACGAGTACGAATTTATTCTTAAATACTGGGTGCCTATTGGAATAAACCGATAGTATGGACAGGACTCAGTGGTATATGGCCATACTTTTGGTTTATTCCAATAGGCACCCAGTATTTTTGAATTTTGACCCTAGGTGGTGGTTTTTCTGGGACAGTGATACAGTGGTGGTGGTGGTCATATTTTGGTCTCACACCTTAACGCAAGGAGGTTATTCTACCATTCATAGGTACTTATCCACCATACAGTTACTAAGAAATTTATTCTTGGGCGTCACCCTAGGACAGCAACTTTTTGATGCCTGCCCAAAGTCCATAAAAGCCTGACCTTCCCCCCCCAGGCCGACCGATAGTTTCGGGTATTGACAATATAACCCAAACTGGGAGCATTTACATTGACAGGATATTGAGACCATTTGTTAAAAAGCTCCCTTCTTATCTCAGGGACACAAAACAAACCCTCAATCTCCTCTCCAACCTTGAAGTTCCGCCCTCAGCACAATTATGTAGCCTGAATATTGAGGCACTTTACTCCTCGGTCCCTCACTTGAATGTCATAAAACATATTGGCCATTTTGAATCAAAGGGTGAACAACATTCTCTACATACCGACTTCTGTCTTAAACTTTTGGAATACATACTGACACACAACTATTTCATGTTTAGAAACATATTTTACCATCAGATAAGGGGCAATGCGATGGGGACAGCCTGTGCCCCATTGTATGCCAATTTGCATCTAGGATGGTGGGAGGAAAAGTTGACTCACCTTCAAGACATCTCTAGGTACCTTCCTCTCATCTTCCTTTGGCGTCGATATATAGACAATGTGCTCATTGTGTGGTGTGGCAGCATGGACGAGTTTCATGAATTTGTGAAGCTACTCAATATTAATGAGGAGAACTTAAAGTTCACTAATGAATTTGTTGGGACTAGTCTGAATTTCTTAGATTTAACAATTTCAATCACAGATACAAATAAGATACACACCACCCTTTACAGAAAACCATCAGCATTAAATCTCAAGTGGGATAGCTTTCACCCTACACCCTTGAAACAAGATATTCCTACTGGCCAATATCTTCGAGTGAGACGAAACTGTAGTACCATAGAGGAATTCCACTCCAAAGCTAAGGATCTCAGAAAGTCCTTCAAAGAGAAAGTCAACCCTAATAAGTGCCTAAAACGGGCGTACAAGAGGGCGTTGGAATCTGACAGGAACACACTGCTTAGCGAACCTGCCCCTAATAGGACTTGTAAATATTCACAAAAAAACATAAGACTGATAGCTACTTATGATGCAGGTTGGGAAAACGTCAAAAGGTCTTTCAAACGCTTTTGGCCACTACTAACTAGTGACGAACATCTACACGAAGTAGTGGCCCCTTTTGTGACTCTTACAGCACGCTGGGGAAAAGATCGTCGTGACATCTTAGCCCCAAGTCACTTACAAACTAGACAATCCCCAACAAATACCTGGCTTCACAATACAGTCATTGGTACCTATGGGTGCGGCAGATGTGTCTCATGTAAATTTATAAATAGGGATTCGAAAAAGGTATGGGATCACTATCGACAGGCACCCCGACTGGGAACCTCAGTTGAAGGATGCTCCTAGCGCTTCCTGAGGACTCCAAGCACTGCAGCAGACACCACAACCACCGAACCGGAGAAGCATACAAATGCTCTTAAGCATATGAATGTTGTAAACAGCTGAACAGGAAAAGCATACAATCAGCTTACACTCCTGGCAACCAGCATACAATCCAATTCCCCCAAAAACGAGACGACACTTTGTTTTGAGGTCAAGCAGAACTGACTGTACTGGCACATACAGCCTCTTTTATTCCCAATCCACAAACATAGTACTTCCCACAGGGTTTTACAGAACAACCAATCAATACGTAAAATACACACAGACACTCCCACACAAAATCCTCCCCTCTGCCTGTGATATGATTACTGAACACAATGGGTAATCTCATTATCACAGGCAGAGGAATACAGTTTTATCAAACATCATGCAATAACCCCATATAAAGTATATCCTCGGAACCAGGGGATCTGGGTGAACCACATATCCAAAATTCACCCAGATCCATTCAGTAGTTTGGAAGATACAGTTTAATGCAGATTCCGCAGAACATATACAGATTATATAAAAAATAATTACTGTATAATGTGTCCCCTGTTGTATAGTTTAAAACTACTGCACGATGTCTTTGTGCACCAAATACCGGCGAGATGGCACCGTGTAGAAAAGTCACAACAATGTCTGTGAGTTAAAATCCATTGTTCTCACCATGTGCTTCATCCATTTTTCTCACCATGTGCCTCTGATACATGAAATGGTGGCCACCCAGTAACTCCACAGTATGTCCCCAGATGGTTCTTAAAGGGCCAGTAGCAGCATAATACAATACAACATTCCCAAATACAGTTCTTAAAGGGGTAATACATCCCAGGGCCATAGTCGCAGGGCAGGAGGCTAGCAACCAGGCTGCTCCAATGCCCAGTGGCGAGGTTGGTTCTGCCACATAGTGAAAACAAAAAACTTTTGAAATAGCTTCATTTTTCAACTGCAACACAGCAGGACTGGTTTACGTGCTGACTTGCCAGTGCAATGTCGGAAAAAAAATGTCGGAAAAACATTCCGTCCTTTTAAAAAACGTATTCAGGAGCATATCAGAAATCTAACAGACAACCCAATATCTAGGAATTTGCGAGAACATCACGGAGGCGACTAAGGGTTTACGCTTCTGTGTCCTGGAATTGGTTAAGAAGAATGTAAGGAGAGGAGATTATGCCAAGTTTCTCAGACAGAGAGAGTGTTATTGGATTTACCAACTAAAGACACTAAGTCCAAAAGGGTTGAATGAAGGATTCTCCTTTTCTGGGGTAAGATTCCCTTATCCCCCACTGTATATATCTGTACATTTTCTCATATTTTGTGGTAAGGTAAAGCTGCTTTTTGATGGATAAGTGTTTTGTTGGTCATCTTGAAGTAAGTCCCACTATAGATTTAATGCTAGTTACTAATTGTCAGGGGCTTGTTTAACTGTATGGAGATATACCTTTAAAAGATCAGAGTCTGAGTCAGACATCTCCTAATTAACCTCTGAAGTTACCATTGTCAGATAGGAACTTACATGCTCTTAATAAACATAAGTTTTTTGGCCCTAGTACCAATATAGAGACGTAATGCCTGAAAATATTTGTTGCATATTTATTTATTTGTATTCCCTTCTTTCAACGAGATCGGCACATCAGGGTGCGTGCTAACATCTCTGTACCCGCCTTCCTGAGGATATGATTCATTCGTGTGACTGTCTGTCACACAAACCGCGCCCACTATCATGGGGCGCCCAGGGATTGGTTGTTTGACGGCATAGTGTGGCGGATCTCTTGACCGCCACCCACTGGAGTGGATTGCCCCAGCTTCTGACCGCAAACAATTACACACCCACAACCGACGTGCCATGTGGTGATTGGCCGTATAACGTCCTGAGGGGCGTGGCTTTCTGCTATTTAAACACACGCTGACTCTGGCTCTGCTCTTGAAAAAGGCGCAACAGAGCGCCGAAACGCGTTGAGCGGCAGCTCTTTAGCTGCTTTTTATTTTAATATAGATTCTATATGGAGTTTTATTTAGCTTTGATTAGCCTTTATTGTAGCTCCACAACAACCCCCTAGTTAACCTTAGGGATTGTATACTTTTATAATTATACTACTGGGCTCATCCAGCTTCATGCACTATACAGCTGACTATAACAAGCTGCTCTGCTATATTTACACTTGGCGTACAGTACAAAGTATCTAACTGGGAAACTATACTGACTTTTTGATTCCCAGACACTTTGAGACTGCATTGATCTGCTATGTGAGAATATTTGGTCGCCTATTTAGCAATGTCAGTATCTCTAGGTAATCAACTGACAGGATTCCACTTTACATCACAGTTCAAAGTGTTACAATTGAGAAATAGGAACTCTTTCCTTTCCCAGACACTTTGTTACATTATAGTGCTATCTTTTCTATTTAAACCTGTCAGTGTTACTCTATGCTGGGCTTCTATGTTTCTGTATGAGATGGTATATTTGATATAACACAGCTTTCATTTATAGTTTGGGAACTGTACTGACGCTCTGCCTTTCGGACATTCTGTCACTTTACCGTGCAGCGACACACTCATTTAATCCCACTGTGCTATATGGGAACTCGATTTTTTGACTATTTTTACCCTCTTTATACTAAAATTCTGGCTCTATAGATCCCTGATAGTGCTCTTTTACTATCTGGCGGGAGTAGGGGCTGGGCTGATCCGCCGTACTGCCTGTATATTATGTACTGTATATGAGACAGATAATGAGTTCCTCTATGGGTGCACAGTGCTTTATACCTGTGGCGAAACCAACCTCGCCACTGTTCACTGGAGGAGCCTGGTTGCTCGCCTGCTCCCTTTGGACTATGGCCCTGCAGGTTCAATCGTTTATTTTTCCTGCAGAAAGGCTCATTCGTGCCTTTCTGCCGGGGTGTTCGGTAGATTCCAACTACCCAACGGGGGACCACCGGGGAGCTGGAGTGTGCCGCCAATTGACTGCCCAGAAGCTGCGGTTAACCGCAGCTTAATTGATGAGCGCTGGGTGGCCTTTGTTAGTTTGCCGAACACATGGCAGCGGCCATTTTAAGTCCCGAACGGCCAGCGGTGTTCAGCACTAACACTGTGGAACTGAAAACAGACACTTACTTGCGCGAACACCGCTGAGCCGTCCGCCCCCCTGGTTGCTATTCATGCCCTTGGTGTCAAACACCGGTTCAGTCGGTTCTTTGGGATATGTGAATATGTTAACCCAGATAGCTAAGCCATGGAGCCCATTCGGGTAACGAAAGACTTTGGCTCCATGGCATTTAAACTGTATGTATGTGATGTGAGCGCCATTCGGTAGTAATGTGCGCTCAGATCTAAGCTATCTGGGGATATGTAGAATGTGTATGTTTTATGTACTAAATGCCTCAATAGGTAATTTTGTGTCTTTTACTGTCTTTTTGTCTGCCATGTGGGTAATGGAGTTTTGCCTCTGTCCTTGGAGATAATTGGATTACTTCCCAATTATCTCCAGGCCAGAGGGGAGGGATTGTGATGCATTGTGGGATTGTTTAAAGTTGTATGTCTGTGATTGGTCTGTGGCCAATATGTTTCCCAGTTTCCCATCTGGTCCCCTAGGGGAGTGTCCACCAGGTGGGAAACCTGCATAAAAGCCAGGCAGTTAGCCCCAGTAAAGGAGTTCCTGCTTAACCCTCAAAGTGAAGTGTCGTCTCATTCTTTGGGGGGGATTTGATTGTATGCCGATTGCCAGGAGTGTAAGCTTTTCCTCTTCGACTGCTTCCAGTGTTTGTGTCTCTCTTGTTCGGGAGTTGGTGAATTCTTGCAGTTTGCAGTTCGGGAGATTGGTGATTGCAGTAGCTGCTTGTCTATCTGGAAGGGGATTATCGCCTAAATGGTTTTTATCCTCTTGTGAGTGAAACGGTCCGTTACAATACCCATATTGTACTCTTAAACTATTCAGTATTTGGATCTGTGCCAGTAAGCTCCATAAGAACCACCTTTTTAAAACACGTTACATCTTGCACAATTTTTTTCATGTTGTGTGTTTTCCACAATTTATTTTAATGTCGGATGACGTAATAAAAGTTTTTCCATTTATCGCTTGCTTTAGCTACTAGCCCATTTATTGAGCTGACTACTGTATTTAGGGTAAGACCTGCATCTATGCATTGGAATTAGGCACATGTAGTCTCTTTGGGGCCTCTTCTCCTTTTGCATAGTCACGCAGGTACTTTTTCTCTTATTTGAATTACATATGGGGTTATGCCCCTCCACTTACCCAAATAGTCCACTTCTTGACTATCGGGCCAACATTAGTTTGACCCTCTAGTCACTCTCTTCTCCAAGGTTAAAGTTGCCCCAGTGTCCCTGAGTCCCTGGATGGGTTTTCCCTCTAGGTAAACGGTCTGCCTGTGATGCTGGTGATTGCTCGCTGCGAATGGACTGGGTTGGCCTCATGGAGAACACCCCAGTGCTCTTCAGAGTGTTTGAGAGACGAAACACAGGGGGCTTGCCTCAGTATGATAGCAGTGGGCAGCCACTCTGTTTGCTGGAGGTGGTTTGGGCTCCACTTCGTTGATGTATGGAGGGCCCTGGGGTAGGTAGGGCTGGTTGAGAGAACAGTCTGTGTAATGGTCTGTGATGGTGGCGGGCAAGCTGGTATTCGTCTGCCCGCTGTGCTGTTTCCGTGAGGGTAAGTGGATTGTGTGGCGGGACCGCTGCCTAACTGTGAATTGCCCTCTCTTATGTGTGGATGTGCTCTCCTGGAATGTATGTTTTCCCTTTTTAATTTTCCCCCTTTCTGTAATTTTCACATTAAACCATGCAAATTACTTTTTAACCACACGGGGGCACTCCGATACCCCATTTAGAATGTTTAGTTAGCATGCTCACACCTCACTACCATGCTGGGAAAACCGAAGACCGCAAGGGAAACAAGTGGCGCATGCTTCCCCTGGGTGGCCACCGGTTCGTATCACTAAATGCCCACCAGGAGGAGCATTCGCATCCCGAACCAGCCTGTGCACATTGTCTCCGATCCCGGTGTCGGAAATCGTCCTATCCACGCCCAACGGAGCTATAATCACTCTTTGCACTCCTACCTGGGAGCTACGAGGCTAGGCTCGTGGCTATCCAGGAAAACGCTCTCTCGGGTGGATACCAGAATGGGGATATCCACCCAAGAGAGGGACGTGCGCCAACAGGGAATACCTGGGGCTGTGAGTTGGGCTCACGGCCCCAGTGACCACGTGGAAGTCTGTGCCGAAACTGGGTTCGCGGCATTCTCCTGGTTGGTCGGCACGAGGGAGCGCTGATTGGTCGCTGCAAGGAGCCAGGGACCAATTAGAGCAGGACCGCTCGTTCAAACTGGGTTTTGCGCCCTTTCTTCTTCTTGGGCTGCAAAACCCCTCTCCTCCCTGGGCGCTCATTGGCGCAAATTGGTTTCACGCCTTTCAGCAGATTGGCTGTTGCTTGGTTTGGGCGCAAAGTTTGAATCCACTGGACCAAACCAAGCGACGCTGTGGAACTGATTTCGGGGATGTACAGATCCTAGAGCCCCAGATTTTATACGCTGGTATCTTAGGCTCTGTATACCCGATAGCCCCGCTATTTGCAGGGATCCCAGATGGGACCCAGGGCTATCTAACGATATATGTTTAAAGTGTGGGACCCCTTCCCGGGGCGCAGAGCCCCAAAGTTTACCCCGTATGTAATGTGCAGAGACGAGCTACAACATTGATAAAAGTATTTTAGTTACGACGAAAGGTTAAAAAATTTAAATCTCTTTAGTTTGGAAAAACGGCGCCTCAGAGGGGATATGATAACATTATACAAATATATTCGGTGCCAGTACAAACCATTACCTGGAAATCTATTCATAAACAGGGCTATACATAGGACACGAGGTCACACATTTAGGCTGGAAGAAAGGAGATTTCATCTAAGGCAAAGAAAAGTTTTTTTTACAGTAAGAGCAATAAGGATGTGGAATTCTCAGCCTGAAGGTGTTTTTTTTTTGTTTTTTTTTTTGAGTCCATACAGATGTTTAAACTGCAATTGGATAAATACTTGCAAAAACATTGTAGCGTGACCTGGGTAACTCGGCTGGGTATTCCCTTTATTAATAATAGGTCAGACCCATTTCCCCCAGTAACTGGACGAAACACATTTCCAGGGCACAACCTTTGACAATCTTTATTTGAGCACACAGCTTTTTATGCACAGAAGGGGTCTCCATCCAACACAACACAATCCCAGGTAGGAGGGCGCTGGGTTGCAGATAACTATCATGGGTTATCTGGGAGATACCAACAGGACACAGGGACACATGAAAACACAATACATACAGGGGGTGAACTTTGAGTCTCGGCACCCCGGGACTGGAAGGGGTTACAGGGTTGAAATAGATTGATAAATAGCCTGGGATCTGGGATCCCTGCAAAAAGTGGATGTAACGGCACCCCCAGGCATAAAGGGGTTAAAAGCAGTTTAGTAGATCTTCCCCTTCCAGAGATACAGGCAGCTACTGCAGAACTGGATACAAGGGTCAAGCAGTGATCTGGTTTATTGAGGGTATTTATGTAGGTCTCCCACCTGGTGGACACTCCCCTAGGGGACCAGATGGAAGACTGTGACAAAGGACAGATACGAACCAATGACAGACACACAGAGGTAAAACATCCCCACAATGCATCCTAATTCCCACCCCTCTATCCTGGAGATAATTGGGAAGTAATCCAATTATCTCCCAGGACAAAGGTAAAACGCCATTATACATGTGGGGACACAAAGACAGTAAAATACTTTAAAATATACAAAGTTACATTTAATACATGAAATACCTACATGTCACATATCCCCAGATAGCTTAGATCTGAGCGCACATAACTGCCGAATGGTGCTCAGATCACACACATACTATAGAAAATTTTCTCCATACTTACCGTAATTTTCTTTTCCTGGCTATAATTCATGGCAGCATCACTAATGGGTTAGCTCCGCCCCTAACATGGACAGGAAACAATCAATCAATTAATCAACCAGACTATAGGTATAAAAGGTCCCTCCTCCTTCCAACCCACAGTCTAGTATAAAGCTTAAAAAAAATTATTGGGAGGGTTGCTGATGCTGCCATGAATTATAGCCAGGAAAAGAAAATTACGGTAAGTATGGAGAAAATTTTCTATATTCCTGGCCATTCATGGCAGCATCACTAATGGGTAATACCCAAGCTCCGTAATTAAGGGAGGGTAAATAAAAAACGAGACTCCAATATTATGCTGCAAAGGAGAATTTATTCACGATAGATTCACTGAGGACAAAACCCCTCTACCGAAGGATGATGAGGAAGGGACCACATCCAGTTTGTAATGTTTGATGAAGGTTATAGGTGACGACCAGGTGGCTGCCCTGCATATGTCATCAGAAGGAACCTATGCCCAATTAGCCCAGGAGGTGGCCAATGCTCTCGTAGAGTGCGTCTTTATCTTTTCCGGAGGAGATATTTTCTTTAGTTTATATGCCATAATGATGGTATTAGAAACCCAACGCCTTAAAGTAGCTGTAGATGCCACCTCCCCTTGTCTGTATCCTGACAGGATAATAAACAATTGCTCCGATTTTCTAAACTTGTTTGAGACCTCAATATATTTCATGACACACTCCCTCACATCCAACTGATGGAGCTTAGCTTCTTCCGCAGAAGAGGGGTTCTGGTAAAAGGAAGGTAGAACCACTTGTTGAGCCAAATGAAAACTAGAAACCACCTTTGGTAGGAATTCCATTTTAGGTCTTAGGATAATTCTATCATGAAAGACCTGAACGTGGTCAGAATCACTGGAGAAGGCTTGAATCTCCGACATTCTTTTTGCTGTCGTGATTGCCACCAAGAACAAAGTCTTTGTAGCGGAGTAGAGGTATGATCCAAGGTAGCTCCGCTGGTAGACAGGAACAGCAATCCAAGACAGGTATAAAACAGGTAGCGTAGTTACAATCCCTTCCCTCCAAGAACTAGACGACACATAGCTTGGAGGTCAACTGTCAGCTTTATTCACACATTTTCTTTTATGTCTTTTTCCCATGCAAGGGAGGTAACTTAAAATAGCCAATCACATCATAATCACCTCCCCTCCCTCTCCTCCCCTTAGATTAACAGGTAAGCTCATTAGTGGGAACAGAGTTTTCCCCAGTTTCTGGATGTCCCCTAAATACGGGGGGTACGGTGACAAATGAGGGGTCCCCTGGTAGGTCTGCTCTGGGTGAGCAACATATTCAAATTTCACCCAGATCAGACCAGGGGTTCGGGAGTTGCAGACATTTGAAGATTTGACCGACTGCAGGGATACAGTAGCCGAAAACAGCTCCATAGATTCTGGCCCTGTAGTCGGTCTATTTCGCTGAATAGAAAGTGCCAAACATCTCAGCCATCCGACCCTAATTTTTTGTTCGGATGAATCCCCTAGTCTGGGGAATCCAAACTACCGAACGGCGGGCCGTTCGGCAGTTTGAATCATACGGTTTGGTGATCCTGGAGGTCTGAGCGGTGTCTAGTTAGTCGAGCGTCCGATTTTAGTTCCAGACGCTCGACGACCAAACACCGCTGTTCGGCAGGTAAGATGGCCGCCGCCACGTGGAGATTAGGCGAACGGCGGCCATCCACGAACCCAATTACGGTAAGTGTAACATTGTTTCTTTCGCTTAATGGGGAATACAGGACCACAGCAGGGTGGTCTCGCCTTCGGTACTTTTAATCGGTTTTAAGGACAAATAACATTTTCAGTAATAGTCTCTTGTGGCTGCTTCTGCCACAATGCTCCCCCAGAACCAAGCCAGCATACACAGTCTGATCCCAACGGATCGGCTTGGGGATGTCTGGAGGAGTACCCACAGATCACTTGTCTAGGTCAGTTTGTCGGGATAACCCGTCCGCATTTCCATTGAGCTTCCCCGGGCGATATTGGATGTTGAAATCAAAGGGCTGCAGCGCTAAGCTCCAGCGCAGCAGCCTGGCATTGTCTCCTGACACCCGGTTCAGCCAGACCAACGGGTTGTGATCTGTGAGCAGTGAGAATGTTTGCCCATACAAATAGGGCTGTAGTTTCTTGAGGGCCCACACCACGGCAAGGCATTCCTTTTCGATGGCGGCGTAGCTTACTTCTCTGGGTAAAAGTTTTCGGCTGAGGTAAGCTACTGGATGTTCACCGCCATCGGCTCTGATCTGGCTCAGTACTGCTCCCAATCCGAACATTGAAGCGTCTGTATGGACGAGAAAGCGTTTAGTCGGATCGGGAGCAGCTAACACAGGGGCATTAACAAGGGCATTTTTTAGGAGTTGGAAGGCCTGTTCACACTCTGGGGCCCATACTACTAATTTGGGAAGGTTCTTGCGGGTTAAGTCGGTAAGGGGCTTGGCTAGGGCGCTGTAGTTCGGTACAAACTTTCGGTAATACCCTGCGGTCCCCAAAAAGGCTAGTACCTGGGTTTTAGTGCGGGGGGTTGGCCATTTAGCTACGGCCTCTATTTTGGCTGGTTCGGGTTTTTGGTGGCCGCTGCCTACTCTGTGTCCGAGGTATTGGACCTCGGCCATCCCTATATGACATTTACTGGGCTTGAGGGTCAGTCCGGCTTCCCTGATGCGGTCTAGTACTGCCCCGATATGGGCTAGATGATCGGCCCAGGAATAACTAAAGATGGCTATGTCGTCTAGATAGGCGCAAGCGTACTCCTGAAACCCGTCCAGTAGTTGGTCCACCATTCTCTGGAATGTGGCCGGGGCATTCTTCATCCCAAATGGCATGACCCGGAATTGGTACAGGCCAAATGGGGTGACGAAGGCCGACTTGGGAATAGCGTCCTCGGCTAGAGGGATTTGCCAATATCCCTTACAAAGATCAATTGTGGTTAAGTATTTCCCCCTAGCCATTTTGTCTAATAGCTCGTCTATCCGGGGCATGGGATAGGCATCGGATATGGTTTTATCATTGAGCCTTCGGTAATCTACACAGAAGCGGGTAGTTCCATCCCGCTTCGGCACGAGTACTACTGGGGATGCCCAGGGGCTATCTGAATGCTCAATTACCCCTAACTGCAACATTTCCTTCAGCTCCTTGTACATGTTCTCCCTCACTGCTTCGGGAATGCGGTAGGGCGGTTGACGGAGTGGGATCGGATCTAGGGTTTCTACCCGATGGGTAGCTAACTGGGTATATCCCGGGAGGTTGGAAAAAGTGGCTCCTTTTTCCCTAATTAGACTTTGGGCCTGAGCTTTTTCCTGGGGATTCAAGCGGTCTCCTAGCTGTACGGCTGCGAGATCCTCTTGTAGCGTTCCTCGGGCTAGCATGTCAGGGAGGGGTAGGTTATCGGTGTCCTCCGCAGCCGAGGCGCAGATGGCGGATACTTCCTCTGTGCGCTCGTGGTAGGGTTTCAGCATGTTCACATGGAACATGCGTCTGTCCCCGGTCCCGGCGCAGGGGCCGATTATATAGGTGGTATCGCAGACCTGCTCTACCACCTTGAATGGGCCCCGCCAGGAAGCCTGTAGCTTGTCAGTAGGGACGGGTCGTAGGACTAGTACTTTCTGGCCGACCTGAAAGCTGCGGTCCCTGGCTCCCTTATCATACCATTGGCGCTGGCGTGTCTGGGCCGCCTGGAGGTTGTTGCGCACAGCCCGGGTCAATTCCTCCAAGCGGTTCCGAAACTCCAACACATAGGGTACGATAGGGGTGCCGTCAATGGTCGTTCCCCCCCTCCCAGTGTTCTCTGATTAGATCTAGGGGTCCCCTTACTCTCCTTCCGAACAACAGTTCGAAAGGAGAGAACCCAGTGGACTCTTGGGGCACCTCTCGGTAGGCGAACAGGAGATGGGGTAAGAACCGCTCCCAGTTCTTCTGGGTGGCTACGAACGTGCGGATCATTTGTTTTAAGGTCCCATTAAACCGTTCGCAGAGGCCATTGGACTGGGGGTGGTATGGGGAATTAAGGATAGCTCGGACCCCGCATACTTTCCAAAGCTGTTGCGTGACCTCGGCCGTGAATTGGGTACCCTGATCCGAAATGATCTCTCGGAGGATCCCCATACGGGTAAATATACGCATGAGGGCGTCTACTATGGTCTCCGCATGTACATTCGTCAGGGCTACTGCTTCGGAGTATCTAGTGGCGTAGTCTACTACGGTCAATATGTATTTCTTGCCAGACGGGCTTTTCTGTCTCAGCGGTCCGATAATGTCTACCGCTACCCGGCTAAAGGGTTCTTCGATTATGGGCAGGGTGTGTAGTTTGGCCTTGTATCGGTCCCCCCGTTTTCCCACTCTCTGACAGATATCGCAGGTATTACAGTACTGCTTAATATCCTGTGATATCCCTGGCCAGAAGAAGTTCTGCAGCAGCCGATGTTTGGTTCGGCTGATCCCTAGGTGTCCGGACATGGGAATGTCGTGGGCGATCCGCATTAACTCTCGTCTATACCTTCGAGGCACAATTAACTGTTTAATGGGTACAGGAATTGACCCGGCTACTACCTTTTCTGCATACCGGTATAATAACCCCTTATCCCAAGCATATCTCTCCCCCTCTCTGCCAGTCTGGTTTTTATCTATCCTGTCCTTGTAAACTTGTAGGGACGGGTCCAGGGCGACCTCGCTACCAAATTCTAATGGGGCAGCCCAGGGTAATACAGTGTGATCAGGGGGGTTTGGGCTTACCTGAGCCTCAGAGTCAAGGTGGGGTGCCGTGGTGCGAGCCTGTTGACGGGTGACGACCGGGTAAGCTTCCTGTGGAGGAGGCCGGGTAACAAAAGCGGAGGTTAGCTCCCCCAAATCGTTCCCCAAAATCACATCGGCAGGTAGATCCTGCATCATCCCCACTTCAATTTGTCCTGCCCCCGCTCCCCAGTCCAAATGTAGTTTAGCAGTGGGTACCTTGTAGATAGCTCCCCTGCCACTCGAACTGCAATACAGTCTCCAGTGAGATGGTTCGGGGCCACTAAATGGTTCCGTACCAGAGTGATGGTGGCCCCAGAATCTCTTAGCCCCTCCAGCCGCTTGCCCTCCACATGGACCACTTGCCGGTGGCCTTGGCGGTTGTCTGATGCCGCCTGGACCGGGTTTACCTCATGGAGGGTGCCCAAGGGTTCCTCCATTTGGGTAGAGGTGAAAGGTTGAGCCCAGGTCCTGCCCTGATAGCAGTGTACTGCGGCTCGAGGAGTGGTTGGTGGTCGTTGAGGGGTCCAGGCCGGCCTGGCCCGGTTTTGGGGACAGTCTCGTTGCATGTGACCCATCTGGTTACATGCATGGCACCGGATAGATGCCCTGTTGTTGTACCGGGGAGGTTGGGACTGGTAGGTTCCCCCTGGTCGGGGCGAATCTACTGGGGTAAGCCGGGGAACAGCTGGCGTGGATTGCACTCTAATGGATAAATGCTGTTCCCGCCGGGAGTCCTGGTGCTCATCTGCTAGTTGAGCGGCCTCTTGCAGAGTACGGGGCTTACGGTCTCTTACCCAGATCTGTAGCTCTGTGGACAAACGTTCGTAGAACTGTTCCAGCATCATCAACTGCTTGATCTCTTGGGCCGTGACGGCTTTGGCAGCCTCAAGCCACCCGTTAGCTGCCCGTTGTAGGCGGTGTGCAAATTCTGCATGTGAGTCTTTTCCTGATTTGGGTAGTTTCCGGAACTGTGTTCGGTATGCTTCAGGTGTAATGGCATACCGTGCGAGCAAAGTTTGTTTTACCTTCTGATAGTCTCGGATATCCTCTGCCGGCATAGCTCGGTAGGCATCTGCTGCGCGGCCGGATAGGTTACCCGCTAGCACTTGTACTTGTTCTTCAGTGCTAATGGCATGCAGCTGGCACAAAAGTTCAAAGTTCTGTAAATAGCCATCAATGTCCCCCTCGGTATCATTAAATGCTTTAAAGACCTGGTACGGTATTTTAGCTTTCGCTGGCGGGGTGGGGGCAGACGTTGCGCTTCCCTGCGTTGATCGCTGCATAAGGAGGGCCTGTACATCGTTGTACACCTGGTCTGCTTTCTGCTCTGCCATGGCTGGTGAGAATAGAGCCATCCTGGCCCTATATTCCCTGGTAAACTCAGTTTCTTCCTCCCCCCCTTGGAGGTGCTGCAGCAGCTGCGACTCTGTCTCCTTCCATGAGTTCTGCGATTAGGATAGCCTTTGTTTTGTTGCTCGCTATCCTCCCTCTTGCTTCCAGTAACTCTTTTAGCGTGTCCCGTTTCAAGAGGGTATAATCCGTTTCCATTCAGTCCTTTTTAATTTCTGCTGAACACTTCTTGCTGTGTAGTACGATCCCGTCGCTTGCCACCAATTGTAGCGGAGTAGAGGTATGATCCAAGGTAGCTCCGCTGGTAGACAGGAA